>NC_137356.1:14758934-15365626 GCF_965287045.1 Carcharhinus amblyrhynchos
AAAACTCAGCAATTTTTGATGGGGAGGTGGCGGGGCTTTTTAACTTGTTACTAAGGAGGCTTAGTCACAGTTTCCTTTGTCTCACCTCCCTAAGTACTGGCGAATAAAAGATAGGATATCGCCATCAACACCTGCACTGCTACTCCCAGCATAATGATAGACATTGCAATGACACACCAAGGAAATCCTGATTCACAGACTATCAATGTGCAATGTTTTTCCAGATACCTGGTGTAGACCTTGTGCCACTGGCTGGAAATACTTTGAGGGAAAATGTTACGAATTTTCTCAATCTTCGAAGAACTGGTCTGAAGCTAAGTTGGATTGCTCCTCCAAACAGTCCAACCTCACAGTCATTCACACCAATCAACAGCAGGTAAGGATCAATGTTTATACATGGGGGCACGATCAGCACCGATCTTTTTTCATCTAATTTCTGCCCCCAATCCTATTGATTAGGGCAGCACAGTGGTTATAGCACTGCTGCCTCATAGCACCAGGGACCAAGGTTCAGTTCCCGGCTTGGGTCACTGTCTGTGGAGTTTACACATTCTCCTCGTGTCTGCGTGGGTTTCCTCCAGGTGCTCCCATTTCCTCCCACAGTCCAAAGATGTGTAGGTTAGGTTGATTGACCGTGCTAAATTGCCCCTTAGTGTCCCGGGATGTGTAGGTTAGAGGGATCAGTGGGGTAGATATGTGGGGTTGTGGGGTAAGGCTGGGGTGGGATTGTTGTTGCCGCAGACTTGATGGGCCAAATGTCCTCCTCCTGCACTGTAGGGTTTCAATGATTTCTATGATCATCAGTGACTCACCCCTTTCGCAGACCAATTCAGATGGCTTTGCTGTATCCCTCACCATCCTAAACCTAATTCCCCTTCCAACCACTCTTCAATCTGTGTTTGTCCTGAGAAAAGAAACTCTCCCCCAAGTCAGTTAAAATATTAGAATCAACCTTTAAGGAGATTATATCTGGGCACTTTGAAAATGCAAGATAATCAGTGATTTTGTGAAAGGGAAATCATGTTTAACGATTTATTGAATGGGGAATGTTTAACGGGTTCTTTGAAGGAGTAATATTTGCTGCGAATAAAAGAGAGCCTGTGGACATGCAGTAGTAGTCCAGAAGACATTTGATAAGGTGCCACATGAAAGGCTGTTGCAGAAAATAAAAGCACCTGTTGGAGGGGGTAACATATTAGCATGGATAGAAGACTGAATGGCTGGCAGGAAAACAATATGCATAAATGAGTATTTTTTCTGTTTGGCAGGATATACAATGTGGAGACCTACAGGTGTCTGTGCTGGGGCCTCAGCCGTTTACAATTTATATCAATGACCTAGATGGGGAAAGTGAAGGATGGTAATTACATTTGCAGATAACACAAAGATAGGTAGGAAGGTATGTTGTGAAGAGGGCATGAGGAGATTGTAGACGGATAGAGATCAGTTGTGCAAAAAGCTGGCACATGGATTATAATGTAGGAAAATGTGAAGTAGTTCACTTTGGTGGGAAGAGTGAAAAAGCAGAGTAACATAAATGATGAACAGCTCCAGAGTTTTGAGGTGCAGAGGGAACTAGGTGTTCTAGCGCATGAGTCATAGATATTTTGTATGCAGGTACAGAAAGTAATTAAGAAGGGATATTATCCCTTATTATGAAAGGAATTGAATATAAAATAAAGGATGTTATGCAAGACATTGTTGAGACTACATCTTAAATATTGCGTGCAATTTTGGTCTCCTTATTTAAGGGTGGATGTAAAGGCGTTAGAGATGATTCAGGGTTTACTAGATTGATATTTGGTATGAGTGACTTCTCTTATGAGGAATGGATGGACAGACCTGGCTTATTTCTGGACCTCTGGAGTTTAGAAGGGTGAGGGGTAACTTGTTTGAAGCATATGAGATCCTGAATGGTCTTGAAAAGGTGGGCGTGGTAAGGATGGTGCCTCTTGTTGGTGAGTCTAGAACTCGGGGGCACTGTTAAAATTAGGGATCACTCTTTTAGAACAGAGATGAAACATGTTTTCTGTCAGAAGATTGTGTGACTTTGGAACTCTGCCTCAAAAGGCAGTGGAGAGGTCACTGAATATTTAAAAGGCACAGATAGATAGATTCTTGTTAGGCAAAGGAAACTGTCCCTGAAGAGCCAGCTCTGTAGTTGCTGTAGCCACTCAAAACCGGTGGGGATTTGAGAGTTTTGACTATCTAACTGTATTCTGAGCTCTCAACTAGGATAGAACATAGAACAGTACAGCACAGTGCAGGTCCTTCAGCCCTCAGTGTTGTGCCGAGCTATGTCCGAACCCAAGATCAAGCTATTCCACTCTCTATCATTGTGGTGTGCTCCATGCGCCTATCCAAGAATCGCTTGAAAATTCCTAAAGTGCCTGACCCCACCATCGTAGCAGGCAGTGCATTCCACACCCCAACCACTCTCTGAGTAAAAAGTCTACCTCAGACAACCCTCCTATATCACCCCCCCATGAACCTTAAAGTTATGCCCCCTAGTAACAGCTACATCCACCTGAGGAAATAGTCTCTGCATGTCCACTCTACCTATCCCCCTCATCATCTTATAAACCTCTATTAAGTCACCTCTCATCCTCCTCCGCTCTAAAGAGAAAACCCCAGCCCCCTCAACCTTTCCTCATAAGACCTACCCTCCAAATCAGGCAGCTCCTGGTAAGTCTCCTCTGCACTCTCTCCAATGCTTCCACATCCTTCTTATAGTGAGGTGACCAGAACGGAACACAATGTTCCAAATGTTGTCTCACCAAGGTCCAGTATAGTTGCAGCATAGCCCCACAGCCCTTAAACTCAAACCCCTGTTAATAAATGCTAACACACTATAAGCTTATCCACTTGAACAAGCTCCACTTTTCGTTTGTGCCCATACCTGACAGTTTCTGTTCCCATCTCATGGTCCCTAATTCTCATCCAATCGCATCATAATTACCCCTGCCCCAATTATAAACCTTAACCTGCCATGTGATCGTATCCCTCTCCATTGCAATAATGAGTAATTTAATTTATATAATAATAATTTAGAACTGAATAGGCATTGGATAAGGTGCCGCACAAGAGACTGATCCAGAAGGTTAGATTCCAAGGGTTGGATGTAGAGTAGTGGCTTGGATTGAGGATTGGCTGATGGTTCGAAAGCAGAGAGTTGGGATAAATGGGTCCTTCTCTAGTTGGTGATCTGCAACTAATGGGGTCCCGTAGGGCTCAGTTCTCAGACCACATCTAATTACAATCTATATAAGTGACCTACAAGCAGGGACAGAGTGTAACATAGCAAAATTCGCTGACAACACAAAAATAGATGGGAAAGCACGCTGTGGCAAGGAGATCAAAAATTTACAAATGGATTTTGACAGGCCCGGAGATTGGACCAGTATCTGGCAGATGGAGTTGAATATGCATAAATGCGAGGTTATCCATTGCAAATGGAAAAATAAAAGAGTAAATTACTATTTAAATGGAAAACAGATTGAAAAGGCATCTGTGCAGAGGGATCTGGGTGTCCTTGTACATGAGTCTCAGAAAGTGGGTATGCCGGTGCATCTTCCAAGCTTCTGATCTCTGCCACCTATAAAGACAAGAGTAGCAGATGGATGGGAACTCCAAATTGAACATCATTCTAACATGGAGATATATTGCTGTTCCTTAACAACCATTGGGTCAAATTCGCTTCCTAACAGCATTGTGGGTGTACCTTCATCAGATAGACTGCCGTACTGCAAGGTGGTGGTTTATCACTACATTCTCAAAAGCAATTGGGAATTAAATTCTGGCCCTGCACAGTGGTTGTGCACCTGACCACCTGGAGGCAGATTTAAGTACTGTGCAATATGTTTTACAACTATGTTGTATAATAAATGTGGATAGAATGGGAATTAAATTCTGATTCTATATCCCTGAAATTGTACTTCACCAGAAGTCTGTGTGCACACAAAGTTAATTTTAAAATATTAAGATGGTGATAGATTGCTACTTTAATTTTTATTCTTGTTGATGCAGAATTTTATGAGTGAAATTACAGTGAATCAGCGATACTGGATAGGACTCAGTGATCTCGCTGTGCAAGGGCAATGGAATTGGGTCGATGGGACTACAGCCACAAAAACGTAAGTATTAAAACTGCAATACTTCCTCCAAACTCTTTGGCTTTGTCAGATCAGAGAAAAGGTTTACGCATAAGCAGAGCAACTGCCTCCCTTTGCAAGGACAAAGAACAAAAACAGCCTGGGAAACAGACCCTTCGGCCCAACAAGCCCACGCCACCACTTTAACATTACCAGTCCCCCCCTCCACCCATGACCCTTATCTATTGTTTTATGGCATTCCACATTGAGGGAAACTAATTAAGAGACAATTTATTACCTCCAACCAGCCTAATAGCACATCTTTGAGGTGTGGGAAGAAACCGGAGCACCCGGAGAAAACCCAAGGCTGGTGTGTCTCTGAACCAGGAAAGTACTTGTTCCTATTCAGATTTGCGATTCTCATTCAAGGTGCGATGTCTATGTGATTTACTGTTATGGCCCTGAATCTGGCAGGAAGAAAGAAAAGCTGCCCATATGACTGCTCCTAATCACTGACCAGTGATCCCTACTGGAGTGTGTGTGTGTGTGTGTGTGTGTGTGTGTGTGTGTGTGCGTGCGTGTGTGTGTGTGTGCCTGGCTTAGCTCTACAGCCTGCCAGCACTTCTTCTTAGGTTTGCACTTGGTCACCAGAAGTAGGCCTTGGTGCAGTGCCTCCCGCCATGGATGTGATGAGCCAGCTAGAAGTCTATTCACTTTGGTAGATCAGAAGATCCCACCAGCAAACACAGCCAGAAAATTCAATTCTGGATTTGAAAAGAAGGAGCGTAAGTGCCCACACAACTTTACTTGAGCATGAGTCAGTTCCTGCAGCAAAAGATCTGAGTCAGAAGTGATTGTTAAAGAACTAGAACCACTGCTCACTGAGAGGAGAGATGGCCTTCTATGCCTGTGTTGGCTCCTTGAATGGTTATTAAGTTAGTCTCCTGCAAACTCTCTTTCTTCGTGTATTTAATCCTGGGGTTCTGTGACTGTTTCATTTATTTCACACAAAATAGAGATGTAGGAATTTGTCAGGTTAATTCCTTCGGGTAAAAAGAATGTGGAGTTGAAAAGTGTGGGTTCTGTGAAAAACAGCAAGCAGGTTTATTAAGAGCTGTTCACTGTACAAGGGCTGGACCTAGACTGAGGCAAAGCCCGCAAGGACATAGAACGTAGAACATTACAGCGCAGTACAGCCCCTTTGGCCCTCGATGTTGCGCCGACCAGTGGAACCAATCTAATAACCCTCTAACCTAAACTATTCCAGCATTATCCATATGCATATCTACTGACTATTTGAACACCCTTAAAGTTGGCAAGTCCACAACTGCTGCAGGCAGGGCATTCCACACCCTTACTACCATATTGGTCTTGGAGGGAATACAATGTAGGTTTACAAGAATGACGCCTGGACTTCAGCAGTTCAGTTATTAGGACAGATTATTCAAATTAGATTGTTACACGATATAACAGTAAAGTTTATTTATTAGTCACAGGTAAGGCTTACAGTAACACTGCAATGATGTTACTGTGAAATTTCCCTCTCACCACAGTCCAGCCTGTTTGGGTCAATGCACCTAACCAGCACATCTTTCAGAATGTGGGATCAGAGCACCCTGAGAAAGCCCATGCAGACACAGGGAGAATGTGCAAACTCCACCCAGACAGTGATCAAAGCTGGAATCGAACCCAGGTCCCTGGTGCTGTGAAGCAGCAGTGCTAACCATGTGCTACCGTGTCACCTGTAGTAGTGACTTTTAAGGGATGTCTGGACAAATACATGAATAGAATGGAATAGAGGGATATGGTCCCTGAAAGGGTAGGGGGTTTCAGTTCATATAGGCAGCATGGTCGGTGCAGGCTTGGAGGGCTGAAGGGCCTGCTCCTGTACTGTAATTTCCTTTGTTGTTCTTTGTTAAGGGGTGATCTGGTTGAAATCTTCAAGATACCAGCAGGAAGTGACAGGGTAGATAAAGATAAACTATTTCCACTGATTAGAGATTCTAGAACTCGGGGGAGGGGCATAGTATGAAAATGAGGGCCAGAGCATTCAGGGGAGATGTTAGGATGGACTTCTACACACAAAGGGTGATAGAAGTTTGGAACTTTCTTCCACAAACTGCTAGGCCAGTTGCTTAATTTTAAATCTGAGATAGATACAGTTTTGTTAAGCAAAGATATGAAGAGATAAGGGCCAATGGCAGATATATGGAGTTAGCCCATAGATCAGCCATGATCTTATTGAATAGTAGAACAGGCACAAGGGGCTTGATGGCCTACTCCTGTTCCTATGTTCCTGCAAAATACCCAATGATGTCACACAGTGACCATGTGATTGTTCTTCTAAAGAGACCATGCAACAACACAACTACTCAAATATATATAGAACATAGAACACTACAGCACAAACAGGCCCTTCGGCCCACGAGTTGCGCCGATCACATCAACACCTACCAACCTACAGACCTATCTATAACCCTCAATCTCATTAAACCCCATATACTCATCCAGAAGTCTTTTAAAAGACCCCAGCGAGTTCGCCTCCACCACCACTGACGGCAGCCGATTCCATTCACTCACCACTCTCTGAGTGAAAAACTTACCCCTAACATCACTTCTGAACTTCCCTCCTTGCACCTTAAATCTGTGTCCTCTCGTAGCAACCATTTCAACCCGGGGAAATAGCCTCTGAGAGTCCACCCTATCTATTCCTCTCAACATTTTGTAAACTTCTATCAGGTCGCCTCTCAACCTTCGTCTCTCCAGGGAAAAGAGTCCCAGCTCCCTCAACCTAACTTCATAAGGCATGCCTCCCAGTCCAGGCAACATCCTTGTAAATCTCCTCTGTACCCTCTCAATAGCTTCTACATCTTTCCTATAGTGAGGCGACCAGAACTGCGCACAATACTCTAAATGAGGCCTGACAAGGGTCTTATAAAGTTGCAGCATTACCTCCCGACTCCTAAACTCAATCCCTCGATTAATGAAGGCCAGTACACCATACGCCTTCTTGACCACCTCCTCCACCTGCGAGGCCGATTTAAGAGTCCTGTGGACCCGGACCCCTAGATCCTTCTGCTCTTCAACACTACTCAGACTTCTGCCCTTAATAGTGTACTCGTTCATCCCGTTGGTTCTGCCAAAATGGACGACTACACATTTATCCGCGTTGAAGTCCATCTGCCACTTCTCCGCCCAGTCCTGCATCCTATCTATGTCCTGCTGCAACTTTTGCCATCCTTCCAGACCATCCACAACACCACCGACCTTAGTGTCATCAGCGAACTTACTTACCCATCCCTCCACTTCCTCATCCAGGTCATTTATGAAAATGACAAACAACAAGGGTCCCAGAACAGATCCTTGAGGCACTCCGCTGGTGACTGACCTCCATTCAGAAAAAGCCCCATCCACAACCACTCTCTGCCTTCTGCAGGCAAGCCAATTCTGGATCCACAAGGCCAAAGGCCCTTGGATCCCATGCCCTCTCACCTTCTCAAGAAGTCTTGCATGGGGGACCTTATCAAACGCCTTGCTGAAGTCCATGTACACTACGTCCATGGCACTTCCTTCGTCAATGTGTTCAGTCACATTATCGAAGAACTCAACTAGGCTTGTAAGGCACGACCTACCCTTGACAAATCCATGCTGACTATTCCTGATCATGTCAAACCTCTCCAAATGTTCGTAAATCTTGTCCCTCAGAAGCCTCTCCATCAGCTTGCCAACTACTGAGGTCAGACTCACCGGTTGGTAATTTCCCGGGCTACCTCTGTTCCCTTTCTTGAAAATAGGAACTACATCCGCAATCCTCCAATCCTCTGGAACCTCTCCCGTCTCCATTGACGACGCAAAGATCATCGCCAGGGGCTCTGCAATCTCTTCCCTCGCCTCCCACAGTATCCTGGGATACATCCCATCTGGTCCAGGCGACTTATCTACCTTGATAGAATTCAAAAGTTCCAACACATCCTCCTCCTTAATATTCACGTACTCAATCTTTTCCATCTGCTGCAAATCCATAACAAAATCTCCCAGATCAGCTTCCACTGTGAATACTGAGGCGAAGTACTCGTTAAGCACCTCTGCCATTTCTTCTGGTTCCACACAAACCTTTCCCCCCTCACCTTTTATAGGTCCTATCCCTTCTCTTCTTATCCTTTTACCTTTCACATATTTATAGAAGGCCTTGGGATTCTCCTTAATCTTACCCACCAAGGTCTTCTCATGACCCCTTCTGGCTCTCCTAATTTCCCTTTTAAGTTCCTTCCTACAGTCCTTATACTCCTCAAGATCTTTAACCTCTCCTAATTCCCTGAACCTCTTATACACCTTCCCTTTCCTCCTGACTAGGTTCAACACAGCCTTTGTGCACCACGGTTCCCGCGACCTACCAAAACCCCCTTGTCTCATCGGAACGTTGTCATTCAGAGCTCCAGACACACATTCCTTGAATATCTGCCACCTTCCTTCGGTACTTTTCCCTAAGAACGCCTCCTTCCAGTTTATTTGTCCAAGTATCTTCCTGACTTCTTCGTATCTCCCCTTACCCCAGACAAACACCTTCCTAGCCTGCCTGATCCTATCTCGTTCCAATGCAATTGTGAAGGAGATAGAATTATGGTCACCATTTCCAAGATGCTCTCCTACCGAAAGATCCATCACCTGCCCTGGTTCATTCGCCAGTACCAGGTCAAGTACAGCCTCTCCCCTCGTAGGCTTATCCACATACTGTGTCAGGAAACCTTCCTGAACACACCTAACAAACTCCTCCCCATCCAAACCCCTTACCCTAGGGATATTCCAGTCGATGTTTGGGAAATTGAAGTCTCCCATCACGACAACTCTGTTATTAAAACATCTCTCCAGAATCTGTTTCCCTATTTGCACTTCAACTTCCCTGTCACTATTGGGCGGCCTATAGAATACACCCAGCAAAGTTTATGTAAGTTTATATAATCCCTCTCCCTTTGCTTCTAAGGTCACAATGACAAATAACTATGGTACTTGTACATAGTCATCAAAATCTTCAGAACAAATTATTACTACATTGTGGCAAAATAATCAAGAAGAAATGCGATCTGATGGGTATCGACTTTGATGTCACTGGCTCCTTCCAGACCCACAGTGGGGATGAGTGTGGCATTTCCCAGTCAACTATCCCCGCCTGTGTGAAGGATGTCACTGTGCCCTGTATGCCTGGACTGGCTGGTATATTAAATTTCACCCAGGCCAGGCCCAGCAGGGAGCTGCAGGATTCGCGGCCATTGCGGGGATGTCTAATGTACAGGAGGCTATGGACTGTACTCAGGTCACCCTCAACGTCCCATTTCAGAATCCACGATGATTCATCAGCAGAAAGGGGTTCCATTCCCTAAATGGGAAATTGGTTTGTGACCACAAGATGTTCATGCACATCTGCATCAGACACCCCGGCAGCGTGCGTAACAGTTTCACACTGAGGACTCAGACATGCCAGAGGCCTTTGGGGAGGAGTCCAGGGTGCAGGGATGGTTCTTGGGTGACATAAGGTACCTGCTTCAGTCTTGGCTGATGACGCCTATGCAAAGGATTGAGACTGATGTGGAGACCCAGTATAATGAGGTCCACGTAGCCACCTGCTCTACAGCGTGGAGATGCATAGGGCTCCTGAAAATGAGGTTCAGGTGTTGGGGCCCTGCAAGTTGAAGTTCCCTGCCATGATGAACAAGTCCTCGTGATGTTTTGTCGCAAGACTATTCATAGTGGTGTATATTTCATCCAGCGCGATCTTCGGTCTACATGGGATGGGATGCAACTGAGGTTCAGGGAGGTGAACTCCCACGGAAGGTCGTAGGGGCAGCATTTTAGTGTCAGATAGTCTAGGTCTGGGGCACAGAAAGTTGCCAGTGTTGCTACATCTAGGCACCACAACGTGATAAGAAGCAGGCCCCGCCTTACCCAAGGCCACTGTATGGTCCATTCAATGGATTGAGAAGCCCTCTGGTTATAGGGCACAGTCCGGTGAAGCAGGAGTGAGCCACATCTCCGTGAAACAGAGCACACAGCAGTCCCTCCGTTCTCTTTGGAAAGCGAGTCTGGCTCTAATTTCGTCTGGCTTGTTTTCCAGAGACTGGACATTTGTGAGGAGTAAGCTGGGGAGGGGGCCTTGGAACCCCTTCTTCAGGACCCAGTGCTCAGGTCATTGAGTACAGGCCTGGTGGATAGATGGGGCTTGGTGCAAATTGAGAAATTGCAGTTTTGGATGACAAAATTTACGGAGGGCAGAATGTGAGAAGCCAGCCAGGTGTGATATGGAACAGTTATGCTTGGAGGTAACAAAGGCTTTATTGAAGGTATTGAAGCTGATGAGCTGAGGTAGGAGTGAAATTGGGTATTGTTACAGAGGTGGAAGGACAGTCTTAACAATGGCACCAATATTATGCATACAAGGGAGAACTCCAACCCAAATTGCCATGGGAACTTTTACATCCATCTGAGAGGGTTGATGGCATCTTGATTTCATTCAAAAGATAGCACCCCTTCCTTCTAACACTGCAAGGGGGTGTCAGCCTTGATTATGTACTCAAGTCTCTGGAGTGCAATTTGAGCCACCTGTCTCTTTGGCAAGAGTGTTAACAAAACAAAACCAACATGTGTGTTCAGATCCTTGTGACCTTACATTGAGATTCCTTGTCCATCAGTTTCAGCTAAACATGTCTGAGAAACTTCATCCTATCTCAGCTCACTATCATACTGTCATTCTAACAATATATCCCTCAATGCTGCTGAAGTGATAAAGAAATTAAATTTCTCTGATTCCTTGTTGATTTTCTTACCATTCTCAATATTGCAGGTTTTGGGCATCTGGAGAGCCAAATAATCAAAATAACAATGAGCATTGTGTTGAAGTAAGACCAGGTGGAAAATGGAATGATGCACCTTGTACATCCCAGTTTCGATGGATATGTGAACGACCTTCCTGTGTTACTAATTAACCAGAAGTTACTTTGTTGAAGAAAATGGGAACATCAAAGTGGGAAAAGATGAAAGAAAAGAGGAAAAGGAAGGGAAGGGGAAAAGGGTCTGTGAAATGGGGAGGGAACGGGTCATACAAGTGTTAAGGAAAAGGAGGGAAGGGAGGGTGGGAATTTGATATAGGAAGATCAATAGTGTGGGTGAAAGAGGGGAGAGGATAAAGGAAGGGGTGGGTGTGAAGAGGGAGTGTGATGGGAAGGAGAGAGGTTAGGGAAAGGGTTGAGCAGGGAAGAGGGAACCAGTTGAGATGGGGAGGAGAAAAGAGTGGGGTGAAATATGACTTGAAGAGACAAAGTAGAGGTGAATGAAATAGTGTGAGCAGGCGGGTGAACATATGGGGATGGGTGTGGGAGGAAGAAAGGAAAGGGATGGGAACTGTGTGTTAAAGAAGGTGAGATTTTGAACTAATCTTAGTCAGATTAAACAATGAGTCTTACTCTTCTGGGTTTTGACAGCGTATTAACATTGTAAAGGAATTTCTTTTATATATCTTATGCTAGCTCTGAATTTTTTCTAAAAAAATCTAGCTCTATGCAGCATTCATTTAAAAATATGGATCCATCCTTTTTCAATAATAATTCGGTTACATTAGTTTGCCTATTATAATTTAATGAAGGTGCATTTCTTGATAATCTGTTTTATAACTTTTAAAAATACAAATCAATCTATAATTAGTAAAGAAATCTAATAGAAATAAGATGGTTACAGGAAGCCGAATGTTATCATTAAAAATGGAATCATTGACCTTGTTACAGTGAACACAGAATAAAAGTGATTGATCTTTAATACTAAATTTAACTATTCAGACCTCAGATGCTGAATCTAGAAATCGGGACTTATTTCTGAGCAGTAAATTGAACTGGGCCAATTTATTAAGCAAACTCATATAGTTAAACGTAAGAACTCGGAGCCGATGTCAAGCCCCTCGAGCCTGCTCGACCATTCAGTAAGATCATGGCTGATCTTTCCATAGAATCAGCCCCACTTACCCACCCGCTCACCATAACTCTTAATTCCTTTACTGTTCAAAAGTCTAACATTGCCTCAAAAATGTTCAACGAGGTGGACTCAACTGCTTCACTGGGTAGGGAATTCCACAGATTCACAACCCTTTGGGTGAAGAAGTTCTTCCTCACACCAGTCCTAAACCTGCTGCCCCTTCCCCTCCCCCTTATTTTGAGACTATGCCCTCTAGTTCTAGTTTCATCCACCAGTGGAAACAACTTCCCTGCTTCTGTCTTATCCATTCCCTTCATCATTTTATGTTTCCATAAAATCCCTCCTCATTCTTTGAAATTCCAATGAGTATAGTCCCAGTCTACTCAGTCTCTCCTCAAAAAGCAACCTTCTCAACTCCAGAATCAACCTAGTGAATCTCCTCTGCACCCCTCCAGTGCCAGTATATCCTTTCTCAAGTAAAGAGACCAAAACTTTACAGAGTACATAAGAACATAAGAAATAGGAGCAGGAGTAGGCCATCTAGCCCTTCGAGCCTGCCCCGCCATTTAATAAGATCATGGCTGATCTGAAGTGGATCAGTTCCACTTTCCCGCTTTCTCCCCATAACCCTTAATTCCCCTGTCTATCAGAAACCTATCTACCCGTGACTTAAATATATTTAGCGAGGTAGCCTCCACCACTTCAACGGGCAGAGAATTCCAGAGATTCACCACCCTTTGAGTGAAGAAGTTCCTCCTCAACTCTGATCTAAACTGCCCCCCACCTTATCTTGAGGCTGTGTCCTCTCGTCCTGATATCCTTACTAAGCAGGAAGGATCTCTCTACCTCTACCCTATCCATCCCCTTCATTATCTTATACGCCTCTTTAAGATTCCCCCTCATCCTTCTAAACTCCAATGAGTACAGACCCAGTCTATTTAGTCTCGCTTCATAGTCCAATCCCCTCATCTCCGGTATTAGCCTAGTGAACCTTACTAGGTTCACTAGCTTCACCAGCACCTTTTACGGCTGCAACTGTTTTTAAACTCCATTCCTCTGGCAATGAAGGACAAAATTCCATTTGCTTCTTAATTACCTGCAAACCAATTTTTTGTGATCCAGGCACAAGGATACCCAGGTCCTTCTGCACAGCAGTATGCTGCAATTTGTATTCCATCAGCCAGACCCTTGCCCACTCACTCAAACTATCTATTTCCATTTGCAGACTTTCAGCGTCCTCTACACACTGTTAGTCTATGATATTCCTGAGTGGTCAATAATCAGCTTGCATTCTTGTGAATCTGATATCATTCTGATGAGGAAGTCACAGAACAACGTTACACAGCAAGCTATCACATGGAACCCTCAAGGAATGAGAAAACAAGGCAAACCAAGGAACACTTGGAGGCAGGTTACAGAAAAGCAGAGGAGAGCTGAGGACTATACCTGGCAACGACTGGAGATTTTGGCCCAAAAGACTATCTGATGGAGAGAATTTATCTGTGGCCCACGCTCCATCAAGTAATTGATCAAGATCCTGTTACAATCTGAGATAACCTTTTTCACTGTCCACTAGGCCACCAATCTTCGTGTCACCTGTCAACTTCCTAACCGTATGATCCCTGAAGACTCAGCAGTTGCACGCATCACATTTCAGCGCTGGTTCCAGATCCTCTAAATCAGCTTTTTACATGGGAGGGATGTATCTAACAGGTGCCCATCTCTTACATGAAAGGACCCAATTCTGGTTCACTCCCTTCCTTAGGCAGCAAAAGAGTAGTTGCAGTTTTGATTGCAGTGTCCATGTCAAACGTAATGGTCCTAATTATGTCCTAATTAACCAGTACTCCAATTTCCTTCCACAGTCCGAAAGACATGTTGGCTAAGTGCATTGGCCATGCTAAATTCTCCCTCAGTGTACCCAAACAGGCACCAGAGTGTGGCAACTAGAGGATTTTTACAGTTACTTGATTCCAGTATTAATGTAGGTCTACTTGTGACACTAATAAATAAACTTTACTCCATAAAAAACAACCTCAGCTTCTCCTACCAAACCCCTCATCCCTGCAATCATTGAGAATGCATCTTCGCTCTCCCCAGGATCTTATATCTTTCCAAAGGTTTGGGAACAGCTGTACCTGTTTGACTTTAACCTGTGTACCCAATGGCCATGCCTGTAGGTGCTGGGGACACAAAGAGTTCACACCTTCCCCCCAAACAAGGGGACATGGCGCCCTCATGAGCGATAAACAACCCAGTGTGACCAGAAAGTCTCTTTCATCCTGGAGTATCCTGTTTATTCACTTGTCAAGGTTGCAGCCTATTTGTCTTTGTCTTTAGGCTGCAGCCTGTCAATTTAGTTTTGCCCAACTGTCCCAGAGTGCTTTGCAAATCGCCATTTTAGATGGCCTGTTTGGCTATCACTATCCACAGTCCCCCCTTTGATCCTGAACATGAAGCGTGCTAGATCACAAACTCAGAACCAATATCTGTCAGGAATTCTCCAGTCACTCAACAGTCAGGTAAGGCCCAAGTATTGGCATGCACAGTAATAACACATCCCTACAACATATTGACATTCCAGAAGCTACAGGCAATAACACTCTACAAACACAAACATCCACATATTCTCAACACCATTTTAGGTTCAGAGTTATGCACAGGTCAATAATAAATCATTGATACAGATGCAAAAGGGACATAACATTTAAGTTTGGATTTTGGAGGGTCATGCACCAAAAGTGCTGAAGAGGTAGGTTTAACTCTCCAAAGAATTTGTTATTTAAAAATGATCTAAATTTGCATAATGAACACTTTTTGTCACATTTACCGTTTTAGATTTAAACTTCCAGAGTCACAGCTCAAAATCTATCTCCTCCTAGCATACACATGACCCAATTAACACAATATTACCAAAGTACAACTTTGACGTAATTCAAATGATTTTCTACCAGTTTAACAAATCATAGAGGAAACTTCTCCATCATTCTGTCAACTTTATCAATTTTATTTATAAATAGCATGATTGGCACAAATGGTTTATTTGTTCCTCTTTTAAGCATTTTAACTCCTGTAACCCCAAATAACTAAATACTAGGAAAAATCCTGTCATCTGTTGTAAAGTCATTG
Organism: Carcharhinus amblyrhynchos; assembly: GCF_965287045.1. Taxonomy (NCBI): domain Eukaryota; kingdom Metazoa; phylum Chordata; class Chondrichthyes; order Carcharhiniformes; family Carcharhinidae; genus Carcharhinus; species Carcharhinus amblyrhynchos. The sequence goes on from NC_137356.1 coordinate 14,774,111, forward strand.
ACACTCTCCAGAGCCCTCAACTTTTCAGAAAAATTAACTCCCAACTTATTGTCATTTACATACATTGAACTGAACAAACTTTACATGTGAACATGAAGATTACCACAGATAACATGTACTCAGTATAGGAAAGTCACAAAACAAACAGATATTACTTTGTAAAATTGTCTCACATTCAAATAGTTACATCATAAACTGAGAATAAGTTTCAATGCATCCCTCTTTGAATCACAAAACCCACACAGACTCTTTCCATTAATCTTTATTTGTCAAAATTAAACTTATTTACCTCTTTAGAATTTAGAGAACTTTCCATTTATAAGTTGGTTATTTTGTATGCTCAATTTATTCTATCAATTAAATGTTGGGAACTGTAACACTTAAGTGTAACCAATCGCTTTAATTTGAAAGTTAACAGTGAAAATATCTGAATGAGCCAAACTCTTCAAGTCTCAATTATCACACCGTCGTGATAAACAATCCTGGAGTCTTGAAACTGCTAGACTTCTTATTCACGGGCTATCTATTTAAAACAAAACACAAAAAATACATTCGGCTTGGAGCCAAATGAATTAATTTGGTCTCAAAGTCTGTCAAATTAAAAACAAAAATAAAATTTACCACCTCCAATGTATATAATTTTTTAATTGCCAAATTAGGGACAGAAGATGGTGAATTTTCTGCCAGTTAAAAAGAACACAAGAAATAAAACTCATTCCAATTTGATGATGTCACGGTTTCTTCAAGACAAAGGAAAGAGCACATGGTTCCCTCCAAGGTTTAAATCCTTTCTTAACAAAATTTGAACCCAGGATTATTTAAAATTCAAATTATTCAAAATTCAGGTGCTGCCACACCGATCTCTGGGAGTGTCCTCAACAGCCATGTCTGTAAGTGCTGGGGGCACGTAGAATACACATCTCCCTCTCAAATAAGGGGTTATGGCACCCTTATGTCTGGTAATCAACCCAGTTTGACCAGAAAGTCTCTTTTGTCCTGGAGATGACCCATATCCTGTCAATTCATTTGTCTGGGTTGCAGCCTATTTATCTTTGTTTTTTAGGGTGCCGCCTGTCATTTTAGTTCTTGCCCAATTGTCCCAGAGTGCTTTACAAATCGCCATTTTAGATGGCCCATTTGGCCACAGTCCCCGCCTTTGATCCTGAACACGAAGCGTGATGGATCACAAACTCAGGACCAGTATTTGTCAGGAATTCCCCAGTCACTCAACAGTCAGGTAAGGCCCAGGCATTGGCGTGCACAGTAATAATACATTCCTACAACATATGCCAGAAGCTACAGACAGCAACACTCTACAAATACAAACAACCACACAATCTAAACCCCCATTATTACAATAAGCTAGTTACCCACAAATACAGATAATCAGTTATTCCAAACACCATTATTACAATAAACTAATTATAAACGAACAACTAAACAAAGCATTAGAATAAAGTGTTTGCGGATCTGAGGCACATTCCAGTAGTAGGATTTCCATGGCTCATTAGTACAAATCTCAAAATGGCAGGCTTCCTGTAAACATTGCTCTACTGAATTAGAGGGGACCATCGTTCAAGGGCGGACCCTACGTTCTGCCTCTGGGTGATCATCCTTTTCCATTGGCTGAATTGGACTGTGAGGATGATTAGGTATACCAGGGTGAACAAAATCAGTACTGTTGCCAGGTGGGACATGATGCAAACAAATGGATGGATTTGGATGTTTGAGCCCCAGTTCCAAAGCTCATCCCACCAAGAGGTGACTTTAATTTCTTTAATTCTCCTTTTCACCTCTTGGGTCTGCTGTGCTACTTTGGTGAAGGTTCTGTGGGCTGTAGCCAATTTTGCCTGAATCAGGTTCAATTTCTCTGGCAGGAGTTTGAGGATTGTGTCATATTTCTCATGTTACTCCCCTAAAGTCCATCAGAGCCTGTCAGGGGTGTTCAAATCTACCCTCTCCCTCTTAAGGATGTCTATTAGTTGAATGAGGCCCATCCTGGATGGTGTGTCTGGTCTGATGCAGAATGTAGTGTTAGTAATGTTACAATGTGTTGCACCATGATATTGTTTCAGGGAGGTGGTGAGACAGTATCTCCCTGCTCCCTTGTAAGCTATTCGAGTTATGTCTGTGTTCAGGCTACAAGCTTCTACTGAACAATTTAGGCTAGTGTTTGTTCTGAAGCCACACAGTGCATGCTTATTTAAGTAAACTGGGTATGGGCATGCAATTATTTTGTCAGTTTGCTGACATTTGTCCAGAGTAGTGCCTATGAGCCTCCCTTCTCTCTCCACTGTGTATGATCAAGTGCTGTCATGCCCTGTCCAGATGTCCTCATGGATAGTCCCTATATTCTCCACTTCAAAGACCCTCAGTCTGACCCGGTGGTGAGTGATTATGGGCAGCCCTAAAATCATTCTCAGGGCTTTCCCTGGAGTCCCTTTGCAGTCGTCATTGAACCAGACTTTGGTCAACTGTCGCATCTGGCAGCCAGATAATCTGGGGTGTTTCTTACCTGTAAATAGGTGTTCCATCTGTTCATCACTAATCCAAGACAGAACCTGTCCACCGCCTACCTGCTCTAGGTTTTCCCTTAGCTGCTCTGTCATGCATTGTCCATATTCACTACATAAAGTCCAGTCGGTCATCAGCCTCCAATTTTTCCCTGATAATTTGATTGCCTTGGCGTGTCTTTTTAATACAGCTACCACGTGGCTGCTGGCTACATTCCCTTCAGCTGATTGTCCTCATTGATAGAACTTTGTGCCTGTTTGACCTGTTGGGTCAGAACCCTAAGTTTATTGTCCAGGTCAGCTAAATCAAGGGCGTTGATGGTTGCTACCCCTGCCCTGTAGTGATGGCCATGACATTGACTAACTCTCTCCTGGATCTTTACTGTCTTTCATCCATTCCTACCTTCCGTTCTAACAGTCTGTGTGTTAAATGGAGGTATAATCTCTTAAGCTGGGGAGGGCTCCACTCTGGCAGTTGGGTCCCAGCTATACAGAACATAGAACATTACAGCACAGTACACACCCTTCGGCCCTCAATGTTGTGCTGAGCTATGTCCAATTCCAAGATCAAGCTATCCCTTCCCTATATCCACCACCACAGGTACCAATTTGGGGTGGATGTTGTCATACAAAGTTTTCCCTGTGTGTTTTAGAATCAATCCATTCCGTGGTCTGGGGAGTGGCTTCAGGACAAATTGAGTGGGATGGGTCTGAGGTTGAGTTCGTCCTAGTTCTTATTTCCTACAGTGTAAAGTTTCCTTCTATGAGTGTCTCGGGGCACCGCTGCCTGAGCTCTAATCCTTTTTCTGGGCTGTTGACCAGACATCCAATTTCAGGGCACCCATTATTTGAAAATCCTCACCAATCCCCTTCTATGGTGACACTCAGGAAACATTTAGTTGAACTGCCATGTGGTTTTTTTATATATCAGCCGCTGGTTATTGCACCCAAATATTATACTCTCCTCAGGGTGCACCCATAACACACCCTCCTCGCATTCCCCAGCATCAGGTGGGGCAATCCATAAATAACCAGGATACCACAAGTTCATCTTGCTTGGAATATCCTGTGTCCTTATCCCGATGATGAGTCCGATGAGGTAGATTGTAGGTTGCATCTCTGTCATCGTCCATCGCTGTCCTGAGGGGATCAGTGTAATTTCTGCTGTTATTGTATCTAATATTTGATGTATAAATATATATTTAAAGTATCCATGCCACCCCCCTTTTTTGTTTGAAAATCCTTTTGACTGGTGTGGTCGGGAGGATGTGGGTATATCATGTCGTAGTATTTTTCTACCTTATTAATAGTCTTCCTGTAATTAGGTGACCAAAACTGCACACAATACTCTAAATTCGGCCTCACCAATGTCTTATACAACCTCACCATAACATTCCAACTCTTATACTCAATGCTTTGATTTATAAAGGCCAATGCACTAAACGCAGTCTTTATGACCCTATCTCCCTGTGACGCTACTTTTAGGGAATTATGTATCTGTATTCCCAGACCCCTCTGTTCTACTGCACTCTTCAGTGTCCTACCATTTACCTTGTGTATTCTACCTTAGTTTGTCCTTCCAAAGTGCAATACCTCACACCTGTCTGTATTAAACTTATGTTTATGGGAGAATCCATAATGCTGCGAGGATCGCTATCTGGCGAATTACGCCAGTCCTCTAGGGTGCGCAAGTCTCCTGTTATGCCTGGATCGATCAGTATCTTTAGGGGAACTTCGGGTGTGGACGAGGCTCTGGGCTGTAGTGTGGTAGGGGTAAAGGTCTGGTCTGAACATGAAAGTGGATGAGAAGGTGTCCAGGGACATACATTTTCTGGGTGAGGCCATTCCAGTTGCTGAGAGTCATCCTCGCCTATCTCTAATGAGAGATGGTGGAAGTGATTACTCTGAGTACCGTAAGTTTTCAGTTGATTGATGTGGAACCAACCAGTTTTCCCCTTGGTGATTCGGACTTCACACACCGAGGGCTTATTTTGTCAGTGATGGTGTGCGGAGCTGAACATCTCGGGGACAAGAAAGAACTGGACTTGTAAATCATCACCTGCTGGCCAACCCGTATATTCTACCAGGTGAACCATTTCATGCCTTGCTCTGTTTCTTTTCAACTCCTAATCAGACAGCCGCTGCTAACAGGGCTGCTTTAATGTTTTTGGTTATCTGCTGGACGGCATTCTCGAGGGTGAGCGCTGTGATACGAGGCTCAGTTAAGATAAACCCCAATAAATATTCAGCTCCCCTCAATATGTTGGCCAGTCATGAATGTATGGGGGGGGTGTTGAATCCAGTCGAACTGGAAATGGTGTTACGTACCATCATGAGGGCAAAGGGAAGTACTGTATCCCATGTTGTGTTGTTTTGCTGCAGTGTCTTTCTAATGATCCCTTTTAACATTCAGTTCACTTGCTGGATTGTGGATGGTAGGCGATGTGGAATTTCTGCTTGATGCCAAACATGGCCGTAAGGTTCTGCATCACCCACCCAGTGAAATGTGTCCCTTGATCGGACTCTATGCTGCGGGGAAGACCCCATTGTGTAAACGCTTGCTGGGCTAATATCATTGCGGTGGCCTTAGCTGTGTTGGATTTAGTGAACATAAGAACATAATAAATAGGAGCAGGAGTAGGCCATCTAGCCCTTCGAGCCTGCCCTGCCATTCAATAAGATCATGGCTGATCTGTCGTGGCTCAGTTCCACATTCCCGCCCTCTCCCCATAACCCTTAATCCCCTCTCCTATCAAAAACCCATCAACTCGCGTCTTAAAAATATTTAGCGAGGCAGCTTCCACATCTTCAATGGGCAGAGAATTCCAGAGATTCACCACCCTTTGAGTGAAGAAGTTCCTCCTCAACTCCGTTCTAAACCGCCCCCCCTTTATCTTGAGGCTGTGCCCCCTAGTCCTACTGTCCTTTCTGAGCTCGAGCCATTTGGTGAAAGTGTCTATTATTACCAGGATGTATTTAAGTCCATTCCTACCTGGCGGCAGTGGGCCGGTATAATTAATGTGGAGATCTGTCCAGGGCCCTTCTACTGGGTGTGGGTGCCTTAGCTCCACTTTTCTGGAATACCCATCAGGGTTGTTCTGAGCACAAATTAAACAATTGTTGATATAATGGGCAATGTCATCGTGCAGATCAGGCCACCAACATAATTCTTTTAATCACTCGATTGTTGTCTCTATGCCCTGATGGCGATGTCTGTCATGGTTCTGGTAGATGAGCTGATTTCTGTCCTGGGTAGGGATTACGTACATACCTGCCTTTAATATCAAACCATCCTGAATCTGTATTTTGTCCTTCCATTTCTCATATGGGGCTGGGTAATCTCCTTCTAAAATTTGTTTTAGTGCTGCGCCTGGACCAGGTCAGCTATATTAGTTTGGCAAATGGTCACAGCGTTCACTCACTCTCCTACAGGCAGCTGCCAAAACTGTCCTGTGCGAGCACTGCCCTTGGCTAGTGCATGAACCTTCCAGTTACCAGGTGGGGAGGTCCTATGGTGGCTTCTAACCTTAATGATTCCAAATGTGCGCCCTTTGGTGGCCTGCAGAATGTATTTTAATAAAAGGGCTGATAGTTGGGGCTTTCCATCCGCTGATATGAAGCCTCTGGCTTCCCATAATGGTAGGAACTGAGTCAAGCTTGTTGCATACGTACATACTATCAGAGTTTATGTTGGCAGAGGTTGGAGATAAGTCTTGGTGGCTCACTATATCTGCAACTGCTGCTCGTTCAGCAGCTTGACCACTCAAATGGCTGGTGGGTTTTGAGGGTGAGTTCTATTAGTAGGTGTCCCTGTTGATTTTCTACATAAATGCCACATCCTGTGATTCTGCTCCCATCTTCTATGGTGGATGAACCCTCTACATACATTCTCATGGCTGTGTCTGTCCGTTGGATGGCTGTCTGGTTTGTTCCTGGTTGTCTCTCCTGTTCTTTCAGGATAAACGGACCTGTTTGTGGCTATAACCTGACATTCATGCGGATCACCTACATAATTTAAATTATCTGGGCACCTTGGTTCACTTTACAGTGATGTCCGTACCCTGCAGTAGTAGCCAGCGCGGACCTGGCTTACTGAGCTGTGTTTAATGAGGCCATCCAGCAGAAGCTGGGTTGGGGTGTGTCCGGTGAGGACGGTTATTGGGTTCAATTTGGTGAAATGGGCAAAATGCTGCACGGGCCAAAATACCGCGAGCAGGTGTCATTCACACCCGGAGAAGCCCCGTTCGGCTGTGTCCAATACTCACTAGGCAGAGGCTACTGGGCCTGGTTTACCATGTCTTTCTTATACTGCTGAGAGTGTGCGGCTGCAACTTCTAAGGCGTATGGTAGATCTGGGTCAGGGACTAATAAGGCTGGTGCTGTGGTGAGGACATGCTTTAAATGACTTACTGCAGCTGTGTGCTGCACAGTCCACTTCCAGGTTGTGTTTTCCTTTAGCAATTCAGAAAGTGGGGCTGCCTTAGTGGTGAAGCCATCATTACAGCACAGTACACACCCTTCAGCCTTCAATGTTGTGCCGAGCTATGTCCAATCCCAAGATCAAGCTATCCCACTCCCTATATCCGCCACCACAGGTACCAATTCGGGGTGGATGTTGTCATACAAAGTTTTCCCTGTGTGTTTTAGAATCAATCCATTCTGTGGTCCGGGGAGTGGCTTCAGGACAAATCGAGTGGGATGGGTCTGAGGTTGACTTCGTCCCCGTTCTTATTTCCTACAGTGTATAGTTTCCTTCTATGAGTGTCTCGGGGCACCGCTGCCTGAGCTCTAATCCTTTTTCTGGGCTGTTGACCAGACATCCAATTTCAGGGCGCCCATTATTTGAAAATCCTCACCAATCCCCTTCTACGGTGACACTCAGGAAACATTTAGTTGAACTGCCATTTGGTTTTTTTATATACCAGCCGCTGGTTATTGCACCCAAATATTATACTCTCCTCAGGGTGCACCCATAACACACCCTCCTCACATTCCCCAGCGTCAGGTGGGGCAATCCATAAATAACCAGGATACCACAAATTCATCTTGCTTGGAATATCCTGTGTGCTTATCCCGATGATGAGTCCGATGAGGTAGATTGTAGGTTGCATCTCTGTCATCGCCCATCGCCATCCTGGGGAGATCAGTGTAATTTCTGCTGTTATTGTATCTAATATTTGATGTATAAACATATATTTAAAGTGTCCATGCCACCCCCCTTTTTTGTTTGAAAATCCTTTTGACAGTGGTGTGGTCAGGAGGACGTGGGTATATCATGTCGTAGTATTTTTCTACCTTATTAATAGTCTTCCTGTAATTAGGTGACCAAAACTGCACACAATACTCTAAATTCAGCCTCACCAATGTCTTATACAACCTCACCATAACATTCCAACTCTGATACTCAATACTTTGATTCATAAAGGCCAATGCACTAAAAGCAGTCTTTACGACCCTATCTACCTGTGATGCTACTTTTAGGGAATTATAAGAACATAAGAAATAGGAGCAGGAGTAGGTCAACTAGCCCTTCGAGCCTGCCCCGCCATTCAATAAGATCATGGCTGATCTGTCGTGGCTCAGTTCCACATTCCCGCCCTCTCCCCATAACCCTTAATCCCCTCTCTCATCAAAAACCCATCAACCCGCGTCTTAAAAATATTTAGCGAGGCAGCCTCCACCACTTCAACGGGCAGAGAATTCCAAAGATTCACCACCCTTTGAGTGAAGAAGTTCCTCCTCAACTCTGTTCTAAACCGCCCCCGCTTTATCTTGAGGCTATGCCCCCTAGTCCTACTATCCTTTCTGAGCGGGAAGAGTCTCTCCACCTCTATCCTATCCATCCCATTCATCATCTTATACGTCTCAATGAGATCTCCCCTCATTCTTCTAAACTCTAACGAGTACAAGCCTAATCTATTCAGCCTCTCCTCATAGCTCAACCCCCTCAACTCCGGCATCAGCCTAGTAAACCTCCTCTGCACTCCCTCCAAGGCTAAAATATCCTTGCGTAAGTGCGGCACCCAAAACTGCACACAGTACTCCAGCTGCGGCCTCACCAATGCCCTATACAGCCGCAGCAAGACCTCCCTACTTTTATGTTCAATCCCCCTCGCGATGAAGGCCAGCATCCCATTTGCCTTCCTGACCACCTGCTGTACCTGCAAGCTGGGTTTTTGTGACTCATGCACAAGGACCCCGAGGTCCCTCTGCACCGTCGCCTGCTGCAGTTTTTCTCCACGTAAGTAATAATCCTTCCTACCATTATTCCTACCAAAGTGGACCACCTCGCACTTGCCAACATTAAATTCCATTTGCCATTTCCTGGCCCATTTGCCCAGCCTATCTAGATCCTTCTGTAGACTCTCCCCACCCTCCGCACAATTTGCCTTTCCACCAATTTTGGTGTCATCAGCAAATTTCGACACCCTACACTCGGTTCCCTCCTCCAGATCATCTATATAAATGGTAAATAGCTGAGGCCCCAGCACCGACCCCTGGGGCACTCCACTAGTCACCATCCGCCATTCTGAATAGCACCCATTGACCCCCACTCTCTGCCTCCTATTTGACAACCAGTCCTCTATCCACGCTAACACCCTACCCCCAACTCCATGCCCCCTGACCTTCTGCAATAACCTCTTGTGAGGTACCTTGTCAAACGCCTTCTGAAATTATGTATCTGAATTATGTATCTGTATTCTCAGACCCCTCTGTTCTACTGCACTCTTCAGTGTCCTACCATTTACCTTGTATATTCTACCTTAGTTTGTCCTTCCAAAGTGCAATACCTCACACCTGTCTGTATTAAACTTATGTTTATGGGAGAATGCTGCGAGGATCGATATCTGGCGAATGACGCCAGTCCTCTAGGGTGCACAAGTCTCCTGTTATGCCTGGGTCGATCGGTATCTTTAGGGGAACTTCGGGTGTGGACGAGGCTCTGGGCTGTAGTGTGGTAGGGGTAAAGGTCTGGTCTGAACATGAAAGTGGATGAGAAGGTGTCCAGGGACATACATTTTCTGGGTGAGGCCATTCCGGTTGCTGAGAGTCATCCTCGCCTATCTCTAATGAGAGATGGTGGAAGTGATTACTCTGAGTACCGTAAGTTTTCAGTTGATTGATGTGGAACCAACCAGTTTTCCCCTTGGTGATTACGACTTTATACACCGAGGGGCTTATTTTGTCAGTGATGGTGTGCGGAGCTGAACATCTCGGGGACAAGAAAGAACTGGACTTGTAAATCATCACCTGCTGGCCAACCCGTATATTCTACCAGGTGAACCATTTCATGCCTTGCTCTGTTTCTTTTCAACTCCTAATCGGACAGCCGCGGCTAACAGGGCTGCTTTAATGTTTTTGGTTATCTGCTGGACGGCTTTCTCGAGGGTGAGCGCTGTGATAGCAGGCTCAGTTAAGATAAACCCCAATAAATATTCAGCTCCCCTCAACATGTTGGCCAGTCATTAATGTATGGGGTGGGGGTGAATCCAGTCGAACTGGAACTGGTGTTACGTACCATCATGAGGACAAAAGGAAGTACTGTATCCCATGTTGTGTTGTTTTGCTGCACTGTCTTTCTAATGATCCCTTTTAACGTTCAGTTCACTTGCTGGATTGTGGATGGTAGGCGATGTGGAATTTCTGCTTGATGTCAAACACGGCCATAAGGCTCTGCATCACCCACCCCGTGAAATGTGTCCCTTGATCGGACTCTCTGCTGTGGGAAAGACCCCATTGTGTAAACGCTTGCTTGGCTAATATCATTGTGGTGGCCTTAGGTGTGTTGGATTTAGTAGGGGAAATGCCTCAGCCATTTGGTGAAAGTGTCTATTATTACCAGGATGTATTTAAATCCATTCCTACCTGGCGGCAGTGGGCCGGTATAATTAATGTGGAGATCTGTCCAGGGCCCTTCTACTGGGTGTGGGTGCCTTAGCTCCACTTTTCTGGAATACCCATCAGGGTTGTTCTGGGCACAAATTAAACAATTGTCGATATAATGGGCAATGTCATCGTGCAGATCAGGCCACCAACATAATTCTTTTAATCACTCGATTGTTGTCTCTATGCCCTGATGGCGATGTCTGTCACGGTTCTGGTAGATGAGCTGATTTCTGTCCTGGGTAGGGATTACGTACATACCTGCCTTTAATATCAAACCATCCTGAATCTGTATTTTGTCCTTCCATTTCTCATATGGGGCTGGGTAATCTCCTTCTAAAATTTGTTTTAGGGAACGGTCAGTGTGCTGCGCCTGGACCAGGTCAGCTATATTAGTTTGGTAAATGGTCACAGCGTTCACTCGCTCTCCTACAGGCGGCTGCCAAAACTGTCCTGAGCGACCACTGCCTTTGGCTAGTGCATGAACCTTCCAGTTACCAGGTGGGGAGGTCCTATGGTGGCTTCTAACCTTAATGATTCCAAATGTGCGCCCTTTGGTGGCCTGCAGAATGTATTTTAATAAAAGGGCTGACATTTGGGGCTGTCCATCCGCTGATATGAAGCCCCTGGCTTCCCATAATTGTAGGAACTGAGTCAGGCTTGTTGCATACGTACATACTATCAGAGTGTATGTTGGCAGAGGTTGGAGATAAGTCTTGGTGGCTTACTATATCTGCAACTGCTGCTCGTTCAGCAGCTTGAGCACTCAAATGGCTGGTGGGTTTTGAGGGTGAGTTCTATTAGTAGCTGTCCCTGTAGATTTTCTACATAAATGCCACATCCTGTGATTCTGCTCCCATCTTCTATGGTGGATGAACCCTCTACATACATTCTCATGGCTGTGTCTGTCCATTGGATGGCTGTCTGGTTTGTTCCTGATTGTCTCTCCTGTTGTTTCGGGATAAACTGACCTGTTTGTGGCTATAACCTGACACTCATGCGGATCACCCACATAATTTAAATTATCTGGGCACCTTGGTTCACTTTACAGTGATGTCCGTACCCTGCAGTAGTAGCCAGTGCGGACCTGGCTTACTGAGCTGTGTTTAATGAGGCCATCCAGCAGGAGCTGGGTTGGGGTGTTTCCGGTGAGGACGGTTATTGGGTTCAATTTGGTGAAATGGGCAAAATGCTGCACAGGCCAAAATACGTCATTCACACCCAGAGAAGCCCCGTTCGGCTGTGTCCAATACTCACGAGGCAGAGGCTACTGGGCCTGGTTTACCATGTCTTTCTTATAATAATACTGCTGAGAATGTGTGGCTGCAACTTCTAAGGCGTATGGTAGATCTGGGTCAGGAACTAATAAGGCTGGTGCTGTGGTGAGGACATGCTTAAATCACTTACTGCAGCTGTGTGCTGCACAGTCCACTTCCAGGTTGTGTTTTCCTTTTGCAATTCAGAAAGTGGGGCTGCCTTAGTGATGAAGCCATCATTACAGCACAGTACACACCCTTTGGCCCTCAATGTTGTGCCGAGCTATGTCCAATTCCAAGATCAAGCAATCCCACTCCCTATATCCACCACCACAGGTACCAATTCGGGGTGGATGTTGTCATACAAAGTTTTCCCTGTGTGTTTTAGAATCAATCCATTCTGTGGTCCGGGGAGTGGCTTCAGGACAAATTGAGTGGGATGGGTCTGAGGTTGACTTTGTCCCAGCTGTTATTTCCTACAGTGTAAAGTTTCCTTCTATGAGTGTCTCGGGCACCGCTGCCTGAGCGCTAATCCTTTTTCTGGGCTGTTGACCAGACATCCAATTTCAGGGCACCCATTATTTGAATATCCTCACCAATCCCCTTCTACGGTGACACTCAGTAACATTTAGTTGAACTGCCATTTGGTTTTTTTATATACCAGCCGCTGGTTATTGCACCCAAATATTATACTCTCCTCAGGGTGCACCCATAACACACCCTCCTCACATTCCCCAGCGTCAGGTGGGGCAATCCATAAATAACCAGGATACCACAAATTCATCTTGCTTGGAATATCTTGTGTGCTTATCCCGATGATGAGTCCGATGAGGTAGATTGTAGGTTGCATCTCTGTCATCGTCCATTGCCATCCTGAGGAGATCAGTGTAATTTCTGCTGTTATTGTATCTAATATTTGATGTATAAACATATATTTAAAGTGTCCATGCCACCCCCCTTTTTTGTTTGAAAATCCTTTTGACAGTGGTGTGGTCAGGAGGACGTGGGTATATCATGTCGTAGTGTTTTTCTACCTTATTAATAGTCTTCCTGTAATTAGGTGACCAAAACTGCACACAATACTCTAAATTCGGCCTCACCAATGTCCTATACAACCTCACCGTAACATTCCAACTCTTATACTCAATACTTTCATTTATAAAGGCCAATGCACTAAAAGCAGTCTTTACGACCCTATCTCCCTGTGATGCTACTTTTAGGGAATTATGTATCAGTATTCCCAGACCCCTCTGTTCTACTGCACTCTTCAGTGTCCTACCATTTACCTTGTATATTCTACCTTAGTTTGTCCTTCCAAAGTGCAATACCTCACACCTGTCTGTATTAAACTTACGTTTATGGGAGAATCCATAATGCTGCGAGGATCGCTATCTGGCGAATGACGCCAGTCCTCTAGGGTGCACAAGTCTCCTGTTATGCCTGGATCGATCAGTATCTTTAGGGGAACTTCGGGTGTGGACGAGGCTCTGGGCTGTAGTGTGGTAGGGGTAAAGGTCTGGTCTGAACATGAAAGTGGATGAGAAGGTGTCCAGGGACATACATTTTCTGGGTGAGGCCATTCCGGTTGCTGAGAGTCATCCTCGCCTATCTCTAATGAGAGATGGTGGAAGTGATTACTCTGAGTACCGTAAGTTTTCAGTTGATTGATGTGGAACCAACCAGTTTTCCCCTTGGTGATTAGGACTTCACACACCGAGGGGCTTATTTTGTCAGTGATGGTGTGCGGAGCTGAACATCTCGGGGACAAGAAAGAACTGGACTTGTAAATCATCACCTGCTGGCCAACCCGTATATTCTACCAGGTGAACCATTTCATGCCTTGCTCTGTTTCTTTTCAACTCCTAATCGGACAGCCGCTGCTAACAGGGCTGCTTTAATGTTTTTGGTCATCTGCTGGACGGCTTTCTCGAGGGTGCGCGCTGTGATAGCAGGCTCAGTTAAGATAAACCCCAATAAATATTCAGCTCCCCTCAATATGTTGGCCAGTCATTAATGTATGGGGGAGATGAATCCAGTCGAACTGGAAATGGTGTTACGTACCATCATGAGGGCAAAAGGAAGTACTGTATCCCATGTTGTGTTGTTTTGCTGCAGTGTATTTCTAATGATCCCTTTTAACGTTCAGTTCACTTGCTGGATTGTGGATGGTAGGCGATGTGGAATTTCTGCTTGATGCCAAACACGGCCATAAGGTTCTGCATCACCCACCCCGTGAAATGTGTCCCTTGATCGGACTCTATGCTGGGGGAAGACCCCATTGTGTAAACGCTTGCTTGGCTAATATCATTGCGGTGGCCTTAGCTGTGTTGGATTTAGTAGGGAAATGCCTCGAGCCATTTGGTGAAAGTGTCTATTATTACCAGGATGTATTTAAATCCATTCCTACATGGCGGCAGTGGGCCGGTATAATGAATGTGGAGATCTGTCCAGGGCCCTTCTACTGGGTGTGGGTGCCTTAGCTCCACTTTTCTGGAATACCTATCAGGGTTGTTCTGGGCACAAATTAAACAATTGTCGATATAATGGGCAATGTCATCGTACAGATCAGGCCACCAACATAATTCTTTTAATCACTCGATTGTTGTCTCTATGCCCTGATGGCTGTGTCTGTCATGGTTCTGGTAGATGAGCTGATTTCTGTCCTGGGTAGGGATTACGTACATACCTGCCTTTAATATCAAACCATCCTGAATCTGTATTTTGTCCTTCCATTTCTCATATGGGGCTGGGTAATCTCCTTCTAAAATTTGTTTTAGGGAACGGTCAGTGTGCTGCGCCTGGACCAGGTCAGCTATATTAGTTTGGCAAATGGTCACAGCGTTCACTCGCTCTCCTACAGGCGGCTGCCAAAACTGTCCTGTGCGAGCACTGCCCTTGGCTAGTGCATGAACCTTCCAGTTACCAGGTGGGGAGGTCCTATGGTGGCTTCTAACCTTAATGATTCCAAATGTGCGCCCTTTGGTGGCCTGCAGAATGTATTTTAATAAAAGGGCTGACAGTTGGGGCTTTCCATCCGCTGATATGAAGCCTCTGGCTTCCCATAATGGTAGGAACTGAGTCAGGCTCGTTGCATGCGTACATACTATCAGAGTGTATGTTGGCAGAGGTTGGAGATAAGTCTTGGTGGCTCGCTATATCTGCAACTGCTGCTCGTTCAGCAGCTTGAGCACTCAATGACTGGTGGGTTTTGAGGGTGAGTTCTATTAGTAGGTGTCCCTGTTGATTTTCTACATAAATGCCACATCCTGTGATTCTGCTCCCATCTTCTATGGTGGATGAACCCTCTACATACATTCTCATGGCTGTGTCTGTCCGTTGGATGGCTGTCTGGTTTGTACCTGATTGTCTCTCCTGTTGTTTCGGGATAAACGGACCTGTTTGTGGCTATAACCTGACACTCATGCGGATCACCCACATAACTTAAATTATCTGGGCACCTTGGTTCACTTTACCGTGATGTCCGTACCCTGCAGTAGTAGCCAGTGCGGACCTGGCTTACTGAGCTGTGTTTAATGAGGCCATCCAGCAGGAGCTGGGTTGGGGTGTGTCCAGTGAGGACGGTTATTGGGCTCAATTTGGTGAAATGGGCAAAATGCTGCACAGGCCAAAATACGGCGAGCAGGTGTCATTCACACCCGGAGAAGCCCCGTTCGGCTGTGTCCAATACTCACGAGGCAGAGGCTACTGGGCCTGGTTTACCATGTCTTTCTTATATTAATACTGCTGAGAATGTGCGGCTGCAACTTCTAAGGCGTATGGTAGATCTGGGTCAGGAACTAATAAGGCTGGTGCTGTGGGGAGGACGCGCTTTAAATCACTTACTGCAGCTGTGTGCTGCACAGTCCACTTCCAGGTTGTGTTTTCATTCAGTAATTCGGAAAGTGGGGCTGCCTTAGTGGTGAAGACATCATTACAGCACAGTACACACCCTTCGGCCCTCAATGTTGTGCCGAGCTATGTCCAATCCCAAGATCAAGCTATCCCTTCCCTATATCCACCACCACAGGTACCAATTCGGGGTGGATGTTGTCATACAAAGTTTCCCGTGTGTGTTTTAGAATCAATCCGTTCTGTGGTCCGGGGACAAATCGAGTGGGATGGGTCTGAGGTTGACTTGATCCCAGTTCTTATTTCCTACAGTGTAAAGTTTCCTTCTATGAGTATCTCGGGCACCGCTGCCTGAGCTCTAATCCTTTTTCTGGGCTGTTGACCAGACATCCAATTTCAGGGCACCCATTACTTGAACATCTTCACCAATCCCCTTCTACGGTGACACTCAGGTAACATTTAGTTGAACTGCCATTTGGTTTTTTTATATACCAGCCGCTGGTTATTGCACCCAAATATTATACTCTCCTCAGGGTGCACCCATAACACACCCTCCTCACATTCCCCAGCGTCAGGTGGGGCAATCCATAAATAACCAGGATACCACAAATTCATCTTGCTTGGAATATCCTGTGTGCCTATCCCGATGATGAATCCGATGAGGTAGATTGTAGGTTGCATGTCTGTCATCGTCCATCGCTGTCCTGAGGGGATCAGTGTAATTTCTGCTGTTATTGTATCTAATATTTGATGTATAAACATATATTTAAAGTGTCCATGCCACCCCCCTTTTTTGTTTGAAAATCCTTTTGACAGTGGTGTGGTCGGATGGACCTGGGTATATCATGTCGTAGTATTTTTCTACCTTTTTAATAGTGTTCCTGTAATTAGGTGACCAAAACTGCACACAATACTCTAAGCTCGGCCTCACCAATGTCTTATACAACCTCACCATAACATTCCAACTCTTATACTCAATACTTTGATTCATAAAGGCCAATGTACTAAAAGCTGTCTTTACGACCCTATATCTATATACTTTACAGTGATGTCCCAACCCTGCAGTAGTAGCCAGCGCAGACCTGGCTTACTGGCTGTCTTTAATGAGGCCATCCAGCAGAAGCTGGGTTGGGGTGTTTCCGGTGAGGACGGTTATTGGGTTCAATTTGGTGAAATGGGCAAAATGCTGCACAGGCCAAAATACGGCGAGCAGGTGTCATTCACACCCGGAGAAGCCCCGTTCGGCTGTGTCCAATACTCAAGAGGCAGAGGCTACTGGGCCTGGTTTACCATGTCTTTCTTATAATAATACTGCTGAGAGTGTGCGGCTGCAACTTCTAAGGCGTATGGTAGATCTGGGTCAGGAACTAACAAGGCTGGTGCTGTGGTGAGGACACGCTTTAAATCACTTACTGCAGCTGTGTGCTGCACAGTCCACTTCCAGGTTGTGTTTTCCTTTAGCAATTCAGAAAGTGTGGCTGCCTTAGTGGTGAAGCCGTGTATATGGTTCTGACAGTACCTTACTAGACCTAGGAAAGATCAGAAGGCATTCACATCTCGGGGTAATGGAGGGTGCACTATGGACTCTATCCTTTTCTATTCAATCTCCCTCTTCCCATAGATAATCACCGTACCAAGGTATATAACCTCGGGTTGCAAAAGTTGGGTCTTTATCAGGTTGACTTTGCAGCCTAATGAGTGGAGCAGTGTGAGTAATTTATCCAGCAATGTTATATGTTCCTCTTTGGTGATAGTCTGTAACAATAAATCATCTACATATTGGACTAAACACTCGGGTCAGGAAAACTTCCCTAGTGCGGTAGCTAGTCGCCTGTGAAAGACGGACAAGGAATTATGGAAACCCTGTGGTAGGCAAGTCCAAGAGTATTGCTGTCCCTGGAAGGTAAAGGCAAATTTGTACTGGCAAGACCGATTTAAAGACATGGACCAGAAGACATTACTAATATCTAGTACCATGAAAATCTTTGCCTGGGCTCCCTGTTTCATCATGGTGACAGGGCTTGTGGCTACTGTGGGGGTAGTGAGTGGAGTAACCTTATTTAATTCCCGGTAGTCAACTGTTAATCTTGATGGATCCATTTACCTTATTCATGGGCTGTATCGGCGTATTATTTGTGGATGCCACTTCTCTCAACACCCCCTGCTGTGATAGACTGTCAAGTACCTTGGCCACCTCATCCTCTGCCTGTCTGGGGAAACCTTATTGTCTCTGTGGTTTCAGATCCAGCCCTTCAATTACCACCTCCCCAGGTATCTGGCTACAATCATGTTTATGCTGCGCAAACACCCCATTGTTTCTTTGAAGCACCTCCCTGATGGCTGGATCACTGTTTATCGTTAAGGGATCAAACCAGAATTCTCCTATTGTGCTAATCCAATTAGCATGTGTCCCGACTGGAATGATTGGTGGCGCTCTGCTAACCGTAGTCATCTGCCAAATGCACCGATTATAGCTGGATCGAATGAAAGATTATATTTATTCATATAATCGGACCCCAGGGTGTGTTCAGCACTTGGGGGAAGGCCAACTAACACTACCGGGTGGTCACACACCATGTTACCTAGGCAGACCTGTACAGGTGCTGTAATGCATGTGTCCTGTGAATCCACTGAGTGTAATTATGCCCGTAGTTGGCCAAGGGATTTCTGTTTTTAATTTTGATACATTTAGAGTAGTTCGGGAGCCTCCGGTATCCCAAAGGAACTCTATGAGGTGGCCTCTTACCTCGCCATTAACTAGGGGTGTCCCTACGCTATCCCAGCTGGTGCTACAGATCCAGGTTGGGGAGGCCAGGCACCATCAATCTAGCGTTCCATAGGCGGAAACAGTTGGATACAGTGTTGGGATCATGCTTACGGTATGCATGGGGTGACCGGGACCTTCCATCGGTGGTGGGCAGTATTATCTCTTATATCTAGGAGCTGCCCTAACTGGTGGAGCCGGTGGTCCTGATAGTCTAAAGGACCGTGTATATGGTGACGGGGGTCTCCTATCATCTCAGGCAAAGTGTCCTGGCTGCCTGCAATTAAAACATGTCCCTCTATCTCTCCCTGGGGCTGCTGTATAAGGTGGAGCTGGACCTCTCTGGTATTAGTGATCCCCTCTATCCTTGTTTCTCTATACTGGACCCTGGCTAGCCCTGATCGAAAGCATTCTCGCCTCCCTTTCTGACTGTGACACTGAAGCTCCCTGGACTTCCTATTCCCAGACTTGAGCTAAGCTTCATTGTGTGTGGTCTCTGCGGGGTGAAAATTAGCGTGGGCTTTCTTGCCTTCCTCTGTGGTGTGCGAGACTAATGCCCCAGCCCATTTGGATGAATCAGCTTCATTCAATCTAGCCCGATCTAATTTCCCCATATACTCCCGTGAAGTGGATCCATAAACAAACAGCAAAGGCAGTCTGATATTCCCCTTTCCTCTGTCTACATTTATTTAACCTGTCTACAGGATCCACTTTATTAAACCCTACCATGGTCAATATCGCTTCCTTAATTTTGTTTAAGGTTCCTTCCCTGGCATTTTGAAGGGTTGGCAGGACAGACCATACAGACTTGCTTAAGCACATGGTTATCAGCTTCATCTCTTCTCTTTCATCTCTCCCATGCCTTATCTTCTGCTGCCTAATATCCTCAAGAAACTGTGTGGATCAGTCGATGGCTCAAAGGTTGTGATTTCATTTGTGATTTTGGCCAATTGTGCCACTGTAAACTGGGTTATATATGTAACAGCTGGGCCCTGAGACTCTCCTACCCGATGTTCAGTCATCACTGGGTGCACTGGCACTGGAGGTGATCTGGGGGCACAGTGGGTATGACTTTCCCTGGGAAAGATGGTGGTGGACCCCAATCCTCAGTTTGCGTAACGTAAAGTCTAGCATTCTCCTTTAATTCTCCCCAATCCGCATTCTCTATCTCCTCTTCCTCTACTGTCCCGAAGTATACATAAATCCATTCTGAATCGACAATAGGGATTCCAGCCGTGAAATTTCTCGCTGGCATTTGAAGTGGGCAGCGGTTGCCTGTCTCTGTTCTTTACTGGCTTGATGTAGCATTTTTATTGCCGCCTGCAGATCAGCGCACTGAGCTTCCAATCGTGTTACTGCCCTCTCAGCTTCAACTTTGGCCAAGACAGCGCGCTGGGCGTCTTGGTAGGCTCTCTCATACTGGGCTTGAAAACTGCACAGATGGAATAATTTTGTCTGGTTGTTTCTCCTTAATTCATCTATCCCTCTGTCCTTTTTGGCTCTTATCTGCTCTATCCTCTCCTGCTTTTGTTCCTTTAGTTTCTCAATCTTTTCCCTCAGTGTCTGCTTCGATTCCTCCAGTTTCTTACGAACTGTGTTTAATTCCTTTTCTGTTCCTAGCAGTTGTCCTAAGCAACCCACAATGGCAATTTCTTTCTCACATTTGTCTGCCCGTTTTTCCTGAGCTTTCCTTAGATCATCCCAGTACTTCTACCCTAGGGATCCCGGTCCTGTCTCCGTTTTGGCACAAGATTCTGCCCATAGGGGCCACCCTTTCTTCTTAATAAATTCCCTGATTTTTCTTTCCCATATGGGACACTTCTGTCTCTGTGCTGTTTCCTGCCATTCTATATTCAACAACAAGGGGTAGTGGATTGATTGGATTGTGCGTATGGTTTTGGGCTATGTTCCAGTTCTAATCCCTTCGGATTCTAATGCAAACCTACAGAGTTTACCCTATCCTCCTTATTAGTAACAATGCATGCACAATTAACAATTTCCCAAAAGCAGTTATTTGTCCAATAAGGAATTTACACCTATTGGCTCTGAGTTTTAAATAATCGTTCAATATAGATTCTACAGGATTCGATAGTGGAGCAACAAAGTTACTTCTTATCAATGCCCACCCAGGGACGCCACTGTTGCCTGCCGCACAGTCTATTTTAACCCTTATACGGTCGACAAATAACTACGAGTAGATGTCTTATTAGTACAACCAATATTTATTTAAACCCACACAACCAATAATCACCCACCCAACCAACAATAAGTTATCTTACAAGAAAATACTAGAGTTCAAGTCCAGTGCAAGATCTTGACAACTTTGCGTGACTGGCAAGTACCCAAGCAGATATTGGTCTTTATCTGTGAGTTGGTCTCGGTCGTCCTCTGCGTAGTCTGGTCCTTGGGTCTGGTCTGGCACTCTGGCTCTGGTCTTCCTTCCTTCTCGGGTATGGTGACCCTCCTCGTGCTGGTCATCGCTGGCGATAGTCACCGTTATTGTAGGGGTCAGAGAGAGAGAGATTCCTGGTTGCGCAGCACCCTTTAAACCCCGGTTGGTTTCACGCCCCTTTTGGCCATTGCCAACCAGTCGATCAGGACTTGATCATCCTGATTGATAAGAGTCCAATCAGGTGCTGCCACACCGATCTCTGGGTGTGTCCCCAACGGCCATGTCTGTAGGTGCTAGAGGAACATAGGTCACATACCTCCCTCCTAAATAAGGGTTCATGGAGCCCTTAGGTCTGGTACAGAACCCTGTGTGACCAGAAAGTCTCTTTCATCCTGGAGATGACCCATATCCCGTTTATTCTCTTATCAGGGTTGCAGCCTGTATGTCTCTGTCTTTAAACTGCAGCCTGTTGGTTTAGTTTGTTGCCCAATTGTCCCAGAGTGCTTTACAAAACGCTATTCTGGATGGCCCGTTTGGCCACACTATTATAGAAAGGAGACTATTAAACTAGAAAGTGCAGAAGAGATTTACTAGGATGCTACCGGGACTTGATAGATTGAGTTACAAGGAGAGGCTGGATAGACTGGGACTTTTTTCTCTGGATTGTAGGAGACTTAGAGGTGATCTTATCGAGGTCTATAAAATAATGAGGGGCACAGATCAGCTAGATAGTCAATATTTTTCTCAAAGGTAGGAGTCTAAAACAAGACGGCGCAGGTTTAAGGTGAGGGGAGAGATAAAAAAAGATTCCAGAGGAGCAATTGCTTCTTGAGGGTGGTGTCTGGAACTAACTGCCAGAGGTGATAGTAGAGGTGGGTACTATTTTGTATTTTAAAAAGCATTTAGACAGTTACATGGGTAAGTGGGTGTAGAGGAATATGGGCCAAAAGTGGGCAACTGGGTTGAGCTTGGGGTTAAAGAAAGGGCAGCACGGATGAGTTGGGCCAAAGGGCCTGTTTTCATGCTGTGAACTTCAGTGACTCTGGATGGATTTAAACAAAGCCTTTGACAAGTTCCCAACTGGGAGATCGATGGGGATGGCTGAGACTCATGGAATTCAGGGAACGTTGGTGAGACGGATCCAAAACTGGCTTCGCAATTGGACACAGAGTGGCAGTAGAAGGCCGTTTGAGCGACTGGAGGCCGGAATCCAGCGGCATATTACAAGGATCGTTCGGTGCTGTGTCCATTATTGTTTGTTATAGACATAAATGATATAGATGTGGGTGAATGATAAGTTTGTAGATGACACCAAGATTGGTAGGGTGGTTAACAGTGAAAAAGGTGTAGTTTACTGGAAGATATAGATGGATTGGTTGGATGGGCATAGCAGTGGCAAATGCTTTTTAACTCTGATAAGTGCAAAGCGATGCACTTTGGAAGTAGTAACAAGACAAGGGAGCATTTAATGAATGGCAGGACACTAAGAAGTTCAGAGGAACAGATGGATCTTGTGATACTTATTCAACAGATATGTGAAGCTGGCAGAGCAGCTGAAGGGGGTCATTAAGAAGGCAGATGGGACACTTTATTTTATCAGTTGTTGTATAGAGGACAAGAGCAAGGAGATAATGTTGGAGCTGTACAGAATGTTGACTCGACCACAGCTGGAGTGCTGTGTGCAGTTCTGACCACCTCACTACAGGAAGGATGTGGTTGCACTAGAGGGAGTACAGAGGAGGTTCACCAGGATGTTACCTGGGCTGGAGCATTTGAGCAGTAAGGAGAGACTGGATAGGCTTGGATTGTTTTCTCTCGAGCAGAGAAGGCTGGGGGTGTGGGGGGAGCATGATTGGTGTGTATAAAATGAGGGGAATGGTCAGGGTGAGTAGGAAGTGGTATTCCCCTTGGTTGAGAGGGTCAATCACGAGAGGGCATAGTTTTAGGCTAAAAAGCAGAAGATTCAGAGGGGATCGGAGAAATATTTTTTCTCTTAGGTTGGTAGTGATCTGGAATGCACTGTCTAGGGAGGTGGGGAAACTTAACAACCTTGAAAAAAGCATTTGGATGAGAGCTTGGAATATAACATTCAAGGAGCTGGGATGAGTCAGGCTTTAGTGGTTATCTCTGATGCAGAATCGATGGGACGAGGGGTCTTTTCTGTGCTGTAGAACTGATTAATTCCTCCAGTATCCCAGCCTGCACTTCACCCAGACATTCCCACACTCAGTCAGCCAGGGACGACAGTATCCCAGGATGCACTGTACTGGCCCATTCCCTCAATGACAAGTCAGGCACCCCCATCTTGTTGGAAGGGGGTCAGAGTTTCCTCGCCTGACACATTGAATACATCATTGGTGGTTTGGGCAGTCAGTCTAATGCAGCAGTCTATTTCTAAATACCTTCCCAATAAACGCTCTCGACTGTTTCATACATCTGTGGTTTCAAAGCCTGTATTTCGAAAATACCACATCGAAACTGGGGGTGACGAGGTGGTTTAAACAGCTGAAAAAGAACTGCAGAAATCTGAAGGAGTAACAAAAATCACCGATCCACACTGCAGTCACCCAAAAACATTCAGGATGATTAAACCTTGGCTACAGCAAAAACTGGCCACGGAGCGGTGCTGAAAAGTAGCAACCATCACCATCCAAAGCACCAAAGACTTCCATGAAAACGGCATCAAAAGAAGCCTTGCTTGCCACGTGCTGTGCTGGAAAGTTCTGGTGTGGAGATGCCGGCATTGGACTGGGGTAAACACAGTAAGAAGTCTGACAACACCAGGTTTAAGTCCAACCAGTCTATTTGATAGTAAACTCACAAGCTTTCAGGATTTGCCCCTTCGTCAGGCGAAGCTTGTGAGTTTACTATGAAATAGATCGGTTGGACTTAAACCTGGTGTTGTCAGACTTCTTACCGTGGAAAGTTCTGGAACAGAGCTCCCTCTGCTGTGAGTAGCAAGTAACAAATTAATGGAGATCGAGGAAAGGAACAGGCTGAGCTCAGGATTACATGATTAAGTGTTCTGAAAGCTTTGTGGCACATTTGCTCTTCCACAAGCCCTTTCCATTGAAAGGTCAGGGAATTTAGACAAAAACCTTTCTCACCCATAGGCTGGTGGGAGTATGCAATCACTGCCTGAGAGGGTGGGAAGAGGTGGTAAACCTCAACATTTAAGAAACATTAAGACGAACACTTGAAACCAAGATCAAAAAGCTCATTCAGAGAGAGGAAACTTGCTTGCAGGCAGGAAAAAACAGACAGTTTCTATTGATTTAGAACTAGAAAGCAGGCGGCTAAGGGAAAAGTGGGACCTCTACTGAACAGGAAGCAGGGGAATTGACAACAGCAAAGAATGAAATGGCCGATATGCTAAACACATTGGAAATATTGTAAATCTCCCCTCGATCCTTACAATATCCCTTCTGATTGGGATTTGTGCGTTAGAAAAACCCAAGGGGCTACAGGCAGACAAATTGCGAGGACCCAATGAACCTCACGCTAGGGTTTTAATGGCTGCATCACTCCCTAAATTCTGGGAAGGTACCAGAAGATTGGAAATCACCAAGGTGAGTCCTTGTCACGTGAAGTGAGAAAGGCAGAAGGCAGGGGGCTCTTGGCCAGTTAAGTTTGACAGCTATTATTGGCAAGGCACTGGAGATAATGGTGGAGGGGGCAGGGTGGGTGTGGGAGGGGGAAGGAGAGAGAGAGAGAAAAAGAAACGGAGGTGGAATTATCCTGAGCCGGCTGCCTGGGTGACTGGGGTAGCCGGGGTTGGGGTTCCATTACCTCCCCTTCTTTTCTTTACCCTTTTTCCCTGGGGTCTTCTGGTCACGCGGAGGCTCCGCAGTCCCCCTCCTCCAGCCAGCAGCTGAGGTGGTAATTGCTGTCAGCGCAGTCTCCCCTTGCGGGGGCCAGGGTGGAGGGTGGGGGATGTGGGGGGCATACCAGGTGGTATTCGGTCGGGGGGGGGGAGAGGGGGCTGCGGTGCCAGCTGCGGTCACCTTGGGTTGGGGTTTGGTGGCCTTGGAAGCGGGGCAGTTTTTCCAAATCTGCCTCACCTCCTTACAGGTATGGCACTGCACACGGACCAGAAGACCCAGTAGGTGATCCCCTGGAATGGGATATTGAAGCCTCCCTCCAGGACCTCCTCCCAGGGCCAGGCAGACAAATACCTGGCACCGGAAGGAGTATGTGTGTCGTAGGGAGGGATCCCGAAGGCCGAGCCGGATCAGCACCACCCCAGATCTGACCTCCCCCAGGAAATGGAGGTGGGGGAGGAGGAGCTCTATGCATAAGAATGGTGGGATGTTCGGGATGACGAGCTTGTGGGCGATGGCCTCGAGTGGATCCACTGCCAGGAACGTCCTGCCCACCGTGAGCCCCTCTTCCAGAGCGAGGTGGACTGCCCGCTGGGCCTTCAAAAAGAGTACGGCCCTGCCATACATCTTGGAGGCCGCGACAGTGACTGAGGGGCCGACAACCCCAGCCGTCGCCCTCACGCAGGCCCCTCGATGTCGGAGTGAGCGTAGCATTGACCCCAAGTTGTCTTGTGAGTAAATTGAATGGTGGCAGGGCCTTTGGAGCGGCGGGGGCTTTGGACACCGTCACCCAAACACTCAGTCCTTCCATGTTGTTCCTGCAGTCAGGCTGTCCTCCCTCCCGTCAATGGAAAGAAAGGACCTCTGTCTGTGTCTCTCCCTCCAGCGAGAGAACACTCTCCAGGGGCTGGGCACCAGGCAGGTCAAAGGGCAGGCAGGTCAAAGGGCAGGCAGGCAATGATGGCTCCTCCTTCCTTCCTTCCCTCTGTCCTTAAGGTTTGGAATCTCGAGCAGTCTGACAGGAGAAATCCGCCACACAGTCTGCTTCTGGGACAGCTGCCATAGTGGTACTTGTTCCCTCTCTGTGCAGGCTCTCAGGTCCATCCAATCGATTTCCAAAGGGTCTTCCCAGGAAACACTCTCACAAATGTGTTATAGACACCGACAATCACATTCTGATTTAATGTTTTAAGTTTCCTTTGTACTTTTGGTTTCTGTTCGGACCGTTCCCCCTTCCTTTATGGGGTGGGGGTGGGGGGGGGGTGTTGCCCCTTTTAATTTGTCCCTAAGTTAATTTGACTTGTTGGGTCGTTAAGGACAAATGTGCTGTGGAGAATGGGCTGGGTAATTGTTTCAATTCTTTTTTATTGAGTCGGGAATTATTGTAGTCAGTTGAATGTGGGCTGTGTGTATAAAAGGTGTTGCTTGGTGGCTGAAGGAATGGTTCAGGTGTTTAGAATGATGGGTGGTTTTGGAGTGAGGGTTTTCTTCCCAGTGTTGGTGTTAGTTGGAGCTATTTATTGCTCTGATACTTGGCAACAGTCTCTAGGCCAGAGATTTCCATGGATGTTCCAAGCCACCCCTAGGCCTCAGACAGTCTCTCCTCCTGGGCCTCCCATTGATTCCCATTTCCGTGTGTCTCCAGTGCAGAGTGTGAGGGTGCAGTGTGGAGAGGACAAGCTGCTGGTCAGGGTCCAGCTGGATTTATTTGGAACCAGGCACCTAGTAAAAGCTGCTGATCTGACCCTGGGGACAGCAGGTTGTCGGCCAACCAGGATCTACTCTCAGAACCACACTGTCCTCTTTGACTATGGGCTCCATGAGTGTGGCAGCAGATTGCAGGTAATGTGAATCCTCAAGCTCTGCTTCTGAGCTTGGGCTGTATGTTGTTCCCCACTCTTCACTCACTCACTTGGTGAGATGTCATTGATATTGAGGAGATAGCTGTCTCTTGCTTTATAAAACCCCCAAACTAGCTTTCTATTCTGGATTGTACTTTGCTCTCACTAGTCTGAGTCTCTCCAACCCATTGTTCTGGAAGCTTCTCTTTGCTTCCTCCAAGCTTTCCCTCTTGTTTTTTGAGGATTTTCAGTTTGATTTCCCCTCATTCAAATCAACTCAACTGAGGGTTGAGTTTCAGTCCAGTTTAACCCAATTGGATTGAGTCTGAATGAATTCTCTACCCATTGTGGTGGTGGCTACCTTACTAAATACATTTGAGCCACGGCTAGATGGGTTTCTGATAGACAAGGGAATTAAGGGTTATGGGGAGAAAGTGGGAAGGTGGAACTGATCCACTTCAGATCAGCTGTGATCTTACTGAATGGTGGGGCAGGCTCTAAGGGCTAGATGGCCTACTCCTGCTCCTATTTGTAATGTTCTTATGCATAGCAACACAGCTAACCAGATGAGGCCATTCAGCCCCTGCAGCCTGTTCCCCAGTCATTACAATTGAGACTGAGCCTCCATGTTCCTGTCTTCACAACGTGATTCTCTCAATGGCCAGGAATAAATGGCTCTGTCCTGAATATCCTCTGAGTGACCATTCCCAGCTCTGTGGGGCTGGAGAGAATTCCAAAGATTCATCAGCTGCTGAATGAAGAAATTCCTCATCACATTAATCTTAAATGACTGACCCCTGACCTGGGATGACTACCCCCTAACAGACTGTCCAGCTTGGGGGAAGCAGCCTCTTCAGTGACCCTGTCAATCCCCCTGAATTGTTTTAATGGGATGAGTTCATTGTTAACCCTGGTATAGAACATTCTCATTTCAGATCAGTTCCTCATTCCTTAAGCTGCTGTCTTTCAGATGACTGGCGATTTCCTGATCTACAGCACCCACCTGAGCCACAGCCCACAGTATCATGGATCTGTTATTGTGAGAACCACTGGAGCTGTTGTTCCCATTGAGTGTCGTTATTTCAGGTGAGAATCTTTAATCAATGATCAATAAGATCTCCAGCTGCTAGTGACCTCTGACCTTGTCCTAAAATGTCTCCACTGTCTTCCCAGGAAAGGTAATGTGAGCAGTAACCCCATCAATCCCACTTGGATCCCATTCAGCTCCACCAGATCTGGAGAAGGGCATCTGTCATTCTCACTGCGCCTAATGAATGGTATGTGATGGGTGGATGCTGAGTGATTTCCTGTCCTCACTCACTGGGAGTGACACCCACTGTCTCCAACTCTCTTGTTGTCTTGTCCTTCAGATGACTGGCTTACAGAGCGCATTTCAACTGTCTACTACCTGGGTGAGCTCATTCACATTGAGGCCTCTGTTTCAATGAGCAACCACATGGCCCTGAAGCTCTACATTGACAGCTGTGTAGCTACATTGAGGCCAGGCCAGGACTCCAGCCCAAGATACAGTATCATTGACTACAATGGGTAAGGAGTGCTCTGCTTTCTCCAGCTGCTCCCATCTCAATGGTTTCTCTGGATTCACTTCATGTCCCTTTGTCCATCTTCAGTTGCCTCCTGGACAGCAAAGCTGAGGACTCCTTTTCAACCTTCGTGTTGCCAGGAAACGAGCGGGAGACAGACAAGCTCCGCTTTGACCTGGATGCCTTCCGTTTCTTTGGGGATGAGCGTTCCTTGGTAAGAGGAAGCTGATCATTGGGGTCTCCATGTTGGGAGGGAGTCACTAAATAACCACTTGTGTTGAATGTGTCCCTCAGATTTTCATCACCTGTCACCTGAAAGTAGTTCCAGTGGATCAGAGAGATTCCAGGAACAAAGCTTGTACTTGGCAGAAGATGCAGAATGTGTAAGTTTCCTCCCCTCCCCCCCCCCCCCCCCCCCAACTGTCCCTCAGGGATGTTTGTGTGGAGAAGTGATGCACAACCTGGCGGATTGACTGACTGACTGACTTGTTTTGTTTAGCTGGACCCCATTGGAGGAATCGCACTCTGATATTTGTGCCTGTTGCCATGTGGGGAACTGTGGAGCCACAAGGGATTTGGGAATTGGATCCAGAGGAAGGAGAGATCTTGTAGCTGAAGCTGGTAGGTCATTGATCCTCGATGTGGGGGCTTCCCCCTTTCCCCTCTCTAACTGGAATGGTTGGTTATTGCAGAGAGTGAAGCTGGATTGAAGTGGGAGGCTGAGGCCTCACTTGGACCCCTGCTCATTCTGGATACTGATGGGATCACCCTGGCAGCAGCCTCCCTGAATGAAGCTGAGGGAAGGATACAGGAGAGGTCTCTAGGGGGTGAGTTGGCTGGCTGCTGGTTTCCATTTTCCCCTCAGTGTTAGCATCACTAACCATTCGTTTCTCATTGCTTTGTAGGTGTGGAGTCTGAGGTGGTCCTGATTGTGACCCTGACTGTGTCAGCTGTCTCTCTGATCTCTGCTTTGTCAATCACCTTGTTCCTGTACAGGAAACACAAACAAACTCTGTTCAACCAGTCATCAAATGATCAATAAAGCATTGACTCCTTGTTTCTAGTGTGTGGGAGCTGATTGGTCAATGCATCCACATGTTAGTTCAATGGCTGTGAGGCTGACTGGGATGAGCCAATCCCAGCACAGAACTGGGCCTGCTGTATGATTGATCTACTGAGGGTTGAGAAACAGAGTCTCTGGATTTGATGGAGCTGCTGCTGGTTTTGTTTGAGCCCAGTGTGGGGGAGGGGGGGTGTGATCAGGTCTGGGGATGTCCTTGTGGAGCTGAGGCTGCTGCCTCCTTTCCCATGGTGATGTTCACCCCCTGGAGAGTGGCACAGTCAATTGGAATGTTTGAGTGGTTGTCACCCACACTCAGTGTTAATTTGATGAATTTATTAGTTTAGCACTGAACTGTGAGCAACCCATTTACTGCTGAGGCCATGTGACTTTTCCATCATCTCTAAGCTCTTCACCTGAAGAAATTATACCATGAGCCTTCACATTTTGGGTTGGGCCCTAACAAAAAATTGTGTTCCAGGTCATTTAATTTTCCTCTTGTTGCTGTTGTACTGAGATGGCTCAGGATCTTTTCAGCCAGGTAGTCCTCCAACTTGCATCATTGCGTGCACACAGTTGTAAATGCATTTTACTGACTGCTTGCTCAGTGCTCTATAGATTGAGATCTGTTTCTGCTGAAAATAGAGCATCTCCAATTTGAAGATGGGTGAGTTCCAGAGCAGGTACAGCACTTAGATATTTTACTGTATTGCTAAATTCTCCACAATGGAGTCAGAGGGTACAGTATTTAAACATGCCCTTTGGCCCAACTCATCCATGGCATCCAGTTTTTACTGTTGGGCTTGTCCCAGTTGCTTGCATTTGTCCCATTTCCCTCTATACTGATATCACTATCTAAATGCAGGAGACAAAATTAAACTTGTTCCAGATAAGTGGTTAGCACTGCTGTCTCTGAACCAGGCCCCTGGTTCAATTTCCAGGGTTGAGTGCCTGGCCAAAGGATAAAAATTTTTTTGGAACAGGGTGTCCCCCAAGGCTGCACCAACCATGCTGCCTGACTTAACTAAAACCCCCCCTATGCTTCCAGGGACCATATCCTTCTATTAATATCATTTTGTATACTTGTCATACACCCCTTAAAAGTCACTACTGTATCTGCATCAACCACCTCACTCAGCAATGAGTTCCAGGCACCAAAAAAAGTACATCTTTCAAAACTTGCCTCTGTCATCTTAAACCTATGCCCCCACCCAAGGGAAAAAGCCCTGTTTCCTCCGGTTTTCCATCTCTTGGTCTGTCTCTTGACCCTTCCCACTGTTCTGACAGCATATTCTCTTGCGGGCTTTGCTAGCCAATAAAATATAGCTGACAGTTAAAACGTTGAGCAGTAGAATCAGGAAAAAGGGGATCCCAGGGGTTATAACATAATGAACAAGTTCAATTGCTGACCATACAATTGAAAACAGAGCATTGTGTGCTGTATCACAAAACCAAGGAATATTCATTGTATAGTATTGACCAGTAAACATAAAATACCAGAAGGTATTTTTCAAAACACTCAGCACAGACACTATTCCAAGAACCAAAGCTGCTGTTTTCTCTGTGCAGTAGCTATTTCTCAGCTTCTGGCAACAAATGGCCATGAACTGATCAAAGGCAAACCTAACAGTGAACTAGACAGAACAGTCTATTGCTGAATACAGTAGGACAGCATGGATACTACACACAGGGAGGTAAAACAGAGGGAAAAAATAGTCATAATAAAGAATTGGAATGTGCCTCAAGATCAGATCGATGATAATGACCAGTAGATCGGATGTTGCCATGGCCACCAAGTAACGAGTGACGCACTTTGAGAGACCGCACTTGCCACCAGCCAGGATCACAATGGTAATTAAGTTTGCTGTAAGGAAGGAACAATGCTGGGAACATAGAGCTCTGTTTGACTGATTTTGTGCAGATACTTGCAGATACATACTGCATCCAGCGATGGATTGAGATGGTTGAACCTTTCAATGAAACAAACTGTTGAATATAAGTTGGCCTTTGGGATTAAATGGGACATCAGGAATAACGTACTATAGGAGAACACACACAATTCACTGCTTAACTGGCTGTTTCTTTCATTGGTTAAAAGAGCTGAATGCTGCAGCAACTCATAAAGGTCAAAGCACAGAAACTTCATTTGGGGAAAGTAGAATTAAGCTTCATGGTCTGGGTTTGTGTGTCAAGATCAGCTGAAGTTCCTGATTTTGATCTTTCTGCAGTGACCCTAGGCTAGTTTGTGCTAGTCAGCCTAGGCTCCTACTCTTGATAATGGGAGGACTGCAGCCATTGTATCCAGTCCCTGCTTCAAACTCCATTCCCTAGTTGGCAACACTTGGAGATTGCATTAATCTCTTTGTAAATTTGCTATCACATTTGCTCCCCCATTTACCTCTCAACCTCATTCTTGTGGCGTCACTAAAACTGTGCATTTCCACCAGTGTGACTTCACCCAATATTGCCACTATCTCAGCCCATCTGCTGCTGAAACATTCATTCGCACTCTTGTTTCATCTTGACTCAAATATTCCATTAGCTGGTCTCCCAAATTCTACACGCCATTAACTTATAGAAATTAAAAACTCTGCTGCCATTGTCTTCCTAATCCCTCGGTTCTTCCCTCTCTAATTGGACCCTAGACTGCTGAACCTACAGACCACAATCAATGGGCAATAGACAACAACACCTCTTTCATGATTATCATCAACACTGGTGCTCTGCAAGGCTGTGTCCTCAGCTTCTTAGTATACTCCTTATACACCTATAACTGTGAGGCCAAATTGCCCTCAAACTCCATTTTCAAGTTTGCTGATGACATCACCACAGTGGATCAGATGCGATGGAGTGTGGGGAAGAGATAGGGAATCTGGAGAACTGGTGCGACATCAATAATCTCTCTCAATGTCAGTGAAACGAAAGAAATAATCATCCACTTCAGGAAGCATAGTCAAGGATCTGTCCCCTGTCAACGTCAATGGGGATGAAATGGGAATGGTTGAGAGTTTCAAGTTTCTAGGTGTCCAGATCACCAACAACCTGTCTTGGTCTATCCATGCCAATGTTATAGTTAAGAAAATCCACCAATGCCTCTACTTTCTCAGGAGGCTGAGGAAATTTGGCATGTTGCTACAACTTAATAACATAAGAAATAGGAGCAGGAGTGGGCCATATAGCCCTTCGAGCCTGCCCTGCCATTCAATAAGATCATGGCTGATCTGAAGTGGATCAGTTCCACTTTCCCGCCCTGTCCCCATAACCCTTAATT
The DNA here is from genome assembly GCF_965287045.1 of Carcharhinus amblyrhynchos. Lineage (NCBI taxonomy): Eukaryota > Metazoa > Chordata > Chondrichthyes > Carcharhiniformes > Carcharhinidae > Carcharhinus > Carcharhinus amblyrhynchos. Next base: position 14,806,306 of record NC_137356.1, read on the forward strand.
CCCTTGTCTTTCAGAAACCTACCTACCTACCTGTGACTTAAATATATTTAGTAAGGTAGCCTCCACCACTTCAACGGGCAGAGAATTCCAGAGATTCACCACCCTTTGAGTGAAGAAGTTCCTCCTCAACTCTGATCTAAACTGCCCCCCCCCCGCTTATCTTGAGGCTGTGTCCTCTAGATCTGCTATCTTTTGTAAGTGGAAAGAATCTCTCTACCTCTACCCTATCCATTCCCTTCATTATCTTATATGTTTCTATCAACTATTACAGATGCACCATCGAAAGCATTCTTTCTGGTTGTATCACAGCTTGGAATGAATCCTGGTCTGCCCAAGATCACAAGAAACTACAAAAGGTCATGAATGTTGCCCAGTCATCACGCAAACCAGCCTCCCATCCATTGACTCTGTCTACTCTTCCCGCTGCCTCAGCAGCATAATCAAGGATCCCACACACCCCGGACATTCTCTCTTCCATGTTCTTCCATCGGGAAAAAGATACAATAGTCTGAGGTCACGTACCAACCGACTCAAGAACAACTTCTTCCCTGCTGCTATCAGACTTTTGAATGGACATATGTTATATGAAGTTAATCTTTCTCTACACCCGAGCTATGATGTAAGGCTACATTCTGCACTCTCTCCTTTCCTTCTCTATGAATGGTATAGTGCAGAAGAAAGTGACAATAATGAATCAAATCAAACTCAAATTGAATCATTGATGCCATGAATAATACATTGAAGCACGGGTCAGAGAATTATTAGTTGGAGACAGAGCCTTACCAAGAACTCCAAAGACAGCAAGCAGGGGATAATAAACCTCTTCTATCCTCACAAGGATGTCAAAAAATGAATAACCGTAGCCCATTCTCTGTCTCTGTGAAGCCTTTGGTTCCCGCTATTACTGGTGGTGATCTCTCACTGACACTGTGGAATGACAGATTGAAAACATTCCTATTAATAGGAAATAGGGAGTTTCCAGTGTTGTAATTAGTGTTCCTAGAGACTGCCATTAATTACAGTCACTGAACAAACACTTCCAGTTAACCCCTTTCACATCGAAACATTCTCTAACACTATTTAATTAATGACATGTAAAATCAAACTCTCTAAAACCAATCTGTAGTTTTCAAAGCTCCACATTTATCATCAGGGTTATACAGGATGGATCTGTACTTATAAAAGTTTGAGTATTGTGACAGAAGAAAACTAAACACTGTCTATTTTTATAAACTGTATCCTTATTGTTTCTTATTTTGAAATGGGAGTTCTTGACCAAACAAAGACCATTAAGATGGATAAGCTTCTATCTATTGGCACAATGGCACTGTGGTTTGCCAGGGACCTGGGTTTGATTCCTGGCTTGGGTCTCTGTCTGTTTGAAATCTGCACATTCTCCCTGTATCTAGGTGGGTTCCCTCCAGGTGCTCTGGTTTCCTCCCGCAGTCCAGAGCTGTGCGATTTACGTGTGTAGGCCATGCTAAATTCCCCCTAGGTGTCAGGGACTAGCCAGTGTAAATGCATGGGGTTATGGGGATAACCCTGATCAAGCCCTGGAGGGGGTGTAATGCCTCATCCTATCAGTTTGGATTTGGTTCAATCGAGCCCAAGACAAGAGTATGGACTGTCTTGTCAGCTTGGATATGTAATGTCTCTCATGCAGGGACTCTGGGTCAAAATGGAGGTTTGATTGGAAATAAAGTACCAAAAGGTACAAAGAATTAAAACAATAAATACTGGCATTGCTAATGACGCTTATTTCCATCCAATGAATAAAAACCCACACCAAAACAAGCCCAGGCCAGGAGGGACAACTGGCCTCCCATCTCACTTCAGTCTGCTGGTTGATTTGTGCTATTTCTTACGAAGCTGCTGCTGCTTCATCTTTGCATCCTCTGCTTCATCTTGTGACGTCAACACAACCAGAACAAATTTCACAACACCAGTATTCAGCCCACCATCCTCCACTGAAGAATTCCTCCTTGCCCTTTGATTCTGGACTCTGGGAATAAATTCTTACTTTTCTGTGGGAGATGAAGCTCAATACAAACTGGAGGAAACCCACATGTCTCTCCTTGTCTTGCTGCAATGTTCCAGTGAAGCTCAATGTAAACTGGAGGAACAGCATCTCATCTTCCAGCTCGGCACTTTACAGCCTCCCAGTCTCAGCACCCAATTCAACAACATCAGATGATTAGCTCTGCCCCACCTCGACCCCTTTGTTTCCATTCTATTTTATATAATTTTCTCTACCTTTTATTTCTTTATTGTCTTTCTTCATTTTCTTCCCACTGTTTTGCCCCACTTTATGCCCTTCCCTTACCTTTTCTCCCCCTTTGTCCTCCTTTTCTAAATCTCACCTCTGTCCCATCCACTCGTAGCCAATGTATGTAACCAACATGGAATAGCCTGTTTAATCTGTTGTTCAAAGTTTTGAGATCCTTTGTCTTTCCAGGGTAATTTCAGGGAGTCTGAGCACTTTTCAGTTCCAAAAGTAGTGGTCTTCAGCCCATTTGCGAATTTTTGAAATGTAAATCTGATCAGAGCACCGAATCACATCTGATCACTGAAAACACACTCCTTCTCCATCCAGATGCCCTCATGAGTTTGAACATGGCACGGTGGCACAGTGGTTAGCACTGCTGTCTCACAGCGCCAGGGATCTGGGTTCGATGGTGGGTGGGACTGCAAGATCCTGCTGCAAGCCAATGGCGGATGAGACTGGAAGATTCCACCATCAGCCATGGTAGGCAGACTGGAAGACCTTTTTTACCATCAAATGATGGGCAGGACTGCAAGATCCCATTACCAGCCAGTGACGGTAGGACTGGAAGATCTTTCTACCAGCCAATGGTGGACAGAACTGCAAGATACCATTACCAGCCAGTGACTGTAGGACTGGAAAATCTTTCAATAGCCAATGGTGGGCGGACCTGGAAGATCCTATTATCAGCCAATGGCAGGTGGGACTGGAAGATCCCACTCCCAGTCAATGGTAGAAGGACTGGAAGTTCTTTTTCCCAGCAAATGGTGGGTGGGGCCTCAAGATCCTGTTACGAGCCACTGGCAGGGGGACTGGAAGATCTTTCTACCAGCCATTGGTGGATGGGACTGGTAGATCCCACTACCAGCCAATGGCGGGGTGGGACTGGGAGATCCCATTAGCAGCCAATGGTGAGCAGGACTGGAAGATCCCATTAGCAGCCAAAGGCAGGTGGGACCGGAAGATCCCACTACCAGCCAATGATGGGCTGCCTAATTCGCTACAAAAGAGGCTGCAGAGTGGGCAGGAAATCCTGCCCTTTGTGCCCAACAGATCCCTTTCCTCAAATTCCTCTTAGCTTTACTACTTACAATAACTTCACCAATATTCTACCCTTGTGCAAAATGCATTGCTGCATTCTTGTACCTGAAAATGTGCCACATCGATGCAGATTTCTGTTTGGTTCTTTCTTCTCACTAGTTTATCTGTTAGCAGTGTGATGTCTGAGATTTGAATGTCGGCAATTCCACAGCCTGGAATAACCAATAAAATCAAACAGAAATTAATTCACACATTATGATGGCTTAGGTAACGGACGAACATGAAAACCCGGGGATTTGCTTTATCCGTTCAAAAATCTGAACTCATTCACTGATCCTCTGGAACGCCATCACCTTCCAGGTCACCTCCGAGTCATTCACCATCCTGACTTGGAAATATCACTGGGTCAAAATCTTGGAGTTCCCTCCCTAACAGCACTGTGGGTGTACCTCCACCACATGGACTGCGGGGGTTCAAGGAGGCAGCTCACCTTCTGCATCGGTGCAGCACATATTCATGCACACCGCAATGAACTGTCGCATTTTTCACAAGAGTAGAATATTGGTAAAGTGGTTCAAGATGGCAGTTCATCACCACCTTCTCAAGGCGCGATTCCAGATGGTCAATAAATGCTGGTCTAGTCGTTGATGCTCAAATTGCATGAATGTACTGAGTAAACGATAGGTGGGATTTCAGTAAAATGTGTCATCAGATTCTGACCGAAAATCAGTGTGATTCTCCCCAGACTCACACCACGTTTTCACACCAGCTTCCTGGTACTCAGTGCACAGAAAATTGGGGTGGGGGGGTGGTGAGGGTTACCTTGTTAGTGCGATGGGGCAGGACTAGCAGAGATGGCAAAGCTGGCTCCACAGAGGTCGGGGCGCCATCCTTAAAGTGCGGACATACAATAATCCCCCATTCCACGGGCATAGAGGAAATGCATGGTGGCACAGTGAGTTAGCACTGCTGCCTCACAGCACCAGGGACCTGGATTCGATTCCCAGCTCGGGTCACTGGCTGTGTGGAGTTTGCACGTTCTCCCCATGTCTGAGTGGGTTTCCTCCGGGTGCTCCCACTGAAGGTGGACTTTGGACCACCCTCATTCTCCCACCCGAGGCTATGTCCAGAAACCCCAATCACCCTCTTTGTGCATCACTAGGCCTTGCTTACTCTCCCCGTCCTGGGACCCCTTGAACTGAGCTGGGCCTCTGGTGCCTGTGATGTTCTCTTGCATTTCCTCATGAGTCCCCAGTTCTGTAGTAGACTCAACATCTGCTGTCCATTGCTCTGTGGACTCAACATCTGCTGTCCATCGCTCTGTGGACTCAACATCAGCTGTCCATCGCTCTGTGGACTCAACATCAGCTGGCCATCGCTCTGTGGACTCAACATCTGCTGTCCATCGCTCTGTGGACTCAACATCAGCTGTCCATCGCTCTGTGGACTCAACATCAGCTGGCCATCGCTCTGTGGACTCAACATCTGCTGTCCATCGCTCTGTGGACTCAACATCAGCTGGCCATCGCTCTGTGGACTCAACATCTGCTGTCCATTGCTCTGTGGACTCAACATCAGCTGGCCATCGCTCTGTGGACTCAACATCAGCTGTCCATCGCTCTGTGGACTCAACATCAGCTGTCCATCGCTCTGTGGACTCAACATCAGCTGGCCATCGCTCTGTGGACTCAACATCAGCTGGCCATCGCTCTGTGGACTCAACATCAGCTGGCCAATCAGCTTAGCTCCAAAAATGTGCAGGTTAGGTAGATTGACCATTGCTAAATTGCCCCTTAGTGACAGGAGGATTAGCAGGGTAAATACGGGGATTACAGGGATAGGGCTTGGGTGGAATTGTAGCCAGTGCAAGCCTGATGGGCCAATTTATAGCAAGTACATTTATGGTTGCTAACTGTATTTAAAGTGTTTAAGTCTCTATGAGGAATATTGATAATTTGGAACTGAAAAAATGATAAGCAAATAGTTAGGTTGCATCATTTGTTACAGTTGTATTTAAACTCTGCTATTATATAAAGTCTACTTTACAATAAACAGTCCCTAATTTGTCAGTGGAACCATTCCTGGAAGGAAGTACCCTTTCCTCAGGTTTAGGCTGAATTATTGTTGGGCTCTAGTCTGGCTTCTGAATCCAATTTGGAATTCCGGTCTTCGAACCGAACACCTGCTAGAGTCACCAAGTCATTGACTTTTATAGCTCAGCAAGAGGCCCTTCGGCCCATCAAGTCTGCGGCCAACCATAAAGCACCTATCAATTCGAATCCCATTTTCCAGCGCTTGTTGCATCGTGTTGTTCGCAATGATGTTTGCAGCATTCCTCTAAATGCTTAAATGTTGTGAAGGGGAGAGGGAGGGGACTGGGTAAGATGCTCTGTCAGAGAGTCCGTGCAAACTCAATGCTCTCCTTCTGCACTATAGGGATTCGATGTTCAACCCTTTGTCTGCGTATTTATCACGATTCTGTCACATTGCTGCTCTACATCCGAAAATATGTGCAGAATAAAGAATTGGAAATGCAAAAAAAGTCTTGAAAACACAGCTGAGCGAACAGCAACATGCAGTTTTACATCTGACATTGTGCCCAAACGATGTGTTAAACTATCAAAGCTTGCTGTGTTCTGGTAAAGCAGGCATCAGAATTTTATTCCGTGTCCTGACTTGGGAATATACTGCCATTTCTTTATGGCTGCCGGCTAAAAATCCGTGGAATCTGGAATTGCTTGGGTTCCTATATCACAAAATATAGCAGCAGAGCAAAAGGTGCTTCAACTGCACCGTCCCCAGAGCAAGAACGGTTGGGCAATAATGCTGAACACACGGATGCCCACTCCAATTTGGTAAAAGAAAGAAACATCTGGCAAAGTGAGGAGGAGATTGTCTCACAAACAGAATTAGACAGATGTGTTGCAGTGTGACACATGGAGACGGATACACGGAACACACTGAGAATGGCAAACTGCGAGTTCACTCAGAATCTCTGCCAATCCAACATGTTTACCATAACAACTGGTTGTATGGAAGAGTGTACATAACTGTTGGAGATTAAGTGATCAAAGGTTATGACTTTTACACAGCATTTGTTATTTTATTGCGGGTTTATCTAATGTCAGCTGAGTCTGTGGGCATCTGGATTACAGTGTGGCCCAGCTGGAATGTTCCCAATAAGTTCATGCTTCATGTTTCTTCACCATCAGCACATGTTATTTACCAGGACCATCAATGAGTTGAGAGTGTGAAAGGGGTGGCACAGTAGCACAGGGGGTTAGCACTGCTGCTTCACAGCTCCAGGGTCCTGGGTTCGATTCCCGGCTCGGGGTCACTGTCTGTGTGGAGCTTGCACGTTCTCCTCGTGTCTGTGTGGGTTTCCTCCGGGTGCTCTGGTTTCCTCCCACGGTCCAAAGATGTGCGGGTTTGGTTGATGGGCCATGCTAAGAAATTGCCCCTTAGTGTCCGGGGACACATTCATCTCTATGTGAACCTAGGCACCCTGTTCATTCACAAAGCTTTCTCACTGAGCCTTCAACCTGTGAACTACCCCAGCCTCTCCCGAGGGGGGGAGAGAGATTTCCAAATTTTACCCAAACTCCGGAGGAAGGAGTCACTTGTCATCTCTGTCTTTGTCATGAATTATCGCTTCTAGAATCTTCCACACCACTGAATCGAAACAGAATGGTCTGTTGCTATGGCCTTGTCTTTATTGAACAGGTCTGGACATTAGCAAACCTGTCGCAGTCCTTCCCTTTTGTCCTCACTCCCCTCCCTCCGCCTCTGCACGGGTTTCTCATCTGTTACATCTCTGACTTTTCCAGCTCAGATCAAAGATCATCCGGCTGGAAGATTCACTTTGTTTCTCACTCCACAGACCCTACCAGGCCTGCTTCCATTCAACTGAGGAATTCCTGATCAGGAAAAGGCCCTTTGGCCCATCACGTCTGTGCCAGTCAAAGTCAAGACACCCAACTATTCCAATCCCATTTCCCAGCACTCGGCCCAAAGCTTTGGCTCTGCAGGGACACATCCATATACTGAAATGTTATGAGGGTCCCTGTCTCCACCATCCTTTCAGGTAGTGAGTGCCAGACTCACAGCACCCTCTGGGTTCCTCCTCACACTCCCTCGAAACCCCCTGCCCCCTCCCTTCAATCTCTGCCCCTCTGCTCATTGATCCCTCCACCAAGGGGAAAGCTTTCTTCCTGTCTACTCTGTCTCTCATCATTTTACGTCTCAAATCATGTCCAAGTATTTCCAGCGTTCTCAGGGTGTAAAGTTAGGGGCCACTTGGTAAAAGGGACAAAAGGGAAGGTTTGTGATAGAGAGCGAGGCAGGATCGATGGCCGGTGACAAATGGTTAACAATACAGAAAGTGCCAGTACGTGGACCCCCCGCCGGACACGAGACGGGGCAAACTCCACCCACACCAGGTGGTGGTCCGTGCTCGGCACCTGCCGCACGGAGGCCGAGGAGGCGCCGGACATGTACGCCCTCGAGACGTACAGGCGGTCGATTCTAGACGCTCCGGCCCCAGGCCTCGCGTAAGTGAAAGCTCTGGAGCCGGGATGGAGGTGTCTCCAGACGTCCACCAAGTCGTGGGTCCCGAGCAGGTCCCGCAAATTCGCCACCGCTGGGGTCTCGTGTCTCAAGGGAACAGTTGAAATCCCCCCTCCCCGAGGATGATGCATTCGCCCCCTGCGCGATGCTGTGGAGATGAGCGGACACTTTCCGGTAGGAAGTCATTTGCTGCGGTTCGGAGAGCGGGGTGTAGATGTTCACCAAGTGAAGGACTACACCCCCCCCTCACAGACCATCCAGTGGAGGAACCGGCCTGGCACCGGCTCCTTTGACCCCCAAGATCTCCAGCTGAAAATGCGGGGCCAACAGGATAGCCACCCCGCTGGAAGCGAGCGTGAGGTGGCTCATGTAGAAACTGCCCCCCCCCCCGCCATTCCAGGAGCCACTGGGCTTCGTCTCCCAGAACGGTATGGGTTTCCTGCAGGAAACAGACCGCATACTTCCCGTCACGGAGGACCGAGAAGTTCTGGAACCTGCGGTCTGGCTCAGTGCTGCCGTTGATGTTGAGGCTGGCTATGGTCACCTTCATGGCAGAAGCATTGTGCCACCATCACCACTTATCCAATTATCTAAGGGGGCTCTGGCGCCAGACGTGCCAGTCCGTTCCCCGCTGAGCCCGTTGAGGAGCTCGTGTTCCTGACGCCGCTCTTTAGTCAGGCTCGACGTGGCCTGGGAGCAGGCCTGTGCGGACCGGACGAGCAGCGCTTGTCCGACCAACAGTCGAGGGCTAGTCGGACACAGTCAGGGCGACCAGAATGGCCTGAGTTCCCCAGAGGGGATGAGGTTCAACTCGGTGGCGGGCACGAGGGAGTCCCCCGCCTCGCTCAGGGTGGACTCCGAAATAGTCCCCGTGCCCACCACCGAGCAGCTTACCTCCTCGGGGCCCTCGCCCTTCGACTCCAAGTCTCCTGCCGTGAGCCCCTCTTCCAGGGCGAGGTGGACCGCCCACTGGGCCTTCAAAAAGAGTACGGCCCTGCCGTACATCTTGGAGGCCGCGACAGTGACTGAGGGGCCGACAACCCCAGCCGTCGCCCTCACGCAGGCCCCTCGATGTCGGAGTGAGCGTAGCATTGACCCCAAGTTGTCTTGTGAGTAAATTGAATGGTGGCGGGGCCTTTGGAGCGGCGGGGGCTTTGGACACCGTCACCCAAACACTCAATCCTTCCGTGTTGTTCCTGCGGTCGGGCTGTCCTCCCTCCCGTCAATGGAAAGAAAGGACCTCTCTCTGTGTCTCTCCCTCCAGCGAGAGAACACTCTCCAGGGGCTGGGCACCAGGCAGGTCAAAGGGCAGGCAGGTCAAAGGGCAGGCAGGCAATGATGGCTCCTCCTTCCTTCCTTCCCTCTGTCCTTAAGGTTTGGAATCTCGAGCAGTCTGACAGGAGAAATCCGCCACACAGTCTGCTTCTGGGACAGCTGCCATAGTGGTACTTGTTCCCTCTCTGTGCAGGCTCTCAGGTCCATCCAATCGATTTCCAAAGGGTCTTCCCAGGAAACACTCTCACAAATGTGTTATAGACACCGACAATCACATTCTGATTTAATGTTTTAAGTTTCCTTTGTACTTTTGGTTTCTGTTCGGACCGTTCCCCCTTCCTTTATGGGGTGGTGGGGGGGGGGGGTGTTGCCCCTTTTAATTTGTCCCTAAGTTAATTTGACTTGTTGGGTCGTTAAGGACAAATGTGCTGTGGAGAATGGGCTGGGTAATTGTTTCAATTCTTTTTTATTGAGTCGGGAATTATTGCTGTCAGTTGAATGTGGGCTGTGTGTATAAAAGGTGTTGCTTGGTGGCTGAAGGAATGGTTCAGGTGTTTGGAATGATGGGTGGTTTTGGAGTGAGGGGTTTCTTCCCAGTGTTGGTGTTAGTTGGAGCTATTTGTTGCTCTGATACTTGGCAACAGTCTCTAGGCCAGAGATTTCCATGGATGTTCCAAGCCACCCCTAGGCCTCAGACAGTCTCTCCTCCTGGGCCTCCCATTGATTCCCATTTCCGTGTGTCTCCAGTGCAGAGTGTGAGGGTTCAGTGTGGAGAGGACAAGCTGCTGGTCAGGGTCCAGCTGGATTTATTTGGAACCAGGCACCTAGTAAAAGCTGCTGATCTGACCCTGGGGACAGCAGGTTGTCGGCCAACCAGGATCTACTCTCAGAACCACACTGTCCTCTTTGACTATGGGCTCCATGAGTGTGGCAGCAGATTGCAGGTAATGTGAATCCTCAAGCTCTGCTTCTGAGCTTGGGCTGTATGTTGTTCCCCACTCTTCACTCACTCACTTGGTGAGATGTCATTGATATTGAGGAGATAGCTGTCTCTTGCTTTATAAAACCCCCAAACTAGCTTTCTATTCTGGATTGTACTTTGCTCTCACTAGTCTGAGTCTCTCCAACCCATTGTTCTGGAAGCTTCTCTTTGCTTCCTCCAAGCTTTCCCTCTTGTTTTTTGAGGATTTTCAGTTTGATTCCCCCTCATTCAAATCAACTCAACTGAGGGTTGAGTTTCAGTCCAGTTTAACCCAATTGGATTGAGTCTGAATGAATTCTCTACCCATTGTGGTGGTGGCTACCTTACTAAATACATTTGAGCCACGGCTAGATGGGTTTCTGATAGACAAGGGAATTAAGGGTTATGGGGAGAAAGTGGGAAGGTGGAACTGATCCACTTCAGATCAGCTGTGATCTTACTGAATGGTGGGGCAGGCTCTAAGGGCTAGATGGCCTACTCCTGCTCCTATTTGTAATGTTCTTATGCATAGCAACACAGCTAACCAGATGAGGCCATTCAGCCCCTGCAGCCTGTTCCCCAGTCATTACAATTGAGACTGAGCCTCCATGTTCCTGTCTTCACAACGTGATTCTCTCAATGGCCAGGAATAAATGGCTCTGTCCTGAATATCCTCTGAGTGACCATTCCCAGCTCTGTGGGGCTGGAGAGAATTCCAAAGATTCATCAGCTGCTGAATGAAGAAATTCCTCATCACATTAATCTTAAATGACTGACCCCTGACCTGGGATGACTACCCCCTAACAGACTGTCCAGCTTGGGGGAAGCAGCCTCTTCAGTGACCCTGTCAATCCCCCTGAATTGTTTTAATGGGATGAGTTCATTGTTAACCCTGGTATAGAACATTCTCATTTCAGATCAGTTCCTCATTCCTTAAGCTGCTGTCTTTCAGATGACTGGCGATTTCCTGATCTACAGCACCCACCTGAGCCACAGCCCACAGTATCATGGATCTGTTATTGTGAGAACCACTGGAGCTGTCGTTCCCATTGAGTGTCGTTATTTCAGGTGAGAATCTTTAATCAATGATCAATAAGATCTCCAGCTGCTAGTGACCTCTGACCTTGTCCTAAAATGTCTCCACTGTCTTCCCAGGAAAGGTAATGTGAGCAGTAACCCCATCAATCCCACTTGGATCCCATTCAGCTCCACCAGATCTGGAGAAGGGCATCTGTCATTCTCACTGCGCCTAATGAATGGTATGTGATGGGTGGATGCTGAGTGATTTCCTGTCCTCACTCACTGGGAGTGACACCCACTGTCTCCAACTCTCTTGTTGTCTTGTCCTTCAGATGACTGGCTTACAGAGCGCATTTCAACTGTCTACTACCTGGGTGAGCTCATTCACATTGAGGCCTCTGTTTCAATGAGCAACCACATGGCCCTGAAGCTCTACATTGACAGCTGTGTAGCTACATTGAGGCCAGGCCAGGACTCCAGCCCAAGATACAGTATCATTGACTACAATGGGTAAGGAGCGCTCTGCTTTCTCCAGCTGCTCCCATCTCAATGGTTTCTCTGGATTCACTTCATGTCCCTTTGTCCATCTTCAGTTGCCTCCTGGACAGCAAAGCTGAGGACTCCTTTTCAACCTTCGTGTTGCCAGGAAACGAGCGGGAGACAGACAAGCTCCGCTTTGACCTGGATGCCTTCCGTTTCTTTGGGGATGAGCGTTCCTTGGTAAGAGGAAGCTGATCATTGGGGTCTCCATGTTGGGAGGGAGTCACTAAATAACCACTTGTGTTGAATGTGTCCCTCAGATTTTCATCACCTGTCACCTGAAAGTAGCTCCAGTGGATCAGAGAGATTCCAGGAACAAAGCTTGTACTTGGCAGAAGATGCAGAATGTGTAAGTTTTCCCCCCCCTTCCCTCAGGGATGTTTGTGTGGAGAAGTGATGCACAACCTGGCGGATTGACTGACTGACTGACTGACTTGTTTTGTTTAGCTGGACCCCACTGGAGGAATCGCACTCTGATATTTGTGCCTGTTGCCATGTGGGGAACTGTGGAGCCACAAGGGATTTGGGAATTGGATCCAGAGGAAGGAGAGATCTTGTAGCTGAAGCTGGTAGGTCATTGATCCTCGATGTGGGGGCTTCCCCCTTTCCCCTCTCTAACTGGAATGGTTGGTTATTGCAGAGAGTGAAGCTGGATTGAAGTGGGAGGCTGAGGCCTCACTTGGACCCCTGCTCATTCTGGATACTGATGGGATCACCCTGGCAGCAGCCTCCCTGAATGAAGCTGAGGGAAGGATACAGGAGAGGTCTCTAGGGGGTGAGTTGGCTGGCTGCTGGTTTCCATTTTCCCCTCAGTGTTAGCATCACTAACCATTGGTTTCTCATTGCTTTGTAGGTGTGGAGTCTGAGGTGGTCCTGATTGTGACCCTGACTGTGTCAGCTGTCTCTCTGATCTCTGCTTTGTCGATCACTTTGTTCCTGTACAGGAAACACAAACAAACTCTGTTCAACCAGTCATCAAATGATCAATAAAGCATTGACTCCTTGTTTCTAGTGTGTGGGAGCTGATTGGTCAATGCATCCACATGTTAGTTCAATGGCTGTGAGGCAGACTGGGATGAGCCAATCCCAGCACAGAACTGGGCCTGCTGTATGATTGATCTACTGAGGGTTGAGAAACAGAGTCTCTGGATTTGATGGAGCTGCTGCTGGTTTTGTTTGAGCCCAGTGTGGGGGAGGGGGGGTGTGATCAGGTCTGGGGATGTCCTTGTGGAGCTGAGGCTGCTGCCTCCTTTCCCATGGTGATGTTCACCCCTGGAGAGTGGCACAGTCAATTGGAATGTTTGAGTGATTGTCACCCACACTCAGTGTTAATTTGATGAATTTATTAGTTTAGCACTGAACTGTGAGCAACCCATTTACTGCTGAGGCCATGTGACTTTTCCATCATCTCTAAGCTCTTCACCTGAAGAAATTATACCATGAGCCTTCACATTTTGGGTTGGGCCCTAACAAAAAATTAATGTGTTCCAGGTCATTTAATTTTCCTCTTGTTGCTGTTGTACTGAGATGGCTCAGGATCTTTTCAGCCAGGTAGTCCTCCAACTTGCATCATTGCGTGCACACAGTTGTAAATGCATTTTACTGACTGCTTGCTCAGTGCTCTATAGATTGAGATCTGTTTCTGCTGAAAATAGAGCATCTCCAATTTGAAGATGGGTGAGTTCCAGAGCAGGTACAGCACTTAGATATTTTACTGTATTGCTAAATTCTCCACAATGGAGTCAGAGGGGACAGTATTTAAACATGCCCTTTGGCCCAACTCATCCATGGCATCCAGTTTTTACTGTTGGGCTTGTCCCAGTTGCTTGCATTTGTCCCATTTCCCTCTATACTGATATCACTATCTAAATGCAGGAGACAAAATTAAACTTGTTCCAGATAAGTGGTTAGCACTGCTGTCTCTGAACCAGGCCCCTGGTTCAATTTCCAGGGTTGAGTGCCTGGCCAAAGGATAAAAATTTTTTTGGAACAGGGTGTCCCCCAAGGCTGCACCAACCATGCTGCCTGACTTAACTAAAACCCCCCTATGCTTCCAGGGACCATATCCTTCTATTAATATCATTTTGTATACTTGTCATACACCCCTTAAAAGTCACTACTGTATCTGCATCAACCACCTCACTCAGCAATGAGTTCCAGGCACCAAAAAAGTACATCTTTCAAAACTTGCCTCTGTCATCTTAAACCTATGCCCCCACCCAAGGGAAAAAGCCCTGTTTCCTCCGGTTTTCCATCTCTTGGTCTGTCTCTTGACCCTTCCCACTGTTCTGACAGCATATTCTCTTGCGGGCTTTGCTAGCCAATAAAATATAGCTGACAGTTAAAACGTTGAGCAGTAGAATCAGGAAAAAGGGGATCCCAGGGGTTATAACATAATGAACAAGTTCAATTGCTGACCATACAATTGAAAACAGAGCATTGTGTGCTGTATCACAAAACCAAGGAATATTTATCATATAGTATTGACCAGTAAACATAAAATACCAGAAGCTATTTTTCAAAACACTCAGCACAGACACTATTCCAAGAACCAAAGCTGCTGTTTTCTCTGTGCAGTAGCTATTTCTCAGCTTCTGGCAACAAATGGCCATGAACTGATCAAAGGCAAACCTAACAGTGAACTAGACAGAACAGTCTATTGCTGAATACAGTAGGACAGCATGGATACTACACACAGGGAGGTAAAACAGAGGGAAAAAATAGTCATAATAAAGAATTGGAATGTGCCTCAAGATCAGATCGATGATAATGACCAGTAGATCGGATGTTGCCATGGCCACCAAGTAACGAGTGACGCACTTTGAGAGACCGCACTTGCCACCAGCCAGGATCACAATGGTAATTAAGTTTGCTGTAAGGAAGGAACAATGCTGGGAACATAGAGCTCTGTTTGACTGATTTTGTGCAGATACTTGCAGATACATACTGCATCCAGCGATGGATTGAGATGGTTGAACCTTTCAATGAAACAAACTGTTGAATATAAGTTGGCCTTTGGGATTAAATGGGACATCAGGAATAACGTACTATAGGAGAACACACACAATTCACTGCTTAACTGGCTGTTTCTTTCATTGGTTAAAAGAGCTGAATGCTGCAGCAACTCATAAAGGTCAAAGCACAGAAACTTCATTTGGGGAAAGTAGAATTAAGCTTCATGGTCTGGGTTTGTGTGTCGAGATCAGCTGAAGTTCCTGATTTTGATCTTTCTGCAGTGACCCTAGGCTAGTTTGTGCTAGTCAGCCTAGGCTCCTACTCTTGATAATGGGAGGACTGCAGCCATTGTATCCAGTCCCTGCTTCAAACTCCATTCCCTAGTTGGCAACACTTGGAGATTAATGCAATCTCTTTGTAAATTTGCTATCACATTTGCTCCCCCATTTACCTCTCAACCTCATTCTTGTGGCGTCACTAAAACTGTGCATTTCCACCAGTGTGACTTCACCCAATATTGCCACTATCTCAGCCCATCTGCTGCTGAAACATTCATTCGCACTCTTGTTTCATCTTGACTCAAATATTCCATTAGCTGGTCTCCCAAATTCTACACGCCATTAACTTATAGAAATTAAAAACTCTGCTGCCATTGTCTTCCTAATCCCTCGGTTCTTCCCTCTCTAATTGGACCCTAGACTGCTGAACCTACAGACCACAATCAATGGGCAATAGACAACAACACCTCTTTCATGATTATCATCAACACTGGTGCTCTGCAAGGCTGTGTCCTCAGCTTCTTAGTATACTCCTTATACACCTATAACTGTGAGGCCAAATTGCCCTCAAACTCCATTTTCAAGTTTGCTGATGACATCACCACAGTGGATCAGATGCAATGGAGTGTGGGGAAGAGATAGGGAATCTGGAGAACTGGTGCGACATCAATAATCTCTCTCAATGTCAGTGAAACGAAAGAAATAATCATCCACTTCAGGAAGCATAGTCAAGGATCTGTCCCCTGTCAACGTCAATGGGGATGAAATGGGAATGGTTGAGAGTTTCAAGTTTCTAGGTGTCCAGATCACCAACAATCTGTCTTGGTCTATCCATGCCAATGTTATAGTTAAGAAAATCCACCAATGCCTCTACTTTCTCAGGAGGCTGAGGAAATTTGGCATGTTGCTACAACTTAATAACATAAGAAATAGGAGCAGGAGTGGGCCATATAGCCCTTCGAGCCTGCCCTGCCATTCATTAAGATCATGGCTGATCTGAAGTGGATCAGTTCCACTTTCCCGCCCTGTCCCCATAACCCTTAATTCCCTTGTCTTTCAGAAACCTACCTACCTACCTGTGACTTAAATATATTTAGTAAGGTAGCCTCCACCACTTCAACGGGCAGAGAATTCCAGAGATTCACCACCCTTTGAGTGAAGAAGTTCCTCCTCAACTCTGATCTAAACTGCCCCCCCCCCCGCTTATCTTGAGGCTGTGTCCTCTAGATCTGCTATCTTTTGTAAGTGGAAAGAATCTCTCTACCTCTACCCTATCCATTCCCTTCATTATCTTATATGTTTCTATCAACTATTACAGATGCACCATCGAAAGCATTCTTTCTGGTTGTATCACAGCTTGGAATGAATCCTGGTCTGCCCAAGATCACAAGAAACTACAAAAGGTCATGAATGTTGCCCAGTCATCACGCAAACCAGCCTCCCATCCATTGACTCTGTCTACTCTTCCCGCTGCCTCAGCAGCATAATCAAGGATCCCACACACCCCGGACATTCTCTCTTCCATGTTCTTCCATCGGGAAAAAGATACAATAGTCTGAGGTCACGTACCAACCGACTCAAGAACAACTTCTTCCCTGCTGCTATCAGACTTTTGAATGGACATATGTTATATGAAGTTAATCTTTCTCTACACCCGAGCTATGATGTAAGGCTACATTCTGCACTCTCTCCTTTCCTTCTCTATGAATGGTATAGTGCAGAAGAAAGTGACAATAATGAATCAAATCAAACTCAAATTGAATCATTGATGCCATGAATAATACATTGAAGCACGGGTCAGAGAATTATTAGTTGGAGACAGAGCCTTACCAAGAACTCCAAAGACAGCAAGCAGGGGATAATAAACCTCTTCTATCCTCACAAGGATGTCAAAAAATGAATAACCGTAGCCCATTCTCTGTCTCTGTGAAGCCTTTGGTTCCCGCTATTACTGGTGGTGATCTCTCACTGACACTGTGGAATGACAGATTGAAAACATTCCTATTAATAGGAAATAGGGAGTTTCCAGTGTTGTAATTAGTGTTCCTAGAGACTGCCATTAATTACAGTCACTGAACAAACACTTCCAGTTAACCCCTTTCACATCGAAACATTCTCTAACACTATTTAATTAATGACATGTAAAATTAAACTCTCTAAAACCAATCTGTAGTTTTCAAAGCTCCACATTTATCATCAGGGTTATACAGGATGGATCTGTACTTATAAAAGTTTGAGTATTGTGACAGAAGAAAACTAAACACTGTCTATTTTTATAAACTGTATCCTTATTGTTTCTTATTTTGAAATGGGAGTTCTTGACCAAACAAAGACCATTAAGATGGATAAGCTTCTATCTATTGGCACAATGGCACTGTGGTTTGCCAGGGACCTGGGTTTGATTCCTGGCTTGGGTCTCTGTCTGTTTGAAATCTGCACATTCTCCCTGTATCTAGGTGGGTTCCCTCCAGGTGCTCTGGTTTCCTCCCGCAGTCCAGAGCTGTGCGATTTACGTGTGTAGGCCATGCTAAATTCCCCCTAGGTGTCAGGGACTAGCCAGTGTAAATGCATGGGGTTATGGGGATAACCCTGATCAAGCCCTGGAGGGGGTGTAATGCCTCATCCTATCAGTTTGGATTTGGTTCAATTGAGCCCAAGACAAGAGTATGGACTGTCTTGTCAGCTTGGATATGTAATGTCTCTCATGCAGGGACTCTGGGTCAAAATGGAGGTTTGATTGGAAATAAAGTACCAAAAGGTACAAAGAATTAAAACAATAAATACTGGCATTGCTAATGACGCTTATTTCCATCCAATGAATAAAAACCCACACCAAAACAAGCCCAGGCCAGGAGGGACAACTGGCCTCCCATCTCACTTCAGTCTGCTGGTTGATTTGTGCTATTTCTTACGAAGCTGCTGCTGCTTCATCTTTGCATCCTCTGCTTCATCTTGTGACGTCAACACAACCAGAACAAATTTCACAACACCAGTATTCAGCCCACCATCCTCCACTGAAGAATTCCTCCTTGCCCTTTGATTCTGGACTCTGGGAATAAATTCTTACTTCTCTGTGGGAGATGAAGCTCAATACAAACTGGAGGAAACCCACATGTCTCTCCTTGTCTTGCTGCAATGCTCCAGTGAAGCTCAATGTAAACTGGAGGAACAGCATCTCATCTTCCAGCTCGGCACTTTACAGCCTCCCAGTCTCAGCACCCAATTCAACAACATCAGATGATTAGCTCTGCCCCACCTCGACCCCTTTGTTTCCATTCTATTTTATATAATTTTCTCTACCTTTTATTTCTTTATTGTCTTTCTTCATTTTCTTCCCACTGTTTTGCCCCACTTTATGCCCTTCCCTTACCTTTTCTCCCCCTTTGTCCTCCTTTTCTAAATCTCACCTCTGTCCCATCCACTCGTAGCCAATGTATGTAACCAACATGGAATAGCCTGTTTAATCTGTTGTTCAAAGTTTTGAGATCCTTTGTCTTTCCAGGGTAATTTCAGGGAGTCTGAGCACTTTTCAGTTCCAAAAGTAGTGGTCTTCAGCCCATTTGCGAATTTTTGAAATGTAAATCTGATCAGAGCACCGAATCACATCTGATCACTGAAAACACACTCCTTCTCCGTCCAGATGCCCTCATGAGTTTGAACATGGCACGGTGGCACAGTGGTTAGCACTGCTGTCTCACAGCGCCAGGGATCTGGGTTCGATGGTGGGTGGGACTGCAAGATCCTGCTGCAAGCCAATGGCGGATGAGACTGGAAGATTCCACCATCAGCCATGGTAGGCAGACTGGAAGACCTTTTTTACCATCAAATGATGGGCAGGACTGCAAGATCCCATTACCAGCCAGTGACGGTAGGACTGGAAGATCTTTCTACCAGCCAATGGTGGACAGAACTGCAAGATACCATTACCAGCCAGTGACTGTAGGACTGGAAAATCTTTCAATAGCCAATGGTGGGCGGACCTGGAAGATCCTATTATCAGCCAATGGCAGGTGGGACTGGAAGATCCCACTCCCAGTCAATGGTAGAAGGACTGGAAGTTCTTTTTCCCAGCAAATGGTGGGTGGGGCCTCAAGATCCTGTTACGAGCCACTGGCAGGGGGACTGGAAGATCTTTCTACCAGCCATTGGTGGATGGGACTGGTAGATCCCACTACCAGCCAATGGCGGGGTGGGACTGGGAGATCCCATTAGCAGCCAATGGTGAGCAGGACTGGAAGATCCCATTAGCAGCCAAAGGCAGGTGGGACCGGAAGATCCCACTACCAGCCAATGATGGGCTGCCTAATTCGCTACAAAAGAGGCTGCAGAGTGGGCAGGAAATCCTGCCCTTTGTGCCCAACAGATCCCTTTCCTCAAATTCCTCTTAGCTTTACTACTTACAATAACTTCACCAATATTCTACCCTTGTGCAAAATGCATTGCTGCATTCTTGTACCTGAAAATGTGCCACATCGATGCAGATTTCTGTTTGGTTCTTTCTTCTCACTAGTTTATCTGTTAGCAGTGTGATGTCTGAGATTTGAATGTCGGCAATTCCACAGCCTGGAATAACCAATAAAATCAAACAGAAATTAATTCACACATTATGATGGCTTAGGTAACGGACGAACATGAAAACCCGGGGATTTGCTTTATCCGTTCAAAAATCTGAACTCATTCACTGATCCTCTGGAACGCCATCACCTTCCAGGTCACCTCCGAGTCATTCACCATCCTGACTTGGAAATATCACTGGGTCAAAACCTTGGAGTTCCCTCCCTAACAGCACTGTGGGTGTACCTCCACCACATGGACTGCGGGGGTTCAAGGAGGCAGCTCACCTTCTGCATCGGTGCAGCACATATTCATGCACACCGCAATGAACTGTCGCATTTTTCACAAGAGTAGAATATTGGTAAAGTGGTTCAAGATGGCAGTTCATCACCACCTTCTCAAGGCGCGATTCCAGATGGTCAATAAATGCTGGTCTAGTCGTTGATGCTCAAATTGCATGAATGTACTGAGTAAACGATAGGTGGGATTTCAGTAAAATGTGTCATCAGATTCTGACCGAAAATCAGTGTGATTCTCCCCAGACTCACACCACGTTTTCACACCAGCTTCCTGGTACTCAGTGCACAGAAAATTGGGGTGGGGGGGTGGTGAGGGTTACCTTGTTAGTGCGATGGGGCAGGACTAGCAGAGATGGCAAAGCTGGCTCCACAGAGACTGGGGCGCCATCCTTAAAGTGCGGACATACAATAATCCCCCATTCCACGGGCATAGAGGAAATGCATGGTGGCACAGTGAGTTAGCACTGCTGCCTCACAGCACCAGGGACCTGGATTCGATTCCCAGCTCGGGTCACTGGCTGTGTGGAGTTTGCACGTTCTCCTCATGTCTGAGTGGGTTTCCTCCGGGTGCTCCCACTGAAGGTGGACTTTGGACCACCCTCATTCTCCCACCCGAGGCTATGTCCAGAAACCCCAATCACCCCCTTTGTGCATCACTAGGCCTTGCTTACTCTCCCCGTCCTGGGACCCCTTGAACTGAGCTGGGCCTCTGGTGCCTGTGATGTTCTCTTGCATTTCCTCATGAGTCCCCAGTTCTGTAGTAGACTCAACATCTGCTGTCCATTGCTCTGTGGACTCAACATCTGCTGTCCATCGCTCTGTGGACTCAACATCAGCTGTCCATCGCTCTGTGGACTCAACATCAGCTGGCCATCGCTCTGTGGACTCAACATCTGCTGTCCATCGCTCTGTGGACTCAACATCAGCTGGCCATCGCTCTGTGGACTCAACATCTGCTGTCCATTGCTCTGTGGACTCAACATCAGCTGGCCATCGCTCTGTGGACTCAACATCTGCTGTCCATCGCTCTGTGGACTCAACATCAGCTGTCCATCGCTCTGTGGACTCAACATCAGCTGGCCATCGCTCTGTGGACTCAACATCAGCTGGCCATCGCTCTGTGGACTCAACATCAGCTGGCCAATCAGCTTAGCTCCAAAAATGTGCAGGTTAGGTAGATTGACCATTGCTAAATTGCCCCTTAGTGACAGGAGGATTAGCAGGGTAAATACGGGGATTACAGGGATAGGGCTTGGGTGGAATTGTAGCCAGTGCAAGCCTGATGGGCCAATTTATAGCAAGTACATTTATGGTTGCTAACTGTATTTAAAGTGTTTAAGTCTCTATGAGGAATATTGATAATTTGGAACTGAAAAAATGATAAGCAAATAGTTAGGTTGCATCATTTGTTACAGTTGTATTTAAACTCTGCTATTATATAAAGTCTACTTTACAATAAACAGTCCCTAATTTGTCAGTGGAACCATTCCTGGAAGGAAGTACCCTTTCCTCAGGTTTAGGCTGAATTATTGTTGGGCTCTCGTCTGGCTTCTGAATCCAATTTGGAATTCCGGTCTTCGATCCGAACACCTGCTAGAGTCACCAAGTCATTGACTTTTATAGCTCAGCAAGAGGCCCTTCAGCCCATCAAGTCTGCAGCCAACCATCAAGCACCTATCAATTCGAATCCCATTTTCCAGCGCTTGTTGCATCGTGTTGTTCGCAATGATGTTTGCAGCATTCCTCTAAATGCTTAAATGTTGTGAAGGGGAGAGGGAGGGGACTGGGTAAGATGCTCTGTCAGAGAGTCCGTGCAAACTCAATGCTCTCCTTCTGCACTATAGGGATTCGATGTTCAACCCTTTGTCTGCGTATTTATCACGATTCTGTCACATTGCTGCTCTACATCTGAAAATATGTGCAGAATAAAGAATTGGAAATGCAAAAAAAGTCTTGAAAACACAGCTGAGCGAACAGCAACATGCAGTTTTACATCTGACATTGTGCCCAAACGATGTGTTAAACTATCAAAGCTTGCTGTGTTCTGGTAAAGCAGGCATCAGAATTTTATTCCGTGTCCTGACTTGGGAATATACTGCCATTTCTTTATGGCTGCCGGCTAAAAATCCGTGGAATCTGGAATTGCTTGGGTTCCCATATCACAAAATATAGCAGCAGAGCAAAAGGTGCTTCAACTGCACCGTCCCCAGAGCAAGAACGGTTGGGCAATAATGCTGAACACACGGATGCCCACTCCAATTTGGTAAAAGAAAGAAACATCTGGCAAAGTGAGGAGGAGATTGTCTCACAAACAGAATTAGACAGATGTGTTGCAGTGTGACACATGGAGACGGATACACGGAACACACTGAGAATGGCAAACTGCGAGTTCACTCAGAATCTCTGCCAATCCAACACGTTTACCATAACAACTGGTTGTATGGAAGAGTGTACATAACTGTTGGAGATTAAGTGATCAAAGGTTATGACTTTTACACAGCATTTGTTATTTTATTGCGGGTTTATCTAATGTCAGCTGAGTCTGTGGGCATCTGGATTACAGTGTGGCCCAGCTGGAATGTTCCCAATAAGTTCATGCTTCATGTTTCTTCACCATCAGCACATGTTATTTACCAGGACCATCAATGAGTTGAGAGTGTGAAAGGGGTGGCACAGTAGCACAGGGGGTTAGCACTGCTGCTTCACAGCTCCAGGGTCCTGGGTTCGATTCCCGGCTCGGGGTCACTGTCTGTGTGGAGCTTGCACGTTCTCCTCGTGTCTGTGTGGGTTTCCTCCGGGTGCTCTGGTTTCCTCCCACGGTCCAAAGATGTGCGGGTTTGGTTGATTGGCCATGCTAAGAAATTGCCCCTTAGCGTCCGGGGACACATTCATCTCCACATAAACCTAGGCACCCTGTTCATTCACAAAGCTTTCTCACTGAGCCTTCAACCTGTGAACTACCCCAGCCTCTCCCGAGGGGGGGAGAGAGATTTCCAAATTTTACCCAAACTCCGGAGGAAGGAGTCACTTGTCATCTCTGTCTTTGTCATGAATTATCGCTTCTAGAATCTTCCACACCACTGAATCGAAACAGAATGGTCTGTTGCTATGGCCTTGTCTTTATTGAACAGGTCTGGACATTAGCAAACCTGTCGCAGTCCTTCCCTTTTGTCCTCACTCCCCTCCCTCCGCCTCTGCACGGGTTTCTCATCTGTTACATCTCTGACTTTTCCAGCTCAGATCAAAGATCATCTGGCTGGAAGATTCACTTTGTTTCTCACTCCACAGACCCTACCAGGCCTGCTTCCATTCAACTGAGGAATTCCTAATCAGGAAAAGGCCCTTTGGCCCATCACGTCTGTGCCAGTCAAAGTCAAGACACCCAACTATTCCAATCCCATTTCCCAGCACTCGGCCCAAAGCTTTGGCTCTGCAGGGACACATCCATATACTGAAATGTTATGAGGGTCCCTGTCTCCACCATCCTTTCAGGTAGTGAGTGCCAGACTCACAGCACCCTCTGGGTTCCTCCTCACACTCCCTCGAAACCCCCTGCCCCCTCCCTTCAATCTCTGCCCCTCTGCTCATTGATCCCTCCACCAAGGGGAAAGCTTTCTTCCTGTCTACTCTGTCTCTCATCATCTTACATCTCAAATCATGTCCAAGTATTTCCAGCGTTCTCAGGGTGTAAAGTTAGGGGCCACTTGGTAAAAGGGACACAAGGGAAGGTTTGTGATAGAGAGCGAGGCAGGATCGATGGCCGGTGACAAATGGTTAACAATACAGAAAGTGCCAGTACGCGGACCCCCCGCCGGACACGAGACGGGGCAAACTCCACCCACACCAGGTGGTGGTCCGTGCTCGGCACCTGCCGCACGGAGGCCGAGGAGACGCCGGACACGTACGCCCTCGAGACGTACAGGCGGTCGATTCTAGACGCTCCGGCCCCAGGCCTCGCGTAAGTGAAAGCTCTGGAGCCAGGATGGAGATGTCTCCAGACGTCCACCAAGTCGTGGGTCCCGAGCAGGTCCCGCAAATTCGCCACCGCTGGGGTCTCGTGTCTCAAGGGAACAGTTGAAATGCCCCCCCGAGGATGATGCATTCGCCCCCCGCGCGATGGTGTCGAAATGAGCGGACACTTTCCGGTAGGAAGTCGTTTGCTGCGGTCCGGAGAGCGGGGTGTAGACGTTCACCAAGTGAAGGACTACACCCCCCCCTCACAGACCATCCAGTGGAGGAACCGGCCTGGCACCGGCTCCTTTGACCCCCAAGATCTCCAGCTGATAACGCGGGGCCAACAGGATAGCCACCCCGCTGGAAGCGAGCGTGAGGTGGCTCATGTAGAAACTGGCCCCCCCCCCCCGCCGCCATTCCAGGAGCCACTGGGCTTCGTCTCCCGGAACGGTATGGGTTTCCTGCAGGAAACAGACCGCATACTTCCCGTCACGGAGGACCGAGAAGTTCTGGAACCTGCGGCCTGGCTCACTGCTGCCTTTGATGTTGAGGCTGGCTATGGTCACCTTCATGGCAGAAGCACCGTGCCACCATCACCACTTATCCAATTATCTAAGGGGGCTCTGGCGCCAGACGTGCCAGTCTGCTCCCCGCTGAGCCCGTTGAGGAGCTCGTGTTCCTGACGCCGCTCTTTAGTCAGGTTCGACGTGGCCTGGGAGCAGGCCTGTGCGGACCGGACGAGCAGCGCTTGTCCGACCAACAGTCGAGGGCTAGTCGGACACAGTCAGGGCGACCAGAATGGCCTGAGTTCCCCAGAGGGGATGAGGTTCAACTCGGTGGCGGGTATGAGGGAGTCCCCCGCCTCGCTCAGGGTGGACTCCGAAATAGTCCCCGTGCCCACCACCGAGCAGCTTACCTCCTCGGGGCCCTCGCCCTTCGACTCCGAGTCTCCTGCCATGAGCCCCTCTTCCAGGGCGAGGTGGACCGCCCGCTGGGCCTTCAAAAAGAGTACGGCCCTGCCATACATCTTGGAGGCCGCGACAGTGACTGAGGGGCCGACAACACCAGCCGTCGCCCTCACGCAGGCCCCTCGATGTCGGAGTGAGCGTAGCATTGACCCCAAGTTGTCTTGTGAGTAAATTGAATGGTGGCGGGGCCTTTGGAGCGGCGGGGGCTTTGGACACCGTCACCCAAACACTCAGTCCTTCCATGTTGTTCCTGCGGTCGGGCTGTCCTCCCTCCCGTCAATGGAAAGAAAGGACCTCTCTCTGTGTCTCTCCCTCCAGCGAGAGAACACTCTCCAGGGGCTGGGCACCAGGCAGGTCAAAGGGCAGGCAGGTCAAAGGGCAGGCAGGCAATGATGGCTCCTCCTTCCTTCCTTCCCTCTGTCCTTAAGGTTTGGAATCTCGAGCAGTCTGACAGGAGAAATCCGCCACACAGTCTGCTTCTGGGACAGCTGCCATAGTGGTACTTGTTCCCTCTCTGTGCAGGCTCTCAGGTCCATCCAATCGATTTCCAAAGGGTCTTCCCAGGAAACACTCTCACAAATGTGTTATAGACCCCGACAATCACATTCTGATTTAATGTTTTAAGTTTCCTTTGTACTTTTTGTTTCTGTTTGGCCCGCCCCCGCCCCCGCCCCCGCCCCCGCCCCCGCCCCCGCCCCCTTGCTCCTTTTTGGGGGGCTGCCCCTTTTAATTCGTCCCTAAGTTAATTTGACTTGTTGGGTCGTTAAGGACAAATGTGCTGTGGAGATTGGGCTGGGTAATTGAGTCTGGAATTATTCCAGTCAGTTGAATGTGGGCTGTGTGTATAAAAGGTGTTGCTTGGTGGCTGAAGGAATGGTTCAGGTGTTTGGAATGATGGGTGGTTTTGGAGTGAGGGGTTTCTTCCCAGTGTTGGTGTTAGTTGGGGCTGTTTGTTGCTCTGATACTTGGCAACAGTCTCTAGGCCAGAGATTTCCATGGATGTTCCAAGCCACCCCTAGGCCTCAGACAGCCTCTCCTCCTGGGCCTCCTGTTGATTCCCATTTCCGTGTGTCTCCAGTGCAGAGTGTGAGGGTGCAGTGTGGAGAGGACAAGGTGCTGGTCAGGGTCCAGCTGGATTTATTTGGAACCAGGCACCTAGTAAAAGCTGCTGATCTGACCCTGGGGACAGCAGGTTGTCGGCCAACCAGGCTCTACTCTCAGAACCACACTGTCCTCTTTGACTATGGGCTCCATGAGTGTGGCAGCAGATTGCAGGTAATGTGAATCCTCAAGCTCTGCTTCTGAGCTTGGGCTGTATGTTTCCCCACTCTTGACTCACTCTCTCACTTGGTGAGATGTCATTGATATTGAGGAGATAGCTGTCTCTTGCTTTATAAAACCCCAAACTAGCTTTCTATTCTGGATTGTACTTTGCTCTCACTAGTCTGAGTCTCTCCAACCCCATTGTTCTGGAAGCTTCTCTTTGCTTCCTCCAAGCTCTCCCTCTTGTTGTTTTTTGAGGATTTTTCAGTTTGATTTTCCCCTCATTCAAATCAACTCAACTGAGGGTTGGGTTTCAGTCCAGTTTAACCCAATTGGATTGAGTCTGAATGAATTCTCTACCCATCGAAGTGGTGGTGGCTACCTCACTAAATATATTTGAGTCATGGGTAGATGGGTTTCTGATAGACAAGGGAATTAAGGGTTATGGGGAGAAAGTGGGAAGGTGGAACTGATCCACTTCAGATCAGCCATGATCTTACTGAGTGGTGGGGCAGGCTCGAAGGGCTAGATGGCCTACTCCTGCTCCTATTTGTAATGTTCTTATGCATAGCAACACAGCTAACCAGATGAGGCCATTCAGCCCCTGCAGCCTGTTCCCCAGTCATTACAATCTGGACTGAGTCTCCACGTTCCTGTCTTCACAACATGATTCCCTCAATGCCTCTGTCCTGAATATCCTCAGTGAGTGACCATTCCCAGCTCTGTGGGGCTGGAGAGAATTCCAAAAATTCATCAGCTGCTGAATGTGAAATTCCTCATCACATTAATCCTAAATGACACTGACCCCTGACCTGGGATGACTCCCCTGTGACAGACACTCCAGCTTGGGGAGAGCAGCCTCTTTCTTCATACTGACCCTGTCAATTCCCCATGAAGAATTGTTTTAATGGGATGAGCTCATTGTTAATGCTGGTGTAGAAAGTTCTCATTTCAGATCAGTTCCTCATTCCTTAAGCTGCTGTCTTTCAGATGACTGGAGATTTCCTGATCTACAGCACCCACCTGAGCCACAGCCCACAGTATCATGGATCTGTTATTGTGAGAACCACTGGAGCTGTCATTCCCATTGAGTGTCGTTATTTCAGGTGAGAATCTTTACTCAATGATCAATAAGATCTCCAGCTCTAGTGACCTCTGACCTTGTCCTAAAATGGCTCCACTGTCTTCCCAGGAAGGGTAATGTGAGCAGTAACCCCATCAATCCCACTTGGATCCCATTCAGCTCCACCAGATCTGGAGAAGGGCATCTGTCATTCTCACTGCGCCTAATGAATGGTATGTGATGGGTGGATGCTGAGTGATTTTTCCTGTCCTCACTCTCTGGGAGTGACACCCACTGTCTCCAACTCTTGTTGTTTTGTCCTTCAGATGACTGGCTTACAGAGCGCACGTCAACTGTCTATTACCTGGGTGAGCTCATTCACATTGAGGCCTCTGTTTCAGTGAGCAACCACATGGCCCTGAAGCTCTACATTGACAGCTGTGTAGCTACATTGAGGCCAGGCCTGGACTCCAGCCCGAGATACAGCATCATTGACTACAATGGGTAAGGAGCTCTCTGCTTTCTCCAGCTGCTCCCATCTCAATGGTTTCTCTGGATTCACTTCATGTCCCTTTGTCCATCTTCAGTTGCCTCCTGGACAGCAGAGCTGAGGACTCCTTTTCAACCTTCGTGTTGCCAGGAAACAAGCGGGAGACAGACAAGCTCTGCTTTGACCTGGATGCCTTCCGTTTCTTTGGGGATGAGCGTTCCTTGGTAAGAGGAAGCTGATCATTGGGGTCTCCATGTTGGGAGGGAGTCACTAAATAACCACTTGTGTTGAATGTGTCCCTCAGATTTTCATAACCTGTCACCTGAAAGTAGCTCCAGTGGATCAGAGATTCCAGGAACAAAGCTTGTACTTGGCAGAAGATGCAGAATGTGTAAGTTTTCCCCTCTCCCTCAGGGATGTTTGTGTGGAGAAGTGATGCACAACCTGGCGGATTGACTGACTTGTTTTGTTTAGCTGGACCCCATTGGAGGAATCGCACTCTGATATTTGTGCCTGTTGCCATGTGGGGAACTGTGGAGCCACAAGGGATTTGGGAATTGGATCCAGAGGAAGGAGAGATCTTGTAGCTGAAGCTGGTAGGTCATTGATCCCCTAGATGTGGGGGCTTCCCCCTTTCCCCTCTCTAACTGGAATGGTTGGTTATTGCAGAGAGTGGAGCTGGATTGAAGTGGGAGGCTGAGGCCTCACTTGGACCCCTGCTCATTCTGGATACTGATGGGACCAGCCTGGCAACAGCCTCCCTGAATGAAGCTGAGGGAAGGATACAGGAGAGGTCTCTAGGGGGTGAGTTGGCTGGCTGCTGGTTTCCATTTCCCCCTCAGTGTTAGCATCACTAACCATTGGTTTCTCATTGCTTTGTAGGTGTGGAGTCTGAGGTGGTCCTGATTGTGACCCTGACTGTGTCAGCTGTCTCTCTGATCTCTGCTTTGTCGATCACCTTGTTCCTGTACAGGAAACACAAACAAACTCTGTTCAACCAGTCATCAAATGATCAATAAAGCATTGACTCCTTGTTTCTAGTGTGTGGGAGCTGATTGGTCAATGCATCCACATGTTAGTTCAATGGCTGTGAGGCAGACTGGGATGAGCCAATCCCAGCACAGAACTGGGCCTGCTGTATGATTGATTTTACTGAGGGTTGAGAAACACTAACTCTCTGGATTTGATGGAGCTGCTGCTGGTTTTCTGTTTGAGCCCAGTGTGGGGGAGGGGGGGGTGTGATCAGGTCTAGGGATGTCCTTGTGGAGCTGAGGCTGCTGTCTCCTTTCCCATGGTGATGTTCACCCTCTGGAGAGTGGCACAGTCAATTGGAATGTTTGAGTGGTTGTCACCCACACTCGGTGTTAATTTGCGATGAATTTATTAGTTTAGCACCTGAACTGTGAGCAACCCATTTACTGCTGAGGCCACGTGACTTTTCCATCATCTCTAAGCTCTTCACCTGAAGAAATTATACCATGAGCCTTCACACTTTAATTTTTTGGCAGGGTCCAACCCAAAATGTGCCCCAGGTCACTTGATTTTCCTCCAGCTTGTTGCTGTTGTACTGAGATGGCTCAGGATCTTTCAGCCAGGTAGTCCTCCAACTTGCATCATTGCATGCACAGTTGTAAATGCATTTTACTGACTGCTTGCTCAGTGCTCTATAGATTGAGATTTGTTTCTGCTGAAAATAGAGCATCTCCAATTTGAAGCTGGAGATTGAAGATGGGTGAGTTCCAGAGCAGGTACAGCACTTGGGTATTCTACTGTATTGATAAATTCTCTACAATGGAGTCAGAGGGGACAGTATTTAAACAAACCCTTTGACCCAACTCATCCATGGCATCCAGTTTTTACTGTTAAACTAGTCCTGTATTGCCACTTTGTGACCTGTGTACCTGTACACCCAGATCCCTTTGCCTATCAATATTCTTATTCTGCCATTTAATGTATATTTCCTATCCATTTTAGACCTTCCAAAATGCATTACTTAACATTTGCCAGCATTATGTGATGGGACTCACCCCTTTACTCAGAGCAGGATTTCCCAATGGATTCCACTGGTCTGATCTTCCAGTCTGGAGGGCAGTGACCCACAGAAGGTGTGAATAATGGTGGCAGTGCCCTGTCACTGGCAGTGGGTTATCTCTTCCACCATGACAGGGTGGAAAACCCCATGTTTTAGTGTGAGTACACAGTGGAGAAAGCCACCATTCTGTCCATGGCATCAGCACTGTTCTTCTTGCTCCACATCAGCCTTGTCCCATTTCTGGGACAATTCTGCCCATAATGTCAATTTTTGTCACAGCTGAGTTCATGTTTCCTAACTTTCTCAGAATTCGAAGTATATCTTCACCCTCTCCTTGTCATGGTGATTGGAGTCTTGCTGTGCAGCAAGAACATACTGTGTAGACACCTCCATCTACTGGACATAAATTTTATTATTCATTCCTGGGATGTGGGCATCACTGGCTGGCCACATTTGCCCATCCCTAGTTGCCCAAGGGCAGCTGAGAGTCAACCATATTACTGTGCCTCTGGAGTCACATGTAGGCCAGACTAGTAAGGATGGCAGATTTCCTTCCCTAAAAGATATTTAGTGAAGCAGATGGGTGTTTCTGACAATTGGCATTGGTTTCGTGGTCATCAGTAGATTCTTAATTCCAGATATTTATTGAATTCAAATTCCATCAGCTGCTGCAGTGGGATTTGAACCTGTGTCCCCAGAACATTAGCTTCGGATAAATAATCTAGTGGTAATACCACTTGGCCATTGCCTAGTATCGCTCTGGGTGTCATTTTGGAGGGGTTAGAATTATTCTTATCCACTTCCTTCCAGGCTCACAAGGAAGGAGCCATACTTGTCTCTTCCAGCTAACAGTGTAGATAACCACCCATTGGTGGAGGGATAGAGACACAAAGGCAATGGGAGGGGGAGGATGATTGATTTTCTGCAGCATGAGGTTAATATTCTGGAGGCACTGCCTGACACTGGAGGCAGGTTCCATCAGTTCTTTCCCAGGAGAACTCCATCATTGTCTGAAGTGAAGTGGTTGTCTGGGCCAGTGGAAGAACTGCTTTTACAGAGTGGCAAAGATGATGCACCAAATGTCCCAATCACTGAGAACTAACCTGTGGTTCAATAATGTCATCCATAATTTAATATCTGACTGTTTCACTGCTAGTCAATAAAACACCCCTAGATTTTAAAAAAATCATTTTTAGGATATGGGTGTCACTGGCAAGGCTAGCATTTAGAAACATAAAAACCCTACAGTGCAGAAGGAAGCCATTGAGCCTGCACTGACCACAATCCCACCCAGGCCCTATCCCTGTACCCTGCATATTCACCTTGCGAATTCCCCCTGACAGTAAGGGACAACTTAGTAAGGCAAAGCCACCAAACCCACACATCCTTGGGCTGTGGGAGGAAACACACGGAGAGACTATGGAAACTCCAAACAGACAGTGATCTGAGGCCAGAATTTATTCCCCATCCCTATTTGCCCTCCAGAAGGTGCTGATGACCTGCCTTCCTGAACCATTGCAGTTCCTGCTGGCATGTTCCAGAATTTTGACCCAGCGACAGTGAAGGCACAGTGAGTGGCCCCACTCACCTGAGGAAGGAGCAGTGCTCTGAAAGCTCGTGATAACAAATAAACCTGTTGGACTTTAACCTGGTGTTGTGAGACTTCTGGATGGTGACGGTCATGGGCTTGGAAAGTGCTGGCTAAGGAACCTTGAGTTCTTGGAGATGGTATACGGCTGCCACTGTGTCAGTGGTGGATTAAATGGTTGTGGATGGGTGGGGAGGAGGGGTTGTAATCCAGTGGGCTGCTTTGTTCTGTTCTTGAGTATTGGAGCTACACCCATCGGGGTAAGTGGAGAGTGTTCCATCACACTCCTGACTTGTGCCTTGTCAATGATGGACTGTCTTTGGGGAGTCAGGAGGTGAGTTCCTCACTGCAGGATCCCTAGCCTCTGACCTGCTCTTCCAACCCCAGTATTAATATGATGAGTCTATTTTGGTTTCTGGTCAACGGTAACTCCTAGGGCTTTGAGTGATTTCCCCACTAAGACACTTGTTAAAAGGCCGCACTGTCTGGAATCTCACACTGAAAAGAATATTAACTTCAAACTTGACTGAATTATCACTCCTTTCTGAATCGCCACTTGTAGACGTTTTGACAATTGGGGTCAATTAACTCCTTAAGCCCCACACCTAGTTTTGAAAAGATTCAAAATGATAATGACTCTTTTGGTGAAAGTGTATGTTTTGTTCAGTATCAGTAAGACTTTATGAATGTCAGTGAGATATCAAAGCAGAGCAGCATGCCCTTTCCCATATGTTCCCATTCTCCATGGAAGTATTCCTCGCTCATGCTCTTGGAGCCATCATATTGGTTAACATGTTGCTAATATCCCGACAATTTCTGTGCTGGAGGAATTTCCTCTTGTGCTTTATTTACACAGAAAAGGCTGTAGACACTGATGTAAGCCAATAATTACCGCCCTGCTACTTGAATACTTCAATAGCAATAAATCTCCATGATCCATTTCCCCATTCAAACCAGATCAGTGTCTCAGGGTGAATGGAATTGTCTGTGTTTCATTGTACCATCGGACCCTGATTAGCAGGGTTACGTTGGAAGAACTGTGGCTGGCTCAAACAAAATAATACGGTGGCCATAATACCAAAAGCAAAATTCTGCAGATGCTGGAAATATGAAATAAGAGAAAATGCTAAAAGAACAATAGAGTCCAATTGAATTTGAGGCTTTAATTCTGATTCTCTCTCACAGATGCTGCCATGCGTGTCGGTATTTCCAGCATCTTCTCCTCTTTTAGTTATGGGTCAGTTGTGTGGCCTTGGATCTGCCTGGGTCTCCGAGATTCTGTTTGTTTGTCTTTTCATTCTGATGCAGCATACAACCTTATTACACAAGCTGATTGAACTGTTCAGATCTGGTAAATCAATGTCAGCAGAAATCAATGTCCAATCAACTGTGACTCACCAGCCAGTCCTGTGGCTGCTTTTTACATCAAGGGTGTAAAATAAGCATTAATTAGCAAGGAAAATAATGCATACAAGCGATTAGCATTGCTGTCTCACAGCGCCAGGGCCCAGCATTTGATTACGGCATTGGGTGACTGTATACAGTTTATATGTTCTCCCTTTATCTGTGTGGGTTTCTTCCCACACTCTCTAAAGATGTGTAGATTAGATCAATTGGCCATGCTAAATTGTCCCTTAATGTCTCAAGATGTGTGGGCTAGGGGCATTGTAGGGAAAATACTTAGGGATAAAGACTGGGTCAGGTAATGTTTGAAGAGTCAGTGTCGACTTGATGGGGCAAATGGCCTCTTTCTACACTGCAGGCATTCTAAGTAGGAGTGACTATGGGTGGGAATTTATGGTCTTGCTCGTCCTGAATCCTACTCAGGGTCAAGGGACCTTTCTATGGTCTGCCCCTCATCCACAGCGATTGTCTTGGTGGGAGGGATAGTAAAATTCTGGCTGAAATATGTGAGCGATGGAAAAGAATGGAGAGTGAATGAAAAGAGAGGTGAAGCAAGCTAGGAGTGAGAGTGAATGAGTGATGGGGAAAAAGAAAACGGTTGAAAGTGAGGTGATAATGAGAAAGTGGTCAAATATAGGAGAGCATGCCTATAGGATAATGAGGTGCAGGAAATGTTTGGTTCTTCTCAGGATTTAATCAAATTTATAATTACAGCATAGGGATATTTAAAAATATTCTTCAACTGCTCTCTGAATTTGGTTTGGGTCAGAGCATAAATGCAGGTGTTTGTGCAGCAACTCAGGAGCTGCAGCATGAATCCTATTTCTTGCACAAAAGGATGCAACCATGCAGTCTGGAGCCCAGAAAAACGTATTCTGTTCCATATAAAATACAGCATATATATGGACCATAACAGCATGAAATTTCCCGAGATAACAAACAGTAAAATGATGGATTTCCTCCGGCTTTCCATCTCTTGGTCCGTCTCTTGACCCTTTCCACTGTTCTGACAGCGTATTCTCTTGCGGGCTTTGCTAGCCAATAAAATATATCTGACAGTTAAAACGTTCAGCAGTAGAATCAGGAAAAAGGGGATCCCAGGGGTTATAACATAATGAACAAGTTCAATTGCTGACCATACAATTGAAAACAAAGCATTGTGTGCTGTATCACAAAACCAAGGAATATTTATCATATAGTATTGACCAGTAAACATAAAATACCAGAAGATATTTTTCAATACGCTCAGCACAGACACTATTCCAAGAACCACAGCTGCTGTTTTCTCTGTGCAGTAGCTATTTTTCAGCTTCTGGCAACAAATGGCCATGAACCGATCAAAGGTAAACATGACAGTGAACCAGACAGAACAGTCTGTGGCTGCATACAGTAGGACAGCATGGATATTACACACAGGGAGGTAAAGCAGAGGGAAAAAATAGTCATAATAAAGAATTGGAATGTGCCTCAAGATCAGATCGATGATAATGACCAGTAGATCGGATGTTGCCATGGCCACCAAGTAATGAGTGACGCACTTTGAGAGACCGCACTTGCCACCAGCCAGGATCACAATGGTAATTAAGTTTGCTGTAAGGAAGGAACAATGCTGGGAACACAGAGCTCTGTTTGACTGATTTTGTGTAGATACTTGCAGATACATGCTGCATCCAGCGATGGATTGTGATGGTTGAACCTTTTAATGAAACAAACTGTTGAATATAAGTTGGCCTTTGGGATTAAATGGGACATCAGGAATAACGTACTATAGGAGAGCACACACAATTCACTGCTTAACTGGCTGTTTCTTTCATTGTCTGGTTAAAAGAGCTGAATGCTGCAGCAACTCATAAAGGACAAAGCACAGAAACTTCATTTGGGAAAAGTAGAATTAAGCTTCATGGTCTGGGTTTGTGTGTCGAGATCAGCTGAAGTTCCTGATTTTGATCATTCTGCAGTGACCCTAGGCTAGTTTGTGCTAGTCAGCCTAGGTTCCTACTCTTGATAATGGGAGGACTGCAGCCATTGTATCCAGTCCCTGCTTCAAACTCCATTCCCTAATTGGCAACACTTGGAGATTAATGCAATCTCTTTGTAAATTTGCTATCACATTTGCTCCCCCATTTACCTCTCAACCTCATTCTTGTGGCGTCACTAAAACTGTGCATTTCCACCAGTGTGACTTCACCCAATATTGCCACTATCTCAGCCCATCTGCTGAATGAATGAAAACATTCATTCGCACTCTTGTTTCATCTTGACTCAAATATTCCAATAGCTGGTCTCCCAAATTCTACACGCCATTATCTTATAGAAATTAAAAACTCTGCTGCCATTGTCTTCCTAATGCCCTCGGTTCTTCCCTCTCTAATTGGACTCTAGACTGCTGAACCTACAGACCACAATCAATGGGCAATAGACAACAACACCTCTTTCATGATTATCATCAACACTGGTGCTCTGCAAGGCTGTGTCCTCAGCTTCTTAGTATACTCCTTATACACCTATAACTGTGAGGCCAAATTGCCCTCAAACTCCATTTTCAAGTTTGCTGATGACATCACCACAGTGGATCAGATGCGATGGAGTGTGGGGAAGAGATAGGGAATCTGGAGAACTGGTGCGACATCAATAGTCTCTCTCAATGTCAGTGAAACGAAAGAAATAATCATTCACTTCAGGAAGCATAGTCAAGGATCTGTCCCCTGTCAACGTCAATGGGGATGAAATGGGAATGGTTGAGAGTTTCAAGTTTCTAGGTGTCCATTATCACCAACAATCTGTCTTGGTCTATCCATGCCAATGTTATAGTTAAGAAAACCCACCAATGCCTCTGCTTTCTCAGGAGGCTGAGAAAATTTGGCATGTTGCTACAACATAAGAAATAGGAGCAGGAGTAGGCCATCTAGCCCTTCGAGCCTGCCCTACCATTCAATAAGTTCATGGCTGATCTGAAGTGGGTCAGTTCCACTTTCCCGCTTTCTCCCCAAAACCCTTAATTCCCTTGTCTATCAGAAACCTATCTACCCGTGACTTAAATATATTTAGCGAGGCAGCCTCCACCACTCCAACAGGCAGAGAATTCCAGAGATTCACCACCCTTTGAGTGAAGAAGTTCCTCCTCAACTCCATTCTAAACTGCACCCCCCATATCTTGAGGCTGTGCCCTCTAGTCCTGCTATCCTTTCTAAGCGGGAAGAATCTCTCTACCTCTACCCTATCCATCCCCTTCATTATCTTATACGTCTCTATCAACTATTACAGATGCACCATCGAAAGCATTCTTTCTGGTTGTATCACAGCTTGGAATGGATCCTGCTCTGCCCAAGATCACAAGAAACTACAAAAGGTCATGAATGTAACCCAGTCATCACGCAAACCAGCCTCCCATCCATTGACTCTGTCGACTCTTCCCGCTGCCTCAGCAGCATAATCAAGGATCCCACACACCCCGGACATTCTCTCTTCCATGTTCTTCCATCGGGAAAAAGATACAATAGTCTGAGGTCACATATCAACTGACTCAAGAACAACTTCTTCCCTGCTGCTATCAGACTTTTGAATGGACATATGTTATATGAAGTTAATCTTTCTCTACACCCTAGCTATGATGTAAGGCTACATTCGGCACTCTCTCCTTTCCTTCTCTATGAATGGTATGGTGCAGAAGAAAGTGACAATAATGAATCTAATCAAACTCAAATCGAATCATTGATGCCATGAATAATACATTGAAGCACGGGTCAGAGAATTATTAGTTGGAGACAGAGCCTTACCAAGAACTCCAAAGACAGCAAGCAGAGGATAATAAATCTCTTCTATCCTCACAAGGATGTCAAAAAATGAATAACCGTAGCCCATTCTCTGTCTCTGTGAAGCCTTTGGTTCCCGCTATTACTGGTGGTGATCTCTCATGGACACTGTGGAATGACAGATTGAAAACATTCCTATTAATAGGAAATAGGGAGTTTCCAGTGTTGTAATTAGTGTTCCTAGAGACTGCCATTAATTACAGTCACCGAACAAACACTTTCAGTTAACCGCTTTCACATCAAAACATTCTCTAACACTATTTAATTAATGACATGTAAAATCAAACTCTCTAAAACCAATCTATAGTTTTCAAAGCTCCACATTTATCATCAGGTTTATACAGGATGGATCTGTACTTACAAAAGTTTGAGTATTGTGACAGAAGAAAACTAAACATTGTCTATTTTTATAAACTGTATCCTTATTATTTCTTATTTTGAAATGGGAGTTATTGACCAAACAAAGACCATTAAGATGGATAAGCTTCTATCTATTGGCACAA
Source organism: Carcharhinus amblyrhynchos (assembly GCF_965287045.1). Classification (NCBI taxonomy): domain Eukaryota; kingdom Metazoa; phylum Chordata; class Chondrichthyes; order Carcharhiniformes; family Carcharhinidae; genus Carcharhinus; species Carcharhinus amblyrhynchos. The sequence continues at coordinate 14,843,135 of NC_137356.1, forward strand.
TGGCACTGTGGTTTGCCAGGGACCTGGGTTTGATTCCTGGCTTGGGTCACTGTGTGAAATCTGCAAATTCTCCCTGTATCTAGGTGGGTTTCCTCCAGGTGCTCTGGTTTCCTCCCGCAGTCCAGAGCTGTGCGATTTAGGTGTATAGGCCATGCTAAATTCTCCCTAGGTGTCAGGGACTAGCCAGTGTAAATGCATGGGGTTATGGGGATAACCCTGATCAAGGGTGTAATGCCTCATCCTATCAGTTTGGATTTGGTTCAATCGAGCCCAAGACAAGAGTATGGACTGTCTTGTCAGCTTGGATATGTAATGTCTCTCATGCAGGGACTTTGGGTCAAAATGGAGTTTTGATTGGAAATAAAGTACCAAAAGGTACAAAGAATTAAAACAATAAATACTGGCATTGCTAATGACGCTTATTTCCATCCAATGAAATAAAAACCCACACCAAAACAAGCCCAGGCCAGGAGGGACAACTGGCCTCCCATCTCACTTCAGTCTGCTGGTTGATTTGTGCTATTTCTTACGAAGCTGCTGCTGCTTCATCTTTGCATCCTCTGCTTCATCTTGTGACGTCAACACAACCAGAACAAATTTCACAACACCAGTATTCAGCCCACCATCCTCCACTGAAGAATTCCTCCTTGCCCTTTGATTCTGGACTCTGGGAATAAATTCTTACTTCTCTGTGGGAGATGAAGCTCAATACAAACTGGAGGAAACCCACATGTCTCTCCTTGTCTTGCTGCAATGCTCCAGTGAAGCTCAATGTAAACTGGAGGAACAGCATCTCATCTTCCAGCTCGGCACTTTACAGCCTCCCAGTCTCAGCACCCAATTCAACAACATCAGATGATTAGCTCTGCCCCACCTCGACCCCTTTGTTTCCATTCTATTTTATTTAATTTTCTCTACCTTTTATTTCTTTATTGTCTTTCTTCATTTTCTTCCCACTGTTTTGCCCCACTTTATGCCCTTCCCTTACCTTTTCTCCCCCTTTGTTCTCCTTTTCTAAATCTCACCTCTGTCCCATCCACTCGTAGCCAATGTATGTAACCAACATGGAATAGCCTGTTTAATCTGTTGTTCAAAGTTTTGAGATCCTTTGTCTTTCCAGGGTAATTTCAGGGAGTCTGAGCACTTTTCAGTTCCAAAAGTAGTGGTCTTCAGCCCATTTGCGAATTTTTGAAATGTAAATCTGATCAGAGTACCGAATCACATCTGATCACTGAAAACACACTCCTTCTCCGTCCAGATGCCCTCATGAGTTTGAACATGGCACGGTGGCACAGTGGTTAGCACTGCTGTCTCACAGTGCCAGGGATCTAGGTTCGATGGTGGGTGGGACTGCAAGATCCTGCTGCAAGCCAATGGCGGATGAGACTGGAAGATCCCACCAGGCCATGGTAGGCAGACTGGAAGATCTTTTTTACCAGCAAATGGTGGGCGGGACTGCAAGATCCCATTACCAGCCAGTGACGGTAGGACTGGAAGATCTTTCTACCAGCCAATGGTGGGCAGAACTGCAAGATCCTGTTACCAACCAGTGACTGTAGGGCTGGAAAATCTTTCTACCAGCCGATGGAAGGCGGACCTGGAAGATCCTACTATCAGCCAATGGCAGGTGGGACTGGAAGATCCCACTCCCAGTCAATGGTAGAAGGACTGGAAGATCTTTTTCCCAGCAAATGGTGGGTGGGACTACAAGATCCTGTTACCAGCCACTGGCTGGGGGACTGGAGGATTTTTCTACCAGCCAGTGGTGGATGGGACTGGAAGATCCCATTAGCGGCAATGGTGAGCAGGACTGGAAGATCCCATTAGCAGCCAATGATGGGCTGCCTAATTCGCTACAAAAGAGGCTGCAGAGTGGGCAGGAAATCCTGCCCTTTGTGCCCAACAGATCCCTTTCCTCAAATTCCTCTCAGCTTTACTACTTACAATAACTTCGCCAATATTCTACCCTTGTGCAAAATGCATCGCTGCATTCTTGTACCTGAAAATGTGCCACATCGATGCAGATTTCTGTTTGGTTCTTTCTTCTCACTAGTTTATCCGTTAGCAGTGTGATGTCTGAGATTTGAATGTCAGCAATTCCACAACCTGGAATAACCAATAAAATCAAACAGAAATTAATTCACACATTATGATGGCTTAGGTAACGGAAGAATATGAAAACCCATTCAAAAATCTGAACTTATTCACTGATCCTCTGGAACGCCATCACCTTCCAGGTCATCTCCGAGTCATTCACCATCCTAACTTGGAAATATCACTGGATCAAAACCTTGGAGTTCCCTCCCTAACAGCACTGTGGGTGTGCCTACACCACATGGACTGCAGTGGTTCAAGGAGGCAGCTCACCTTCTGCATCGGTGCAGCACATATTCATGCACACCGCAATGAACTGTTGCATTTTTCACAAGAGTAGAATATTGGTAAAGTGGTTCAAGGTGGAGCTCACCACCACCTTCTCAAGGCGCGATTCCAGATGATCAATAAATGCTGGTCTAGTCGTTGATGCTCAAATTGCATGAATGTACTGAGTAAATGATAGGTGGGATTTCAGTAAAATGTGTCATCAGATTCTGACCGAAAATCAGTGTGATTCTCTCCAGACTCACACCACGTTTTCACACCAGCTTCCTGGTACTCAGTGCACAGAAAATTGGGGTGGGGGGGTGGTGAGGGTTACCTTGTTAGTGCGATGGGGCAGGACTAGCAGAGATGGCAAAGCTGGCTCCACAGAGACTGGGGCGCCATCCTTAAAGTGCGGACATACAATAATCCCCCATTCCACGGGCATAGAGGAAATGCATGGTGGCACAGTGAGTTAGCACTGCTGCCTCACTGCACCAGGGACCTGGGTTCGATTCCCAGCTCGGGTCACTGGCTGTGTGGAGTTTGCACATTCTCCCCATGTCTGAGTGGGTTTCCTCCGGGTGCTCCCACTGAAGGTGGACTTTGGACCACCCTCATTCTCCCACCCGAGGCTATGTCCAGAAACCCCAATCACCCTCTTTGTGCATCACTAGGCCTTGCTTACTCTCCCTGTCCTGGGACCCCTTGAACTGAGCTGGGCCTCTGGTGCCTGTGATGTTCTCTTGCATTTCCTCATGAGTCCCCAGTTCTGTAGTGGACTCAACATCTGCTGTCCATCGCTCTGTGGACTCAACATCAGCTGGCCATCGCTCTGTGGACTCAACATCAGCTGGCCATCGCTCTGTGGACTCAACATCAGCTGGCCAATCAGCTTAGCTCCAAAAATGTGCAGGTTAGGTAGATTGACCATTGCTAAGTTGCCCCTTAGTGACAGGAGGATTAGCAGGGTAAATACGGGGATTACAGGGATAGGGCTTGGGTGGAATTGTAGCCAGTGCAAGCCTGATGGGCCAATTTATAGCAAGTACATTTATGGTTGCTAACTGTATTTAAAGTGTTTAAGTCTCTATGAGGAATATTGATAATTTGGAACTGAAAAAATGATAAGCAAATAGTTAGGTTGCATCATTTGTTACAGTTGTATTTAAACTCTGCTATTATATAAAGTCTACTTTACAATAAACAGTCCCTAATTTGTCAGTGGAACCATTCCTGGAAGGAAGTATCCTTTCCTCAGGTTTAAGCTGAATTATTGTTGGGCTCTAGTCTGGCTTCTGAATCCAATTTGGAATTCCGGTCTTCGATCCGAACACCTGCTAGAGTCACCAAGTCATTGACTTTTATAGCTCAGCAAGAGGCCCTTCGGCCCATCAAGTCTGCGGCCAACCATAAAGCACCTATCAATTCGAATCCCATTTTCCAGCGCTTGTTGCATCGTGTTGTTCGCAATGATGTTTGCAGCATTCCTCTAAATGCTTAAATGTTGTGAAGGGGAGAGGGAGGGGACTGGGTAAGATGCTCTGTCAGAGAGTCCGTGCAAACTCAATGCTCTCCTTCTGCACTATAGGGATTCGATGTTCAACCCTTTGTCTGCGTATTTATCACGATTCTGTCACATTGCTGCTCTACATCTGAAAATATGTGCAGAATAAAGAATTGGAAATGCAAAAAAAGTCTTGAAAACACAGCTGAGCGAACAGCAACACGCAGTTTTACATCTGACATTGTGCCCAAACGATGTGTTAAACTATCAAAGCTTGCTGTGTTCTGGTAAAGCAGGCATCAGAATTTTATTTCGTGTCCTGACTTGGGAATACACTGCCATTTCTTTATGGCTGCCGGCTAAAAATCCATGGAGTCTGGAATTGCTTGGGTTCCTATATCACAAAGTTTAGCAGCAGAGCAAAAGGTGCTTCAACTGCACCGTCCCCAGAGCAAGAACGGTTGGGCAATAAATGCTGAACACACGGTTGCCCACTCCAATTCGGTAAAAGAAAGAAACATCTGGCAAAGTGAGGAGGAGATTGTGTCACAGACAGAATTAGACAGATGTGTTCCAGTGTGACACATGGAGACGGATACACGGAACACACTGAGAATGGCAAACTGCGAGTTCACTCAGAATCTCTGCCAATCCAACATGTTTACCATAACTACTGGTTGTTTGGAAGGGCGTACATAACTGTTGGAGATTAAGTGATCAATGGTTATTACTTTTACACAGCATTTGTTATTTTATTGAGGGTTTATCTAATGTCAGCTGAGTCTGTGGGCATCTGGATTACAGTGTGGCCCAGCTGGAACGTTCCCAATAAGTTCATGCTTCACGTTTCTTCACCATCAGCACATGTTATTTACCAGGACCATCAATGAGTTGAGAGTGTGAAAGGGGTGGCACAGTAGCACAGGGGGTTAGCACTGCTGCTTCACAGCTCCAGGGTCCTGGGTTCGATGCTCGGGTCACTGTCTGTGTGGAGTTTGCACATTCTCCTCGTGTCCACGTGGGTTTCCTCCGGGTGCTCAGGTTTCCTCCCACGGTCCAAAGATGTGAGGGTTTGGTTGATTGGCCATGCGAAGAAATTGCCCCTCAGTGTCCGGGGACACATTCATCTCCACGTGAACCTGGGCACCCTGTTCATTCACAAAGCTTTCTCACTGAGCCTTCAACCTGTGAACTACCCCAGCCCCTCCCAAGTGGGTTGGGGGGGGGGAGAGAGATTTCCAAATTTTACCCAAACTCCGGAGGAAGGAGTCACTTGTCATCTCCGTCTTTGTCATGAATTATCGCTTCTAGAATCTTCCACACCACTGAATCGAAACAAAATGGTCTGTTGCTATGGCCTTGTCTTTATTGAACAGGTCTGGACATTAGCAAACCTGTCGCAGTCCTTCCCTTTTGTCCTCACTCCCCTCCCTCCGCCTCTGCACGGGTTTCTCATCTGTTACATCTCTGACTTTTCCAGCTCAGATCAAAGATCATCCGGCTGGAAGATTCACTTTGTTTCTCACTCCACAGACCCTACCAGGCCTGCTTCCATTCAACTGAGGAATTCCTAATCAGGAAAAGGCCCTTTGGCCCATCACGTCTGTGCCAGTCAAAGTCAAGACACCCAACTATTCCAATCCCATTTCCCAGCACTCGGCCCAAAGCTTTGGCTCTGCAGGGACACATCCATATACTGAAATGTTATGAGGGTCCTTGTCTCCACCATCCTTTCAGGTAGTGAGTGCCAGACTCACAGCACCCTCTGGGTTCCTCCTCACACTCCCTCGAAACCCCCTGCCCCCTCCCTTCAATCTCTGCCCCTCTGCTCATTGATCCCTCCACCAAGGGGAAAGCTTTCTTCCTGTCTACTCTGTCTCTCATCATTTTACGTCTCAAATCATGTCCAAGTATTTCCAGCGTTCTCAGGGCGTAAAGTTAGGGGCCACTTGGTAAAAGGGACAAAAGGGAAGGTTTGTGACAGAGAGCGAGGCAGGATCGATGGCTGGTGACAAATGGTTAACAATACAGAAAGTACCAGTACGTGGACCCCCCGCCGGACACGAGACGGGGCAAACTCCACCCACACCAGGTGGTGGTCCGTGCTCGGCACCTGCCGCACGGAGGCCGAGGAGACGCCGGACACGTACGCCCTCGAGACGTACAGGCGGTCGATTCTAGACACTCCGGCCCCAGGCCTCGCGTAAGTGAAAGCTCTGGAGCCGGGATGGAGATGTCTCCAGACGTCCACCAAGCCGTGGGTCCCGAGCAGGTCCCGCTAATTCGCCACCGCTGGGGTCTCGTGTCTCAAGGGAACAGTTGAAATGCCCCCCGAGGATGATGCATTCGCCCCCCGCGCGATGGTGTCGAAATGAGCGGACACTTTCTGGTAGGAAGTCGTTTGCTGCGGTCCGGAGAGCGGGATGTAGATGTTCACCAAGTGAAGGACTACACCCCCCCCTCACAGACCATCCAGTGGAGGAACTGGCCTGGCACCGGCTCCTTTGACCCCCAAGATCTCCAGCTGATAACGCGGGGCCAACAGAATAGCCACCCCGCTGGAAGCGAGCGTGAGGTGGCTCATGTAGAAACTGCCCCCCCCCCCCCCCCCCGCCATTCCAGGAGCCACTGGGCTTCGTCTCCCGGAACGGTATGGGTTTCCTGCAGGAAACAGACCGCATACTTCCCATCACGGAGGACCGAGAAGTTCTGGAACCTGCGGTCTGGCTCACTGCTGCCGTTGATGTTGAGGCTGGCTATGGTCACCTTCATGGCAGAAGCATTGTGCCACCATCACCACTTATCCAATTATCTAAGGGGGCTCTGGCGCCAGACGTGCCAGTCCGCTCCCCGCTGAGCCCGTTGAGGAGCTCGTGTTCCTGACGCCGCTCTTTAGTCAGGCTCGACGTGGCCTGGGAGCAGGACTGTGCGGACCGGACGAGCAGTGCTTGTCCGACCAACAGTCGAGGGCTAGTCGGACACAGTCAGGGCGACCAGAATGGCCTGAGTTCCCCAGAGGGGATGAGGTTCAACTCGGTGGCGGGCACGAGGGAGTCCCCCGCCTCGCTCAGGGTGGACTCCGAAATAGTCCCCGTGCCCACCACCGAGCAGCTTACCTCCTCGGGGCCCTCGCCCTTCGACTCCGAGTCTCCTGCCGTGAGCCCCTCTTCCAGGGCGAGGTGGACCGCCCGCTGGGCCTTCAAAAAGAGTACGGCCCTGCCATACATCTTGGAGGCCGTGACAGTGACTGAGGGGCCGACAACCCCAGCCGTCGCCCTCACGCAGGCCCCTCGATGTCGGAGTGAGCGTAGCATTGACCCCAAGTTGTCTTGTGAGTAAATTGAATGGTGACAGGGCCTTTGGAGCGGCGGGGGCTTTGGACACCGTCACCCAAACACTCAGTCCTTCCATGTTGTTCCTGCGGTCGGGCTGTCCTCCCTCCCGTCAATGGAAAGAAAGGACCTCTCTCTGTGTCTCTCCCTCCAGCGAGAGAACACTCTCCAGGGGCTGGGCACCAGGCAGGTCAAAGGGCAGGCAGGCAATGATGGCTCCTCCTTCCTTCCTTCCCTCTGTCCTTAAGGTTTGGAATCTCGAGCAGTCTGACAGGAGAAATCCGCCACACAGTCTGCTTCTGGGACAGCTGCCATAGTGGTACTTGTTCTCTCTCTGTGCAGGCCCTCTGGTCCATCCAATTGATTTCCAAAGGGTCTTCCCAGGAAACTTCTCTCACAAATGTGTTATAGACCCCGACAATCACATTCTGATTTAATGTTTTAAGTTTCCTTCGGACTTTGGTTTCTGTTTGGCCTGCCCCCGCCCCCTTGCTCCTTTTTGGGGGGCTGCCCCTTTTAATTCGTCCCTAAGTTAATTTGACTTGTTGGGTCGTTAAGGACAAATGTGCTGTGGAGATTGGGCTGGGCAATTGAGTCGGGAATTATTGCAGTCGTTGAATGTGGGCTGTGTGTATAAAAGGTGTTGCTTGGTGGCTGAAGGAATGGTTCAGGTGTTTAGAATGATGGGTGGTTTTGGAGTGAGGGTTTTCTTCCCAGTGTTGGTGTTAGTTGGGGCTGTTTGTTGCTCTGATACTTGGCAACAGTCTCTAGGCCAGAGATTTCCATGGATGTTCCAAGCCACCCCAAGGCCTCAGACAGTCTCTCCTCCTGGGCCTCCCATTGATTCCCATTTCCGTGTGTCTCCAGTGCAGAGTGTGAGGGTGCAGTGTGGAGAGGACAAGCTGCTGGTCAGGGTCCAGCTGGATTTATTTGGAACCAGGCACCTAGTAAAAGCTGCTGATCTGAGCCTGGGGACAGCAGGTTGTCGGCCAACCAGGATCTACTCTCAGAACCACACTGTCCTCTTTGACTATGGGCTCCATGAGTGTGGTAGCAGATTGCAGGTAATGTGAATCCTCAAGCTCTGCTTCTGAGCTTGGGCTGTATGTTGTTCCCCACTCTTGACTCACTCACTTGGTGAGATGTCATTGATATTGAGGAGATAGCTGTCTCTTGCTTTATTAAAAACCCAAACTAGCTTTCTATTCTGGATTGTACTTTGCTCTCACTGGTCTGAGTCTCTCCAACCCCATTGTTCTGGAAGCTTCTCTTTGCTTCCTCCAAGTTTTCCCTCTTGTTGTTGTTTTGAGGATTTTCAGTTTGATTTCCCCTCATTCAAATTAACTCAACTGAGGGTTGAGTTTCAGTCCAGTTTAACCCAATTGGATTGAGTCTGAATGAATTCTCTACCCATTGAAGTGGTGGTGGCTACCTCACTAAATATATTTGAGTCATGGGTAGATGGGTTTCTGATAGACAAGGGAGTTAAGGGTTATGGGGAGAAAGTGGGAAGGTGGAACTGATCCACTTCAGATCAGTGATGATCTTACTGAATGGTGGGGCAGGCTCTAAGGGCTAGATGGCCTACTCCTGATCCTATTTGTAATGTTCTTATGCATAGCAACACAGCTAACCAGATGAGGCCATTCAGCCCCTGCAGCCTGTTCCCCAGTCATTACAATTGAGACTGAGTCTCCATGTTCCTGTCTTCACAACATGATTCTCTCAATGGCCAGGAATAAATGCCTCTGTCCTGAATATCCTCAGTGAGTGACCATTCCCAGCTCTGTGGGGCTGGAGAGAATTCCAAAGATTCATCAGCTGCTGAATGAAGAAATTCCTCATCACATTAATCCTAAATGACTGAACCCTGACCTGGGATGACTACCCCTTAACAGACTGTCCAGCTTGGGGGAAGCAGCCTCTTCAGTGACCCTGTAATCCCCCTGAATTGTTTTAATGGGATGAGTTCATTTCTAACCCTGGTATAGAACATTCTCACTTCAGATCAGTTCCTCATTCCTTAAGCTGCTGTCTTTCAGATGACTGGAGATTTCCTGATCTACAGCACCCACCTGAGCCACAGCCCACAGTATCATGGATCTGTTATTGTGAGAACCAATGGAGCTGTCATTCCCATTGAGTGTCATTATTTTAGGTGAGAATCTTTACTTGATGATCAATAAGATCTCCAACTGCTAGTGACCTCTGACCTTGTTCTAAAATGTCTCCACTGTCTTCCCAGGAAGGGTAATGTGAGCAGTAACCCCATCAATCCCACTTGGATCCCATTCAGCTCCACCAGGTCTGGAGAAGGGCATCTGTCATTCTCACTGCGCCTAATGAATGGTATGTGATGGGTGGATGCTGAGTGATTTCCTGTCCTCACTCTCTGGGAGTGACACCCACTGTCTCCAACTCTTGTTGTCTTGTCCTTCAGATGACTGGCTTACAGAGCGCACGTCAACTGTCTACTACCTGGGTGAGCTCATTCACATTGAGGCCTCTGTTTCAATGAGCAACCACATGGCCCTGAAGCTCTACATTGACAGCTGTGTCGCTACATTGAGGCCAGGTCCAGACTCCAGCCTGAGATACAGCATCATTGACTACAATGGGTAAGGAGCTCTCTGCTTTCTCCAGCTGCTCCCATCTCAATGGTTTCTCTGGATTCACTTCATGTCCCTTTGTCCATCTTCAGTTGCCTCCTGGACAGCAAAGCTGAGGACTCCTTTTCAACTTTTGTGCTCCCAGGAAACGAGCGGGAGACAGACAAGCTCTGCTTTGACCTGGATGCCTTCCGTTTCTTTGGGGATGAGCGTTCCTTGGTAAGAGGAAGCTGATCATTGGGGTCCCCATGTTGGGAGGGAGTCACTAAATAACCACTTGTGTTGAATGTGTCCCTCAGATTTTCATCACCTGTCACCTGAAAGTAGTTCCAGTGGATCAGAGAGATTCCAGGAACAAAGCTTGTACTTGGCAGAAGATGCAGAATGTGTAAGTTTTCCCCTCTCCCTCAGGGATGTTTGTGTGGAGAAGTGATGCACAACCTGGTGGATTGACTGACTGACTTGTTTTGTTTAGCTGGACCCCATTGGAGGAATCGCACTCTGATATTTGTGCCTGTTGCCATGTGGGGAACTGTGGGGCCACAAGGGATTTGGGAATTGGATCCAGAGGAAGGAGAGATCTTGTAGCTGAAGCTGGTAGGTCATTGATCCCCTAGATGTGGGGGCTTCCCCCTTTCCCCTCTCTAACTGGAATGGTTGGTTATTGCAGAGAGTGAAGCTGGATTGAAGTGGGAGGCTGAGGCCTCACTTGGACCCCTGCTCATTCTGGATACTGATGGGACCAGCCTGGCAACAGCCTCCCTGAATGAAGCTGAGGGAAGGATACAGGAGAGGTCCCCAGGGGGTGAGTTGGCTGGCTGCTGGTTTCCATTTCCCCCTCAGTGTTAGTGTCACTAACTATTGGTTTCTCATTGCTTTATAGGTGTGGAGTCTGAGGTGGTCCTGATTGTGACCCTGACTGTGTCAGCTGTCTCTCTGATCTCTGCTTTGTCGATCACCTTGTTCCTGTACAGGAAACACAAACCAACTCTGTTCAACCAGTCATCAAACGATCAATAAAGCATTGACTCCTTGTTTCTAGTGTCTGGGAGCTGATTGGTCAATGCATCCACCATGTTAGTTCAATGGCTGTGAGGCAGACTGGGATGAGCCAATCCCAGCACAGAACTGGGCCTGCTGAATGATTGGTTTTACTGAGGGTTGAGAAACACTGACTCTCTGGATTTGATGGAGCTGCTGCTGGTTTTCTGTTTGAGCCCAGTGTGGGGGAGGGGGGTGTGATCAGGTCTGGGGATGTCCTTGTGGAGCTGAGGCTGCTGCCTCCTTTCCCATGGTGATGTTCACCCTCCTGGAGAGTGGCACAGTCAATTGGAATGTTTGACTAGTGGTTGTCACCCACAGTGTTAATTTGAGATGAATTTATTAGTTTAGCACCAAACTGTGAGCAACCCATTTACTGCTCTGAGGCTATGTGACTTTTCCATCATCTCTAAGCTCTTCACCTGAAGAAATTATACCATGAGCCTTCACACTTTAATTTTTTGGCAGGGTCCAACCCAAAATGTGCCCCAGATCACTTGATTTTCCTACAGCTTGTTGCTGTTGTACTGAGATGGTTCAGGATCTTTTCAGCCAGGTAGTCCTCCAACTTGCATCATTGCATGCACAGTTGTAAATGCATTTTACTGACTGCTTGTTCAGTGCTCTATAGTTTGAGATTTGTTTCTGCTGAAAATAGAGCATCTCCAATTTGAAGCTTGAAGATTGAAGATGGGTGAGTTCCAGAACAGGTACAGCACTTGGATATTCTACTGTATTGATAAATTCTCTACAATGGAGTCAGAGGGGACAGTATTTAAACAAACCCTTTGACCCAACTCATCCATGGCATCCAGTTTTTACTGTTAAACTAGTCCTGTATTGCCACTTTCAGTGACCTGTGTACCTGTACACCCAGATCCCTTTGCCTATCAATATTCTTATTCTGCCATTTAATGTATATTTCCTATCCATTTTAGACCTTCCAAAATGCATTACTTAACATTTGCCAGCATTGTGATGGGACTCGCCCCTTTTCTCAGAGCAGGATTTCCCCAATGGATTCCACTGGTCTGATCTTCCAGTCTGGAGGGCAGTGACCCACAGGATGTGAATAATGGTGGCAGTGCCCTGTCACTGGCAGTGGGTTATCTCTTCCACCATGACAGGGAGTGGAAAATCCCATGTTTAGTGTGAGTACACAGTGGAGAAAGCCACCATTCTGTCCATGGCATCAGCACCGTTCTTCCTGCTCCACATCGGCCTTGTCCCATTTCTGGGACAATTCTGCCCACAATGTCGGGTTTTGTCACAGCTGTGTCAATGTTTCCTAACTTTCTCAGAATTCAAAGTATATCTTCACCCTCTCCTTGTCATGGTGATTGTTCTTGCTGCACAGCAAAACTCCATACTGTGTGGACACCTCCATCTACCAGACATAAATTTTATTATTCATTCCTGGGATGTGGGCATCACTGGCTGGCCACATTTGCCCATCCCTAATTGCCCAAGGGCAGCTGAGAGTCAACCATATTGCTGTGCCTCTGGGGTCACATGTAGGCCAGACTAGTAAGGATGGCAGATTTCCTTCCCTAAAAGATATTAGTGAAGCAGATGGGTGTTTCTGACAATTGACATTGGTTTTGTGGTCATCAGTAGATTCTTAATTCCAGATATTTATTGAATTCAAATTCCATCATCTGCTGTGGTGGGAGTCGAACCTGTGTCCCCAGAACATTAGCTTCTGGATAAATAATCTAGTGGTAATACCACTTGGCCATTGCCTAGTATCGCTCTGGGTGTCCTGACACCCCATTCATTTTGGAGGGATTAGAATTATTCTTATCCACTTCCTTCCAGGCTCATAAGGAAGGTGCCATACTTGTCTCTTCCAGCTAACAGTGTAGATAACCACCCATTGGTGGAGGGATAGAGACACAAAGGCAATGGCAGGGGGAGGATGATTGATTTTCTGGAGGCACTGCCTGACACTGTTCTTTCCCAGGAGAACTCCATCATTGTCTGAAATGAAGTGGTTGTCTGGGCCAATGGGGGAACTGCTTTTACAGAGTGGCAAAGATGATGCACCAAATGTCCCAATGACTGAGAACTAACCTGTGGTTCAATAATGTCATCCATAATTTTAATATCTGACTGTTTGTTTCACTGCTAGTCAATAAAACACCCCTAGATTTTAAAAAAATCATTTTTAGGATCTGGGTGTCACTGGCAAGGCCAGCATTTAGAAACATAAAAACCCTACAGTGAAGAAGGAAGCCATTCACCCCCATTGAGCCTGCCCTGACCACAATCCCACCCAGGCCCTAACCCTGTACCCCACATATTCACCTTGTGCATTCGCCCTGACAGTAAGGGACAATTTAGAAAGGCAAAGCCACCAAACCCACACATCCTTGGGCTGTGGGAGGAAACACACAGAATATGGAAACTCCAAACAGACAGTGATCTGAGGCCAGAATTTATTCCCCATCCCTATTTGCCCTCCAGAAGGTGCTGATGACCTGCTTTCCTGAACCATTGCAGTTCCTGCTGGGATGTTCCAGAATTTTGACCCAGCGACAGTGAAGGCACAGTGAGTGGCCTCACTCACCTGAGGAAGGAGCAGTGCTCTGAAAGCTCGTGATAACAAATAAACCTGTTGGACTTTAACCTGGTGTTGTGAGACTTCTGGATGGTGACGGTCATGGGCTTGGAAAGTGCTGGCTAAGGAACCTTGAGTTCTTGGAGATGGTATACGGCTGCCACTGTGTCAGTGGTGGATTAAATGGTTGTGGATGGGTGGGGAGGAGGGGTTGTAATCCAGTGGGCTGCTTTGTTCTGTTCTTGAGTATTGGAGCTATACCTATTGGGGTAAGTGGAGAGTGTTCCATCACACTCCTGACTTGTGCCTTGTCAATGATGGACTGTTACTAGAGAGGCGGTGCTCGACAGACTGGAGGGGCTGATTGTGGACAAGTCCCCAGGACCGGATGGAATGCATCCGAGGGTTCTGAAAGAAATGGCGGAGGTTATAGTGGATGCCTTGGTGGTTATTTTCCAGACGTCGCTTGATTCCGGGGAAGTGCCAGAAGATTGGAAAACGGCTAATGTTACGCCGTTGTTTAAGAAGGGTGCCAGGCAAAAGGCGGGGAATTATAGACTGGTTAGTTTAACATCTGTGGTAGGTAAAATGTTAGAATCTGTCATTAAGGAGGAAATTGCGAGGCATCTTGAAGGGAATTGCTTGATAGAGCAGGCGCAGCACGGTTTCATTAAAGGGAAGTCGTGCCTGACAAATTTACTGGAGTTCTGAGGATGTGTCTAGGGCGGTGGATAGAGGAGAGTCGGTGGATATGGTCTTTCTGGATTTTCAGAAGGCGTTTGACAAAGTACCTCAATAGGTTATTGCAGAAGGTCAGGGCACTTGGAGTTGGGGGTAGGGTGTTAGCGTGGATAGAGGATTGGTTGTCAAATAGGAGGCAGAGAGTAGGGGTCAACGGGTGCTATTCGGATTGGCGGATGGTGACTAGTGGAGTGCCCCAGGGGTCGGTGCTGGGGCCTCAGCTTTTTACCATTTATACAGATGATCTGGAGGAGGGAACCGAGTGTAGGGTGTCGAAATTTGCAGATGACACCAAAATTGGGGGAACGGCAAATTGTGCGGAGGGTGTGGAGAGTCTGCAGAAGGATCTAGATAGGCTGGGCGAATGGGCCAGGAAATGGCAAATGGAATTTAATGTTGGCAAGTGTGAGGTGGTCCACTTTGGTAGGAAGAATGGTAGGAAGGACTATTACTTACATGGTGAAAAACTGCAGCAGGCGACGGTGCAGAGGGACCTCGGGGTCCTTGTGCATGAGTCGCAAAAACCCAGCTTGCAGGTGCAGCAGGTGGTCAGGAAGGCGAATGGGATGCTGGCCTTCATAGCGAAAGGGATTGAATATAAAAGTAGGGAGGTCTTGCTGCAGCTGTATAAGGCATTGGTGAGGCCGCAGCTGGAGTACTGTGTGCAGTTTTGGGCGCCGCACCTGCGCAAAGATATTTTGGCCTTGGAGGGAGTGCAGAGGAGGTTTACTAGGCTGATGCCGGAGCTGAGGGGGTTGAGCTATGAGGAGAGGCTGAATAAACTAGGCTTGTACTCGTTGGCGTTTAGAAGAATGAGGGGAGATCTCATTGAGACGTATAAGATGATGAATGGGATGGATACGATAGAGGTGGAGAGACTCTTCCCGCTCAAAAAAGACAGCAGGACTAGGGGGCACAGCCTCAAGATAAAGGGGGGGCGTTTTAGAACGGAGTTGAGGAGGAACTTCTTCACTCAAAGGGTGGTGAATCTCTGGAATTCTCTACCCGTTGAAGTGGTGGAAGCTGCCTCGCTAAATATTTTCAAGAAGCGGGTTGATGGGTTTTTGATAAGAGAGGGGATTAAGGGTTATGGGGAGAGGGCGGGAAAGTGGAACTGAGCCACGACAGATCAGCCATGATCTTATTGAATGGCGGGGCAGGCTCGAAGGGCCAGATGGCCTACTCCTGCTCCTATTTCTTATGTTCTTATGTCTTTGGGGAGTCAGGAGGTGAGTTCCTCACCACAGGATCCCTAGCCTCTGACCTGCTCTTCCAACCCCAGTATTAATATGATGAGTCTATTTTGGTTTCTGGTCAATGGTAACTCCTAGGGCTTTGAGAGATTTCCCCACTAAGACACTTGTTAAAAGGCCGCACTGTCTGGAATCTCACACTGAAGAGAATATTAACTTCAAACTTGACTGAATTATCACTCCTTTCTGAATCGCCACTTGTAGATGTTTTGACAATTGGGGTCAATTAACTCCTTAAACCCCACACCTAGTTCTGAAAAGATTCAAAATGATAATGACTCTTTTGGTGAAAGTGTATGTTTTGTTCAGTATCAGTAAGACTTTATGAATGTCAGTGAGATATCAAAGCAGAGCAGCATTCCCTTTCCCCATTCTCCATGGAAGTATTCCTCGCTTATGCCCCAGGAGCCATCATATTGGTTAACATGTTGCTAATATCCTGACAATTTCTGTGCTGGAGGAATTTCCTCTTGTGCTTTATTTACACAGAAAAGGCTGTAGACACTGATGTAAGCCAATAATTACTGCCCTGCTACTTGAATACTTCAATAGCAATAAATCTCGATGACCCATTTCCCCATTCAAACCAGATCAGTGTCTCAGGATGAATGGAATTGTCTGTGTTTCATTGTACCATCAGACCCTGATTAGCAGGGTTACGTTGGAAGAACTGTGGCTGGCTCAAACAAAATAATTCGGTGGCCATAATTCCAAAAGCAAAATTCTGCAGATGCTGGAAATATGAAATAAGAGAAAATGCTAAAAGAACAATAGAGTCCAATTGAATTTGCGGCTTTAATTCTGTTTCTCTCTCACAGATGCTGCCATGCGTGTTGGTATTTCCAGCATCTTCTCTTTTAATTATGGGTCAGTTGTGTGGCCTTGGATCTGCCTGGGTCTCCGAGATTCTGTTTGTTTGTCTTTTCATTCTGATGCAGCATACAACCTTATTACACAAGCTGATTGAACTGTTCAGATCTGATAAATCAATGTCAGCAGAAATCTATGTCCAATCAACTGTGACTCACCAGCCAGCCCTGTGGCTGCTTTTTACATCAAGGGTGTAAAATAAGCATTAATTAGCAAGGAAAATAATGCGTACAAGCGATTAGCATTGCTGTCTCACAGCGCCAGGGCCCAGCATTTGATTACGGCATTGGGTGACTGTATACAGTTTATATGATCTCCCTTTATCTGTGTGGGTTTCTTCCCCCACTCTCTAAAGATGTGTAGATTAGATCAATTGGCCATGCTAAATTGTCCCTTAATGTCTCAAGATGTGTAGGCTAGGGGGATTGTAGGGAAAATACTTAGGGATAAAGACTGGGTCAGGTGATGTTTGAAGAGTCAGTGTCGACTTGATGGGGCAAATGGCCTCTTTCTACACTGCAGGCATTCTAAGTAGGAGTGACTATGGGTGGGAATTTATGGTCTTGCTCGTCCTGAATCCTACTCAGGGTCAAGGGACCTTTCTATGGTCTGCCCCTCATCCACAGCGATTGTCTTGGTGGGAGGGATAGTAAATTTCTGGTCGAAATATGTGAGCCATGGAAAAGAATGGAGAGTGAATGAAAAGAGAGGTGAAGCAAGCTAGGAGTGAGAGTGAGTGATGGGGAAAAAGAAAATGGTTGAAAGTGAAGTGATAATGAGAAAGTGGTCAAATATAGGAGAGCATGCCCATAGGATAATGAGGTGCAGGAAATGTTTGGTTCTTCTCAGGATTTAATCAAATTTATAATTGCAGCATAGGGATATTTAAAAATATTCTTCAACTGCTCTCTGAATTTGGTTTGAGTCAGAGCATAAATGCAGGTGTTTGTGCAGCAACTCAGGAGCTGCAGCATGAATCCTATTTCTTGCACAAAAGGATGCAACTATGCAGTCTAGAGCCCAGAAAAACGTATTCTATTCCATATGAAATACAGCATATATATGGACCATAACAGCATGAAATTTCCCGAGATAACAAACAGTAAAATGATGGATTTCCTCCGGCTTTCCATCTCTTGGTCCGTCTCTTGACCCTTTCCACTGTTCTGACAGCGTATTCTCTTGCGGGCTTTGCTAGCCAATAAAATATATCTGACAGTTAAAACATTGAGCAGTAGAATCAGGAAAAAGGGGATCCCAGGGGTTATAACATAATGAACAAGTTCAATTGCTGACCATACAATTGAAAACAGAGCATTGTGTGCTGTATCACAAAACCAAGGAATATTTATCATATAGTATTGACCAGTAAACATAAAATACCAGAAGATATTGTTTGAAACGCTCAGCACAGACACTATTCCAAGAACCACAGCTGCCGTTTTCTCTGTGCAGTAGCTATTTTTCAGCTTCTGGCAACAAATGGCCATGAACCGATCAAAGGTAAACATGACAGTGAACCAGACAGAACAGTCTGTGGCTGCATACAGTAGGACAGCATAGATATTACACACAGGGAGGTAAAGCAGAGGGAAAAAATAGTCATAATAAAGAATTGGAATGTGCCTCAAGATCAGATCGATGATAATGACCAGTAGATCGGATGTTGCCATGGCCACCAAGTAATGAGTGACGCACTTTGAGAGACCGCACTTGCCACCAGCCAGGATCACAATGGTAATTAAGTTTGCTATAAGGAAGGAACAATGCTGGGAACACAGAGCTCTGTTTGACTGATTTTGTGTAGATACTTGCAGATACGTACTGCATCCAGCGATGGATTGTGATGGTTGAACCTTTCAATGAAACAAACTGTTGAACATAAGTAGGCCTTTGGGATTAAATGGGACATCAGGAATAACGTACTATAGGAGAACACACAATTCACTGCTTAACTGGCTGTTTCTTTCATTGTCTGGTTAAAAGAGCTGAATGCTGCAGCAACTCATAAAGGACAAAGCACCGAAACTTCATTTGGGGAAAGTAGAATTAAGCTTCATGGTCTGGGTTTGTGTGTCGAGATCAGCTGAAGTTCTTGATTTTGATCATTCTGCAGTGACCCTAGGCTAGTTTGTGCTAGTCAGCCTAGGCTCCTACTCTTGATAATGGGAGGACTGCAGCCATTGTATCCAGTCCCTGCTTCAAACTCCATTCCCTAGTTGGCAACACTTGGAGATTAATGCAATCTCTTTGTAAATTTGCTATCACATTTGCTTCCCCATTTACCTCTCAACCTCATTCTTGTGGCGTCACTAAAACTGTGCATTTCCACCAGTGTGACTTCACCCAATATTGCCACTATCTCAGCCCATCTGCTGCTGAAACATTCATTTGCACTCTTGTTTCATCTAGACTCAAATATTCCAATATATCACAGCTCATCTCCCAAATTCTACACGCCATTAACTTATAGAAATTAAAAACTCTGCTGCCATTGTCTTCCTAATGCCCTCACTTCTTCCTTCTCTAATTGGACTCTAGACTGCTGAACCCACAGACCACAATCAATGGGCAATAGATAACAACACCTCTTTCATGATTATCATCAACACTGGTGCTCTGCAAGACTGTGTCCTCAGCTTCTTAGTATACTCCTTATACACCTATAACTGTGAGGCCAAATTGCCCTCAAACTCCATTTTCAAGTTTGCTGATGACATCACCACAGTGGATCAGATGCGATGGAGTGTGGGGAAGAGATAGGGAATCTGGAGAACTGGTGTGACGTCAATAATCTCTCTCAATGTCAGTGAAACGAAAGAAATAATCATCCACTTCAGGAACCATAGTCAAGGATATGTCCCCTGTCAACGTCAATGGGGATGAAATGGGAATGGTTGAGAGTTTCAAGTTTCTAGGTGTCCATTATCACCAACAATCTGTCTTGGTCTATCCATGCCAATGTTATAGTTAAGAAAACCCACCAATGCCTCTGCTTTCTCAGGAGGCTGAGAAAATTTGGCATGTCGCTACAACATAAGAAATAGGAGCAGGAGTAGGCCATCTAGCCCTTCGAGCCTGCCCTGCCATTCAATAAGATCATGGGTGATCTGAAGTGGATCAGTTCCACTTTCCTGCTTTCTCCCCAAAACCCTTAATTCCATTGTCTATCAGAAACCTATCTACCCGTGACTTAAACATATTTAGCGAGGCAGCCTCCACCACTTCATCGGGCAGAGAATTCCAGAGATTCACCACCCTTTGAGTGAAGAATTTCCTACTCAACTCCGTTCTAAACTGCACCCCCCCTTATCTTGAGGCTGTGCCCTCTAGTCCTGCTATCCTTTCTAAGCGGGAAGAATCTCTCTACCTCTACCCTATCCATCCCCTTCATTATCTTATACGTCTCTATCAACTATTACAGATGCACCATCGAAAGCATTCTTTCTGGTTGTATCACAGCTTGGAATGGATCCTGCTCTGCCCAAGATCACAAGAAACTACAAAAGGTCATGAATGTAACCCAGTCATCACACAAACCAGCCTCCCATCTATTGACTCTGTCGACTCTTCCCGCTGCCTCAGCAGCATAATCAAGGATCCCACACACCCCGGACATTCTCTCTTCCATGTTCTTCCATTGGGAAAAAGATACAATAGTCTGAGGTCACATATCAACTGACTCAAGAACAACTTCTTCCCTGCTGCTATCAGACTTTTGAATGGACATATGTTATATGAAGTTAATCTTTCTCTACACCCTAGCTATGATGTAAGGCTACATTCTGCACTCTCTCCTTTCCTTCTCTATGAATGGTATGGTGCAGAAGAAAGTGACAATAATGAATCAAATCAAACTCAAATCGAATCATTGATGCCATGAATAATACATTGAAGCACGGGTCAGAGAATTATTAGTTGGAGACAGAGCCTTACCAAGAACTCCAAAGACAGCAAGCAGGGGATAATAAATCTCTTCTATCCTCACAAGGATGTCAAAAAATGAATAACCGTAGCCCATTCTCTGTCTCTGTGAAGCCTTTGGTTCCTGCTATTACTGGTGGTGATCTCTCACTGACACTGTGGAATGACAGATTGAAAACATTCCTATTAATAGGAAATAGGGAGTTTCCAGTGTTGTAATTAGTGTTCCTAAAGACTGCCATTAATTACAGTCACCGAACAAACACTTCCAGTTAACCGCTTTCACATCAAAACATTCTCTAACACTATTTAATTAATGACATGTAAAATCAAACTCTCTAAAACCAATCTATAGTTTTCAAAGCTCCACATTTATCATCAGGTTTATACAGGATGGATCTGTACTTATAAAAGTTTGAGTATTGTGACAGAAGAAAACTAAACATTGTCTATTTTTATAAACTGTATCCTTATTATTTCTTATTTTGAAATGGGAGTTATTGACCAAACAAAGACCATTAAGATGGATAAGCTTCTATCTATTGGCACAATGGCACTGTGGTTTGCCAGGGACCTGGGTTTGATTCCTGGCTTGGGTCACTGTCTGTGTGAAATCTGCACATTCTCCCTGTATCTAGGTGGGTTTCCTCCAGGTGCTCTGGTTTCCTCCCGCTGTCCAGAGCTGTGCGATTTAGGTGTATAGGCCATGCTAAATTCTCCCTAGGTGTCAGGGACTAGCCAGCGTAAATGCATGGGGTTATGGGGATAACCCTGATCAAGCCCTGGAGGGGGTGTAATGCCTCATCCTATCAGTTTGGATTTGGTTCAATCGAGCCCAAGACAAGAGTATGGACTGTCTTGTCAGCTTGGATATGTAAAGTCTCTCATGCGGGGACTCTGGGTCAAAATGGAGTTTTGATTGGAAATAAAGTACCAAAAGGTACAAAGAATTTAAAAAAAATCCTGGCATTGCTAATGACGCTTATTTCCATCCAATGAATAAAAACCCACACCAAAACAAGCCCAGGCCAGGAGGGACAACTGGCCTCCCATCTCACTTCAGTCTGCTGGTTGATTTGTGCTATTTCTTACGAAGCTGCTGCTGCTTCATCTTTGCATCCTCTGCTTCGTCTTGAGACGTCAACACAACCAGAACAAATTTCACAACACCAGTATTCAGCCCACCATCCTCCACTGAAGAATTCCTCCTTGCCCTTTGATTCTGGACTCTGGGAATAAATTCTTACTTCTCTGTGGGAGATGAAGCTCAATACAAACTGGAGGAAACCCACATGTCTCTCCTTGTCTTGCTGCAATGTTCCAGTGAAGCTCAATGTAAACTGGAGGAACAGCATCTCATCTTCCAGCTAGGCACTTTACAGCCTCCCAGTCTCAGCACCCAATTCAACAACATCAGCTGATTAGCTCTGCCCCACCTCGACCCCTTTGTTTCCATTCTATTTTATTTAATTTTATTTCTTTATTGTCTTTCTTCATTTTCTTCCCACTGTTTTGCCCCACTTTATGCCCTTCCCTTACCTTTTCTCCCCCTTTGTTCTCCTTTTCTAAATCTCACCTCTGTCCCATCCACTCGTAGCCAATGTATGTAACCAACATGGAATAGCCTGTTTAATCTGTTGTTCAAAGTTTTGAGATCCTTTGTCTTTCCAGGGTAATTTCAGGGAGTCTGAGCACTTTTCAGTTCCAAAAGTAGTGGTCTTCAGCCCATTTGCGAATTTTTGAAATGTAAATCTGATCAGAGTACCGAATCACATCTGATCACTGAAAACACACTCCTTCTCCGTCCAGATGCCCTCATGAGTTTGAACATGGCACGGTGGCACAGTGGTTAGCACTGCTGCCTCACAGCGCCAGGGATCTGGGTTCGATGGTGGGTGGGACTGCAAGATCCTGCTGCAAGCCAATGGCGGATGAGACTGGAAGATCCCACCACCAGGCCATGGTAGGCAGACTGGAAGATCTTTTTTACCAGCAAATGGTGGGCGGGACTGCAAGATCCCATTACCAGCCAGTGACAGTAGGACTGGAAGATCTTTCTACCAGCCAATGGTGGGCAGAACTGCAAGATCCTGTTACCAACCAGTGACTGTAGGGCTGGAAAATCTTTCTACCAGCCGATGGAAGGCGGACCTGGAAGATCCTACTATCAGCCAATGGCAGGTGGGACTGGAAGATCCCACTCCCAGTCAATGGTAGAAGGACTGGAAGATCTTTTTCCCAGCAAATGGTGGGTGGGACTACAAGATCCTGTTACCAGCCACTGGCTGGGGGACTGGAGGATTTTTCTACCAGCCAGTGGTGGATGGGACTGGAAGATCCCATTAGCGGCAATGGTGAGCAGGACTGGAAGATTCCATTAGCAGCCAAAGGCAGGTGGGACCGGAAGATCCCACTACCAGCCAATGATGGGCTGCCTAATTCGCTACAAAAGAGGCTGCAGAGTGGGCAGGAAATCCTGCCCTTTGTGCTCAACAGATCCCTTTCCTCAAATTCCTCTTAGCTTTACTACTTACAATAACTTCGCCAATATTCTACCCTTGTGCAAAATGCATCGCTGCATTCTTGTACCTGAAAATGTGCCACATCGATGCAGATTTCTGTTTGGTTCTTTCTTCTCACTGGTTTATCCGTTAGCAGTGTGATGTCTGAGATTTGAATGTCAGCAATTCCACAACCTGGAATAACCAATAAAATCAAACAGAAATTAATTCACACATTATGATGGCTTAGGTAACGGAAGAATATGAAAACCCGTTCAAAAATCTGAACTTATTCACTGATCCTCTGGAACGCCATCACCTTCCAGGTCACCTCCGAGTCATTCACCATCCTAACTTGGAAATATCACTGGGTCAAAACCTTGGAGTTCCCTCTCTAACAGCACTGTGGGTGTACCTACACCACATGGACTGCGGTGGTTCAAGCAGGCAGCTCACCTTCTGCATCGGTGCAGCACATATTCATGCACACCGCAATGAACCGTCGCATTTTTCACAAGAGTAGAATATTGGTAAAGTGGTTCAAGGTGGCAGCTCACCACCACCTTCTCAAGGCGCGATTCCAGATGATCAATAAATGCTGGTCTAGTCGTTGATGCTCAAATTGCATGAATGTACTGAGTAAATGATAGGTGGGATTTCAGTAAAATGTGTCATCAGATTCTGACTGAAAATCAGTGTGATTCTCCCCAGACTCACACCACGTTTTCACACCAGCTTCCTGGTACTCAGTGCACAGAAAATCTGAGGGATCTTTGGGGGGGGGGGGGGGGGGAGGTGGGGGGAGGTGGTGGTGGTGGTGATGATGATGATGGTTACCTTGTTAGTGCGATGGGGCAGGACTAGCAGAGATGGCTCCACAGAGATCGGGGCGCCATCCTTAAAGTGCGGACATACAATAATCCCCCATTCCACGGGCATAGAGGAAATGCATGGTGGCACAGCGAGTTAGCACTGCTGCCTCACTGCACCAGGGGCCTGGGTTTGATTCCCAGCTCGGGTCACTGGCTGTGTGGAGTTTGCACGTTCTCCCCATGTCTGTGTGGGTTTCCTCCGGGTGCTCCAGTTCCCTCCCACACTCCAAAAAATGTGTTGGTTAGATATATTGGCCATGCTATATTCTCCCTCAGTGTACCTGAACGGACGCCACAGTGTGGCGACTGGGGCATTTTCACAGTCACTTCATTGCAGTGTTAATGTAAGCCTATTTGTGATGAATGAATAAACTTCCCCAACATCAGGCACATTGTTCCTGCATCTCGCCTGCCCAGTCCCATCAGGAATTTATATGTTTCTATGAGAGCCCTTTTTAGAGTTTGCACATTCTCCCCAAGTCTGCGTGGGTTTCCTCCAGATGCTCCGGTTTTCTCCCACAGTCTGAGACACGTGCGGGTTAGGTGGATAGGTCATGCTCAATTGCCCCTTAATGTCAGGGGGACTAACTAGGGTAAATTCATGGAGATATTTGAATAGGGTCTGGGTGGGATTCTGGTCAGTGCAGACTTGATGGGCTGAATGGCCTCCTTCTGCACTATAGGATTCTATGATTCTACAAGCATCAGAGCAACCCCTCCATACCATACAAGTAGCAGGGCACTCCCCACCTCCAACGGGCATAAAGGTAAACCTACCGCCCCTAAACATGGATCCCACCCCCCCTAAACATGGATCTCCCCTGAGGTGGGTGGCGGTGGAGCATGTCCCTCCCTGGGGGTTATATGTCCACTTGGCAGCCCCGATCACTTCCCCTCGAATGATTGCTGTTTCTATATATCTGCTGTAAACCTCAGCAATGTGAGGTTATGTCAGCGAGATGTGACTATTCAGAGAGTGGCCATCATATGGCTGGGAAGCCCGTTAATGATATTTAAATGTGTTTAAATAGGAGGCAGGAACTTCTTTACATCACAAGCAAGGGGTGTAGTAAATCTGGAGATGGGATCTCTCCGGCGAGAATATCATTTCCCAACTCTCGTGGGATATTGGGCCTGTGCCGCGATTTACACTGAGACCAACATGACCCCACTCTAACCCCCGCCCCGTCTATCTAATCGACAGACTACACACAGGCAAATGATGCAGTTCAGAACTGGAGAAGATTAGTTGAAACATTGCTCCCTCAACATAGATGTGACTAAACAAGGTTAGAGTCATAGGGCAGGATTTTACCACCTCCCTCAGGCAAGATCGTAGGATCCCACCCGAGGCTAAAGGAGCTTTCCTTTGTGGTACCCTCACCTGCCCTGGAATCAGCACAGGTGAGTTAGAGTTTGGGCCATAGAGTCACAGAGATATCCAGCATGGAAACAGGCCTTCAGCCCAACCCACCTATGCTGACCAGGTTTCCTAAACTGAACTAGTCCCATTTGCCTTTGTTTGACCCATATCCCTCTAAACCTTTCCTATCCATGTCCCTGTACAGGAGTCTTTTAAATGTTGTCATTGTACCCGCCTCTACCACCTCCTCTGGCAGCTCATTCCATATACACATCTCTCTCTGTGTGAAAAAGTTGCCCCTCAGATCCTTTTAAATCTTTATCCTCTCACCTTAAACCCATGCCCTCTACTCTTGGACTCCCCCACCCTGGGGAAAAGACCTTGGCTATCTTTGCCCCTCTTGATTTTATAAACCTTTCCCCTCATCCTCCTACGCTCCAGGGAAAAAAGTCCCAGCCTATCCAGCCTCTCCTTATAATTCAAACCTTCCAGTCCTGTTAATGTATTTTGCACTCTCTCCAGTTTAATAACATCCTTCCTATAGCAGGGCGACCAGAATTGTACGCAGTGCTCTAAATGTGGCCTTACCAGTGTCTTGTACAGTTGCAACACAACATCCCAACTCCTGTACTAAGTACTCTGACCCGATGAAGGCAAGTGTCCCAAACACCTTCTTCACCACCTTGTCTATCTGTGACTGAACTTTTATGGAGCTATGTACCTGCATCTCTCTGTTTGACAACATTCTCCAAGCCCGTACCGTTCACCCAATGATGATGCAGAATAGCAGGAACTAAGATGAGGAAGTCTTGCTGCAACAATGCAGATTATTCATGAGAGATCTGGGTCAGAATTTGACTCTCTCCTATTGGATTTTTTTATATCAGAACCATCAGACACCCCCTTCCGAAGTCAGGTGCCTCCCACTGAAGGTGGACTTTGGACCACCCTCATTCTCCCACCCGAGGCTATTTCCAGAAACCCCAATCACCCCCTTTGTGCATCACTAGGCCTTCCTTACGCTCCCCGTCCTGGGACCTCTTGAACTGAGCTGGGCCTCTGGTGCCTGTGATGTTCTCTTGCATTTCCTCATGAGTCCCCAGTTCTGTAGTAGACTCAACACCTGTCCATAGCTCTGTGAACTCAACACCTGTCCATAGCTCTGTGGACTCAACACCTGTCCATAGCTCTGTGGACTCAACACCTGTCCATAGCTCTGTGGACTCAACACCTGTCCATAGCTCTGTGGACTCAACACCTGTCCATAGCTCTGTGGACTCAACACCTGTCCATAGCTCTGTGGACTCAACATCTGCTGGCCAATCAGCTTAGCTCCAAAAATGTGTGGGTTAGGTTGACTGGCCATGCTAAATTGCCCCTTAGTGACAGGAGGATTAGCAGGGTAAATACGGGGATTACAGGGATAGGGCTTGGGTGGGATTGTAGCCACTGCAAGCCTGATGGGCCAAATGGTCTCTGCCATGGTTCTATGACTCCTATTCCTATTTCTCATCCTCCCAGGTTAGAGTGAGATGGGCCTCTGGCCTCTGTTAATATTGCAACAACAACCACATCAATGTGTTTCTATGTAGTACCTTTCATAGGCGGCATGGTGGCACAGTGGTTGGCACTGCTGCCTCACAGTGCCAGAGACCCGGATTCAATTCCCGGCTCGGGTCACTGTCTGTGTGGTGTCTGCACATTCTCCCCATGTCTGCGTGAGTTGCCTCCGGTTTCCTCCCACAGTCTGAAAGACGTTCTGGTTCGGTGCATTGGCCGTGCTAAATTCTGCCTGAGCGTACCTGTACAGGTTCTAGAATGTGACAACCAGGGAATTTATTGCGGTGTTAATGTAAGACTCTTACTAATAAGTAAACTTTAAAAAAACCCCCTCAAATATAATGTATCATCCAAGCTTCTTCACAGTTGCACTAGAAATTATACAATGACACCTACCCACATTTGGGGATATTATCCCGTAGTTTTGTGAAGAGGTAACTAGTTGAGGACAATTTCTAAATGCCGCAACCCAATTGTAGGTTTCCCAGCATGATTCCTCGCATCTGCAATTTTCATTGGCACAGGATCAGGACCTAGTAGTTTGGGGGAGGCATCTCCTAGCCCTCACAATTTCCATGGAGTTATGTCTTCATTTCTAGGACTGATGCTTCATAGACCCTCAGGAGGGTCATGATTAAGAACAAAGAGCAAAGAACAAAAACAGCCCAGGAAACAGGCCCTTCGGCCCAACGAGCCCGCGCCGCCATCTTAACACCACCAGTTCCCCCCTCCACCCATGACCCTTATCTAATGTTTTATGGCCATCCACATTGAGGGAAACTAATTTAGGGACGATTTATTACTGCCAATCAGCCTAATAGCACATCTTTGGGGTGTGGGAGGAAACCGGAGCACCCGGAGAAAACCCACGCAAGCACGGGGAGAATGCGCAAACTCCCACAGACATCGGCCCAAATCCATGTGTCTGCACAGCAATCAGTGATAGTCACTGAGCTGTCGTCTTGCCCAGTATCTGGTCCAGTTTAGGCACACACTAACAACATGAAGCACTAGGCCAACCTCGAACATCCAAGAGCAGCCCCAGTACGACCCATCGCGTGTATGCCCCTCGTTGGACACAAGGCGGACCGACTTAAAACCTGTGAATGAAAAAGAGAAAAAAAACATTATTGTACCGTATCCATTTACCTTACCAGGGACGCCCCAATGCTAATGACCCTTATTTAAAACAATCTCCTATATCCACCCATCTCCAACCCACTCATGTGCCTGTCTAAGTTGCTCTTAAATGACTCTAGTGTGTTTGCCTCCACCACCTTACTTGGCAGAGCATTCCATGCCCCCACTACCCTCTGTGTGAAAAACCTCCCTCTAATATCTGTGTTATACCTCTCCCCCCCTCACCTTAAGCCCATGGCCCCTTGTCCTGTGTGTCTCTATCATAGGAAATAGCTTACCTCTGTTTACTCTATCTATACCCTTCATAATCTTATATACCTCTATTAGATCCCCCCTCAGTCGCTGTCTTTCGAGGGAAAAGAGCCCCAATTTCTTCAATCTTTCCTCATACCCCAGTCCTTCCATACCAGGCAACATCCTGGTAAACCTCCTCTGCACTCTCTCCAGAGTCTCCACGTCCTTCCGGTACTAAGGCGACCAGAACTGGACACAGTACTCTAAATGCGGCCTAACCAAAGTTCTGTACAACTGCAACATTAGACTCCAGCTCTTATATTCTATACCCCTTCCTATAAAGGCTAACATACCATTGGCTTTCTTCACCACACTCTCCACTTGCACTGCCACCTTCAAAGACTTGTGCACTTGCACCCCCAGGTCTCGCTGCGATTCTATACTCTTTATGGGCTTACCCTTTATCATATAACTCCCCCCTACATTATTCCGGCCAAAATGCATCACCTCACATTTATCCGGATTAAACTCCATTTGCCACATATCTGCCCAATCTACCAGCCTATCAATATCCCGCTGTATTGCCAGACACTGTTCCTCACTGCCCGCCAATCCAGCCATCTTGGTGTCATCAGCAAATTTGCTGATCACACCACCTACTCCCTCTTCCAAGTCATTTATATACACTACAAAGAGAAGAGGTCCCAGTACTGAGCCCTGTGGCACACCACTAGTGACAGACCTCCAGCAAGAAAAGGACCCCTCCACTACTACTCTCTGACTCCTCTTTGCAAGCCAGTTCTCTACCCATCTAGATACCTGGCCACATATCCCATGAGCTTTAATCTTCTCTACCAACCTACCATGAGGGACTTTGTCAAACGCCTTACTGAAATCCATATAGATGGCATCAACGGCTCGTCTTTCATCGACCATTTTTGTCACCTCCTCAAAAAATTCTACCAGATTCATAATCTGGATTCTGGAACCATCTGAAAGGTGGGATCTAATCGAAACTTATAGGATACTGCGAGGCCTGAATAGAGTGGACATGGAGAGGATGTTTCCCCTAATAGGAAAAACTAGGCCCAGAGGGCACAACCTCAGGCTAAAGGGACGACCCTTGAAAACAGAGATGAGGAGGAATTTCTTTAGGGTGAATGTGTGGAACTCTTTGCCGCAGAAGGCTACAGTGGCCTCCCCCCCTCCATCCCTGCTTCATCTCCTCCAACCATACCTGCTCCCTCTCCTCAGCCCTACCTCCCCCCCTCTATCCCTACCTTCCCCCTCTCCATCCATACCTGCCCCCTCCATCCCTACCTTGGGAATAGAGGGTTACAAATGGGTGGTCGTTAGGAACACATGCAGGCTTGGACAGCTGAAGGACCTGTTCTTGTGCTGTATTGTTGTTTGTTTTTCCCTGTGGTTCCACCCTCCATCCCGGCCTTCCCCACTCCATCCCGACCAAGCCCCTCCATCCCAATCTTCCCCTATCCTTTCTTACCTGTCCCCTCCATCCCTATCTGCCCCCTCCATTACTACCTTCCCCCTCCAGCTCTACCTACCCCCTCTAGCCATACCTTCCCCATCCATCCTGACCTGCCCGCCTCCATCCCTACCTTCCCCCCTCCATTCCTACCTGCCACCTCCATCCCTACCATCCTCCCTCAATCCCTACCTTCCCCCCTCCATCCTTATCTTCCCTCTCCATCCCTACCTGCCCCCTCCATTCCTACCTTCTCCCGTCAATCCCCACATTTTCCCCCTCCAAGCCTACCATCTTCCCTCCATCCCTACCTGCCTCCTTCATCCCTACCTGTCCCCTTCCATCCCTACCATCCTCCCTCCCTACCATCCTACCACTCACCCTCCATCTCTACCATCCACCCTTATCCCTACCACTCACCCACCATCCCCACCTGCCTCCATCCCTACCATTCCCCACTCATACCTACCATCCCCCTCCATCCCTACCTGCCCCTATCCCTACCGCCTCCCTCACCCCAGCCCCCACCCCAGCCCCCACCCGTTTCTCCCTCCCCCTCCCTGAGCAGGTGGCGGGGCTGCCGGAGCTGAGCCCCTGAAGCCAATAGGAGAGGCTGTGATTGGAGGATCCTGAGCGCGCGCGGGGGCGGGGCCTCAGTCAGCCCAACGGTCAGAGCGCCAGCGGCCGGAGCGCGGGAAAAGGAGAGGCTGTGATTGGAGGATTGGCTGTCCCGGGAGGGGGAGGGGAGCTTCTGGAAAGTTCTGGCGCTCCCGGTGCGGCTGGTGGCGCCTTGTCGGCGGAGAGACTGGGGGAAACTTGCCGGTGATAAGCCCGCATGGAGGAGGAAGAGGAGGCTGTGAGGGATGTGTTACCGGGGCCAGATAGAAGCCGCGGGCTGTGTGTATCTGAGAGCCCCGGCATTGAGCGCTGGGAATGGCCGCTCCCCGGGGAGGTCGGTGTTTCTCGGAGCTCCGGGTGAGGAGCCGCCTCTCTCCCCGGCTCCAGGAGTGGCTGCTGCTGACAGTCAGTAACCGGCTGGTGTGAGGAGACCGCGGGCCCAGCACACACTAACACGCATTGTGTTTATTCCTTAATGGGCTGGACCAACATTTATTGCCCGTCCCTAATTGTCCCGGAGAAACCATCACTTCCACTTTGTGACAGATGATCCAGAACATTCACTGGGTATGTTTATTCCAGGGTCTCCACCTCTGAAGCCTCTTCCTGAGCTGGCTGCATACGATTGAGAACATTTTCTCTTTACTGGTTGTATCACAGCTTGGTATGGCTCCTCTGCCCAAGACGTCAAGAAACTACAAAAGATTCTGAATGTAGCCCAATCCATTATGCAAACCAGCCTCCCATCTATTGACTGTCTACACTTCCTGCTGCCTCACAGAGCAGCCAACATAATTAAGGACCACACTCACCCTGGGCATTTTCTCTTCCACCTACTTCCATCGGCTAAAAGATACAAAAGTCTGAGGTCACGTACCAACCAACTCAATAACAGCTTCTGTTGCCATCAGACTTTTGAACGGACCTACCTTGCATTAAGTTGATCTTTCTCTTCACCCTAGCTATGACTGTCCAGCCGTCCTGACTCTTGTCTTGCCACTGGATCTAGATGGGAATTGGGAAGAGAGAGTGAGGCTGGCACTGTGCAACTCTCCCTCACTTTAATCCAAATCACACGCTAGTTTTGACACCATCATTATCGTCAGTGTCCTGTTCAACCCTTGAAGTCCTGTGGCGATGGGTGAGCGATGAAGCAGCAGGCGTGGATACGCTGGCAGCTGCAGTCACGGACCTGCACGCAGGCGGCTCAGGCCTAATGGTCGTTTTCTGCTGACCATTTTCTGACGGAAATCTTTGTCTCTTCACTGGATACAGGTGAGGTCCCTGAGGATTGGAGGATAGCGAGTGTGGTACCGTTATTTAAGAAGGGTAGCAGGGATAACACAGGTAATTATAGGCCGGTGAGCTTGATGTCCATGGTAGGGAAGTTGTTGGAGAGGATTCTTAAAGATAGGATGTTTGCGCATTTAGAACGGAACAATCTCATTAGTGGCAGACAGCGTGGCTTTGTAAGAGGGAGGTCATGCCTTACAAATTTGGTGGAGTTTTTTGAGGAGATGACAGAAACGGTTGACGAAGGAAGGGTGTCGTCTGTATGGATTTCAGTAAGGCTTTTGACAAAGTCTCTCATGGCAGGTTGGTTAAGAAGGTTAAGGCTCATGGGATACAAGGAGAGGTGGCTAGATGGGTAGAGAACTGGCTTGGCCACAGGAGACAGGGTAGCAGTCGAAGGATCTTTTTCCGGCTGGAGGCCTGTGACCGGTGGTGTTCCGCAGGGATCTGTACTGGGACCTCTGCTATTTGTAATATATATAAATGATATGGAAGAAGGTGTAATTGGTGTTATCAGCAAGTTTGCGGATGACGCGTTGATGGCTGGATTTGCGGATAATTATGAGCATTGTCGAACAATACAGCAGGATATAGATAGGCTGGAAAATTGGGCGGAGAAATGGCAGATGGAATTTAATCCAGATAAATGTGAGGTGATGCATTTTGGAAGAACGAATGTAGGGGGGGAGTATGCAATAAATGGCAGGGCCATCAAGAGTATCGAAACACAGAGGGACCTAGGTGTGCAAGTCCACAAATCCCTGAAGGTGGCAGCACAGGTGGAGAAGGTGGTGAAGAAGGCATATGGTATGCTTGCCTTTATAGGACGGGATGTAGAGTATAAAAGCTGGAGTCTGATGGTGCAGCTGTATCGAACGCTGGTTAGGCCACATTTTGAGTACTGCGTCCAATTCTGGTCGCCGCACTACCAGAAGGACGTGGAGGCTTTAGAAAGAGTGCAGAGAAGGTTTACCAGGATGCTGCCTGGTATGGAGGGTCTTAGCTATGAGGAGAGAGTGGGTAGACTAGGGTTCTTCTCCCTGGAAAGTTGGAGAATGAGGGGAGACCTAATAGAGGTGTACAAAATTATGAAGGGTATAGATAGGGTGAATAGTGGGAAGCTTTATCCTAGGTCAGAGGTGACAATCACAAGGGGTCACAGGCTCAAGGTGAGAGGGGTGAGGTATAACTCCGATATCAGAGGGACGTTTTTTACACAGAGAGTGGTGGGGGCCTGGAATGCCCTCGATTGATGAAGGCCAGTACACCATACCCCTTCATAGCCTTTTGCGATCAAATAAACCTGTTGGACTTTAACCTGGTGCTGTGAGACTTCTTACTATGTTTACCGCAGTCCAGTGTCGGCATCTCCACATCATGAGATAAAAGGAGCCATGAAAGAAATGATGGTGTGTCTCCTGCAGAATATCAGGTGGTGGCCCTCAGTGGGCAAGCGCATTGTACTCTTGGCGGCAGATAGGAGGGAGGTGCTTGGGGTCAGGGGCTGGAAGCATGCAGGGTGCTGGGGAAGAGATCTGGAGGCGTTTTGGGGGAAGATGCGAGATGGGGTTCAGCACTCACCCTGGTTGCCCGGATGAGGCCATTGACTTTTTTCCGGCACTGCATCCCAGATCAGGGGGCCAGTGCCCTGACACTGACGGAAGTAGCAACTGCTTCCCAGGCTGCATTGCCATCAGCCTCTCCTAGGACTGCATTCTCCTGGGGGGAAGAGAATGTCCCATCTCACCTCTGTTGCATCCAGCATCTCCCCAGATCGCCCTCACTAAATCAGGGGGCTAGATGTGTAGTCATTCCTTCTTGCACTGCCTGCCTGCCTGTCCATTCTTGGGGTTTTTATTGGAGCTGTCACTCGTTCGGACTGATCAGCTACAAGTAGGTTGACAGAGCATTCCAATAAGTTCCATGCAGTTTGCTTGTTAGCATTTAGAGGAAGGCAAGTGAGCATTTGCAGGTGTGCTGACGGGGGCTGGTGGGTGGGTAGATCAGTGCCTCAATGATTGGGGACAAGGGAGAGAGAGAGAGGGAGGTGTGGGGGGGAAATGGGAGCTTTGTGCAGTAGGGTCCAGGGTTGGAACGAACAGAATAGGGGGATCACTGCCTGAGATCGGTGGGGAGAGGGGGAATGGGGGGGGGGGGTCTGCTGTCACTCTGCCTGAGATTGGTGGGGGAAGGAGGATGGATGCCATGATTGGTCTGGGTGGCAGGGGATAAGGGGCTCAGTAATGTTGTGGGGTGGGGCAATGTCTGTAGGGGCCAGGGGGAAGCATCCCGCCCAGGAGGGATGTGGCAGGGGAGTAGCTTTTTATAATTTGTTTGCACGTGTGCAGTTGGAGGCTCCAATCGAAGCTGCAGGATTTCGGGCATGTTTCACCCCACTCACAGGCTTGTGTGACATCACTGATATTTTTTCAGGCAGAGTGCGTATGGAGGCGCCTCAGAATGGGCCTAAAAGTCAGATCTGAAACACTCCCAGTTTTGAGTCCACCCAGTACTTAGAATCAAAATGGTAAAATAGGGCCCATCATCTCTTCTGACCTCTAACAATTACTGTCAAGCAGGTTCCAGCACAGGTCGCATGAATCCATTCACTTATCCTACTTTAAAAGCTGCAGTCCCAAAATATAATAATATTCACCAAAATACATCAGCCGGGACTGCTACTTACATCAGGCTACAGCAGCGTAAAGCATTGTGTGAAGTGAAAAGTCACAGTTTCTGTCAACATGAAAGCACAACGCCATTGTTCCTTGCCATATCAGTCATGGGTCATGTTTCCTGATGTTAGGAGCATCGCTGTAGTCAGTGAACATGTCATTATTAGGCCCATTCACTGGAATCATCACTCCACATCAAACAGGTCAGAGGCTGGGAATACTGCGACGAGTAACTCACCACCTGACTCCCCAAAGTCTCCACCATCTAGTCAGGAATGTGATGGAATATTCCCTACTTGCCTGGATGGGTGCAGCTCCAACAACATTCAAGAAGCTTGACACCATCCAGGACAAAGCAGCCAGCTTGATTGGCATCACATCTACTAACATTCACTCCCTCCACTGCCGAGACTCAGTAACAGCAGCTACAGCTGGTTCCTTTTCTTGCCTGTGATTCACAAGGGCACATTCCACTGTACTCAGCAGCCTTCTGCCATTTCCTTACCATGACCAATCTTAACTTGTCAGTTGCACTATTTTTTACACAGAGGGCGGTGGGTGCCTGGAACTCATTGCCAGGGGAGGAAGTGAAAGTGGATACAATAGTGACTTTTAAGGGGCGTCTTGACAGATACATGAATAGGATGGGAATGGAGGGATTATGGTCCCCAGAAGGGTAGAGAGTTTTAGTTCATTCGGGCAGCATATTCACTATCGGCTTGGAGGTGATATTCCCTTGTATTTGTTGCCCTTATTCTTCTAGATGGAAGTAGTCGTGGGTTTAGAAGGTGCTGTCTAAGGATCTTTGGTGAATTGCTGCAGTGCATCTCGTAGATTCCAAGATAGTTCTATTGAATACAGGCTCAGGTAAAGGCTGCATTGTTTACTCTTAACACAACAAGAGTGAAGTAGCAATATGGGCTCTGTGGTAGCGGTTTTTAAAGGACCGGGAAAAGAAAATCTATGGAATTTTTGCCATTGGTAAGTGTCTAAAAGTACCCAGAGGTTTTTGGCTGCACTTGCAAGTTGTATTTTCCTCACATGGATGACAGTGGGTTAAGTGACCTGTCCGCACAAAAGCTGTAATTGTTATAGAGTAGCCATGACAGTACCTCTGGTCTTCTGTCCATCAGAGGACTGTAGACAAGTCAAGCTCCACAATATTCCCTCTGTTAAGTTGAATCTGGATTTCTCCATGCTCCGTAACAATGATGGGAAGCTGACTGGTAGATAGCCAATGTTGGTGTGTGTATCCATGGGCACTGCCAGCATGCCATCTCATCAAGGCCTCATCTGGGTCCTCTTCTGCAGAACTTGCATGCCCCTTTGTCCCCTGGAGAACTATCCTTTCCGCTTGGACGGTGTAGCCAAACGGGTCACCTAAGATGGTGGTTTGCAAAGGCATGCTGGGATAATTGGACGAGACCTGAAACAGACAGGTTGCAACCTCAAAAGTAATTGGACAGAGAGAAACAGGCTGCAGCTGCAAGAGCTAGAATACACAGGATATGGGCCTTCTCTAGAACAAGGGACACTTTCTGGTCAAACTGGGTTGTTTACCAGACGTACAGGTGCCTTAACCCCTTATTTGGGAGGGAGGTATGTGACCTACATGTCTTTAGCACCTATAGGCATGGTCATTGGGGACACACCCAGAGATCGGTGTGGTAGCACTTTATTGGACCCTAACGATCAGGGTGATCAAGTCCTGATCGATTAATTGGCAGTGGCCAAAAGGGTATGAAAATCGAGGTATAAAGGGTGCTGCACAACAAAAGAATCTCTCTCTCCCCCCCCCCCCCCCCCCCCAGTGAACGACAATAATGGTGAACATCGCCAGCAACAACCAGCACGAGGAGAGCCACCACACCCAAGAAAGAAGGAAGACCAGAGCCAGAGTGTAAGACCAGATCAAAGGACCAGATTACACAGAGGGCTACGGAGATCAATACATGGATAAAGGCCAATATCTGCCTGGGTACTTATCAGTCAGACATAAGTCAAGGACTAGCATTGGACTTGAACTTTAGTATTCTGTAAGATAACTTATTGTTGATTGGGTGGGTGATTAATAATTGTGTGTAAATAAATATTATTGCACTAACAAGAAGTCTACTTGCAATTTTTTACCATATAAGGGTTAAAACAGACTGTGTGGTAGATGCGGCAACAATATGTTACATCATACTCATGCCTGGTGACTCACCATTTCCTGACCACAGCCTCCAAGATGTCTGAGCTCATGGCTATGCTTATCAGATCAAATGGCAGAGCTATTTTATTCTTTGTTTTTTCCTTTTCCTCCTTCGGCTGTTGTGGCTGAGCAGGTGGCAGTTCTTGATTATTGAAAAGCAGGAACTCAAAAGGGGAAGTTAGGCGAGTCTAAAACTAGAGGGCATAGGTTTAAGTTGAGAGGAGAGAGATA
Organism: Carcharhinus amblyrhynchos; assembly: GCF_965287045.1. Classification (NCBI taxonomy): domain Eukaryota; kingdom Metazoa; phylum Chordata; class Chondrichthyes; order Carcharhiniformes; family Carcharhinidae; genus Carcharhinus; species Carcharhinus amblyrhynchos. Next base: position 14,879,500 of record NC_137356.1, read on the forward strand.
CAAAAGTGTCCAGAGGGGCAATTTTTTCACACAGTGTGTGGTGAGTACCTAGAACAAGCTGCCAGAGGTAGTGGTAGAGGCGGGTACAATTTTGTCCTTTAAAAAACATTTAGACAGTTACATGGGTAAAATGGGTATAGAGGAATATGGGCCAAATGTGAGCAATTGGGATTATCTTAGGGGTTTAAGAAAAAGGGCAGCATGGACAAGTTGGGCAGAAGAGCCTGTTTCCATGCTGTAAACCTCTATGACTCTATGATCCCAAGACTAATTGCCTACAAGTACATTATTTGTTTTGTGATGATACTTTGCCATTGACAAATGTACTTGAGTCATGTTTCTGTGCAGGATGTTTCAGGATACAAGACGTGTGGTAGTCCCTTCCATCTAATCGGTGCCATTGTGTCTACAACCAGTACCCTGCATTGTTACTGCAGCAGCATAATTGCTTCTAATTGCTAGATCGTTGGTTTTCAGATGTTTTTGAGTTGAGAGAGAAGAGTGCCTCTCTTTTCCCTGCTCAGAAGTTGGAGACTGGAATGTCTCTGTCTTGGAGATTCTGCACCATGAGATTGGATTTCTCTCTGAGAGTTGCTGTTTTGCAAGCTGCAGAGAAGGAGAGTTATCCCTTTTTGCCTCTGAAGTGTGAAGACTGGGAGCTGCCAGAGACTAAGTTTACCTCACTGAAAATTTGCTGTTTTTGAGGATTCCTTCTCTGGAAACTGCTGCCTAGATCTCAGTCTAGAAGTCAAATATAACATCACGTAAGCATCTTTCTGTGCTAACTAGTTCTATAGAAGGGGTTCATATCTATGGGGAATACTGCTGAATTGGAACAATAGAAATGATAGTTGTTAATAATCATTCTTAGTCATGTTTAAGTATTTTAATTGATAAAAGTTCATTCTTTTTGTTCTATTCTAACTGATCATAAATGAACTTTGTTTTGATAAAAGCTCCCTAGGGGGTCACTTGAATGATATCTGGGGTGAAAAATATTATGTTCACCAATGTCAAAATCAAATGTGAAAGTTGGGGTTTGAATTAATTTGTAATATATCTTTAGATAAGAACATGCCCCTATCTACATCAACGGGGACAAAGTAAAATTGGTAAGCAGGTTCACGTTTTAGGTGTCCAGATCACCAACAACCTGTCATGGTCCCCCCATGCCGACACTACAGTTAAGAAAGCCAGCCAATGCCTCTACTTTCTCAGAAGACTAAGGAAATTTGACATTTTAGCTACGACTCTCACCAACTTTTACAGATTCTTTCTGGTTGTATCACAGCTTGGTATGGCTCCTGCTCTACCCAAGACCGCAAGGAACTACAGGAGGTCATGAATGTAGCCCAATCCATCGTGCAAACCAGCCTCCCATCCACTGACTCAGTCTATACTTCCCGCTGCTTCAGCAATGCAGCCAGCATAATTAAGGACCCCACATACCCTGGATATTCTCTCTTCCACCTTCTCCCGTCAGAAAAAATGTACAAAAGTCTGAGGTCACGTACAAATCGACTCAAGAACAGCTTCTTCCCTGCTGCAGTCAGACTTTTCAATGGACTTACCTCACATTAAGTTGATCTTTCTCTACACTCTAGCTATAACTGTAACCCTACATTCTGCACTCTTTCCTTTCCTTCTCTATGAACGGTATGCTTTGTACGTATAGCGCGTAAGAAACAATACTTTTCACTGTATGCTAATACATGAGGCAATAATAAAGCAAATCAAAATCAAAAAAATCAGGTCAAATCAAAAAATGTTGGAGTTACTGGTCACGTCCTTAACAGTTTAATACACTGAAGTTCCTCTTTATCTGTTTATCTTAGGCTTGTTTCTATTTCCCACAATGCAGCCATGTTCTGACAATATATTTAGTCATTTATATGTGCAAATTTACAGTACACTCAATGGAGTGGAAGTGCACACAGTGAAATAGAACACACACTAAATGAAATGGGAATTCACACCCTGTGGAATAGGGTTGTGTACACTCGATGGAATGTGAGTTTACAGATGTAGGAGAGCTCACTCAATGGAATCAGAATATACACATCTGGGAGTGGATACACTCTGGAATGGAGTGCACACTCAATGATGGGAGTCATAGAGGCTTACAGCATGGAAACAGGCCCTTTGGCCCAACTTGTCCATGCCACCTTTTTTTTAAATGGCTCAGTTAGTCCCAATTGCCCACATTTGACCCATATCCCTCAACAACCATCTTACTCATGTAACTGTCTGAACACTTTTTTAAAGATAAAATTGTACCTGCCCCTATTACTACCTCTGGCAGCTCGTTCCAGACACTCACCATCCTCAGAGTCAAAGATTTGCCCCTTTGGATTCTTTTGAATCTCTTCTCTCTCATCTTAAACCTATGCCCATTAGTTTTAGATTCCCCTATATTTGGGAAAAGATATTTACTATCTCACTGATCTATGCCCCCATTATTTTATAGACCTCTGTAAAATCGCCCCATGCCTCCTACGCTCCACAGAAAAAGTCCCAGTCTATCCAGCATCTCCTTACAACTCAAACAATCAAGTCCTGGTACCATCCATTAAATCTTTTCTGCACTCTTTTTAGTTTAATAATATCCTTCCTATAATAGGGTGACCAGAACTGGACACAGTATTCCATGTGTGGCCCTAGCAATGTCTTGTACAACTTCAACAAGACATCCCAAATCCTGTATTCAATGTTCTGACCAATGAAACTAAGCATGCCAAATGCCTTCTTCACCACCCTCTTGTGGGAAAATCACCACTTGGAGTCAAATTTAGAGATTCACCACGCAGTTTTATCGGACAAAGCTTTGGGAGAAGTGCTGGACTCTCTGCAATGCGCGCAGTCACCTTCTCAACTTTACAATGGTAGTTGAACATCTTTTATACATTTTAAATAATAGACAGTATAGACATTAGCCGTTAGCACATCATTATACGTTGAGTAGACAAGTACGGACATCGACAGTTAGCACATCGTTACACATAGACAAATATGGACATTGACAGTTATCACATCATTGTACATAGAGTAGATACATTTATGCATTTAGGTCCCCTACCAATGGCTGATCTTGTTATCAAAACTCATTGTTTTAGTCCTGCTTTTATTTCAAGTTAAGGTGCCTCAAGGTCTGATCTGTTTCCTTCACTAATTTAAACACCAACAGGTTTTAACTCGTGCAATGTCTGTGCCCAAGTCACTGCATCTTAATGTCTCTTCTCAAAGTCCATTTTGTGCCAGGTAACCATTTTGCATCCTTTAATTTTGATTTCACTCCAACAACCCTGTCCACCTGTGACTCCACTTTCAATGAGTTATGAAGATGTACCCCTAGATCTCTTTGTACTATAATTCTCCCCAGTGCCCTACCATTAACTGAGTAAGTCCTGCCCTGGTTCGATCTACCAAAATGCATCGCCTCACATTTATCTAAATTAAACTACATATGCCATTCGCCAGCCCACTGGCCCAATTGATCAAGATCCTGTTGCAGTCTGAGAAAACCTTCTTCACTTTCCACTATGCCACTAATATTGATGTCATCTGCAAAGCTACTTACAGTTACAGATATAGGAGTTACGGATATGGAATGCACACTCAATGCAATTGGAATATACACATATGGGAGTGGACACACAGTGGAATGGCAGCATACACTATGGGAGTGGCTACAAAAGACAATGGGAGTGCATACTCAAAGGAATGGGAATATACAGCATGTACGATGGGAGTGGACACAAAAGAGAATGGGAGTACACACACAATGGAATGGGAGTATACACATAAAAGCTGCACACTCAATGGAATGAGACTGGGCAGTCAATGGACTGAGCTTATACACATATGGCAGTGTACATTCAGTGGAAATGGAAATATACACTTATGGGAGTGTACACTTAATGGAATGGGAGTATGAACATACGGGAGTGCACGATCAATGGAACGGGAGTGTATATTCAATAGTTTGGGAGTATACACATTAGGGAACACTGAATGGAATAATAGTGCATAGTCATTGATATAGGAATTCACACTGAATGGAATGCCAATGGGAATGGAAATATACACATATGTGTGTGCATATTCAATGGGAATGGGAGTGCATACTCAATGCAATGGAAGGAGACACTCAAAGGAAAGACGCTGGAAGGTTGTGGATGAAAAGTTGATCTGTAACTTCAAATACTGTACAGAATTCCACAGAAAAGTATTTCGCTAACCAGCTGTAGAAATCATCGAGAGCATACAGGAAATTCAGCAGGGGAATTCAGGCGTGATAGAGGCAGAGGGATAAAAGGTTGGGGGGGAGGGTGGCATTGTTGGTCAGGGAAAATGTTATAGCGGTACTCAGGCAGGATAGATTAGGGAGCTTGTCTGCAGAGACCCTATAGTTGGAGCTGAGAAACAGGAAAGATATGACCACATTAATGGGATTGTATTATAGATCACCCAATAGTCAGCGAGAATTGAAAGAGCAAATCAGCAGGGAGATAGCTGACAACTGCAAGAAACAGAAAGTTGTGATAGTAGGGGATTTTAATTTTCCACATATAGATTGGGACTCGCATACTGTTAAAGGTTTAGACGGGTTAGAGTTTGTAAAATGTGTTCAGGAGAATTTCCTACATCAGTATATAGAGGTGTCAACTAGAGAGGATGAGATACTGGATCTCCTATTGGAAAATGAGTTAGGGCAGGTGATGGATGTGAGTGTGACGGAACGCCTTGGATCCAGTGATCATAATGCCATTAGTTTCAACCTGATGACGGATAAGGATAGATCTGGTCCTCGGGTTGAAGTTCTGAACTGGAAAAAGGCCAAATTTGAAGAAATGAGAAGGGATCTGGGAAGTGTGGATTGGCACAGGCTGTTCTCTGGTAAGGATGTAAATGGAAAGTGGGAGGCCTTGAAAGGAGAAATTTTGAGAGTGCAGAGTTTGTATGTTCCTGTCAGGATTAAAGGCAAAGTAAATAGGGATAAGGAACGTTGGTTCTCGAGGGAGATTGTAACACTGAGTAAGAGGAAGAGAGAGTTGTATGAAATGTACAGGCAGCAAGGAACAGATCAGATGCTCGAGGAGTATAAAAATGCAAGAAGCTACTTAAGAGGGAAATCAGGAGGGCTAAAAGAAGACATGAGGTTGCTTTGGCAGACAGAGTAAAGGAAAATCCAAAGAACTTCTATAGGTATGTAAGGAGCAAAAGGATAGTGAGGGATAAAATTGGTCCTCTTGAAGATCAGAGTGGTAGACTGTGTATGGAACCAAAAGAGATGGGGGAGATACTAAATGGGTTTTTTGCATCCATATTTACTGAGGAAATGGACATGGAGTCTATGGAAATAGGGCAAAAAGGTAGGGAGGTCATGGAACATTTACAGATCAGAGGGGAGGAGGTGCTGGCTGTCTTGAGGCAAATCAGAGTGGATAAATCCCCAGGACCAGACAGGGTATTCCCATGGACCTTGAGGGAGGCTAGTGTTGAACTTGCAGGGGCACTGACAGACATATTTAAAATGTCAGTATGCACGGGGGAGGTGCCGGATGATTGAAGGGTGGTTCATGTTGTTTCATTGTTTAAAAAAGGTTCCAAAAGAAATCCAGGAAATTATAGGCTGGTAAGTTTGACATCGGTGGTGGGCAAGTTATTGGAAGGTGTGATAAGGGATAGGATCTACAAATATTTGGATAGACAGGGACTTATTAGGGAGAGTCAACATGACTTTGTGCATGGTCCGTCATGTTTGACCGATCTATTAAAGTTTTTCAAGGAGGTTACCAGGAAAGTGGATGAAGGGAAGGTGGTGGATGTTGTCTATCTGGATTTTAGCAAGGCCTTTGATAAGGGCCCTCATGGGAGGTTAGTTAGGAAGGTTCAATCGCTAGGTATATGCGGGGAAGTAGTAAATTGGATTAGGCACTGGCTCAATGGAAGAAGCCAGAGAGTGGTTGTGGAGGATTGCTTCTCTGAGTGGAGGCCTGTGACAAGTGGTGTGCTGCAGGGATCGGTGTTGGGTCCAATGCAGTTTTGTCATCTATATCAATGATCTGGATGATAATGTGGTAAATTGGATCAGCAAATTTGCTGATGATACAAAGATTGAGGTGTAGTGGACAGTGAGGAAGGATTTCAAAGCTTGCAGAGGGATTTGGACCAATTAGAAAAATGGGTTGAAAAATGGCAAATGGAATTTAACGCAGACAAATCTGAGGTATTGCACTTTGGAAGGACAAACCAAAGTAGAACGTACAGGGTAAATGGTAGGACTCTGAAGCGTGCAGTTGAACAGAGGGATCTGGGAATACGGGTACAGAATTCCCTAAAAGTGACATCACAGGTGGATAGGGTCGTAAAGAGTGCTTTTGGTACATTGGCCTTTATAAATTGGAGTACTGAGTATAAAAGTTGGAGTGTTATGGTAAGGTTGTATAAGGCATGGGTGACGCTGAATTTACAGTATTTTGTACAGTTTTGGTCACCTAGTTACAGGAAGGATGTAAATAAGGTTGAAAGAGTGCAGAGATGATTCACGAGGATGTTGCCGGAACTTGAGAAGCTGAGTTACAGAGAGAGATTGAATAGGTTAGGACTTTATTCCCTGGAGCGTAGAAGAATGAGGGGAGATTTGATAGAGGTGTATAAGATTTTGATGGGGATGGATAGAGTGAATGCAAGCAGGCTTTTTCCACTGAGGCTAGGGGTGAAAAAAACCCGAGGGCATGGGTTAAGGGTGAAAGGAGAAAAGTTTAAAGAGAATATTAGTTGGGGGGGGGGGGCTTCTTCACGCAGAGAGTGGTGGGAGTGTGGAATGAGCTGCCGGATAAAGTGGTAAATGCGGGGTCACTTTTAATATTTAAGAAAAACTTGGACGGGTACATGGATGAGAGGGGTGTGGAGCGATATGGTTCAAGTGCAGTTCAGTGGGACTAGGCAAAAAATGGTTCGGCACAGACAAGAAGGGCCAAAAGGCCTGTTTCTGAGCTTCTATGGTTTTCTATGGTTCTATGGACACAAAGGGTGGAGGAACATCGAAAAGCAGAAGTGAAAGTGCTGAATCATTTTTCAAAGACAATCTGTGACTTCCTATAAAAACCTGAAAACGCAGCAAGTGGAACTGTGAGAAAGAGCTCGTTTTTGTCTCGTCGCCTCAAGACAAGAAGTTCACCCAGCTGAGAATGGAGTTGCAAAATGACTATCAAAACTTCGATCAGTTTCAATCAAGAGGCAACAGGAAAAAACGGGAAAACCTGAAGCCAGGTACACATCTAATCATTATTGTACAGGCTATTCAGTCCTTGTTAATTGACCAGAATCCAGCCGAACTGGCAACAGTGAAAAGTAATTTTTCATTGGTTGAGAGAACACTTTGTCAGAAAATTCCATTCCTTTAGAAGAATTGATGGATTTTACAGCTAAAAATTGAATTAATGCAATAGGGACAGAACCCCCCAATCCACTATGACCTTTCCTTTAACTGATTGTGAAATTAATAACAAACAGTGGAATGAAACAGTGGGGTCAAAAAACAAACTGTGACCATTGATTCAATGGTAGTATTGACTTGGACTGATATCTGTGAGGAAGATTTTAAAGTAAAGATGCTGATGAGGGATGATGAAATGTTGAAGAATTGATGGGACAGAGCTGTGTGATGGACAATGGTCACTACTCCTTGTATGATGCAGATTACATGAGTAAATTACATTTCATAACTTCTTTTTATAACTGTCCATAACTTGCGTCATTTCAGATTCCTGTCCAATTTAAATCATGTGGCTGCTGTTAATGAATGTTCTTTAATCGTAAAAATGTGAGTTCAGTGGTCTCAACCATTCAAAGTTAACAGTTTAGTGTTGACAGCAATACTCGGCTTCTCTTCTCCAGGAGCAAATGAGGGATAATTTGGAGTCTTTTAAAGAAGACTGGTCCCTCTAATCCGTTCAGTGATAACCTTCTCATACTCTTTACAGAAGACAGTGTGCAAGTGACAGATTCTGTCCGGGGAAAATATCCGTTTCTGATCTTCTACATTCTCTTGGGTCTCTCCATCCTGCTGTCTGTGGTGATTCTAGGAACCACAGTTATACTGTGTAAGTTTTGTGAAATGATTAAATTATGGGACGTATTGTTGTGAATTCTGCAATGACAGTGCACAAAGTTAATTCAAAGATAGGCATTGATGAATGTGTATTAATGGTTGCGATAACTGTGAGTGACTCAGTATGGCAGGTATAAAACAAGAAGATTTATTCAAGGACAAGAAACTTGGTACAACTGAAGGATTTGCAGCATAACATCACAGGTCCCCAACAACTCCCCAATTCACTGTGTCAACTTTCAGTCTTGGGGGTGCGAGCCCTCGCTCCCAATTGGCTGAGCTTCAGGCACTCATAGAATTATAGAATCCAGTGGTGGAATATTATTATCTCACTGTTTGTCATTGTTTTCTATCTCTCCTGTACTCTCTTGCACCCATCAGCAACCGTGGGACACTGATAGCTGTGAGATCAGTGTTGCTGCAGCAAGACCCAAATATACAAAATGCTTTATATTTGAATGCCTTTGAGTTAGAGTTTTGCAGCACTGAAACAGGCCCTTCGGCCCAACTTGTCCATGATGCCCAGTTCTTACCACGAAGCTAGTCCCAGTTGCCTGCATTTGGCCCACATCCCTCTGAACCCATCTTACCCATTTTTTAGAAGACAAAATTGTACCCGCCTCTACTACTACCTCTGGCAGCTCATTCCAGACGCTCACCACCCACTGGGTGAAAAATTGCCCCTCTGGACTCTTGTATCTCTCCTGTCTCACCTTAAACATATATTCTCTAGTTTTTGACTCCCCTGCCTTTGGGAAAGATATTGACTATTGAGCTGATCTCTGCCCCTCATTATTTTACAGTCCTCTATAGGATCACCCCTAAGCCTCCTGTGCTCCATTGTGTTGGAAATATTCACTGTTGTGTCACACCACCAATTGCTGCCTTGTAGGTGGTCAGATGATGATCCATAAACTGTAGAATACACAGCCTCTGACCTGCTTCAGATTGCCACCACTTTTCTGTGGCTGGTTCATTTAAGTTTCTGTTCAGTGGTGACCCCAGATGTTGATGATGAAATATTTGCCATTGAATTTCAAATGGAGGGGATTAGAATCTCTCTTGTTGAAGAAGATCATTTCCTGGTACTTGTGTGGCACAAATCTCTTTTTTCCTTCTGAGTGATCCAGAGGTTATTTTGTTTTTCATCGTGTTTGTCAGGGATTTTCACTCTCTATGCTTCCTTTTTAAGATTTTTATATAAATGTGTTTAGAAATACCACCGTTTACAAAGTAAATCTGGAGAGAAGGTGATAATGGTCTCTTGGTGAAAGTGTGACATCATCTAAAGGGATGTTCCTCTTACAGTTACAGGAATATCTGAGGAGACAAACCTCTCACTTGCTGAACTTAGAACCAACATTTCACAGCTGCAGGACAGTAAGTTTAATAACCATCAGAGGGTTTATAACTTTCAAGTGTTTATACTGTAAGCTTTCAGAATGTTAACACTGGGGTCAGCTGGATTGATCATACTGTACAGCTACTTCCCACTGGCTCTACATGCCCTTTTGTCTCTGTTCTAATTAATAAATGGTGCAGCACGGTAGCACAGTGGCTAAGTACTGCTGACTGACAGCATCAGGGACCTGGGTTCGATTCCCGGCTTGGGTCACTGTGTCTGTGGAGTTTGCACATTCTCCGCCGTTTCTGTCTGGGTTTCCTCCGGGTGCACTGGCTTCCTCCAACATTCTGAAAGATGTGCTGGTTAGGTGCATTGACCCGAACAGGTGCCGGGGTGTGGCGACTAGGGGAATTTCACAGTAACTTCACTGCAGCGTTAATGTCAGCCTTACTTGTGACTAATAATAAATAAACTTTTGAATGATCTCTCCTATTTCTCAGCTCCTGGATGGGAGGTCTTGTGGAACAGTGGGTAGTGTCCCTGTCTCTGTCTCTTGAAGCTCCCAATTCGAATGTCACTCCAGGTGCCTTTGTGACATGACCAAACAGGTTGATTTTCAACCCGCAAAACCGTCTGTGGCAGTGTCAAGAGACTCCTGGTCAGCCATGCTTGATGCCAGTAGCGTTTGGCATGAGGCTAGTGAACTATTCCATGAAAACAAGCTGTGAAAACAGACATAAGCATGTCCTTTGACTGCCTCATGTGTCTCCAGATATGGGAAGTCTTCTAAGTCTCAGCTTGTCATGCTTCTGGGCATTCTCAATTTCCCAACTGAAAATAAAATGGAGGGAGGTTTGGGGGAAGGAAGAAAGACAGAGTTTCTGTGCCTTTAACATGTGAAAACATTACAATCACAAGGGTCTGAAGGGTGAGGGTGTGAACCCCCAGAACTTTTGGATTTTCTTTGAAAACTTTTTGGATGTCGATTTTGAGGGAATTGGGATGTTGAAAGATGATGCCTGGTTTTCTCAGAGGGCAGGCAGTAGATCCATGTGTTCAGTCACTATCTGACCCCTCCAGGGGCTCATCAAATCCTTTGACTCTTTGTGACAGCAGACACAAAGTGCTGAATTTTTCTGGTCCTGTTTCAATAGGTTGAAAGGCGAAACTGGGTGCAAAATTTGAGAATATTGCATTGGGGAGGTCCCCAACACAATCCCCTCTCTGAGTGGTGTTGCAACATGTAGTAGGTGACCAACACCTGCTGCCTGTCTGACAGAAGAACGTGGCTATCAGGTTTGATTAAGGCCTAGTTTTTGGCAATGTTGTGTTTCTGCCACAATGCCCCCATGTTGACACTGAAGACTAAAGGCTGCTTAGAGTTGGCACCTGAAGTGACATTCGAATTGGGAGCTTCAAGGGACAGAGTTGGCCTCCTGCAACACATCTGGAAAAATAAACTTGCTGTGAGTCTGCAGCCGAGCCTTTCTGGCCTCACTGCGGGATGCCCACTATTGACCAGGATCAGAGCCTTGCCAATGACCAGCTCAGTAATTCAGCCAGGGTCAGGTCAGGTGATGCGCGTGTTAGTTTCATTATGCTTGACTGAAAGGATATCAGATCGTTCCCCGCCACTCCCTCATTATCCCCCATGCAGTTGTCAATATTACTCATAGTAAGTTAGTTCGTACTCTGCGTATAAGCAAAACTTGAGCATATAAGACATAATGAAGTAAGCTGCTGCAAAGCTAATACTGTTGAAATGGGCAGCACGCTGGCACAATGGTTAGCACTGCTGCCTCACAGCGGCAGGGACCTGGGTTTGATTCCGGCTCGGCTTACTGTCTGTGTGGAGATTGCATGTTCTCCCCGTGTCTGTGTGGGTGTCCTCTGGGTGCTCCGATTTCCTCCTGCAGTCTGAAAGACGTGCTGGTTACGGTGCATTGGCGGTTCTAAACTCTCCCTCAGTGTAACTGAAAAGGCGCCTGAGTGTGGTGACTAGGGGATTTTGAAAGTAACTTCATTGCACTGTTAATGTAAACCTACTTGTGGGCCTAATAAATAAATAAACTTGCAATAAATCACCAAAATTTTTAAGGCTACAGTCTAATTGCTATTAATATAGACAATCTGTGGTCCATTAGAAGTCCATTGCTCTTGGTGAAGACAGTACGTAGATTAGCACATTCTTGTACATTTTTGCCTCCAGGTCAAAATAAATTTCAGCACAAAATGACTATCTGTCTATTCTTATTACGATTCTTTGAAATATATGATCTGTATGAGCTGAATGCAATCTTTAATACTTTTATATAAACATTGATAACACGATCAGAAATGTCAAATAAATCTGGAGTGAAGGTGATAATGCTGTTTTGGAGAAACAGTGCCACATGACCTAAAGGGATGTTCCTCTTACATTTACAGGAATATCTGAGCAGATAAGCCGTTCACTCGCTCAGCTGAGGGCTGAAATGTCACAACTGAAGAAGAGTAAGTTTAATAACCATCACAAAGGTCTTTAACTTTGGAGTATTCATACTGGAAAATATCAGAATGGTGACACTAGAATCAGCTGGATTGATCATATTGTATACCTGCTTATCACTGGCACAAGATACTAAATACTTCTGTCTCTGTCATGATCACATCAGTAAGTGATCCTCAGTCCCTGCAGATTGGAGGATAGCTAATGTCACCCCAATATTCAAACAAGGAGGTAGAGAGAAAACAGGGAATTTTAGACCAGTAGGCTTAACATCAGTAGTGGGGACAATTCTCAAATCCATTATCAAGGAATTTATAGCAGGGCATTTAGAAAGCAGTGGCAGGATCAGGCAGAGGATCAGTATGGATTTATGAAGGGGAAAACATTCTTGACAAATCTGTTCGAATTATTTGAAGATGTAACTGGTCGAGTTCACAAGGGGGAGCCCGCCGATGTGATATATTTGGACTTTCAGAAAGCGTTCCCTTGTGCACCAGTCACTGAAGGTAAGCATGTAGATGCAGCAGGCAGTAAAGAAGCAGGTGACCTTAGAATCACATGACAACGCAACAAAGATATTACCCACGGTTAACTGCATTCTAAACACCAGGAGCAGTAGCTATACAACCTTTAAAAGTTGTGGCCCCTTTAAGAATGTGATGCTGCACATTAGATGGAGGACTTCGAAAAATTGACGTTGAAAGAGTAAAAGAATCACACTAAATATGTCCCTATATAATATCTGCGCACTCCTGCAATTTAGTTTGCATGCGTTATCTTGGAAAGAGACTTTGTTTCATACATAACAATCCTAATTCAGAGTCAGATGGAACTGGGTTCAAAGCTGACTCCAGACATTCCCTGCAAGTGGAGACCAGAACATGGATTCTCAATCCAGGGCTGTTAATACAAAGAAACTAGAAATGCCTCAGCTATTCATTCTTAAGGATGGGTTGAAAAAAAATCAAATCATGCAAAACCTGTGATACAACTGGCGAAGGGTTCAGTACAATGGCTGGTTCGTGTGTTTATTTTGCATTGATCCTCCCATATTGTTAAATGTTCCCCATTGGATTTGTGCTTGAAACATGCATTTTATATTTTGCAAATATGGGAGCCTGCCAATTTTGCATAAGACATCAAGGATTGTGTTAGAGGGATTTAGGATAACCTGAGACTAAAAGACTAATAGATTATGATAAACTAATTTAGAGTTAATCTGGTATGCTAAAGGTACAAAGTACCAAAAATTACAAAGGTATTGTTTGTGTAGAAATACATATAACCATTATTAGAGAATTTAAACATGTCTTTTCTAGATTCTGTACTAAAATGTACACCTTGGCCTAATACAGACTGCTCCAAGGCATAATGGGATAAAAGCTGAGTCAGACAAACCACATTCTTTAAGAACAATACAGCAAAAGAGCACAGTCTTTATCAGTATGGGTTATAGACAGTACAAGCTTCCCAGGCAGTAGAATGAATAAAGCAATACAATTTTCCCAATAAAAAGAGAGAACTTTTGAACTCAATGGAATTATGTAGAAGGTTGCCGGGAGTCAGCGGGAAAGAACTTTCCAGATTTACGTAGCAGGTTGCCAGGAGATAGTGGGCAAAAATGCCCAGACTTTACAGACCTATGTATTCTCATGTTGCCAGAAGGTGGAATGCCATTAGCCAAGGTAAATGACTCAGACTAAAGTGATTGCTCATCTGGTTAGGTGATCAAATTATGCTGAATCCCATGTAATTTAGAATTGTTTGGGTTGCCCCAGACTATTTTCCCACACGTGCTACACCAGGCCTAGGCAAAATAAAATACGCCTTCAACCAGAATTACTGTCTTTGAGAGTTCTATGTATTTGCTGAGCTGGATTTAATAAAGAGAAATCTCCTGCATAAAAACCAGAATAATACTTAGGTCTCTGAAAAACTCCAACAGATTGTCCGACCATCACTTGTACCCACTCCTAACTGCCTCTAATCCATCCCCCAGTGCTCTGAATGTGTCCCCCACCTTTTCCACTATATTTCCCTCCCTGCTAAGTATCACCATTCCACAACTACCTGTTCCCCCCGGACTCTCTGAATGATCTCTGTTGGGTTGGCTGATCTTGACGCTCCCCAAGACAGATGGGATGCCTGTGGGTCTGAGAGTGGGGTGTGTATTTCACTGGTAACAAATCATTGGGTTGGGCAGACTGATTTCCCAGCCACAGTGTGCATTGAACAGGATTATGTCTGAATCAACTGAGATCCAATTATGGGGCCCTGGAGTTGAGACTCTGAATTGAACCTGGCCTGGGGGAAGACAATTGATCTTTATAATGCTGGGTAAAACCTCAGTGAATCAGGGGATTAACTGTGGCAGCAAGCTGGCACAGTGGTTAGCACTGCTGCCCCACAGCGCCAGTGACCTGGGTTCAATTCCAGCTTGGGTCACTGTGTGGAATTTGCACATTCTCCCTGTGTTTGCGTGGGTTTTCTCTGGTTTCCTCCCACAGTCTGAAAGACATGCTGGTTAGGTGCATTTGCCGTGCTAAATTCTCTCTCAGTGTACCCGAACAGGCACAGGAGTGTGGTGATGAGGGGATTGTCACAGTAACTTCATTGCAGTGTGAATGTAAGCCTACTTATGACTAATAAATAAACTTTAGATTGTCACTGGAATGTACCTAACATTTATTTAAATTTATTCATAGAACTAGTTAATGTCCAGTGTCCTGAGCAGTGGAAGAAGTTCCAACAAAGCTGTTATTTCTTTTCATCAAATGGGAAAAATTGGCTGGAAGCCCAGAGATCCTGTGCCTCAATGGACGCCAATCTTGTTGTCATTAACAGAGCAGACAAACAGGTAACAGAGTGTCAGACTGTTTTTTGCAGCATGTTCAATGATGATGTAGAACCAAATTTGGCATGTCAGCTCTGACTCTCACCAACTTTTACAGATGAACCATAGAAAGCATTTTTTTTCTGGTTGTATCACATCTTGGTATGGCTCCTGCTCTGCCCAAGACCGCAAGGAACTACAAAAAGGCATGAATGTAGCCCAATTCATCACGCTAACCAATCTCCCATCCATTGACTCTGTCTACACTTCCCGCTGCCTTGGAAAAGCAGCTAGCATTATTAAGGACCCCACACACCCTGGACATTCTCTCTTCCACCTTCTTCCATCGGGAAAAGATACAAAAGTCTGAGGTCACAAACCAACTGACTCAAGAACAGCTTCTACTCTGCTGCTGTCAGACTTTTGAATGGACCTACCTCGCATTAAGTTGATCTTTCTCTGCACCCTAGCTATGACTGTAACACTATATTCTGCACTCTCGTTTCCTTCTCTATGAACAGTATGTTTTGTCTGTATAGTGCTCAAGAAACAATGTTTTTCACTGTATGTTAATACATGTGACAATAATAAATCAAAATCAAATCAAAAGAAGACATCAGCACACAAGAAGTCAGAGCAGGATCAGATAATGCAGTCTCTCAGCCTGCTCCACCATTCAATTTGATCATTGCTTCAGCATCCCATTTGCTCCTAAATATTACTCAATTACCTCAGATCTAACATCTGTCTATTGCAGCCATAAATATATGCAATGAGGGAGAAAGACAATTCCAAAGAGTCACAATCAGCTGAGTGAAGAAATTTCTCATCTCCATCCTAAATGTTTGGTCCCTTATCCTGAGACTCTCCCTCAGTGTTCTAGATTCCCCAGCCAGGGCATCAACTTCTCACTGTTGACCCTGTCATTGGATCATTCAATGAGAGCATGCCCTCCACCTTGGAAGCCCTGGATAAACCTGTATCTGAGGTCACCATTGCAGGTATCAGAGCAGCTTTCTGAAGTTTAACCCACGGAAAGCAACTGGCCCGGATGGGATACCCGGACTTGCACTCAGATCCTGCGTGGATCAGCTGATGAGGGTATTCACAGACATCTTCAATCTCTCTTTACAACAATCTGAGGTCCCTATCTGCTTCAAGAAGATGATGATCATTCCAGTACCTAAGAAAAACCAAGCAGTGCGCCTTAATGACTATCAGTCGGTGGCTCTGAAATCTATCATTATGAAGTGCTTCGAAAGGTTAGTCATGGCACAAATCAATTTCAGCCTCCTGGGCCACCTAGACCTACTACAGTTTGCCTATTGTGGCAACAGGTCCAAAGCAGATGCCATTACCCTGACCCTGCACTCAACCCTGGAACACCTGGATAACAAGGACACCTATGTCAGACTCCTATTTATTGACTACAGCTCAGCCTTCAACACTGTTATTCCCACAAAACTCATCCCCAAACTCTGTGGCCTTGTCCTCGGCACCTCCCTCTGTGACTGGATCCTGACACAATCAGTAAAGACAGGCAACAGCACCCCCTCCACGATCATCCTCAACAGCAATGTAGTCGGATCAAAAATGTCCTAGCCCTCTTGTTGGAGGTATTAATTGTTTGCCAAGTATGGTAATTATAATCTTCCCACCACCTGCAAGGAATCTGACCGCACGGTCAAAGATGTATAAGGAGTACAGTAGGGAGCTGACAATACAGACTGAACACACTGCATCACAGCGTCACCAACCTTTAGCTGCCTTTCCAGGTCTTTAGGGCTTCTCTCATGACTATTTAACTTCAAGTCTGCTTGCTGTAGCTCGGAGCTTATGTTCCTCATTTAGCTTTACTTAAAGGGACCTATTCGTGACCCCTCTTATTACTCACATTTCCTTCTGCTACCTCTCACTGCTCCTCTCTCAGGTTTGGGACCTTCTCCCAATCCCCCCTCCTGTATCCTGCTCCCTATGATATTGACCTGGTATTTCTGCTTCAGTTCAGGTTATCTGAACCACTTTTTTGTAGCGCTTTCACTTATCTGCTCCTGCACACTGGTTCCTCGCCTGAAGAAGGTCAAATAAATTAACAAAACGAGTGGGCATTTCCTAGCCGGTTCATGTGTAAAAGGCTTGAGGCTCTCTGGGGACTGAAGTTCCTGAACTCTGATATTATTTTGAGGTAATTATTTGTCAAGTTACATCACAACAGCTACCAGTGATGGAAGGGGTGAATGTTTAATATGGTGTTTTGTATTGGAAGACAATCAGGTAGAGTTCTTTGTTCTGGATCATTAATTTTCTTGAGTGCTTTTGGAGCTGCACTCCTCCGGACAAGTGAAGAGTATCCAATCACACATGAGTCTTGCAGGTGGTGGGAAGGTGATAATTACCATACTTGGCAAGCAATTAATACCTCCAACAAGAGGGCTAGGACATTTCTGAGCCAACTACATTGCTGTAGGTCTGGAGACACACAGGTAAGGTTGGCAGCTCACCTTCTCTACAAAAAGCTCTACAAAAGATAGTAGATAGGAAGAATCATAGAATCCCTACAGTGCAGAATCGAGCCTTCACAGACAACAATCCCACCCAGGCCCTATCCCTGTAACCCCATGTATTTACCCTGCTCATCCCTCTGACACTAAGGGGAAATTTAGCATGGCCAATCAACTCATCCTGCACATCTTTGGGAATGTGGGAGGAAACTGGAGAACCCGGAGGAAACCCATGCAGACATGGGGAGAATGTGCAAACTCTATTAGGGGATCTCATGGAAACATATAAAATCCTGATGGGACTGGATATGCTAGATGTGGGAAGAATGTTCCCGATGTTGGGGAAGTGCAGAACTAAGGGTCACAGTAAGGGGTAAACCATTCAGAACTGAGGTGGCGAAGAACTTCTTCGCTCAGGGAGTTGTGGACCTGTGGAATTCTCTATCACAGAAAGCCTTGATGCCAGAAGGAGCTGGATGTGGCTCTCATGGCTAAAGGGATCAAGGGTTATGGGGAGAAAGCGGGAGTGGGAAAGTACATGGTCAGCCATGATCATAATGAATGGTTGTACACACTCGTAAAGCTGAATGGTCTACTCCAACACCTATGTTCTATGTTTCTTCACACAGTTACCCAAGGCATGCACTGAACCTCGGTTCCTGGTGCCATAAGGTGGCAGTTCTAACCACTGTGCCACCATGCCACTCAAATTAATTGAATTTAAATTCTTATCTTGGTGAGATTTGACCTGTGTCGCTAGAACATTACCTTGAGCCTCTGGATTACTTCAATAAAAACAAGACACTGCAGATGCTGTAAATGTGAAATTAAACACTAAAAATACTGCAAAAACTCAGATGGCTTGTCAGCATCTGTGGAGAGAGAAATAAACTTAACATCTCAGCTGGAATTTTACCGCCCTGCCCACCATGTACGAGGGGCGGACAATGGGAAGGTCTGTTGAATTCGGGTGGGATTTTATGGTTTCGGCATTGGCGAGGCCATAAAATCCCATCCCTCAAGTTCAACATGACTCTCGGGATCTCTGGATTACCAGTGAAGTGACATCACCACTATGTGATCACCTCCCAAATGAGTTCTTCAGAATGGAGTGCAAAGAACTCCCCACTGAGCGAAGCAAAACCTGCACTTGTCTCATAATTTAGTATGGGGGAAAATCAATGGGTCTAAATCAATGGGTTAAGGCCTCAGACAGAAGATTGCCAAAGTAGAGAGTTTGTCATGAATATTGTTGACAATTAATGCTGTTCCATGTACTGTAAAAACACTGTTATTCATATGGCAGGTATTTATACGAAGATTGCTGCAAGTAGGATATCACTGGATTGGACTCAGTGATTGACCTCTGAAGGTGACTGGCGTTGGGTGGATGGAACAGATTATACTTCCTCATTAAAGTGAGTTTCTTTTTAACACGTTTTTGACAATATCTTAAGCAAAAGCTGGATTTGTTTTGAAACTTCAACTTCAGATATTTAGTCGAACAGGAGAAAGCTTCCTCGTTAGTGTAGCGGTTGATGTCCCCACCTGACATGTGGGAGATTGGGGTTCAATTCCCCGAAAGGGAGCTGTTAAGTTCCATGACAATATGGCAGCAGTGTCTGTTTTAATTTACTTCCAGCATGGGTTGTCGATTCCACCTAGAGCACATCGCTAAGCACTGCATTCTCAGTGGCACACCACTTGAAATCAGCTGGTTGTCATCTCTTTTGTACAGACTGGGCACTCAGAAATTGAGCAACACCACCTGAAGACTGGAATTCATGCAACTCCTAATGGGTGGCGGCACAGTGGTTAGCACTGCCGCCTCACAGTGCCAGGGACCCGGGTTCAATTCCGACCTCGGGTGACTCTCTGTGTAGAGTTTGCACCTTCTCCCCGCATCTACGTGGTTTTCCTCTAGGTGCTTCTGTTTCCTCCCAGGCTCCAAAGAAATGCGGGTTAAGTTAATTGGCCATGGTAAATTGTCCCAAAATGTCAGGGGGAGTAGCAGGGTAAATATGTGGGGTTACGGGAATAGGGCCTGGGTAGGATTATGGTGGGTGCAGACTCGATGAGCCAAGAGGCCTCCTTCTGTACTATAGGAATTCTATGATTCTGTGAGATGCCGATAACTTCCTGGTTTCCCGGTGTTACATTTGGGGGAGAGCCCAATGATGCACTGGGGAATCCCACGAGGAGGTTCCCATTTGCCCAGCAATTGCCCAGAAGTGTGAACTGCCTCTGGACAATTGAGCTGCGCTTAGCTGGGAGCAATCTGACAGGAAGCAATTTAAATGGCTACCTTCGGATGGTTCTGCAGCTTTACCCTGATAGTTACTCTGAAAGTGTTAGTCATAGAGTCAGACAGTGGAGAAAAGGCCCTTCGACCCATTGAATCTGCAGTGTTAGTAATGACCATTAAAGGGAAAAACAACAATTAGAAGGAAATAAGCACTTCTTAATCCAGGGTAATTGGCACAGAGGGGCCTGTTTCTATGCTGTAAACTTCTATGACTATGGGTTGCAGAGTGTAAAGAAAGCTGTCTTTAGTGTTTACCAGCCGTACCAGATGCACAGAGTCAAAAGTTTTGAAATATAAGATGCCTAGACAAAATTATATTGAACATAGAACATAGAACACTACAGCACAAACAGGCCCTTCGGCCCACAAGTTGCACCAATCACATCTATACCTACCAGGCCATAGAACTATCTGTAACTCCCAATCCCATTAAATCCCAAATACTCATCCAGAAGTCTTTTAAAAGACCCCAGCAAGTTCAACTCCACCACCACCGACTGCAGCCGATTCCACTCACTCACCACCCTCTGAGTGAAAAAACTCTGAGTGAACTTGGAGAGTTAAAACAAGTCACTATACTAGGTGGATGTGGGGCTTTAAAAATAATGAGAATCTATGAAGTCTTTAGAGAAGTGATTTCTTTGGAATAATTTAAAGATTCATTGCTTTCAGTGATAAGAGCTCATGTGGAGGAACAAAAAGTTAAAACTACTAGGCAGGCAACAGAGCTGGCAAATTACTACAAGTTAATCCACAGATAGAAAATGGGAAGAATCGTAGAATCCTACAGTGCAGAAGGAGGCCATTCAGCCCATAGAACCTGCATAGATAACAATTCCACCCAGTCCCTACCCCTGTAACTCCATGTATTTACCCTGCTCATTCCCATGGTACTAAGGGGCAATTTAGCATAGTGTGGGAGGAAACCAGTGCCCCCAGAAGAAAACCACACACATGGGGAGAATGTACAAACTCCATTCAGACAGCCACCCAAGGCTGGAATTGAACCCAGGGGTCCCTGGAGCTGTGAGGCAGCAGCGCTAACCACTGTGCCACCGTGCTGTGAGAAAAATCAAGGAGGTAAAGTAAGAGAAGGGAGAGTTGAAGATTCTAAGGAGATTTTACCTCAGAATAAAAAGGAAGGTGCTAGATGTGGAAGGGATATGAAGAAGATTAGGGGCAGGATTTTCCAATCTTGTCTGTCCCACTCCACTGCTAGTGGGAATGGACAAGTTGGCACTCAACTAAAACTCCATTTATTGCAGTGGTATCAGAGAATCCCAGTTGGGGGCAAGTTTGGTGGTTTTCAAAATAGATATTTTCATTACAATCAAGTCATTGTGCTGGGGATCAGTTGGCAGATCATTAAGACAGGAGTAATGAGACCACAGGTCATAGAACAACAAGAGCAGGGGAGGAGTCGGAGCACAGTGGATGTCGGGGTGGGGATGTGATGTGGGGGGGGGGGGGGTGTTCCCTGGCGGAATCATGTGACGTTGGGTCTGGATGTTCAAAGTTTATTTATTTATTTATTAGTTACAAGTAAAGCTTACATTAACACTGCAACAAAGTTACTGTGAAATTCCCCGAGTCGCCACATTCCGACGCCTGTCCGGGTCAATGCACATAACCAGCACGTCTTTCAGACTGTGGGAGGAAACTGGAGCACCCGGAGGAAACTCACGGGGAGAACATGCAAACTCCACACAGACAGTGACCCAAGTCCGGAATCAAACGCAAGTTCCTGGCACCGTGAGGCAGCAGTGCTAACCACTGTGCCATCCCAGATCAAAGCTTTTATGATCCTAAGGGTTATTGGCAAGGTGGATATGTTGGAGAATCTAAGACTAGGGATCACAGATTCAGAATAAGGCAGTCGCTCATTTAAGACGGAGGTGAGGAGAATTATTCTCTCTCAGCAGGTGGTGAGTGTCTGGAATTTTCTCCCTCAAAAGGCAGTGGAAGCAGAGACTTTGAATATTTTTAAGGCAGTGTGAGATAGATTCTTGATGAACTGGCGGGGTGAGGTTCCAGTCAGATCAGCCATGATCTTATTGAATGGGAGACCAGGCTTGAGGGGCCAAGTGGCCTACTCCTGCTCTGAATTCGTATGTAAGGATGTTCATTCACTATCACATTGTCTCTCTTTACACTGTGGATGACCTTTGAGTGACAGAGTTGTAATAACAAACTCCAACAAAGTAGCTGGCATTCTGGGGTTTGATTTTATGCCCAAAGATGAAGAGGTTGTGGTCTCTATATACTAATATCTCCCTGATTCTGTGGAGTATATATGTTTCAAAAGGTGTTGAAGAGACAGTAATAGTCTCAGGGTTTCCTTCTCCACAGTGCAGTATCTCTTTTGGTTTTGATTTAACTTGTTGGAGAGGTATCTCACTGGCCTCCCTCTGCCTGATGCATCTTCTTGGGGCAGGATGGCACCAACTCCCAGGCCATGAGGTTTGGGGTGACCAACACTGGTGCATCAATTAAAATAGCTAGCTTTCAGTCTCTCAGATGCTGCTTCGCACTCCCCTGATCACACTGCCTTCAGTCTTGTCCTTATCCTGCATGGACTGCTGTTTACTGGCTGCCCAATCTGCCCTTCAGTCAACTGGCAGCCTGCATCATTGAATATTGGGGACTCTGACAATATCCCCTCCAGGTAGGATCAGGGTCCTCGAAACAGTCCCTATGTCTGGTTTCAGTCTTCAGAGAGAAAGACCTGTCCTCAGCATCCCAACTTCATTTAGATACATCAAACTACCTGAGATCACTGACTTCCTATTCTATTGCTTTGCACTTGAACAAGTTTCATTCCAGCAGTGTAAGAATGATGACATGCTAAAGTTTCTGCATAAATCCGGTTAACTGGTGATGAAGAAGCTTGGCTCTGCACAGTAATACATCTGATTTTTGAACTGTCAGTGGAAATGCAAAGAGGAAAAGGAACGTTCCTTTGTTAATGTCAGTGCACGGGATTGGAGCATCTTATACATCATTGGCCAGAATACTCCGGCCATTCACAGTGTATCACTGCTGCCAGCGAGGATGGAGAATTTGGCTCTCAGCTAAATCTCCATTCAGTGCAGCGGGATGGAGAATCCCAGCTATTGGCGAGGTCGGAGAATCCTGGCCCAATAAACATGGAAAATTCCATGTCCATGTGCTGACTCATTATTGTACTGGTTGCAAGAACTCTTAAATGCTTAGACATCAATTTACCGTATATACATTTACACTGAGTTTAGCATAAAACAGTCCGTTAATTCTGTTCTATTCTCTCTTCTCATTCAGGTTTTGGGGTGATAACCAACCCAATGGTCATGAAATTGAAAATTGTGTCACAGTGCTCAATAATGGAAAGTGGCATGATTGGCCATGTAATTCCATGCATACCTTCATCTGTGAAAAATCAGCATAATCCTGTTTTCTTTAAAGTTACAGTCAGTGGAAAGTGAATCTGTTTTTAAATGTTCAGTCCATGGACATTGGGCTGGCAGCCCTGGATCTAGTATTGCTATGGAGGGTGTGTGAGACCAGGAATCTCTGCCCATCCATCTGTCTTAAACATACTTTACATAATGTGGATATGCTGGCGTTGGACTGGGGTAAACGCAGTAAAAAGTCTGACAACACCAGGTTTAAGTCCAACCGATTTATTTGATAATAAACTCACTAGCTTTCAGGGTTTCCCTCTTCTTCAGGTGAATGGAGAGTTCTGGCCTCAGACAGAGCATATAAAGCACAGACAGTTTACAGATTACTGATTAGAATGCGAATCTTTACACTTAACCTGCTGTTCAAGTCCTAAAGTGACCGACAATGTGAGCGGAAGGAGCACTGATCACAGGTTACTAGGCTTGTACTCGTTAGAGTTTAGCAGAATGAGGGGAGATCTCATTGAGACGTATAAGATGATGAATGGGATGGATAGGATAGAGGTGGAGAGACTCTTCCTACTCAGAAAGGACAGTAGGACTAGAGGGAACAGCCTCAAGATAAAGGGGGGGCGGTTTAGAACGGAGTTGAGGAGGAACTTCTTCACTCAAAGGGTGGCGAATCTCTGGAATTCTCTGCCCGTTGAAGTGGTGGAGGCTGCCTCGCTAAATATTTTTAAGACGCGGGTTGATGGGTTTTTGATAAGCGAGGGGATTAAGGGTTGTGGGGAGAGGGCGGGAATGTGGAACTGAGCCACGACAGATCAGCCATGATCTTATTGAATGGCGGGGCAGGCTCGAAGGGCCAGATGGCCTACTCCTGCTCCTATTTCTTATGTTCTTATGTAAAGGGATGTGTATTGTCTCCAGACAGTACAGTAAATGAGGTTTTGCAAACCCAGGCAAGTCATGGGGGTTACAGATAGTGTGACATGAACGCAAGATCCCGGTTGAGACCGTCCTCATGTGTGCGGAACTTGGCTATCAGTCTCTGCTCAGCGACTCTGCGCTGTTGTGTGTCGTGAAGGCCGCCTTGGAGAATGCTTACCCGAAGGTCAGAGGCTGAATGCCCACGACCGCTGAAGTGTTCGCCAGCAGGAAGAGAACAGTCTTGCCTGGTGATTGTCGAGCGATGTTCATTTATCCGTTGTCGTAGCGTCTGCATGGTCTCCCCAATGTACCATGCTTCGGGACATCCTTTCTTGCAACGTATCAGGTAGACAATGTTGGCCGAGTTGCTAGAGTATTTACCATGTACCTGGTGGATGGTGTTCTCATGTGTGATGATGGCATCCATGTCGATGATCCGGCATGTCTTGCAGAGGTTGCTGTGGCAGGGTTGTGTGGTGTTGTGGTCACTGTTCTCCTGAAGGCTGGGTAGTTTGCTGCAAACAATGGTCTGTTTGAGGTTGTGTGGTTGTCTGAAGGCAAGAAGTGGGGGTGTGGGGATAGCCCTGGTGAGATGTTGGTCCTCATCAATGATATGTTGAAGACTCCGGAGAAGATGTCGTAGCTTCTCCGCTCCGGGGAAATACTGGACGACGAAGGGTACTCTGTCCACTGTGTCCCGTGTTGTCTTCTGAGGAGATCGGTGCGGTTTTTTGTTGTGTCGCATCGGAACTGTCGATCTATGAGTCAAGCGCCATATCCTGTTCTTACGAGGGCATCTTTCAGTGTCTGGAGGTGTCTGTCATGATCCTCCTCATCTGAGCATGGTACATTGGGGAGACCATGCAGACGCTACGACAACGGATGAATGAACATCGCTCGACAATCACCAGGCAAGACTGTTCCCTTCCTGTTGGCGAACACTTCAGTGGTCGTGGGCATTCAGCCTCTGACCTTCGGGTAAGCATTCTCCAAGGCGGCCTTCACGACACACGACAGCACAGAGTCGCTGAGCAGAGACTGATAGCCAAGTTCCACACACGAGGACAGTCTCAACCGGGATCTTGGGTTCATGTCGCATTATCTGTAACCCCCGTGACTTGCCTGGGTTTGCAAAACCTCACTTACTGTACTGTCTGGAGACAATACACATCTCTTTAACCTGTGATCAGTGCTCCTTCCACTCACATTGTCGGCCACTTTAGGACTTGAACAGCAGGTTAGGTGTAAAGATTCGCATTCTAATCAGTAATCTGTAAACTGTCTGTGCTTTATATGCTCTGTCCGAGGCCAGAACTCTCCATTCACCTGAAGAAGAGGGAAACCTCGAAAGCTTGTGAGTTTACTATCAAATAAATCGGTTGGACTTAAACCTGGTGTTGTCAGAATTTTTACCATACTGTACATACTCAGTTTTGTTCCTTTACCTTATAACAAACCAGAATGATCCTATTGTCCTTTTCACTGCAGCAGATTCAATCCTCCAGAATGTTGAAATGAACCAGTGCAGTGTTTGTACACCTGCATGATCTCATTCCATTGGAAGGAGCTACTCTGGGCATCTTGCATTATACAGAGTATCTGGAAACCATGATACGTGATATCTCTAATGTGAGGGATGCAATGGGTTTTCAGCAGTTGATTGTAGATTGATCTTGGATTCACTCAAATCATACTGCCCTATCTCCCTCCAAATTCCGCCTCTTCTCCATGCACAACCTCCCCCTTCATTTCACTCTCTCCAGCCACATCCTTTACCCCCTGCCCTGATGGCTCCTCTAGCCCCACCTATCCCTTAGTGAACTCCAAGCTCCATCTTCATTAACCCCACCCATTCCTCTATATCCATTTTATCTGGGTAACTGTATAAATGCTTATTAAAACCCCAAGATGGTACTCACCTCTACTACTGCCTCTGGCGCCTCATTCCAGACACTCATTACCCTCTGTGTGAAACAATTGCCCCTCTGGACCCTTTTGTACCTTTCCCATCTCACCTTAAACCTATGTCCTCTAGTTTTAGACTCCCCTACCTTTGGGAAAAGATATTGACTATCTAGGCTCTCACCAGATTTGCCGCGTTCAATTATCACCAAACGTGCCACGGCCATTGTCAGGATTCAATCCAAACATTTTGTACAAAAATACTAAATAAATTAAAATTCAGTTTCTGTTTGGCGATATGGATTGTCATGTGTCAGATAGCCAAATTCCGTACACATGAGGACGGCCTCAATTTGTGTTCATGTCACACTATCTGTAACGCCCACGACTTGCCTGGGCTGCAAAATCTCACTAACTGTCCTGGCTTGAGACAATTCACACCTCTTTAACCTGCGCTTAATCCTCTCTCCGCTCACATTGTCTGTACCTGTAAAGATTTACCTATTAAGACTCGCATTCCAATCATTATCTTGTCATTGAGTTTCTATCTATATTTGTCTTGTTTGTGAACTAAATCCTGCACTCATCCGATGAAGGGGCAGCACTCCGAAAGCTCGTGCTACCAAATAAACCTGTTGGACTTTAACTTGGTGTTGTGAGACTTCTTACTGTGCATATTCCATGAAGCCCATGGGGAGATTTGTTGATGACCTCTTGTATCCTTTTTGGCCACCAGAATGGCCCATAATCAGGAAAAATCTGCCATTGGGTTTCTTACCCAACACAAGAACTTGCTGGAGGTCATTGACTTTTCTTCAAAAAGCCTTCATTAACATCACAAACTATTTACAAGGCTATAAGAGATCAGGACATGGCTACAGCTCCTCTCTAAGATGTTTCTCACTTACTGTCTCTCAGTAAATGTCATCACTGTGACATAGCTTACTATTAGGAGAGGCAGTGGCATAGTGGTATTGTCACTGGTTGAGACTAGGTGGGATGGTGGCACAGTGGTTAGCACTGCTGCCTCACAAGTCCAGGGACCTGGGTTCGATTCCTGGCCTGGGTCACTGTCTGTACAGAGTGTGCAGGTTCTCTCTATGTCTGTATGGGTTTCCTCCAGGTGCTCCAATTTCCTCCCAGACTCCAAAGATATGCGGGTTAGGTTGATTGGATATGCTACATTAATCCTTAGTATCCCGGGATGTGATAGGTTAGAAGGATTAGCAGGGTAATTAAGCGGGAATCGACCCTGAGTGGGATTGGCTTTGGTGAAGACTTAATGGGCCAAATGGCCTTCTTCTGCATTGTAGGGATTATATAATTCTAGTAACCCAGGGGAATATGCTCAGAAGGCAGGTTCAAATCCCACCATGACAGATGGAACAATTTTAATTCACTAAAAGTCTGGAATTACAGCACAAAACTACTGCTAATTGCCATAAAATGCCTTTGAGGGAAGGAAATCTGCCATCCTAACCTGGTGTGGCCTACATGTGATTCCAGAAGCACACTAACGTGGTTGATTCTTAACTGATCTCTGAAACGGTCTCGCATACCATTCAACTCAAGGGCAATCCGGGATGGGCAACAAATACTGGTCAAACCAGCTATGTGCACATCTCATAAATTAATTTTTAAAAAGTACCCTGAGGAACTAAGGAGTGATGTCCTGGAACTGAGGTGGTGATGACCTCCAACCATCATTACCATCTTTCTTTGTGACAAGTACAGCCCTAATCAGCGAAGGGTTTTGCCCCTGATTCCCGCTGACTTCAGTTTGACAAGAGTCCTTGATGCCACACTTGGTCAATTCATGCCCTGGTGTCAAGGGCAGTCACTCTCACCTCATCTCTGGATCTCAGCTCATTTGTCTGTTTTGAAATCAAGGCTGTAATGATGTCATGAGCTGAATGACCCTGGTGGAACCGAAATGGAGCAACAGTGGGTAAGGTATTGCTAAGTCAATGTTACTATTGATGACCCTTTCCATCACTTTACTAATTATCGAGTCCAGACATGGGATGAATTTAACCAGGCTGAAATTGTCCTGCTTTTTGTGTAGGGAACACCTGGGCAATTTTCCAAATTGCCAAGTAGATGTCAGTGTTGTACAGGGGCTGATTGGCCAGGGGCACAATTATGATACTTCTCTCCATCCTCCCCTTCCCGCAAATTCCCACCACACAAATCCGCTCTGTACTCACCCCCATGTACATCTCCCTCAGTACAAATCTGCATATCTTCTTAGCCTTTTCATTACTTGATGGAGCATAGGCCACAGATAAATTCTCTCCATCTGATAGTCTTTTGGGCCAAAATCTCCAGTCGTTGCCAGGTATAGTCCTCAGCTCTCCTCTGCTTTTCTGTAACCTGCCTCCAAGTGTTCCTTGGTTTGCCTTGCTTTCTCATTCCTTGTGGGTTCCGTGTGATAGCTTGCTGTGTAACATTGTTCCGTGACTTCCTCATCAGAATGATATCAGATCCACAAGAATGCAAGCTAATTATTGACCACTCAGGAATATCATAGACTAACAGTGTGTAGAGGACACTGAAAGTCTGCAAAGGGAAATAGATAGTTTGAGTGAGTGGGCAAGGGTCTGGCAGATAGAATACAAATTGCAGCATACTGCTGTGCAGAGGGACCTGGGGATCCTTGTGCCTGGATCACAAAAAATTGGTTTGCAGGTAATTAAGAAGCAAATGGAATTTTGTCCTTCATTGCGAGAGGAATGGAGTTTAAAAACAAGGTAGTTATGTTGCAGCTGTAAAAGGTGCTGGCGAAGCTAGTGAACCTAGTAAAGTTCACTAGGCTGATACCGGAGATGAGGGGGTTGGACTATGAAGAGAGACTAAGTAGACTGGGTCTGTACTCGTTGGAGTTTAGGAGGATGACAGGGGATCTTATAGAGACGTATAAGATAATGAAGAGGATGGATAGGGTAGAGGTAGAGAGATTCTTCCCGCGTAGAAAAGATAGCAGGACGAGAGGACACAGCCTCAAGATAAAGGGGGGGGGGGGTCACTGTGCAGTTTAGATCAGAGTTGAGGAGGAACTTCTTCACTCAAGGGGTGGTGAATCTCTGGAATTCTCTGCCCGTTGAAGTGGTGGAGGCTACCTCGCTAAATATATTTAAGTCACGGGTAGATAGGTTTCTGATAGACAGGATTATGGGGAGAAAGTGGGAAAGTGGAACTGATCCACTTCAGATCAGCCATGATCTTATTAAATGGCGGGGCAGGCTCAAAGGGCTAGATGGCCTACTCTTGCTCCTATTTCTTATGTTCTTATGTACTCTGTAAAGTTTTGGCCTCTTTACTTGAGAAAGGATATACTGGCACAGGAGGGGTGCAGAGGAGATTCACTAGGTTGATTCTGGAGTTGAGAAGGTTGCTTTTTGAGGAGAGACTGAGTAGACTGGGACTATACTCATTGGAATTTCAAAGAATGAGGAGGGATTTTATAGAAACATATATGAAGGGAATGGATAAGACAGAAGCAGGGAAGTTGTTTCCACTGGCGGATGAAACTAGAACTAGAGGGCATAGTCTCAAAATAAGGGGGAGGGGAAGGGGCGGCAGGTTTAGGACTGATGTGAGGAGGAACTTCTTCACCCAAAGGGTTGTGAATCTGTGGAATTCCCTACCCAGTGAAGCAGTTGAGTCCACCTCGTTGAACATTTTTGAGGCAATGTTAGACTTTTGAACAGTAAAGGAATTAAGAGTTATGGTGAGCGGGTGGGTAAGTGGGGCTGATTCTATGGAAAGATCAGCCATGATCTTACTGAATGGTCGAGCAGGCTCGAGGGGCTTGACATCGGCTCCGAGTTCTTACGTTTAACTATATGAGTTTGCTTAATAAATTGGCCCAGTTCAATTTACTGCTCAGAAATAAGTCCCGATTTCTAGATTCAGCATCTGAGGTCTGAATAGTTAAATTTAGTATTAAAGATCAATCACTTTTATTCTGTGTTCACTATAACAAGGTCAATGATTCCATTTTTAATGATAACATTCGGCTTCCTGTAACCATCTTATTTCTATTAGATTTCTTTACTAATTATAGATTGATTTGTATTTTTAAAAGTTATAAAACAGATTATCAAGAAATGCACCTTCATTAAATTATAATAGGCAAACTAATGTAACCGAATTATTATTGAAAAAGGATGGATCCATATTTTTAAATGAATGCTGCATAGAGCTAGATTTTTTT
The DNA here is from genome assembly GCF_965287045.1 of Carcharhinus amblyrhynchos. Lineage (NCBI taxonomy): Eukaryota > Metazoa > Chordata > Chondrichthyes > Carcharhiniformes > Carcharhinidae > Carcharhinus > Carcharhinus amblyrhynchos. The sequence continues at coordinate 14,909,516 of NC_137356.1, forward strand.
AGAAAAAATTCAGAGCTAGCATAAGATATATAAAAGAAATTCCTTTACAATGTTAATACGCTGTCAAAACCCAGAAGAATAAGACTCATTGTTTAATTTGACTAAGATTAGTTCAAAATCTCACCTTCTTTAACACACAGTTCCCATCCCTTTCCTTTCTCCCTCCCACACCCGTCCCCATATGTTCACCCGCCTGCTCACACTATTTCATTCACCTCTACTTTGTCTCTTCAAGTCATATTTCACCCCACTCTTTCCTCCTCCCCATCTCAACTGGTTCCCTCTTCCCTGCTCAACCCTTTCCCTAACCTCTCTCCTTCCCATCACACTCCCTCTTCACACCCACCCCTTCCTTTATCCTCTCCCCTCTTTCACCCACACTATTGATCTTCCTATATCAAATTCCCACCCTCCCTTCCCTCCTTTTCCTTAACACTTGTATGACCCGTTCCCTCCCCATTTCACAGACCCTTTTCCCCTTCCCTTCCTTTTCCTCTTTTCTTTCATCTTTTCCCACTTTGATGTTCCCATTTTCTTCAACAAAGTAACTTCTGGTTAATTAGTAACACAGGAAGGTCGTTCACATATCCATCGAAACTGGGATGTACAAGGTGCATCATTCCATTTTCCATCTGGTCTTACTTCAACACAATGCTCATTGTTATTTTGATTATTTGGCTCGTCAGATGCCCAAAACCTGCAATATTGAGAATGGTAAGAAAATCAACAAGGAATCAGAGAAATTTAATTTCTTTATCACTTCAGCAGCATTGAGGGATATATTGTTAGAATGACAGTATGATGGTGAGCTGAGACAGGATGAAGTTTCTCAGACATGTTTAGCTGAAACTGATGGACAAGGAATCTCAATGTAAGGTCACAAGGATCTGAACACACATGTTGGTTTTGTGTTGTTAACGCTTTTGCCAAAAAGACAGGTGGCTCAAATTGCACTCCAGAGACTTGAGTACATAATCAAGGCTGACACCCCCTTGCAGTGTTAGAAGGAAGGGGTGCTACCTTTTGAATGAAATCAAGATGCCATCAACCCTCTCAGATGGATGTAAACGTTCCCATGGCAATTTGGGTTGGAGTTCTCCCTTGTATGCATAATTTTGGTGCCATTGTTAAGACTGTCCTTCCACCTCTGTAACAATACCCAATTTCACTCCTACCTCAGCTCATCAGCTTCAATACCTTCAATAAAGCCTTTGTTACCTCCAAGCATAACTGTTCCATATCACACCTGGCTGGCTTCTCACATTCTGCCCTCCGTAAATTTTGTCATCCAAAACTGCAATTTCTCAATTTGCACCAAGCCCCATCTATCCACCAGGCCTGTACTCAATGACCTGAGCACTGGGTCCTGAAGAAGGGGTTCCAAGGCCCCCTCCCCAGCTTACTCCTCACAAATGTCCAGTCTCTGGAAAACAAGCCAGACGAAATTAGAGCCAGACTCGTTTTCCAAAGAGAACGGAGGGACTGCTGTGTGCTCTGTTTCATGGAGATGTGGCTCACTCCTGCTTCACCAGACTGTGCCCTATAACCAGAGGGCTTCTCAATCCATTGAATGGACCGTACAGCGGCCTTGGGTAAGGTGGGGCCTGCTTCTTATCACGTTGTGGTGCCTAGATGTAGCAACACTGGCAACTTTCTGTGCCCCAGACCTAGACTATCTGACACTAAAATGCTGCCCCTACGACCTTCCGTGGGAGTTCACCTCCCTGAACCTCAGTTGCATCCCATTCCATGTAGACCGAAGATCACGCTGGATGAAATATACACCACTATGAATAGCCTTGCGACAAAACATCATGAGGACTTGTTCATCATGGCTGGGAACTTCAACTTGCAGGGCCCCAACACCTGAACCTCATTTTCAGGAGCCCTATGCATCTCCACGCTGTAGAGCAGGTGGCTACGTGGACCTCATTATACTGGGTCTCCGCATCAGTCTCAATCTTCTGCATAGGCGTCATCAGCCAAGACTGAAGCAGGTACCTTATGTCACCCAAGAACCATCCCTGCACCCGGGGCTCCTCCCCAAAGGCCTCTGGCATGTCTGAGTCCTCAGTGTGAAACTGTTACGCACGCTGCCAGGGTGTCTGATGCAGATGTGCATGAACATCTTGTGGTCACAAACCAATTTCCCATTTAGGGAATGGAGCCCCTTTCTGTTGATGAATCATCGTGGATTCTGAAATGGGACGTTGAGGGTGACCTGAGTACAGTCCATAGCCTCCTGTACATTAGACATCCCTGCAATGGCCGCGAATCCTGCAGCTCCCTGCTGGGCCTGGCCTGGGTGAAATTTAATATACCAGCCAGTCCAGGCATACAGGGCACAGTGACATCCTTCACACAGGCGGGGATAGTTGACTGGGAAATGCCACACTCATCCCCACTGTGGGTCTGGAAGGAGCCAGTGACATCAAAGTCGATACCCATCAGATCGCATTTCTTCTCGATTATTTTGCCACAACGTAGTAATTTGTTCTGAAGATTTTGATGACTATGTACAAATACCATAGTTATTTGTCAATGTGACCTTAGAAGCAAAGGGAGAGGGATTATATATATTTGAGTAGTTGTGTTGTTGCATGGTCTCTTTAGAAGAACAATCACATGGTCACTGTGTGACATCATTGGGTATTTTGCAGGAACATAGGAACAGGAGTAGGCCATCAAGCCCCTTGTGCCTGTTCTACTATTCAATAAGATCATGGCTGATCTATGGGCTAACTCCATATATCTGCCATTGGCCCTTATCTCTTCATATCTTTGCTTAACAAAACTGTATCCATCTCAGATTTAAAATTAGCAACTGACCTAGCAGTTTGTGGAAGAAAGTTCCAAGCTTCTATCACCCTTTGTGTGTAGAAGTCCATCCTACCATCTCCCCTGAATGCTCTGGCCCTCATTTTCATACTATGCCCCCCCGAGTTCTAGAATCTCCAATCAGTGGAAATAGTTTATCTTTATCTACCCTGTCACTTCCTGCTGGTATCTTGAAGATTTCAACCAGATCACCCCTTAACAAAGAACAACAAAGGAAATTACAGTACAGGAGCAGGCCCTTCAGCCCTCCAAGCCTGCACCGACCATGCTGCCTATATGAACTGAAACCCCCTACCCTTTCAGGGACCATATCCCTCTATTCCATTCTATTCATGTATTTGTCCAGACATCCCTTAAAAGTCACTACTACAGGTGACACGGTAGCACATGATTAGCACTGCTGCTTCACAGCACCAGGGACCTGGGTTCGATTCCAGCTTTGATCACTGTCTGAGGGGAGTTTGCACATTCTCCCTGTGTCTGCGTGGGCTTTCTCAGGGTGCTCTGGTCCCACATTCTGAAAGATGTGCTGGTTAGGTGCATTGACCCAAACAGGCTGGACTGTGGTGAGAGGGAAATTTCACAGTAACATCATTGCAGTGTTACTGTAAGCCTTACCTGTGACTAATAAATAAACTTTACTGTTACATCGTGTAACAATCTAATTTGAATAATCTGTCCTAATAACTGAACTGCTGAAGTCCAGATGTCATTCTTGTAAACCTACATTGTACTCCCTCCAAGACCAATATGGTAGTAAGGGTGTGGAATGCCCTGCCTGCAGCAGTTGTGGACTTGCCAACTTTAAGGGTGTTCAAATAGTCAGTAGATAGGCATATGGATAATGCTGGAATAGTTTAGGTTAGAGGGTTATTAGATTGGTTCCACTGGTCGGCGCAACATCGAGGGCCGAAGGGCCTGTACTGCTCTGTAATGTTCTACGTTCTATGTCCTTGCGGGCTTTGCCTCAGTCTAGGTCCAGCCCTTGTACAGTGAACAGCTCTTAATAAACCTGCTTGTTGTTTTTCACAGGACCCACACTTTTCAACTCCACATTCTTTTTACCCGAAGGAATTAACCTGACAAATTCCTACATCTCTATTTTGTGTGAAGTAAATGAAACAATCACAGATCCCCAGGATTAAATACACGAAGAAAGAGAGTTTGCAGGAGACTAACTTAATAACCGTTCAAGGAGCCAACACAGGCACAGAGGGCCATCTCTCCTCTCAGTGAGCAGTGGTTCTAGTTCTTTAATAATCACTTCTGACTCAGATCTTTTGCTGCAGGAACTGACTCATGCTCAAGTAAAGTTGTGTGGGCACTTACGCTCCTTCTTTTCAAATCCAGAATTGAATTTTCTGGCTGTGTTTGCTGGTGGGATCTTCTGATCTACCAAAGTGAATAGACTTCTAGCTGGCTCATCACATCCATGGCGGGAGGCACTGCACCAAGGCCTACTTCTGGTGACCAAGTGCAAACCTAAGAAGAAGTGCTGGCAGGCTGTAGAGCTAAGCCAGGCATACACACACACACACACACACACTCCAGTAGGGATCACTGGTCAGTGATTAGGAGCAGTCATATGGGCAGCTTTTCTTTCTTCCTGCCAGATTCAGGGCCATAACAGTAAATCACATAGATATCGCACCTTGAATGAGAATCGCAAATCTGAATAGGAACAAGTACTTTCCTGGTTCAGAGATACACCAGCCTTGGGTTTTCTCCGGGTGCTCCGGTTTCTTCCCACACCCCAAAGATGTGCTATTAGGCTGGTTGGAAGTAATAAATTGTCTCTAAATTAGTTTCCCTCAATGTGGATGGCCATAAAACAATAGATAAGGGTCATGGGTGGAGGGGGGGACTGGTAATGTTAAAGTGGCGGCGCAGGCTTGTTGGGCCAAAGGGTCTGTTTCCCGGGCTGTTTTTGTTCTTTGTTCTTGCAAAGGGAGGCAGTTGTTCTGCTTATGTGTAAACCTTTTCTCTGATCTGACAAAGCCAAAGAGTTTGGAGGAAGTATTGCAGTTTTAATACTTACGTTTTTGTGGCTGTAGTCCCATCGACCCAATTCCATTGCCCTCGCACAGCGAGATCACTGAGTCCTATCCAGTATCGCTGATTCACTGTAATTTCACTCATAAAATTCTGCATCAACAAGAATAAAAATTAAAGTAGCAATCTATCACCATCTTAATATTTTAAAATTAACTTTGTGTGCACACAGACTTCTGATGAAGTACAATTTCAGGGATATAGAATCAGAATTTAGTTCCCATTCTATCCACATTTATAATGCAACATAGCTGTAAAACATATTGCACAGTACTTAGAACATAAGAAATAGGAGCAGGAGTAGGCCATCTGGCCCTTCGAGCCTGCCCCGCCATTCAATAAGATCATGGCTGATCTGTCGTGGCTCAGTTCCACTTTCCTGCCCTCTCCCCATAACCCTTAATCCCCTCTCTTATCAAAAACCCATCAACCCGCTTCTTGAAAATATTTAGCGAGGCAGCTTCCACCACTTCAACAGGTAGAGAATTCCAGAGATTCACCAACCTTTGAGTGAAGAAGTTCCTCCTCAACTCCGTTCTAAAACGCCCCCCCTTTATCTTGAGGCTGTGCCCCCTAGTCCTGCTGTCTTTTTTGAGCGGGAAGAGTCTCTCCACCTCTATCCTATCCATCCCATTCATCATCTTATACGTCTCAATGAGATCTCCCCTCATTCTTCTAAACGCCAACGAGTACAAGCCTAGTTTATTCAGCCTCTCCTCATAGCTCAACCCCCTCAACTCCGGTATCAGCCTAGTAAACCTCCTCTGCACTCCCTCCAAGGCCAAAATATCTTTGCGCAGGTGCGGCGCCCAAAACTGCACACAGTACTCCAGCTGCGGCCTCACCAATGCCCTATACAGCTGCAGCAAGACCTCCCTACTTTTATATTCAATCCCCTTCGCTATGAAGGCCAGCATCCCATTCGTCTTCCTGACCACCTGCTGCACCTGCAAGCTGGGTTTTTGCGACTCATGCACAAGGACCCCGAGGTCCCTCTGCACCGTCGCCTGCTGCAGTTTTTCGCCATGTAAGTAATAGTCCTTCCTACCATTCTTCCTACCAAAGTGGACCACCTCACACTTGCCAACATTAAATACCATTTGCCATTTCCTGGCCCATTCGCCCAGCCTATCTAGATCCTTCTGCAGACTCTCCACACCCTCCGCACAATTTGCCGTTCCCCCAATTTTGGTGTCATCAGCAAATTTCGACACCCTACACTCGGTTCCCTCCTCCAGATCATCTATATAAATTGTAAAAAGCTGAGGCCCCAGCACCGACCCCTGGGGCACTCCACTAGTCACCATCCGCCAATCCGAATAGCACCCGTTGACCCCTACTCTCTGCCTCCTATTTGACAACCAATCCTCTATCCACACTAACACCCTACCCCCAACTCCAAGTGCCCTGACCTTCTGCAATAACCTCTTATGAGGTACTTTGTCAAACGCCTTCTGAAAATCCAGAAAGACCACATCCACCGGCTCTCCTCTATCCACCGCCCTAGACACATCCTCATAGAACTCCAGTAAATTTGTCAGACACGACTTCCCTTTAATGAAACCGTGCTGCGTCTGCTCTATCAAGCAATTCCCTTCAAGATGCCTCGCAATTTCCTCCTTAATGACGGATTCTAACATTTTACCTACCACAGACGTTAAACTAACCGGTCTATAATTCCCCGCCTTTTGCCTGGCACCCTTCTTAAACAACGGCGTAACATTAGCCGTTTTCCAATCTTCCGGCACTTCCCCGGAATCAAGCGACGTCTGGAAAATAACCACCAAGGCATCCACTATAACCTCCGCCATTTCTTTCAAAAACTTAGATCTGCCTCCAGGTGGTCAGGTGCACAACCACTGTGCAGGGCCAGAATTTAATTCCCAATTGCTTTTGAGAATGTAGTGATAAACCACCACCTTGCAGTACGGCAGTCTATCTGATGAAGGTACACCCACAATGCTGTTAGGAAGCGAATTTGACCCAATGGTTGTTAAGGTTCAGCAACATATCTCCATGTTAGAATGATGTTCAATTTGGAGTTCCCATCCATCTGCTACTCTTGTCTTTATAGGTGGCAGAGATCAGAAGCTTGGAAGATGCACCGGCATACCCACTTTCTGAGACTCATGCACAAGGAAACCCAGATCCCTCTGCACAGACGCCTTTTCAATCTGTTTTCCATTTAAATAGTAATTTACTCTTTTATTTTTCCATTTGCAATGGATAACCTCGCATTTATCCATATTCAACTCCATCTGCCAGATACTGGTCCAATCTCCTGGCCTGTCAAAATCCATTTGTAAATTTTTGATCTCCTTGCCACAGCGTGCTTTCCCATCTATTTTTGCGTTGTCAGCGAATTTTGCTATGTTACACTCTGTCCCTGCTTGTAGGTCACTTATATAGATTGTAATTAGATGTGGTCTGAGAACTGAGCCCTACGGGACCCCATTAGTTGCAGATCACCAGCTGGAGAAGGACCCATTTATCCCAACTCTCTGCTTTCGAACCATCAGCCAATCCTCAATCCAAGCCACTACTCTACACCCAACCCTTGGAATCTAACCTTCTGGATCAGTCTCTTATGCGGCACCTTATCCAATGCCTATTCAGTTCTAAATTATTATTATATAAATGAAATTACTCATTATTGCAATGGAGAGGGATACGATCACATGGCAGGTTAAGGTTTATAATTGGGGCAGGGGTAATTATGATGCGATTGGATGAGAATTAGGGACCATGAGATGGGAACAGAAACTGTCAGGTATGGGCACAAACGAAAAGTGGAGCTTGTTCAAGTGGATAAGCTTACAGTGTGTTAGCATTTATTAACAGGGGTTTGAGTTTAAGAGCTGTGGGGCTATGCTGCAACTATACTGGACCTTGGTGAGACAACATTTGGAAGATTGTGTTCTGTTCTGGTCACCTCACTATAAGAAGGATGTGGAAGCATTGGAGAGAGTGCAGAGGAGACTTACCAGGAGCTGCCTGATTTGGAGGGTAGGTCTTATGAGGAAAGGTTGAGGGGGCTGGGGTTTTCTCTTTAGAGCGGAGGAGGATGAGAGGTGACTTAATAGAGGTTTATAAGATGATGAGGGGGATAGGTAGAGTGGACATGCAGAGACTATTTCCTCAGGTGGATGTAGCTGTTACTAGGGGGCATAACTTTAAGGTTCATGGGGGGGTGATATAGGAGGGTTGTGTGAGGTAGACTTTTTACTCAGAGAGTGGTTGGGGTGTGGAATGCACTGCCTGCTACGATGGTGGAGTCAGGCACTTTAGGAATTTTCAAGCGATTCTTGGATAGGCGCATGGAGCACACCACAATGATAGAGAGTGGAATAGCTTGATCTTGGGTTCGGACATAGCTCGGCACAACATTGAGGGCTGAAGGACCTGTACTGTGCTGTATTGTTCTATGTTCTATCCTAGTTGAGAGCTCAGAATACAGTTAGATAGTCAGAACTCTCAAATCCCCATCAGCTTTGAGTGGCTACAGCAACTACAGAGCTGGCTCTTCAGGGACAGTTTCCTTTGCCTAACAAGAATCTATCTATCTGTGCCTTTTAAATATTCAGTGACCTCTCCACTGCCTTTTGAGGCAGAGTTCCAAAGTCACACAATCTTCTGACAGAAAACATGTTTCCTCTCTGTTCTAAAAGAGTGATCCCTAATTTTAACAGTGCCCCCGAGTTCTAGACTCACCAACAAGAGGCACCATCCTTACCACGCCCACCTTTTCAAGACCATTCAGGATCTCATATGCTTCAAACAAGTTACCCCTCACTCTTCTAAACTCCAGAGGGTCCAGATATAAGCCAGGTCTGTCCATCCATTCCTCATAAGAGAAGTCACTCATACCAAGTATCAATCTAGTGAACCCTGAATCATCTCTAACGCCTTTACATCCACCCTTAAATAAGGAGACCAAAATTGCATGCAATATTTAAGATGTAGTCTTAACAATGTCTTGCATAACATCCTTTATTTTATGTTCAATTCCTTTCATAATAAGGGATAATATCCCTTCTTAATTACTTTCTGTACCTGCATACAAAATATCTATGACTCATGCGCTAAAACACCTAGTTCCCTCTGCATCTCAAAACTTGGGAGCTGTTCATCATTTATGTTATTCTGCTTTTTCACTCTTCCCACCAAAGTGAACTACTTCACATTTTCCTACATTATAATCCATGTGCCAGCTTTTTGCACAACTGATCTCTATCCGTCTACAATCTCCTCATGCCCTCTTCACAACATACCTTCCTACCTATCTTTGTGTTATCTGCAAATGTAATTACCATCCTTCACTTTCCCCATCTAGGTCATTGATATAAATTGTAAACGGCTGAGGCCCCAGCACAGACACCTGTAGGTCTCCACATTGCATATCCTGCCAAACAGAAAAAATACTCATTTATGCATATTGTTTTCCTGCCAGCCATTCAGTCTTCTATCCATGCTAATATGTTACCCCCTCCAACAGGAGCTTTTATTTTCTGCAATAGCCTTTCATGTGGCACCTTATCAAATATCTTCTGGACTACTACTGCATGTCCACAGGCTCTCTTTTATTCACAGCAAATGTTACTCCTTCAAAGAACCCGTTAAACATTTCCCATTCAATAAATCGTTAAACATGATTTCCCTTTCACAAAATCACTGATTATCTTGCATTTTCAAAGTGCCCAGATATAATCTCCTTAAAGGTTGATTCTAATACTTTAACTGACTTGGGGGAGAGTTTCTTTTCTGAGGACAAACACAGATTGAAGAGTGGTTGGAAGGGGAATTAGGTTTAGGATGGTGAGGGATACAGCAAAGCCATCTGAATTGGTCTGCAACAGGGGTGAGTCACTGATGATCATAGAAATCATTGAAACCCTACAGTGAAGAAGGAGGCCATTCAGCCCATCGAGTCTGCACTGACCACAATCCTACCCAAGTCCCTATCCCACAATCCCACATATCTACCCTACTGATCCCTCTAACCTGCACATCCTGGGACACTAAGGGGCAATTTAGCACGGCCAATCAACCTAACCTACCCATCTTTGGACTGTGGGAGGAAGCAGGAGCACCTGGAGGAAACCCACGCAGACACAAGGAGAATGTGCAAACTCCACACAAACAGTGACCCAAGCTGGGAATCGGATGTGGGTCCCTGGTGCTATGAGGCAGCAGTGTTAACCACTGTGCCACCATGCCACCCTAATCTGTAGGATTGGGGGCAGAAATTAGGTGAGAAAAGATTGGTGCTGGCCTTGCCCCCATGTATAAACATTAATCCTTACCTGCTGTTGATTGGTGTGAATGACTATGAGGTTGGACTGTTTGGAGGAGCAATCCAACTTAGCTTCAGACCATGTCTTCAAAGATTGAGAAAATTGATAACATTTTCCCTCAAAGTAACTCCAGCCACTGGCACAATGTCTACACCCAGGATCTGGAAAAAGATTGCACATTGATAGTCTGTGAAACTCAATGTGGAATGCCATAAGCATAGATAAGGGTCATGGGTAGAGGGTGGACTCGTAATGTTAAAATAGCAGTCTGGGCTCGTTGGGCCAAAGGGCCTGTTTCCTGGGTTGTTTTGTTCTTTGTTCTTTGAAACAGGATTTCCTTGGTGTGTCATTGCAATATCTATCATTACGCTGGGAGTAGCAGTGCAGGTGTTGATGGCGATATTCTAAATTCACTCGAGTTCCTCAATATAAAACTAGCCTCTTTAACCAGGCACTTAATGCTCTCTGTCGCCATCTTTGGTTTTTGGCTGCAGTTACCTGTAATGGTTGCATTGTCTGTGTTCTGTTTGGAGTCATTTATTGCTTCAGTTGTAATACTCTGAAAATGTACAGTGAATCTTTACATTGGCTCATTGATTATTTTCCCATACAGGTGTGGAGGCTATTAACCATGTTATTTTGAATCATTGATGGAAACAAATTTAAATTAGAATTAATTCCAGGTGATGAAAAAGTAATGAATAAATACCTTTATAAATATAATTTGATTTTATGACCCAACGTCTCAAGGTGTGAAAGCCCCTTGCAACTGACAATCTCACTACTCTATGGATTTGAGACTTATCCTGTCTTTCCCAAATTTTACTTTCCTCTATAAACTGCAGTGCCAGTTAAGCTCCATTCACTTCCTCAACAATTCTAATGTTTTTAACATATATACTGCTTCTTCAGGCAGAGCCCTCAGGGATGCAAGTGATGCAAGAAGCATCTACCAGATGCCACAGTGCTATTTAGCCAAGAGGTTACCAGCGTGTCCAGTCAGAATTCCCTCTTTCCTGTGACCCTGCTCCAGCTGCTCAGGCCAAGAAGGGTATACCTGCCCCACAGCAGAGGATCCAAAGCAGGTCTGGGGCCAGCAGGACACCCACTGAAGTAATCTCAGACAACAGGGCGGAGAAGTCAGCAGGGTGCCTTCATGTCTGCGGTTGATATCAGAGCTGGGGCCAGGCATAGCAGTCGATTGCATTAAGTTAAGAAATTATATTGGATACTGGAGGCACGGCTGCTCATTCACCTTTATAAATATAATTTGATTTTATGACCCAACACCTGAAGGTGTGAAAGTCGCTTGCAACTGATTCTATATGGCGTCTGTTCGAAATGCTAGGGGTGATTTTTTACCATCGCGTCCCGATAGGCCGGGCATACTGTTAAGATCGTGTGAGAACCGAGACATTAGGTTTGCGCCTGATTTTTTGCCTCTCACAATCTTACTGGCACTGGATATTCAGTGTATTCAGCCTCCCGCTCATCTCGGGTGAGACGCTGAATATATTATTCAAATCTACGTTTGAACAGAATTAGCAAATCCGACATGCAATCATCTCGGCTCACTTGCCTGTGTGGCCTTGCTGGGAGAGGTTCTCCCCGGCCAGGATCACAGCTGGTCCCCACAAACAGGGACCAGTCATGATGGCCTCTCTGGTAGAACAAGAGTCCATTGAGGGCCTCCGGGAGGGCGAGCCTGGCACTGCCCACTGGGCACCCTGGCACTGCCCAACTGTGGGGGGCTGGGCCTACAAGGGTGGGGCGAAACTGGGAGAGGGGTGATTGATTAAGGAGGGGGAGGCCTCACTGCCACTCTGCAGGAGTTTGGTGGGATAGGGAGGTGATGTCCCATATGCCATACTGGACTTCATATTGGGGAATGAGCCAGGCCATGTGATTGATGTTTCAGTGGGGACAAATTTGGGCTTAGCGACCATAATTCCATAGGATTTTGGATAGTCATGGAAGAGTGGCCTTCTTAATTGGGTGGGGGTCAAATACATCCAAATTCGACAAGAACTGGGTAATGTGGATTGGGAGCCGCTATTTGAGGGTAAAGCCACATCCCTTTTCCCCGCAAAAATGAAGGATAGAAATGGCAGGATTCATGAATCATGGATGACAAGGAAAATTGTAAACTTACTCAAAAGGGAAAAGGAAGCATACAATAGGTCTAGTTAACTAAAAACTGACAAAGCCCTTGAAAAGTATAAAGTAGAAAGAAACTTGAATGCAGAATTAAGAGGACTAAAAAGGGACATGAAATATCTTTAGCAAACAGATTCAAGGAGAATCCCAAGGCTATTTTGATATAGTAGGAGCAAGAGGGTAGCAAGAGAAAGAATAGGCCCACTCAAGGGCAATGGAAAGAAATTATGTGTGAAGTCACAGGAAGTGGGTAAGATCCATATAGAGTACTTTGTACCGGTATTCACCAAGGAGGGCATGATGGATGTTGAGGTCAGGGATGAGTGTGTGAATGCTCTACAGAATGTCAATATATCAGAGGAGGGAGTGTTGGGTATCCTAAATTGTGGTAGACAGGTGTCCGGGGCTCAGTCTATCCTGGGTTACTGTGGGAGGCTTGGGGAGAAATAGCTGGGGCCTTAATATATCTTCACATCTTCTTTGAGCACAGGCAATTATCCAGAGGACTGGAGAATAGCCAATGTTGTTCCCTTGTTTAAGAAAGGAAGCAGGAATTATCTAGGAAATTATAGGCCGGTGAGTCTGATATCTGCAGTAGGGAAGCTTTTGGGGAAGATACTGAGGGACAGGACAAATGCACATTTGGAAGACAATGGACTAGAGACAGCGTGGTTTGTATGGTGAAGGTCATGTCTCACCAACTTAATTAGGTTTTTTGAGAAGGTGACAAAGATAATTCATGAGGGAAAAGCTGTGGATGTAGTTTGTATAGACTTTAAGTTTATTTATTAGTGTCACAAGTAGGCTTACATTAACACTGCAATGAAACTACTGTGAAAGTCCCCTAATCTTCACACTCCAGTGCCTGTTTGGGTACACTGAAGGAGAATTTAGCATGGCCAGTGCATCTTACCAGCATGTCTTTCGGACTAAGGGAGGAAACCAGAGCATCCGGAGAAACCCATGCGGAACACAGGGAGAACGTGCAGACTCCGCATAGACAGTGGTGCAAGCTGGGAATCGAACCTGGCTCCTTGACATTGTGAGGCTGCTGTCAAGGTCCCTTATGGCAAACTTTTACAAAAACTAAAATCACATGGGATTTGGGGTGAGCTAGCTAGATGGATACAAACTGGCTTGGTCATAGAAGACAGACAGGTGGAAGGGTGTTTTCAGAATGAGGATCTGTGGCTAGTGGTGTTCCACAGGGGTCAGTGCTGGAACCACTGTTTTTTCTGGTGTATATAAATGATCTGGAGGAAAATGTGGGTGGTCTGATTAGTAAGTTTGCAGGTGACACTAAGATTAATGGAGTTGCTGATGGTGCTGGGATTGTCAGAGGATCCAACAGGATATAGATAGATTGGAGGTTAGGGCATAGAAATGGCAGATGAGTTTAATCAGACAAATGCGAGTTGATGCATTTTGAAAGATCAAATTTAGGTCTGAATTATACTGTAAAACATGAAGTTTATTAGTCACAAATAAGACTTACATTAACACTGCAATGAAGCTACTGTGAAATTCTGCTAGTCACCGCAGTCCGGGTCAATGCACCTAACCAGAATGTTCTTTTAGAATGTGGGAGGAAACCCCCACCCAAAGGAAACCCATGCAGATGTGGGGAGAACATCCAAACTCCACACAGACGGTCACCCAAGCCGAGAATCGAACCAGGGTCCCTGGCGCTGTGAAACAACAGTGCTAACCACTGTGCTTCAGTGTGGTGCCATAAATGGCAGAACCTTTAGGAACATTAACATGCAGAGGGATCCAGGTGTGCAGGTCCACTGTTCCCTAAAAGTGGCAACATAGGTGGCCATGGTGATTAAGAAGACATATGATATGCTTGTCTTCATTGGCTGGGGCATTGCTTGCAAGAGAAGGCAAATCACGTTCCAGCTCTATAAAACCTTGGTTAGATCACATTTGGAGTATTGCATGTAGTTCTGGTCACCACACTACCAGAAGGATGTGGAAGCTTTGGAGAGAGTGCAAAGAAGGTGCACCAGGATGTTGCCTGGTCTCGAGGGTGTTGACTATGAGGAGAGGTTGAATAAACTAGGATTGTTTTCACTGGAAACACAGAGGCTGAGGGGAGACCTGATAGTTAGTCACAAGCTTTTCCTGGGTTTTAGTGTCATTTACAAGGGGGCACGGGTTCCAGGTGAGAGGAGGAGGGTTTAAGGGAAATGTGCGGGGGAAGATTTTCATGCAGAATGGTGGGTGCCTGCAACATGCTGCCAGAGGATGTGATGGAAGCATCACATTAGCAACATTGAAGAGGCATCTGGATGGGAACATGAATAGGGAGGGATTAGGGGATGATGGACCAAAGGCAGAAGATTTCTTTTAGTTAATTGGGACATCATGATTGGCATGGGCTTGGAGGGCTGAAGGGCCTTTTCCTGTGCTGTATTTTTCTTTGTTATAATGTTTATGTGGGTAACTGTTACACAGGTAACTGTTGAGAAAGATCGCAGCCTGAAGTGGACACACCAACTTCATAAAGCTCTTCAGTTTGTTAAATATCCACGGCCCCCGAGCCTTAATCCTGTGAAGACCACACAAAAACCATGCCATGTCTGACGGTGAAGACTAAAGCAAGAAGTTGTTTTCTGATTTTTGCCTAGTGCATCTCAGCGTCAGTGAGGGCCATTGAAGCAAAGGTCTGCCAGTCTCATTCATGCAGACTGTGGTAGGTCCTTGCTGGGAGGCATCTTGTGATGAACTATGATGATGTTTCTGTGAAGGTGTCTCAATGTGAGACACTGGCTCAAGGTGGTGTATAGTTTTGTTTTGGAACGGCATAAAGAGCCATGTGAAACTACCTGTGAGAATAAGCAGCTCAGTCATAGTGTAACAATTACTATAGACTACTTACTAAATTAAAGACAAATACACACAAACAAGACTATAACAGTATATATAAGACAAGTAAACAGCGGAGGTGACAAGCACTCTCACAGTTTTATCTAGAAATTACCCCTTGTTCCAAATTATACCTACGATAACTGAAGTCTGTAAGCCTCCCTGTTCCCAAATAACATCAGGCACAAGTCAGGAGTGTGATGGAATATTCCCCACTTGCCTGGATGGGTGCAGCTTCAACAACACTCAAGAACATAAGAACATAAGAAATAGGAGCAGGAGTAGGCCATCTGGCCCTTCGAGCCTGCCCCGCCATTCAATAAGATCATGGCTGATCTGTCGTGGCTCAGTTCCACTTTCCCGCCCTCTCCCCATAACCCTTAATCCCCTCTCTTATCAAAAACCCATCAACCCGCTTCTTGAAAATATTTAGCGAGGCAGCCTCCACCACTTCAACGGGTAGAGAATTCCAGAGATTCACCACCCTTTGAGTGAAGAAGTTCCTCCTCAACTCCGTTCTAAAACGCCCCCCCTTTATCTTGAGGCTGTGCCCCCTAGTCCTGCTGTCTTCTTTGAGCGGGAAGAGTCTCTCCACCTCTATCCTATCCATCTCATTCATCATCTTATACGTCTCAATGAGATCTCCCCTCATTCTTCTAAACTCTAACGAGTACAAGCCTAGTTTATTCAGCCTCTCCTCATAGCTCAACCCTCTCAACTCCGGTATCAGCCTAGTAAACCTCCTCTGCACTCCCTCCAAGGCCAAAATATCCTTGCGTAAGTACGGCGCCCAAAACTGCACACAGTACTCCAGCTGCGGCCTCACCAATGCCCTATACAGCTGCAGCAAAACCTCCCTACTTTTATATTCAATCCCCTTCGCTATGAAGGCCAGCATCCCATTCGCCTTCCTGACCACCTGCTGCACCTGCAAGCTGGGTTTTTGCGACTCATGCACAAGGACCCCAAGGTCCCTCTGCACCGTCGCCTGCTGCAGTTTTTCGCCATGTAAGTAATAGCCCTTCCTACCATTCTTCCTACCAAAGTGGACCACCTCACACTTGCCAACATTAAATTCCATTTGCCATTTCCTGGCCCATTCGCCCAGCTTATCTAGATCCTTCTGCAGACTCTCCACACCCTCCGCACAATTTGCCGTTCCCCCAATTTTGGTGTCATCCGCAAATTTCGACACCCTACACTCGGTTCCCTCCTCCAGATCATCTATATAAATTGTAAAAAGCTGAGGCCCCAGCACCGACCCCTGGGGCACTCCACTAGTCACCATCCGCCAATCCGAATAGCACCCGTTGACCTCTACTCTCTGCCTCCTATTTGACAACCAATCCTCTATCCACACTAACACCCTACCCCCAACTCCAAGTGCCCTGACCTTCTGCAATAACCTCTTATGAGGTACTTTGTCAAACGCCTTCTGAAAATCCAGAAAGACCACATCCACCGGCTCTCCTCTATCCACCGCCCTAGACACATCCTCATAGAACTCCAGTAAATTTGTCAGACACGACTTCCCTTTAATGAAACCGTGCTGCGTCTGCTCTATCAAGCAATTCCCTTCAAGATGCCTCGCAATTTCCTCCTTAATGACGGATTCTAACATTTTACCTACCACAGACGTTAAACTAACCGGTCTATAATTCCCCGCCTTTTGCCTGGCACCCTTCTTAAACAACGGCGTAACATTAGCCGTTTTCCAATCTTCCGGCACTTCCCCGGAATCAAGCGACGTCTGGAAAATAACCACCAAGGCATCCACTATAACCTCCGCCATTTCTTTCAGAACCCTCGGATGCATTCCATCCGGTCCTGGGGACTTGTCCACAATCAGCCCCTCCAGTCTGTCGAGCACCGCCTCTCTAGTAACAGTAATGTCATTAAGACCCTCCAGTCCTACCACCTTTCCATCTCTAACACCCGGCAAATTATTCACGTCCTCCTCCGTGAAGACAGAAACAAAAAAGTTATTCAATACCTTAGCCATATCCCCATCCCCTACCACTAGGTCCCCTTTCTCATCTTCTAAAGGACCAACGTTCACCCTAGCCAGCCTCTTCCTTTTTATATATTTATAAAAACTCTTGCTATCCTTTTTTATATTAAGTGCTAGCCCAGCTTCATAGTTTCTCCTACCCTCCTTTATCAACTTCTTTGTCAATCTTTGTTGACATTTAAACCTCTCCCAATCCTCTTCACGCCCACTACTCTTAGCTACTCTAAATTCCTCCGCTTTTAATTTAATACTTTCCTTCACCATCCAGGACAAAGCAGCCCACTTGATTGGCAGCACATCTATAAACATTCACTCCACCGACATTCAGTAGCAGCCATGTGGACCATCTACAAGATGCACTGCAGCAATTCACCAAAGATCCTTAGACAGCACCTTCCAAATCCACGGCCACTTCCATCTCAAAGGACAAAAGCAGCAGATACATGGGAACACCACCACCTGGAGGCTCCCCTCTGAGTCACTCACCATCCTGATTTGGAAATACATACCCGTTCTGTCACAGTTGCTGGGTCAAAGTCCTGGAATTTCCTCTTTAATGGCATTGTGGATCAACCCACAGCACATGGACTGCAGCAATTCAAGAAGGCAACTCACCAACACCTTCTCAAGGGCAACTAGGGATGGGCAACAGATGCTGGCCAGCCAGTGGTGTCCATGTCCCACAAATGAAGTTGTAAAAATTTCCAATGTATTGCTGTGCCAAAGACCAAATGATGGCCTTACATTCTGGTCAATTACATGAAAGTTGAAAGTGCCTGCGTGTCGTGGAAGGTAGCAACACCGTTCATACCAATGGCTTGTCCACCATAAGCCAGTGGTCTGCCTGAATGCTGGGACCTGGTGCTGCATACCGGTCTAGTTCATACAATATTCAGCTAGACAAAAGGTTATAATTTATTCCGGTATCAATATTTACCTTCAATCTTGTGTTCCTGCAAATTACATTGTGGGTGGTGAAGTTATCACTATTTCCTGTGACAGTGAATACACTCTCGCAATAGAGTTGTAGTAATTGAGGCAAACACCAGTTTTCTGTCAACAGAAACCCTTTATTGTGTGCCAAACAGAGAGGGGCCAGTGAAGGCAGGGCAGGGTCAGGCAGCATTAACAGAAGAGGAATCTTCATTTTCAGAGGAATCATTGCAGGGATAGCAATGCAGATTCCTCCTCAAGTTCTGCATCAGCCAGGAGACCCGCTTCTTCAGCTTCCACCCCCATCTGGAGGGTCAAAGTTGAAGTCAGTTTTGGGCTGAGGGCTGACACTGTAAGTATTCATCTTCATTGCCGGAAGTGAGGCCGGCTCGGTGGATGCTGCCAGTTGTCTTTTCATGTCATTTTTGAAGTTTTGAACCACCCAATTGCCAGTCCATTTTGCGACAGGTGATAAGGTGCTGTTCAGATGTGCCTGGCACCATGAGAGAGCACAAAGTTCTGGAAATCTCCAGTAGTAAAGGCCATGCTGTTTTCAGAAACCAGGAATCTCTGTACTGAAGCTTTGTTGTAATTTCTCAATCGTTGTCTGAGTAGTTGTAGACCTCATGAGATGCCCCTTCAGCCATTTGGTCTGTGCATCTACCATGATTAAAAACATAGAACCCATAAAGGGCTCCATAAAGCCCACATGTTCACACACCCATGGCCCGCTAGGCCACTCCCATGAGCGTAGGGAGGCTGAGGGAGGGAATTTTTGAAGTTTTCTCGGCACAAGCCGCATCGCTTTAGCAAGCCCATGATGTCAGAGTCAAGACCGGGCGACCAGACGTAATGACTAGCCAGCATTTTCATTTCAGTAACTCCAGTGTGTCCATTATCTGTTAATATTGGACATCGTTCTGGGGGCAGAACAAATCTCAGGACCCCCAAAGGATGATTCTGTTCTCAACACTATTCTTGTTTAGTAAGATAGGGTTTCATTTCTTCAGAGGGTTGTCCTTGAAATCTACCGTGGAGGATCATGTGTCTTATTTAAGATAAGGTGGGATCTTTTTGGTCCAGGCCTTAATCTGCTTTGCGGACACTGGCAAAGAAGTTAGGACCACCACAACCTCTCTAATTCCGGTAATGAAGCCACATTGGTGGACAATAGTTGGTGATTCAGTGCATCATCATTGGCTATCTGGGTTGCAGGGTAATATTCTAGAAGATAGTTGTAAACTGCCGATAACGAGGCCCAGCGCTGTATGTGAGTGGAGGCAATAAGGGGGATTGCCTTGCACTCTTGAAAAGACCAAATAAAGGTTTATAGATGGTAACTATTAAAAGAAAGTCTGATGGAAGTTTTCACACCTAACACGACTGCCAACTTTTTTCAAACTGAGAATACCTTTGGCCTGTGTGTGAAAGGGTCCTGGATGCATACGCAATGGACTTTTCCATCTGGCTTTCCAGAAGTGTGACAGCACCACACGAACCCATATGGGGAAGCGTCACCAGTCAACTGAAGATCTTTCTTAGCATCAAAATGGGCCAATAGGTTAGATTACAGTAACTGATGATCCAAAGGGAGAACTTATATTGACTGGTGGCACTATGCCATTACTACCCTGTCAGTGCCATTTATGTGCTTTTCACTCCTGATGAGGTCAGTCGGAACTATAAGGTTGTTTGATTTGCTGCTTTGGCTGGAATCGCAAGAGTCCAGGAACATAACATAAGAACATAAGAAATAGGAGCAGGAGTAGGCCATCTAGCCCTTCGAGCCTGCCCCACCATTCAATAAGATCATGGCTGATCTGTCGTGGCTCAGTTCCACTTTCCCGCCCTCTCCCCATAACCCTTAATCCCCTCTCTTATCAAGAACCCATCAACCCGCTTCTTAAAAATATTTAGCGAGGCAGCCTCCACCACTTCAACGGGCAGAGAATTCCAGAGATTCACCACCCTTTGAGTGAAGGAGACTGGACACATGTGGTAATTAAGGCCCCCTCAAATTATATACATAAATTGAAAGAGATTTCATCACATGCATGTTCAGCTGGCTCACACGCAGAAACATCATCAAACATCTGTGTAAGATTCTCAGGGATTTCCTCTGATACTTTCATCCTGTGTCAGTCAAGTCTCACTGAGATATTCAAACTTCGAAGCAGTGTCTAGAAAAGGCCCCCATGGACACATTTTCTGAGTAAGAGGTCTCCCAATAAAGACAGATGAGGAGGAATTTCTTCTGTCAGAGGGTCATTAATCTTTGGATATATCTATTAGCTTCCTCATCCTGGAGCTCCAGTCCTCATTTCTGTACAATGTTGTGCAGGGTGCTGCAAACAATAACTATTCTAAAACCTCTTGCTCTATATCGCCAGATCTGTCCAGGCATCTGAATCATATCTTCAGCTTGATTTGTCATTATTTAAATCTTTCCCTGGTTTCTAAGCTTGTGGCCCTTGAGAAGGTAACCCGTAAATAAAAATGTAAGAAATAGGAACAAGAGTGTGCTATTCTGTTCTTTGATTCTGGATTCGTTAAGATCATAATTGATCAGATTATTTTCTGCACTCTACTGTCCTGCCTGAACTCCATACGTTTGCCTCCCTTGTTATCAAATGTCTATCTATCTCAGATTTATGTATTCAATGATCCAATCTACTCACTGTAACTGTGCTTTCTGTATCTTTGGAAGATGAGCCTGATGTGACTGAGCCACATGAAGTTGCTCACATAGCTGAGGTTGGGGAGTGTTTGGACAGAGAAATGTCTGCATTCGGGTTACTGGGTTACGACCATAAGGAACAGGAACAGAACTTCATGTCTGCTCTTAGTAAGTTCATGGCTGATGTAACACTCCTGGGTGGAGTTTTACCGACATGCCCTCCCGACGCTTGTAACGTCGCACCTGAGGCCGATGAAGAATGCGTTCTGTGAGCCTAGTTCTGCATCGGTAAACTCAGGGCCACTAAGTCCATTTTCCTGCCATAACTCCATAACCCTTAATTATCCTACTTATAATATCCATCGATCACAGTCTTAAAAATGTTCAAGGACTCAGCCATCATAATTTTCTGGGGCAAAGAATTCCAAAAATTCACCACACTTCCTCAAATCCATCTTAAGTGAGTGCCCACTTATTCTGTGACTATGCCTTTTGGTCCTATACCTTCCCAGGAGTTGGAGCATCATCTGACATTTACCCTGTGATATTGTTTGAGTGGAGGCGTGTTTTGGTTGGGGTGGATGTTTGAAAAGTGTTCAGGGGTGGATGTTTGGATGGTGATGTGTCATGGTGTTTGTTTGGGTAGTGGTGGGTACAATTGAACGGGTGCGTGGACTGAGGGGACGTTTGTATGATGTTGAAGGGGTGTTTGGGAATGATGTCTGGGTGATGGAGATGTTCTGTGCACATTTCTGGGTGAAGGAAAATAAAGAGAGAACAGAAAAGTCAATTCAAAGAATATGGTAACATTTTAATTGTGATAAATCTCAGACTCACCATTTCGTCGGAGGTTAGATATTTGTTGTTGGAACTTATTCCCAATTGCTGCCAGTTTTGTTGACAACTCAGTGACTAAAAACAGAATAAGTTATCAGAAAGGTAAGTTAAAGATCCAACAGCTAGTGTTATATTTCCAACAGCACATTACATGTATTGGAACACACTGGAGCTGGACAGTACACTACCAGTTTAGTGGGTTTGAAAGCCTTCCCATCATCTGTCTGGCAGCACCAAGCGGGTCAGCGGAGGCCTTGGACCGCTCGACCATCTTGGGTCTATTCAGCGACCAATTAGTGGCTATTTATGGGTCTCATCTCACCCCGCTTATCTATCCCACCATCAACTTAGGCTTTAAAAGATCAGGGCACCCTTGAACCCCCTTCTACCCAAACACACCGCAATCCTGCACATCTTCCTCCACAGCCACCCCCAGCCACACCTCCCCCCCCCCCCCCCCCCACCCCCCACCCCATCCTCCCATCCCTCCTTGCCACCCTGCAGCAGTGTTCCAAAATTTAAGAGACAGGGCCTGGGAGATTAATGATCTATTCGAGGGAATTCAGGAAATTCAAAACACAATTTAATGTGTCCTGGATGAACCTGATCTACCTGAGGTATAATTATCTCTCCAGGGATGGACTAGAAAAACAAATCACAAAACATCAGTGTGTTTTGGATACTCAGGGTACAATCTTACCAAAAATAAGTCTAAGGGGGTAAGCAATTTTACCAAGTGCCAAACGAATGTAAAAACGGGAGGGAATTGTGATAATGTTTGTCCGATTCTTGGAGAGAATAAAGAGCCCAGATGTGACTTTTGCCAGTAGGGGGGAGGGTGCAGAGCGTATCCATGTTGGCAAATGGCTGCTGAGCTGTAGGAGCGCCATTGTGCATGCGAACCAATCTCCCAAAGCACTGTGTTCACACGGTATACTGGGAAATTCTTACCCACCACCCTCAGATCACCGGCCAGGACATCTCCCTCTCACCCTCACTGATTGCTCCTCCAGACAAAGCCTACAACTCACCCTCCCAAATATCACCAATCGTCACCCCAGCTCGCGCTGTTCCCCATTCCTCCCCCGCCTCCCTCCCCCCCACCCCACCGATGCAGAATATTCCATTTCCCTCCTGCCCCTCAGAGCTCCTCCCCAACCATGCCCCCTACCAGTCATGGGCCTATTCAGTGGTTAGCACTGCCAGGATGCTCATTGGGCACTGCCTGGCAATGCCCAAACCATCCCCCCCCCACCACCCCCAGAGGCTTCAATGGCCTCTGACCCTTCCAGGGTGGTCATCACGTCTGGTCCCCATTTGGTGGGGACTATGAGTGATTTGTGCCAGCGAGGTGTAGGTGAGGCCCTCACTGGCTGTGCCGATTATGCTAATGTCATGCTATTCATAACATTGATATGCAAATCTGCTTTGTGCCCTTTTTTTGGGCCAATTCTGCCAGCCAAACAGTTCCAGTTACATTGTGTGTGTGTCGCAAAACAGGGGCGCAAACCTGATTTCTAGTTTTCCACGCAATCGAACTGTCTTGCTGTGCCGGTCAACAGGTGAGATGAGATCATAAGATTGGACCTAGATTTTAACTCCAGCTACAAACTGAAATACAGAATTGGTATTCCAGCCTCTTTCACCCAAACAGCATTATCCTCCTTTGTTGTATCATCTGCTACAAACTTTCCCAACTCAAAAGGATTGCAACATCTCAGGGAAGTGGCGAGAGAATAATCAGGCCCTCTGAAAAATTAAAGATATCTCTGAATTAGAAATATGGAGTTCATACATTTACGCTTCAACTGGATAAATTCCATTTTGAAATCATCATCTGCTGTCTTCATTTCACTAAACAGCTCTGAAACTGAAACAGAAATAAGGAATTAACTCCCAAATATTAGTAAAAATGAATTTGTTTCAAATCAACCGATTATTGTCTTTCGGCATTAGTTTTAGACATGCATTTTCCACTCAAACTGAATGTGAATTTCTATTGTATTATGGTTACTGTTTGTGAGAAGCCCCTTTACCATAAATTAAACCTGTCTCACTGCACATTTGCAGGTCTGGAATTGCCTGCTCCCTGGCTCTATAATGTACTTAAATTGTCACAAATACTTAAGGAGAACTTATCTTCTAGGCTACTCATTCTAATCTCACTCATCCTATTTATATGCAGATTAAAATCATTCATGATTATTGCTATAACTTTCTTACAAGCCCCATTATTTCTTCCTGTACACTCTGATATAGTGTAGCTACAGTGAGAGTGCCTAAAAATTACTCCCACAAATGACAACTTACCATTGCTATTTCATACCTCTACCAAAATTGATTATACATCTTGATCTGCCTAACTAAGGTCATCAATCACAACTTTATTAATGCCCCATGCTTAATTAACCAAGCTCCCAACCACCTTTTCTTAGTTTCCTGTCCTTCCGAATAGAGGGTCATGATTGATTTAGATGAGGAAAAGTGGAAGGAATTTCAAGACAAACATTACTTTTTTTCCTATTCATTCACGGGACATGGACATCACTGTCTGAGCCAGGATATATTGCCTATCTGCATTTGCCTTTGAACTGAGTGGTTTGTCAGGCTATTTTAGAGTCAGCCACACTGCTGTGGATCTGGAGTCACACATAGGCTGAACCAAATAAAGATAGCAGCTTTCCTTCCCTATTTGGCCCAAACAGAACAGCAACAATCAGTTGACTCCTTCAGTGAGATTTTGCTGAATTTCTAAAGATTCTCATGTTACCAGTGGAGAACTGAAGGTGCATTAAATATATATGTCTTGCAACGCAATACAAGAATGGATTAGCACCCGATGACCTTAGAAAACCAGGCATTAGGGGGAAATGGGCTCAATTAATGTGTAAATCCATGGCAACAGGTGTGAAAATTTGGCCTTTCTGAAACAGGTCATAAGCAGGGAAAAGACGATTTTGTGTCTTTCACAAAAATGAGCACTTAAGCTGCAAATCAAAACGACAAGTTTGAAATATTGCCAAAGTTGGAGATGAGATGACCAAGCCAGCAGCAAGAAAATAGTCAATGGAGATTGAGGTACGTTACTGTTCCTGCAGACCATCAAGGAACCTGGTAGAGCTGGGTCAGCTCTACTGACGGACCAACAAACATCATCAGAAGATAACCAACCATGGGGTGGCTGTATTGTAATGGGGAAGGAGGGGAAGGGTTAGCCTTTGTCAAAACAGGGTCCTGGGTAGTACAAAGACCAAAGAACAACACAGCACGGGAAACAGGCCCTTCGGCCCAACGAGCCCACGCCACCATTTCAACATTGTGAGTCCCCTCTCCACCCATGACCCTTGTCAATGCTTATGGCATTCCACATTGGAAACCACATTGAGGGGAGACTAATTTAGGGACAACTTGTTACACCAATCAGCCGAAAAGCACATCTTTGGGGTGTGGGAGGAAACCGGAGCACCCGGAGAAAACCCACGCAAGCACGGGGAGAATGCGCAAACTCCCACAGACACTTAGTGTAATTAAGTTGCCAGTCAAATGCGGGTTAAAAGGACTGCACTGACATCGAATGGAAAGAAGGCTTTGGGTTCGAAGGGATTTCAAAGGCTGTGAGTTTTCTGTGAAGGCTCCGAAACTTGAAACAAATACTGTGTTAAAAGAATGGGGCTGAATGAGCAGCTGTGGAGAAGGGAATCCCCCACACCCCACCCACACCAGTGGAAGTGATTGACTTCTGTAAGTCAGGACTTGAAATGGGTCTTCCCACACCTGCAGCTTCTTAGAGAGAGAAAGGTCAATCTCTTATGCTGTATGGAATCCTGTTGCGATTTGGAAGTCTGCTAAGTGTCCAGGGGCTATGGAGATTAAGCTGACCAGCCCAGTTCAAAGTTTTCACAGCCCACAGACCAGAAAGAAAACTTTGATCAGAAAAGTACTTGAAATCACCATTCCAACAGTGACCTTTAGGGTTCCCAGGGCTGGAAGGGGCAGTCCAGCCAGGACACCCCATTCTGAGGGACAGTGCAGATATCAAACTTTTGCCCCCTGTCTGAATCCATTAAAAACCCAAGACCCCTGGGAGACCCTCCCTCTGCAGGCTGGCAGCAGTAGAGGGGTGCATGAGCACTGGATCTACCTCCTGGACCCCCCTTGGGTTCACCACACCAGGCCAGGGTGTCAGTACCAGAGGCAGCAAAACATTGGCATTTCAAAAAGGGGAAACCTGAGGGGATGGGGTGGTGGGTCATCCTCATATTTGTATGGTGTTGATGAGGTGACCATTCCTATAGTGGTTGGGGGAAGCTGCCCCTCTTTGCTGAGGGATTAGGGATGGTTATAAAGTCATAGAGGTTTACAGCATAGAAACAGGCCCTTCGGCCCAACTTGTCCATGCCACCATTATTTTTGTAAACCCCTAAGCTAATCCCAATTGCCCGCATTTGGCCCATATCCCTCTATACCATCTTACCCATGTAACTATCTTTTTAAAAGGCAAAATTGTACCCGCCTCTACTACTACCTCTGGCAGCTTGTTCCAGACACTCACCAACCTCTGTGTGAAAAAATTGCCCCTCAGGACACTTTTGTATCTCTCCCCTCTGACCTTAAACCTATGCCTTCAAATTTTAGCCTCACCTATCTTTGGGAAAAGATATTGATTATCTACTTTATCTATGCCCTCATTATTTTATAAATCTGGTCAGAGGAAGGAGGGAGGGGGGGTGTGCTTTGCAAACATCATTCTATAGTGGGGGTAAGGGGCCTCTCTATGAGCGCGGAGATTGAAGCGCCTCTGATCTCTGAATATTTGGGTTGGAGAGGATGTTTCACACTTTGCATGAAATTACATGGTGAGTAGCACAGTGGGCGGCACAGTGGCACAGTGGTTAGCATTGCTGCCTCACAGCGCCAGGGACCTGGGTTCGATTCCTGGCTCGGGTCCTTGTCTGTGTGGAGTTTGAATGTTCTCCCCATGTCTGCGTGGGTTTCCTTCGCGTGTCCGGTTTCCTCCCACAGTCCGAGAGTGTTGGTTAGGTGCGTTGGCCATTTTAAATTCTCTCTCAGTGTATCGGAACAGGTGTCAGAGTGTGGCAACTGGGGGATTTTCACAGTAACTTCATTGCAGTGTTAATGTGGGCCTACTTGTGACTCTAACAAATAAACTTTAAACTTTTTACACCTGTGCACTTCCTCTGATGCACCTGGGGAAAGCCTGCCATTGACACTGATCCCATCATGGACTGAACCTGGGGTAGATTTCCTTCCCTAAGCCCTGAAACAGATGGGTTTTATGACAAGTTACAATGGGTCATCATGAGGCTCTTAGACCCAGATTTTAACTGGATTCAAATTTCACCATCTGATATGGTGGGTTTTGAACTCAGACCCCAGAGCATTACCCTGGGTCTCTGGATTATTAGCTCAGTGACAATACCACTATTTCCCTATGCCCTCTATCTCACCCTTCTATTTCTTGTTGGTCAATCTCAGAGGCTCTGCCATCTCATGTCTGGGTGTATTAACTCTAGCTATATGTAGCTGACGCTGGCTTGTTGTGAAGGTTCTGGGCCCATTTCCACGACTTCCTTCCTTCCTGACTGAAATATTCCAAACGCAGTGAGACTAGCAGTCAGTACTGTTCTCACAGCAAGAAATGATAAGCAGCATCCAGAATCTTTGCCTTCTACAGTCAGCCCACCCCTCTTTCCTGAGGGCAAAGACCAACCTCTCACAGAAGGAAGTTCAGTTTTGTTGCTGCTGCTTCACACAGCTCTATATAAAACTTTAAATCATTTAGTGCTGTTCTTCAGATCTATTCAAATCTCCAGCTAACGTGTAAGAAACAATACTTTTCAATGTATGTTACTACATGTGACAATAATCAAGTCAAATCAGCACCAAGTCACATGACACACACTCTGAGTTCTAGAAGCTTTGAGGATAAGAATCCAACTTTCTGCACCGCACTGTCTTTTTAAATGACCTGGCTGATTCGTAGTTGCCGTGAATGCAATTTACATCCTGCCTCCTTTCCCACAACTGTCAATATTAGGAATGTCGTGCTGAAAGGGGGACTTTCAGGTTCCAGTCGAATCTGCCATTTTTATCCCTTCACTGAATCTCCATGACTCCATCAAGGCCAAAGACTGGTCAGATTGATATTTCACACTCACCATTTTTCTTCATCTGGGAAAGTTCCATTTTGAAATCCGCACCTGATGTCTTCATTTCACTGAACAGCTTAGAATCTATAATGGAAATAAGAATTTTACCCTCACGTCTTAGCAGGCTGGATTTGCCTCAATTGTTCCTCTTGGAGAGAAACCTCTTTGTGAAGCTAACCTTGACATTCCCACCCTGTACTCAATTTCCCCATCTCATCCCACCCTTGCCAAGATTGTTGTGAACCATATCTTCCACAGACACTGCATAAATATTAGAGAAAGTTTAGACATTTTATCCAAGGAACCAGAGCTGGCTGATGGTCCATTTTTGTTCCTGGGTTCTCAGAGTTGGAATTCAGCAGGGCCCAATCCCACAATGACCAAAGACTAAAAATTAGTGTTTTGCAACTGAGGCATAATATATCACATCAACATAGACAGATTGGTGAAATCCATAGGAAGATAGCAGAGGCAATGTAATACAAAGAAGTGTGAGATGAGAGGTAAGAAGGGAAATCAGGAAATTATAAAGCTGACAATCTAACATCTGTTATTGATCAGTATCCAGAACAGAACCTGGCCATTCAGCCCAAGCAGTCAATGTTGGCATCTGTGCTCCACTCGAACCTCCTCCCATTGCTCCCCTTTCATATCCATTGTAACCTTCCATACCCTTTCCCTCATTTGTTTGACTCACCTTTCCTCAAAGGCACCTATACTAATTGCATCAGCTAGTCCCTGTCGCATCAAGTTCCACATTATAACCAGACTGATTACAGATGTTGCTTCTGGAATTCCCATTGAATTTCTTGGTTATTGGAACATAATTGAGAGCAGAGTGACTGAATAATTACAAAAATGTGAGTTGATAATAGACTGCCAGCATTGAATTGTTTGAACAAGAAATGGGAATATCAATGGAGATGATTTCCGTGGAATTACAGAATGCATTCAATAAGGTTCCACATAAAAGGCTTGTAGCTAAAATTAAAGATCAGGAAATATTGGCCTTTTAAGAGTTGGTTGAGTAGAAAGTTAGGATAAAGGGTGGAATTATCCGTCTTTTTTCAAAGTGCTGATTGTGATGAGAAAAGCATTGTGCAGTACACTGGCTTCATAGCAAGCTTTTCTCACCATAGTTCTCAAAACTTAGGAAAAAAAATGCTGGATAAATGCCTCAGAACCTACTCCATCAACAATGTGGACTTTCCCAAGATTGGGACACCTCCAATCCCCAGTACTAAGAATAAAATCAAAGAGCCTCCTCCACCCACGCACAGTCACTATTTGTGTCTGCAAAACCCAGGCAAATGCGTAAGGGTTTTACAGAAGGAACTATGCTGGTACCTCAATTATTCAATATATTTATTCATGAATTAGATAGATGGCTATAAATTCAAATCTGATCATACACACATTGTTGGCACAGTAAGTAGGTGGGAGCATAATTTAATAATGTATTTTTGGAACATTAAATGGATGGGCAAATCATGTTAAATTAGCTTAAGTATGAGTTATCCATTTTGGGTAAAAAGAAGTACTTGCTGTGAGCTCAATCTTCTTATTAATAATTTTATGTTTGAGATTAATAGAGTTTTGCTATCCAGGGGTGCTGAGATATCTGGATTAGAATTCGTATCTTCCATAACCTCACTGGATGGTAGAACAAGCTCAAAGATATCATTGCATAAAGCGTTAACAGAATGGATAATATGTAACAAACATCGACCAGACGCTGAGATCAAGCAGTCATGGGCCAGGTGGTCAGGGCCAGTGGTTTTCTACTGGTGTGCATTGGCCATGAGGCAGACTCTGGGAACTGACTTAATTTGAAACACTGCTCGAAAAATGCCTCAAATGCATTCGTTCAGCATCAGAACTGATACTATAAATGAGAAAATGTTTGTGTTAAAAAAACTTCAAACTCTTTACATATATGTTTTGTTGAGCAGAACTCTTGTGCTTTTGGAAAGCCTGCTTTCTACTGTTCTCACTCCTAGTGGTGGAATCAATTTAGTCATTTTTCATGCTATACAATGAACATTCATGACCAAAGAAGATTTTGACTCCTGGTAAGCGTGATACCTTGGCAGGCATCTTGGCAATACTGTCACTGAAAACAGGTAGCAATGGCGGTGCTGCAAGTATAGTCACTGTTCCCACTCAACCCATTTCCAAGCCATGAGGACCCACACACAGATCACTCCTGTGTCCAACTTCTCCTGGCACCTGTTTCCAACTGAACTAAAACTGTTCTCTGTCCCAGTGGTTCCCTGTTGCAAGGCAAAAGCTCATTTTTCTCTGAACCGCAGCTTTCCACTTCAGGGGTCATAAAACTTCATTGAAACGTAGGTTTCCGACAGACTTAATGACAGCTCTTTAAAGTGAAATCAAAACTTAGGTTTTGCCTTGTTTTATCACACAATTGTAGAAATATAAATTAAACTCGAAGCTCTAGTTTGCTAACACCCACAAATACAATGTATTTGAAACTCTCTCTAGTTCTTAATACCTCCTCCCTAAAAAACTTCACAATAGTGAAGGTTTCGTAACAATGGCCTTACATATGCTACAAGCAAACTTATCATAAATATCTAAAAAATAACTTGTTCCAATTGAAATGTGGAGCTTGTTCAAGGAACAGCTACTGCGCGTCCTTTATAAGTATGTACCTGTCAGGCAGGGAGGAAGAGCGAGGGAACCGTGGTTTACTAAAGAAGTTGAACCTCTTGTGAAGAGGAAGAAGGAGACTTATGTAAAGGTGAGACGTGAAGGCTCAGTTAGGGTGCTTGAGAGTTACAAGTTAGCCAGGAAGGAGCTAAAGAGAGAGCTAAGAAGAGCCAGAAGGGGACATGAGAAGTCTTTGGCAGGTAGGATAAAGAAAAACCCTACAGCTTTCAATAGGTATGTCAGGAATAAAAGAATGACTAGGGTAAGATTAGGCTAGTCAAAGACAGTAGTGGGAAGTTGTGCGAGGCGTCTGAAGGGATAGGAGTGGCGCTAAATGAATATTTTTTTGTCAGTATTCACACAGGGCAAATACAAAAGAGACACAGGCTATTAGATTAAACAGCATTGAGGTTCATAAGGAGGAGGTGTTAGCAATTCTGGAAAGTGTGAAAATAGTTAAGTCTCCTGGGCCGGATGGGATTTAGCCTAGTATTCTCTGGGAAGCTAGAGGGGAGATTGCAGAGCCTTTGGCTTTGATCTTTATATTGTCATTGTCTATAGGAATACTGCCAGAAGATTGGAGGATAGCAAATGTTGCCCCTTGTTCAAGAAGGCGGGTAGAAACAACCCTGATAATTATAGAACAGTGAGCCTTAGTTCTGTTGTGGGCAAAGTTTTGGAAAGGATTACAAGAGACAGGATTTATAATCATCTAGAAAGGAATAATTTGATTAGGGATAGTCAACACAGTTTTGTGAAGGGTAGGTCGTGCTCACAAACCTTATTGAGTTCTTTGAGAAGGTGACCAAAGAGGTGGTTGAAGGTAAAGCAGTTGACGTGGTGTATATGGATTTCAGTAAAGCGTTTGATAAGGTTCCCCATGGTAGGCTATTGCAGAAAATGCAGAGGTATGGGATTGAGGGTGATTTAGCTGTTTGGATCAGCAATTGGTTGGCTATAAGAAGACAGAGGGTGTTGGTTGATGGGAAACGTTCATCTTGGACTTCAGTTATGAGTGATGTACCGCAAGGATCTGTTTTGGGGCCACTGCTGTTTGTCATTTTCATAAAAGATTTGGATGAGGGTGTAGAAGGATGGGTTAGTAAATTTGTGGATAACACTAAAGTCGGTGGAGTTGCAGACAGTGCGGAAGGATGTTGCAGGTTACAGAGGAACATAGATAAACTGCAGAGCTGGGCTGAGAGGTGGCAAATGGAGCTTGATGCAGAAAAGTGTAAGGTGATTCACTTTGGAAGGAGTAACTGGAATACAGAGTACTGGGCTAATACTTAGTAGTGTGGACGAGCAGAGCGATCTCGGGGTCCAAGTGCATACATCCCTGAAAGTTGGCACCCAGGTTGATAAGGTTGTTAAGAAGGCGTACGGTGTGTTAGCTTTTATTGGTAGAGGGATTGGTTTTGGAGCCATGAGGTCATGTTGCAGCTGTACAAAACTCTGGTGCGGCTGCACTTGGAGTATTGCGTACAGTTTTGGTTGCCGCATTACAGGAAGGGTGTGGAAGCATTGGAAAAGGTGCAGAGGAGATTTACAGGATATTGCCTGGTAGGAAACTCTCATGAGGAAAGGCTGAGGGACTTGAGGCTGTTTTCGTTAGAGAGAAGAAGGTTAAGAGGTGACTTAATAGAAGTATACAAGATGATCAGAGGACTAGATAGGGTGGACAGCGAGAGCCTTTTTCCTCGGATGGTGATGGTTAGCACGAGGGGACAGAGCTGTAAATTGAGGGGTGATAAATATAGGACAGCTGTCAGAGATAGGTTCTTTACTCAGAGAGTTATAAGGGCATGAAATGCCCTGCCTGCAACAGGAGTGGACTCGCCAATATTAAGGGCATTTAAATGGTCATTGGATAAATGCATGGATGATATTGGAATAGTGTAGATTAGATAGGCTTTTGACTGGTTTCACAGGTCGGGGCAACATTGAGGGTCAAAGGGCCTGGACTACGCTGTAATGTTCTATGTTCTAAAACAAACTAAATGCAGGAAACCAAAGCACACATGTCTTTATTCATAACCCTGCCACAAACTCAATCAGAATCCTTTCTTGTATTGTCCACAGGTGGAGCTGAAACTCTCTGCACACAAAAAGATTTGAACATGGTCTTGGGGTGATTGCCAGGAGAATGATCTCTGAGAAGCTAGAGGAATCTCTGGATTGGAGACACAAGGATCTGTCAGGTTGGGATTTTACACTCACCAGTACTCTTCAACTGGGAAATTTCCATCTTCAAATCAGTGTCCGACACCTTCATTTTACTGAGCATCTGTGTAACTGAAATAGAAACAAGGCTTTAACTCACACATTCGCTTACTCACACATTCGCTCACACTTCATTCGCCTCCCCTGTCCTTAATGGAGAAAATCACACAGCAAGTCTAACTTCTATCTTTCTACCCCAAATTCAATTCCCCACCATCACCGTCCCAGGACTGTTACAAACCACCCTCTTCCATAGAGATCACATGCAAATTAGAGAGAGTTTAGCCATGGTTAGTCCCAGGGACCAGAGCTGGGATCAAGCTACACTATTAAATCTGGATTCGGAATTCAGCAAAGCACAATTCCATCGAGGGAAAAGTCAAAATCAAGAGGCTTTGAGCACAGTGAAATAGATAGATGCAAAAGAGATCAGGTAGACATGGACAAGTGAGCGAATTGAGCAGAGTAAAAATCACCATAGTCCTAGATGACCAAAAGGCTTCTCAGTCCTTTGAGAGGGAGAGCTGACTGCTGGTGATTTAACCTGATGATCACCATACCTCACGGAGGGGCAATGTTGAGAGGAAAGGGCCAGGGATAACCTCAGCCAGTACGGGAATTGAACTCACTCTGTTGGCATCGCTCTGCATCATGTACCAACTGGTCCAGACAACTCTGGGCTAACCAACTCCCCAAGAAAGACGCACACGGGCAGCAGAGAGAATTTAATTTAGAGAGTTTGCAATGTGAGACAAGAGAGGATGAAATGAGGAAATGTTCAATTCTCATCTGTTGTGGCGAAGTTACACAGGATTACGTAGAATATAAACCACAGAACCACATTATTCAGCCTCATCAGTCCATGGCAGTATTTATATTGCACTCAAGCCTCCTCCCATCTTTCCTCAGCTGAATACATAATTTTAATCCTTTATTGCCAGCTCCCTTCTTATCTAGCCTCCCCCAAAATGCATCAATATAATTTGTATCAACCATTCCCTCTGTCAACCAGTTCATCATTTTAATCATTCTGGATAAAGGTTCCATCAGGTTTCTTCCACAAAATACATAGAGTGCAGGAGGAGGCCATTTGGCCCATCAAGTCCATATCAACCACAATCCCATACAGGCCCACATCCTAAATATTTACCCTGCTAATCCTCTGACACTAGGGTCAATTTTTCATGGCCGATGTACCTAAACAGCATGGCTTCCGGACTCTGGGAGGAAACTGAAGCACCCAGAGGAAACCCATGCAGACGTGGGGAGAATGTGCAGTAGTCACACAGACAGTGACCTAAGCCGGGAATCGAATCCAGGCCCCTGGAGCTGTGAGGCAGTAGTGCTAACTGCTATGCCACCGTGCCACCCATAGTTTGCTGATCACACAAAGATTGGTGACACAGTGAGTGGTGGAGGTGGGAGTATAACATTACAATGATAGATTGATAGATTAAGTGACAAAAACATGACAACTGCATTTCAACACTGATTGACGAGGAGCCTCTTGAGCTGTACAGTATGATCAATCCAGCTGACTCCAGTGTTAACATTCTGATAGCTTACAGTTTAAACACTGGAAAGTTATAAACCCTCTGATGGTTATTAAACTTACTGTCCTCCATCTGTGAAATGTTGGTTCTAAGTTCAGCAAGTGAGAGGTTTGTCTCCTCAGATATTCCTGTAACTGTAAGAGAAACATCCCTTTAGATGATGTCACACTGTTTCACCAAGAGACCATTATCACCTTCTCTCCAGATTTACTTTGTAAACGGTGGTATTTCTAAACACATTTATATAAAAGTATAAAAATCTTAAAAAGGAACCACAGAGAGTGAAAATCCCTGACAAACACAATGAAAAATAAAATAACCTCTGGATCACTCAGCAGAAAAAAAGAGATTTGTGTCACACAAGTACCAGGAAATGATCTTCTTCAACAAGAGAGATTCTAATCCCCTCCATTTGAAATTCAATGGCAAATATTTCATCATCAACATCTGGGGTCACCACTGAACAGACACTTAACTGAACCAGCCACAGAAAAGTGGAAAGTGGTGGCGATTTACAGCAGGTCAGAGGCTGTATATTCTAGGTTAATGGATCACCATCTGACTACCTACAAGGCACAGATTGATGGTGTGACAAAACAGTGAATATGCTCAAAAGAATGGAGCATAGGAGGCTTAGGGGTGATCCTATAGAGTACTGTAAAATAATGAGGGGCATAGATCAGCTCGATAGTCAATACCTTTCCCAAAGGTAGGAGATTATAAAACTAGAGGATATAGGTTTAAGGTGAGAGGCGAGAGATACAAAAGAGTCCAGAGGGACAATTTTTCACCCAGAGAGTGGTGAGTGCCTGGAATGAGCTGCCAGAGTTAATAGTAGAGGTGGGTACAATTTTGTCTTTTAAGAAGTGTTTAGATAGTTACATGGGTAAGATGGGTACAGAGGGATTATGGCCAAATGCAGTCAATTGGGATTAGCTTAGTGGTAAAAACTGGGCAGCATGGACAAGTTGGGCCAAAGGGCCTGTTTCAATGCTGCAAACTTCTAACTCAAAGGCATTCAAATATAAAGCATTTTGTATACTTGGGTCTTGCTGCAGCAACACTGATCTCACAGCTATCAGTGTCCCACGGTTGCTGATGGGTGCAAAAGAGTACAGGAGAGACAGAAAGCAATGACAAACATTGAGATAATAATATTCCACCACTGGAGGTGGTGGCACAAAGTGGGTTAAGGATGGAGGGTTGTGAGGAGATATACACTAGCATGTCATTGCAAGGCACTTGGGTGAAATTGGAAAGGCACAGCTCTCCTGGACTGCTGATGTAGGGTCTGGGAGATTTATGAATTAGTTCAAGAACAATATATTGCATTACATTTAATGCTTATTTATTAGTCACAAGTACGGCTTACAGTAACACTACAATGAAGTTATTGTGAAATTCCCATAGTCGCCAAACTCTGGCACCATTCGGATCAATGCACCGAGTCAGCACAAATTTTAGGCTGTGGGAGGAGATTGGAGCACCTGGAGGAAACCCACACAGAGATGGGGAATATGTGCAAACTCCATCCAGAAAGTGACCCAAGGTGGGAATCGAACACAGGTCCCTGGATCTGTGAGGAAGCAGAGCTCACCACTGTGTCACTGTGCCACCCCAGTTATCAGTGCATGGCTCCTAACACAAACTAAATGCAGTAAACCAAAGCACACTCTTTTTATTTGTAACCCTGCCACAAACTGGATCAGAATCCTTTCTTGTTTTGTCCACAGGTGGAGCTGAAACTCTCTGGACACAAAAATATTTGAACATGGTCTTGGGGTGATTGCCAGGAGAATGATCTCTGAGAAGCGAGAGGAATCTCTGGATTGGAGACACAAGGATCTGTCAGGTTGGGATTTTACACTCACCAGTACTCTTCAACTGGGAAATTTCCATCTTCAAATCAGTGTCTGACATCTTCATTTTACTGAGCATCTGTGTAACTGAAATAGAAACAAGGCTTTAACTCACACATTCGCTAACTCACACATTCGCTCACACTTCATTCGCCTCCCCTGTCCTTAATGGAGAAAATCACACAGCAAATCCAACTTCTATCTTTCTACCCCAAATTCAATTCCCCACCATCACCGTCCCAGGACTGTTACAAACCACCTCTTCCACAGAGATCACATGCAAATTAGAGAGAGTTTAGCCATGGTCAGTCCCAGGGACCAGAGCTGGGATCAAGCTACACTATTAAATCTGGATTCGCAACTCAGCAAAGCACAATTCCATAGAGGGAAAAGTCAAAATGAAGAGGCTTTGAGCACAGTGAAATAGATAGATGCAAAAGAGATCAGGTAGACATGGACAGGTGAGCGAATTGAGCAGAGTAAAAATCACCATAGTCCTAGATGACCAAAAGGCTTCTCAGTCCTTTGAGAGGGAGAGGTGGCTGCTGGGGATTTAACCTGATGATCACCATACCTCACGGAGGGGCAATGTTGAGAAGGTGGGGCCTCAGCCAGTACGGGAATTGAGCCCACACTCTTGGCATCATGTACCAACTGGTCCAGACAGCTCTGGGCCAATCAACTCCCCAAGAAAGGTGCGCACGGGTAGCAGAGAGAATTTAATTTCGAGAGTTTGCAATGTGAGATAAAGGAGAATGAAATGAGGAAATGTTCAATTCTCATCTGTTGTGGCGAAGTTACACAGGATTACATAGGATATAAAGCACAGAACCAGGATATTCAGCGTCATCAGTCCATGGCAGTATTTATGTTCCATTCAAGCCTTCTCCCATCTTTCCTCATCTGAATACATAATTTTAATCCTTTATTGCCAGCTCCCTTCTTATCTAGCCTCCCCCAAAATGCATCAATATTGTTTGTATCAACCATTCCCTCTGTCAACCAGTCCATCATTTTAATCATTCTGGATAAAGGTTCCATCAGATTTCTTCCACAGAATACATAGAGTGCAGGAGGAGGACATTTGGTCCATCAAGTCTGTACCAAACACAATCCCACCCAGGCCCTAATCCGACATATTTTATCCTGCTAATCCTCTGACACTAGGGTCAATTTTTCATGGCCGATGTACCTAAACAACATGGCATTCGGACTCTGGGAGGCAACCGAAGCACCCGGAGGAAACCCATGCAGACATGGGGAGAATGTGCAGTAGTCACACAGACAGTGACCTAAGCCGGGAATCGAACCAAGGCCCCTGGAGCTGTGAGGCAGTAGTGCTAACTGCTACGCCACGTGCCGCCCATAGTTTGCTGATCACACAAAGATTGGTGGCACAGTGAGTGGTGGAGGTGGGAGCATAACATTTCAATGATAGATTGATAGATTAAGTGACAAAAACATGACAACTGCATTTCAACACTGATTGACTAGGAATCTCTTGAGCTGTACAGTATGATCAATCCAGCCGACTCCAGTGTTAACATTCTGATAGCTTACAGTATAAATACTTGAAAGTTATAAACCCTCTGATGGTTATTAAACTTACTGTCCTCCATCTGTGAAACGTTGGTTCTAAGTTCAGCAAGTGAGAGGTTTGTCTCCTCAGATATTCCTGTAACTGTAAGAGAAACATCCCTTTAGATGATGTCACACTGTTTCACCAAGAGACCATTATCACCTTCTCTCCAGATTTACTTTGTAAACGGTGGTATTTCTAAACACATTTATATAAAAGTATAAAAATCTTAAAAAGGAATCACAGAGAGTGAAAATCCCTGACAAACACAATGAAAAACAAAATAAGCTCTGGATCACTCAGCAGAAGAGATTTGTGTCACACAAGTACCAGGAAATGTTCTTCTTCAACAAGAGAGATTCTAATCCCCTCCATTTGAAATTCAATGGCAAATATTTCATCATCAACATCTGGGGTCACCACTGAGCAGACACTTAACTGAACCAGCCACAGAAAAGTGGAAAGTGGTGGCGATTTACAGCAGGTCAGAGGCTGTATATTCTAGGTTAATGGATCACCATCTGACTACCTACAAGGCACAAGTTGATGGTGTGACAAAACAGTGAATATGCTCAAAAGAATGGAGCATAGGAGGCTTAGGGGTGATCCTATAGAGTACTGTAAGATAATGAGGGGCATAGATCGGCTCGATAGTCAATACCTTTCCCAAAGGTAGGAGATTATAAAACTAGAGGATATAGGTTTAAGGTGAGAGGCGAGAGATACAAAAGAGTCCAGAGGGACAATTTTTCACCAAGAGGATGGTGAGTGTCTGGAATGAGCTGCCAGAGGTAGTAGTAGAGGTGGGTACAATTTTCTCTTTTAAAAAGCATTTAGACAGTCACATGGGTAAGATGGGTTCAGAGGGATGTGGGCCAAATGCAGGCAATTGGGATTAGCTTAGTGGTAAGAACTGGGCAGCATGGACAAGTTGGGCCAAAGGGCCTGTTTCAACGCTACAGAATTCTAACTCAAAGGCATTCAAATATAAAGCATTTCGTACACTTGGATCTTGCTGCAGCAACACTGATCTCACAGCTATCAGTGTCCCACGGCTGCTGATGGGTGCAAATGGGTACAGGAGAGACAGAAAGCAATGACAAACATTGAGATAATAATATTCCACCACTGGAGGTGGTGGCACAAAGTGGGTTAAGGATGGAGGGTAGTGAGGAGATATACACTAGCATGTCATTGCAAGGCATTTGGGTGAAGTTGGAAAGGCACAGCTCTCCTGGACTGCTGAAGTAGGGTCTGGGAGATTTATGAATGAATTCAAGAAACTCAGCAAACTCTAAGCACAGGACATTGAGGGCTGGATACAACTATTCCATCTGCCCCTAAGTCTGACTCATCGAGATAAACATGCACTATATTGCATAACATTTAATGCTTATTTATTAGTCACAAGTATGGCTTACATTAACACTACAATGAAGTTACTGTGAAATTCCGCGAGTCGCCACATTCTGGCGCCTGTTCAGGTCAATGCACCTCGCAGCACAACTTTCAGTTTGTGGGAGGAAACTGGAGCACCCGGAATAAACCCATGCAGGGATGGGGAGAATGTGCAAACTCCGACCAGAAAATGACCCAAGGCGGGAATTGAACACGGGTCCCTGGCGCTGTGAGGCAGCAGTGCTCACCACTGTGTCACTGTGCCACCCCAGTTATCAGTGCATAGTTCCTAATACAAACTAAATGCAGGAAACCAAAGCACACTCTTTTTATTTGTAATCCTGCCACAAACTGGATCAGAATCCTTTCTTGTTTTGTTCACAGGTGGAGATGAAACTCTCTGGACACAAAAAGATTTGAACATGGTCTTGGGGTGATTGCCAGGAGAATGATCTCTGAGAAGCTAGAGGAATCTCTGGATTGGAGACACAAGGATCTGTCAGGTTGGGATTTTACACTCACCAGTACTCTTCAACTGGGAAATTTCCATCTTCAAATCAGTGTCCGACATCTTCATTTTACTGAGCATCTGTGTAACTGAAATAGAAACAAGGCTTTAACTCACACATTCGCTAACTCACACATTCGCTCACACTTCATTCGCCTCCCCTGTCCTTAATGGAGAAAATCACACAGTAAGTCCAACTTCTACCTTTCTACCCCAAATTCAATTCCCCACCATCACCATCCCACGACTGTTACAAACCACCTCTTCCATAGAGATCACATGCAAATTAGAGAGAGTTTAGCCATGGTTAGTCCCAGGGACCAGAGCTGGGATCAAGCTACACTATTAAATCTGGATTCAGAATTCAGCGAAGCACAATTCCACAGAGGGAAAAGTCAAAATCAAGAGGCTTTGAGCACAGTGGAATAGATAGATGCAAAAGAGATCAGGTAGACATGGACAGGTGAGCGAATTGAGCAGAGTAAAAATCACCATAGTCCTAGATGACCAAAAGGCTGCTCAGTCCTTTGAGAGGGAGAGCTGGCTGCTGGTGATTTAACCTGATGATCACCATACCTCACGGAGGGGCAATGTTGAGAAGGTGGGGCCTCAGCCAGTACGGGAATTGAGCCCACACTCTTGGCATCATGTACCAACTGGTCCAGACAGCTCTGGGCCAATCAACTCCCCAAGAAAGGTGCACATGGGTAGCAGAGAGAATTTAATTTAGAGAGTTTGCAATGTGAGGTAAGAGAGAATGAAATGAGGAAATGTTCAATTCTCATCTGTTGTGGCGAAGTTACACAGGATTACATAGGATATAAAGCACAGAACCAGGATATTCAGCGTCATCAGTCCATGGCAGTATTTATGTTCCACTCAAGCCTCCTCCCATCTTTCCTCATCTGAATACATAATTTTAATCCTTTATTGCCAGCTCCCTTCTTTTCTAGCCTCCCCCAAAATGCATTAATATTGTTTGTATCAACCATTCCCTCTGTCAACCAGTTCATCATTTTAATCATTCTGGATAAAGGTTCCATCAGATTTCTTCCATAGAATACATAGAGTGCAGGAGGAGGCTATTCGGCCCATCAAGTCCATACCAAACACAATCCCACCCAGGCCCTAATCCTACATATGTACCCTGCTAATCCTCTGACACTAGGGTCAATTTTTCATGGCCGCTGTACCTAAACAGCATGGCTTCCGGACTCTGGGAGGAAACCGAAGCACCTGGAGGAAACCCATGCAGACATGAGGAGAATGTGCAGAATCCACACAGACAGTGACCTAAGCCGGGAATCGAACCAAGGCCCCTGGAGCTGTGAGGCAGTAGTGCTAACTGCTATGCCACCATGCCGCCCATAGATTGCTGATCACACAAAGATTGGTGGCACAGTGAGTGTTGGAGGTGGGAGCATAACATTACAATGATAGATTGATAGATTAAGTGACAAAAACATGACAACTGCATTTCAACACTGATTGACTAGGAATCTCTTGAGCTGTACAGTATGATCAATCCAGCTGACTCCAGTGTTAACATTCTGATAGCTTACAGTATAAACACTGGAAAGTTATAAACCCTCTGATGGTTATTAAACTTACTGTCCTCCATCTGTGAAATGTTGGTTCTAAGTTCAGCAAGTGAGAGGTTTGTCTCCTCAGATATTCCTGTAACTGTAAGAGGAACATCCCTTTAGATGATGTCACACTGTTTCACCAAGAGACCATTATCACCTTCTCTCCAGATTTACTTTGTAAACGATGGTATTTCTAAACATGTTTATATAAAAGAATAAAAATCTTAAAAAGGAAGCATAGAGAGTGAAAATCCCTGACAAGCACAATGAAAAACAAAATAACCTCTAGATCACTCAGCAGAAAAAAAGAGATTTGTGCCACACAAGTACCAGGAAATGATCTTCTTCAACAAGAGAGATTCTAATCCCCTCCATTTGAAATTCAATGGGAAATATTTCATCATCAACATCTGGGTTCACCATTGGACAGAAACTTAAATGAACCAGCCACAGAAAAGTGGAGGCAATCTGAAGCAGGTCAGAGTCTGTATATTCTACAGTTTATGGATCACCATCTGACTACCAGCAATTGGTGGTGTGACACAACAGTGAATATATCCAACACAATGGAGCACAGGAGGCTTAGGGGTGATCCTATAGAGTACTGTAAAATAATGAGGGGCATAGATCGGCTCAATAGTCAATACCTTTCCCAAAGGTAGGAGATTATAAAACTAGAGGATATAGGTTTAAGGTGAAAGGCTAGAGATACAAAAGAGTCCAGAGGGACAATTTTTCTCCCAGAGGATGGTGAGTGTCTGGAATGAGCTGCCAGAGGTAGTAGTAGAGGTGGGTACAATTTTCTCTTTTAAAAAGCATTTAGACAGTTACATGGGTAAGATGGGTTCAGAGGGATGTGGGCCAAATGCAGGCAATTGGGATTAGCTTAGTGGTAAGAACTGGGCAGCATGGACAAGTTGGGCTGAAGGGCCTGTTTCAATGGCACAAAATTCTAACTCAAAGGCATTCAAATATAAAGCATTTCGTACACTTGGATCTTGCTGCAGCAACACTGATCTCACAGCTATCAGTGTCCCACGGCTGCTGATGGGTGCAAATGGGTACAGGAGAGACAGGAAGCAATGACAAACATTGAGATAATAATATTCCACCACTGGAGGTGGTGGCACAGAGTGGGTTAAGGATGGAGGGTTGTGAGGAGATATACACTAGTATGTCATTACAAGGCATTTGGGTGATGTTGGAAAGGCACAGCTCTCCTGGACTGCTGACGTAGGGTCTGGGAGATTTATGAATGAATTCAAGAAACTCAGCAAATTCTAAGCACAGGACATTGAGGGCTGGATACAACTATTCCATCTGCCCCTAAGTCTGACTCCCCGAGATAAACGTACAATATATTGCATAACATTTAATGCTTATTTATTAGTCACAAGTATGGCTTACATTAACACTACAATGAAGTTACTGTGAAATTCCGCGAGTCGCCACATTCTGGCGCCTGTTCAGGTCAATGCACCTCACAGCACAACTTTCAGATTGTGGGAGGAAACTGGGGCACCCGGAAGAAACCCATGCAGGGATGGGGAGAATGTGCAAACTCCATCCAGAAAATGACCCAAGGCGGGAATTGAACACGGGTCCCTGGCGCTGTGAGGCAGCAGCGCTCACCACTGTGTCACTGTGCCACCCCAGTTATCAGTGCATAGTTCCTAATACAAACTAAATGCAGTAAACCAAAGCACACTCTTTTTATTTGTAATCCTGCCACAAACTGGATCAGAATTCTTTCTTGTATTGTCCATAGGTGGAGATGAAACTCTCTGGACACAAAAAGATTTGAACATGGTCTTGGGGTGATTGCCAGGAGAAAGATTCTGAGAAGCTAGAGGAATTTCTGGATTGGAGACACAAGGATCTGTCAGGTTGGGATTTTACACTCACCAGTGCTCTTCAACTGGGAAATTTCCATCTTCAAATCAGTGTCCGACATCTTCATTTTACTGAGCATCTGTGTAACTGAAATAGAAACAAGGCTTTAACTCACACATTCGCTAACACACATTCGCTCACACTTCATTTGCCTCCCCTGTCCTTAATGGAGAAAATCACGCAGCAAGTTCAACTTCTATCTTTCTACCCCAAATTCAATTCCCCACCATCACCATCCCACGACTGTTACAAACCACCTCTTCCATAGAGATCACATGCAAATTAGAGAGAGTTTAGCCATGGTTAGTCCCAGGGACCAGAGCTGGGATCAAGCTACACTATTAAATCTGGATTCAGAATTCAGCAAAGCACAATTCCACAGAGGGAAAAGTCAAAATCAAGAGGCTTTGAGCACAGTGAAATAGATAGATGTAAAAGAGATCAGGCAGACATGGACAGGTGAGCGAATTGAGCAGAGTAAAAATCACCATAGTCCTAGATGACCAAAAGGCTGCTCAGTCCTTTGAGAGGGAGAGCTGGCTGCTGGTGATTTAACCTGATGATCACCATAACTCACGGTGGGGCAATGTTGAGAAGGTGGGGCCTCAGCCAGTACGGGAATTGAGCCCACACTCTTGGCATCATGTACCAACTGGTCCAGACAGCTCTGGGCCAATCAACTCCCCAAGAAAGGTGCACATGGGTAGCAGAGAGAATTTAATTTAGAGAGTTTGCAATGTGAGGTAAGAGAGAATGAAATGAGGAAATGTTCAATTCTCATCTGTTGTGGCAAAGTTACACAGGATTACATAGGATATAAAGCACAGAACCAGGATATTCAGCGTCATCAGTCCATGGCAGTATTTATGTTCCACTCAAGCCTCCTCCCATCTTTCCTCATCTGAATACATAATTTTAATCCTTTATTGCCAGCTCCCTTCTTTTCTAGCCTCCCCCAAAATGCATTAATATTGTTTGTATCAACCATTCCCTCTGTCAACCAGTTCATCATTTTAATCATTCTGGATAAAGGTTCCATCAGATTTCTTCCATAGAATACATAGAGTGCAGGAGGAGGCCATTCGGCCCATCAAGTCCGTACCAAACACAATCCCACCCAGGCCCTAATCCTACATATGTACCCTGCTAATCCTCTGACACTAGGGTCAATTTTTCATGGCCGCTGTACCTAAACAGCATGGCTTCCGGACTCTGGGAGGAAACCGAAGCACCTGGAGGAAACCCATGCAGACATGAGGAGAATGTGCAGAATCCACACAGACAGTGACCTAAGCCGGGAATCGAACCAAGGCCCCTGGAGCTGTGAGGCAGTAGTGCTAACTGCTATGCCACCATGCCGCCCATAGATTGCTGATCACACAAAGATTGGTGGCACAGTGAGTGTTGGAGGTGAGAGCATAACATTACAATGATAGATTGATAGATTAAGTGACAAAAACATGACAACTGCATTTCAACACTGATTGACTAGGAATCTCTTGAGCTGTACAGTATGATCAATCCAGCTGACTCCAGTGTTAACATTCTGACAGCTTACAGTATAAAC
Organism: Carcharhinus amblyrhynchos; assembly: GCF_965287045.1. Lineage (NCBI taxonomy): Eukaryota > Metazoa > Chordata > Chondrichthyes > Carcharhiniformes > Carcharhinidae > Carcharhinus > Carcharhinus amblyrhynchos. Next base: position 14,954,192 of record NC_137356.1, read on the forward strand.
ACTGGAAAGTTATAAACCCTCTGAAGGTTATTAAACTTACTGTCCTCCATCTGTGAAATGTTGGTTCTAAGTTCAGCAAGTGAGAGGTTTGTCTCCTCAGATATTCCTGTAACTGTAAGAGGAACATCCCTTTAGATGATGTCACACTGTTTCACCAAGAGACCATTATCACCTTCTCTCCAGATTTACTTTGTAAACGATGGTATTTCTAAACACGTTTATATAAAAGAATAAAAATCTTAAAAAGGAAGCATAGAGAGTGAAAATCCCTGACAAGCACAATGAAAAACAAAATAACCTCTAGATCACTCAGCAGAAAAAAAGAGATTTGTGCCACACAAGTACCAGGAAATGATCTTCTTCAACAAGAGAGATTCTAATCCCCTCCATTTGAAATTCAATGGGAAATATTTCATCATCAACATCTGGGTTCACCATTGGACAGAAACTTAAATGAACCAGCCACAGAAAAGTGGAGGCAATCTGAAGCAGGTCAGAGGCTGTGTATTCTACAGTTTATGGATCACCATCTGACTACCTACAAGGCAGCAATTGGTGGTGTGACACAACAGTGAATATGTCCAACACAATGGAGCACAGGAGGCTTAGGGGTGATCCTATAGAGTACTGTAAAATAATGAGGGGCATAGATCGGCTCAATAGTCAATACCTTTCCCAAAGGTAGGAGATTATAAAACTAGAGGATATAGGTTTAAGGTGAGAGGCGAGAGATACAAAAGAGTCCAGAGGGACAACTTTTCTCCCAGAGGATGGTGAGTGTCTGGAATGAGCTGCAACAGGTAGTCGTAGAGGCGGGTACAATTTTCTCTTTTAAAAAGCATTTAGACAGTTACATGGGTAAGATGGGTTCAGAGGGATGTGGGCCAAATGCAGGCAATTGGGATTAGCTTAGTGGTAAGAACTGGGCAGCATGGACAAGTTGGGCCAAAGGGCCTGTTTCAACGCTACAGAATTCTAACTCAAAGGCATTCAAATATAAAGCATTTCGTACACTTGGATCTTGCTGCAGCAACACTGATCTCACAGCTATCAGTGTCCCACGGCTGCTGATGGGTTCAAAAGTGTACAGGAGAGACAGGAAGCAATGACAAACATTGAGGTAATAATATTCCACCACTGGAGGTGGTGGCACAAAGTGGGTTAAGGATGGAGGGTTGTGAGGAGATATACACTAGCATGTCATTGCAAGGCACTTGGGTGAAATTGTAAAGGCACAACTCTCCTGGACTGCTGATGTAGGGTCTGGGAGATTTATGAATTAATTCAAGAAACTCATCAAACTCTAAGGGCTGGATACAACTATTCCATCTGCCTCTAAATCTGACTCACCAAGACAAACATGCAATATATTGCATAACATTTAATGCTTAATTATTAGTCACAAGTATGGCTTACATTAACACTACAATGAAGTTACTGTGAAATTCCCCTCGTTGCCGCATTCTGGCACCTGTTCAGGTCAATGCACCTAGCAGGATAACTTTCACATTGTGGGAGGAAAGTGGAGCACCTGGAAGAAACCCACGCAGAGATGGGGAGAATGTGCAAACTCCATCCAGAAAGTGACCCAAGGTGGGAATTGAACACGGGTCCCTGGCGTTGTGAGGCAGCTGTGCTCACCACTGTGTCACTGTGCCACCCCAGTTATCAATGCATGGTTCCTAATACAAACTAAATTCAGTCACCCACAGCACACTCTTTTTATTTGTCACCCTGCCACAAACTGGATCAGAATCCTTTCTTGTATTGTCCACAGGTGGAGATGAAACTCTCTGGACACAAAAAGATTTGAACATGGTCTTGGGGTGATTGTCAGGAGAATGATCTCTGAGAAGCTAGAGGAATCTCTGGTTTGGAGACACAAGGATCTGTCAGGTTGGGATTTTACACTCACCAGTACTCTTCAACTGGGAAATTTCCATCTTCAAATCAGTGTCCGACATCTTCATTTTACTGAGCATCTGTGTAACTGAAATAGAAACAAGGCTTTAACCCACACATTCGCTAACACACATTCGCTCACACTTCATTCGCCTTCCCTGTCCTTAATGGAGAAAATCACACAGCAAATCCAGCTTCTATCTTTCTACCCCAAATTCAATTCCCCACCATCACCATCCCACGACTGTTACAAACCACCTCTTCCACAGAGATCACATGCAAATTAGAGAGAGTTTAGCCATGGTTAGTCCCAGGGACCAGAGCTGGGATCAAGCTACACTATTAAATCTGGATTCGCAATTCAGCAAAGCACAATTCCATAGAGGGAAAAGTCAAAATCAAGAGGCTTTGAGCACATGAAATAGATAGATGCAAAAGAGATCAAGTAGACACGGACAGGTGAGTGAATTGAGCAGAGTAAAAATCACCATAGTCCTAGATGACCAAAAGGCTCCTCAGTCCTTTGAGAGGGAGAGGTGGCTGCTGGGGATTTAACCTGATGATCACCATACCTCACGGAGGGGCAATGTTGAGAAGGTGGGGCCTCAGCTAGTACGGGAATTGAGCCCACATTCTTAGCATCATGTACCAACTGGTCCAGACAACTCTGGGCCAATCAACTCCCCAAGAAAGGTGCACACGGGTAGCAGAGAGAATTTAATTTAGAGAGTTTGCAACGTGAGATAAAGGAGAATGAAATGAGGAAATGTTCAATTCTCATCTGTTGTGGTGAAGTTACACAGGATTACGTAGAATATAAAGCACAGAGCCACATTATTCAGCCTCATCAGTCCATGGCAGTATTTATGTTCCACTCAAGCCTCCTCCCATCTTTCCTCATCTGAATACATAATTTTAATCCTTTACTGCCAGCTCCCTTCTTATCTAGCCTCCCCCAAAATGCATCAATATTGTTTGTATCAACCATTCCCTCTGTCAACCAGTTCATCATTTTAATCATTCTGGATAAAGTTTCCATCAGATTTCTTCCATAGAATACATAGAGTGCAGGAAGAGGCCATTTGGCCCATCAAGTCTGTACCAACCACAATACCACCCAGACCCTAATTTTACATATTTACCCTGTTAATTCCCTGACACTAAGGTCAATTTTTCATTACCAATGTTACCTAACAAACATGGCTTTGGACTGTGGGAGGAAACTGAAGCAGCCAGAGGAAATCCATGCAGAGATGAGGAGACTGTCCAGAAGTCACACTGACAGTGACCTAAGCCAGGAATCGAACCAAGGCCCCTGGAGCTGTGAGGCAGCAGGGCTAACAAATATGCCACTGTGCCACCCATAGAGCACCCGGAGGAAACCCATACAGAGATGGATACAATGTGCAAACCCCATCCAGAAAGTGACCCAAGGTGGGAATTGAACACAGGTCCCTGGAGCTGTAAGGCAGCAGCACTAACCACTGTGTCCACCAGTTATCAGCACATGGTTCCTAACACAAACAAAATGCAGTAAACGAAAGCACACTCTTTTTATCTGTAACCCTGCCACAAACTGGATCAGAATCCTTTCTTGTATTGTCCACAGGTGGAGCTGAAACTCTCTGGACACAAAAAGATTTGAACATGGTCTTGGGGTGATTGCCAGGAGAATGATCTCTGAGAAGCTAGAGGAATCTCTGGATTGGAGACACAAGGATCTGTCAGGTTGGGATTTTACACTCACCAGTACTCTTCAACTGGGAAATTTCCATCTTCAAATCAGTGCCCGACATCTTCATTTTACTGAGCATCTGTGTAACTGAAATAGAAACAAGGCTTTAACCCACACATTCGCTACTCACACATTCGCTCACACTTCATTCGCCTCCCCTGTCCTTAATGGAGAAAATCACACAGCAAATCCAGCTTCTATCTTTCTACCCCAAATTCAATTCCCCACCATCACCATCCCAGGACTGTTACAAACCACCTCTTCCATAGAGAACACATGCAAATTAGAGAGAGTTTAGCCATGGTTAGTCCCAGGGACCAGAGCTGGGATCAAGCTACACTATTAAATCTGGATTCGGAATTCAGCAAAGCACAATTCCATCGAGGGAAAAGTCAAAATCAAGAGGCTTTGAGCACAGTGGAATAGATAGATGCAAAAGAAATCGGGTAGACATGGACAAGTGAGCGAATTGAGCAGAGTAAAAATCACCATAGTCCTAGATGACCAAAAGGCTCCTCAGTCCTTTGAGAGGGAGAGCTGGCTGCTGGTGATTTAACCTGATGATCACCATATTTCACGGAGGGACAATGTTGAGAAGAAAGGGCCAGGGATAACCTCAGCCAGTACGGGAATTGAACCCACTCTGTTGGCATCACTCTGCATCATGTACCAACTGGTCCAGACAGCTCTGGGCCAATCAACTCCCCAAGAAAGACGCACACGGGCAGCAGAGAGAATTTAATTTAGAGAATTTGCAATGTGAGACAAGAGAGAATGAAATGAGGAAATGGTAAAATGTTCAATTCTCACCTGTTGTGATCAAACTATGCCACCATGCCGCCCATAGTTTGCTAATCACACAAAGATTGGTGACACAGTGAGTGTTGGAGGTGGGAGCATAACATTGCAATGATAGATTGATAGATTAAGTGACAAAAACATGACAACTGCATTTCAACACTGATTGACTTGGAATCTCTTGAGCTGTACAGTATGATCAATCCAGCTGACTCCAGTGTTAACATTCTGATAGCTTACAGTATAAATACTTGAAAGTTATAAACCCTCTGATGGTTATTAAACTTACTGTCCTCCATCTGTGAAATGTTGGTTCTCAGTTCAGCAAGTGAGAGGTTTGTATCCTCAGATACTCCTGTAACTGTAAGAGAAACATCCCTTTAGATGATGTCACACTGTTTCACCAAGAGACCATTATCACCTTCTCTCCAGATTTACTTTGTAAACGATGGTATTTCTAAACACATTTATATAAAACTATAAAAATCTTAAAAAGGAAGCATAGAGAGAGAAAATCCCTGACAAACACAATGAAAAATAAAACAACCTCTGGATCACTCAGCAGAAAAAAAGAGATTTGTGTCACACAAGTACCAGGAAATGTTCTTCTTCAACAAGAGAGATTCTAATCCCCTCCATTTGAAATTCAATGGCAAATATTTCATCATCAACATCTGGGGTCACCACTGAACAGACACTTAACTGAACCAGCCACAGAAAAGTGGAAAGTGGTGGCGATTTACAGCAGGTCAGAGGCTGTATATTCTAGGTTAATGGATCACCATCTGACTACCTACAAGGCACAGATTGATGGTGTGACAAAACAGTGAATATGCTCAAAAGAATGGAGCATAGGAGGCTTAGGGGTGATCCTATAGAGTACTGTAAGATAATGAGGGGCATAGATCAGCTCGATAGTCAATATTTTTCCCAAAGCTAGGGAGTCTAAAACTAGAGGATATAGGTTTAAGGTGTGAAGGGAGAAATACAAAGTCCAAGGGACAATTTTTCTCCCAGAGGATGGTGAGTGTCTGGAATGAGCTGCCAGGGGTAGTAGTAGAGGCGGGTACAATTTTCTCTTTTAAAAAGCATTTAGACAGTTACATGGGTACGATGGGTTCAGAGGGATTATGGCCAAATGCAGGCAATTGGGATTAGCTTAGTGGTAAAAACTGGGTGGCATGGACAAGTTGGGCCAAAGGGCCTGTTTCATTGCCGCAAAATTCTAACTCAAAGGCATTCAAATATAAAGCATTTTGTATACTTGGGTCTTGCTGCAGCAACACTGATCTCACAGCTATCAGTGTCCCACGGTTGCTGATGGGTGCAAATGGGTACAGGAGAGACAGGAAGCAATGACAAACATTGAGACAATAATATTCCACCACTGGAGGTGGTGGCACAAAGGGTTAAGGATGGAGGGTTGTGAGGAGATATACACTAGCATGTCATTGCAAGGCATTTGGGTGAAATTGGAAAGGCACAGCGCTCCTGGACTGCTGAAGTAGGGTCTGGGAGATTTATGAATTAATTCAAGAAACTCAGAAACTCTAAGCACAGGACATTGAGGGCTGGATACAACTATTCCATCTGCCCCTAAGTCTGACTCCCCGAGATAAATGTACAAAAAAATTGCATAACATTTAAAGTTTATTTATTCATCACAAGTATGGCTGACATTAACACTACAATGAAGTTGCTGTGAAATTCCCCTCGTTGCCACACTCCAGCATCTGTTTGGGTCATGGCATCTAGCCAGCACAACTTTCAGACTGTGGGAGGAAACTGGAGCACCCGGAGGAAACCCATACAGAGATGGATAAAATGTGCAAACTCCACACAGACAGTGACCCAAGGCGGGAACTGAACACGGGTCCCTGGAGCTGTGAGGCAGCAGCACTAACCACTGTGTCACCATGCCACCCCAGTTGTCAGCACATGGCTCCTAACACAAACTAAGTGCAGTAAACTAAAGCACACACATTTTTATTTGTAACCCTGCCACAAACTGGATCAGAATCCTTTCTTGTTTTGTCCACAGGTGGAGCTGAAACTCTCTGGACACAAAAAGATTTGAACATGGTCTTGGGGTGATTGCCAGGAGAATGATCTCTGAGAAGCAAGAGGAATCTCTGGATTGGAGACACAAGGATCTGTCATAGAATATTACGGCACAGTACAGGCCCTTCAGCCCTCAATGTTGTGCCAACCTGTGAAACCAATCTAATGACCCTCGAACCTAAACGATTCCATAGTCAGGTTGGGATTTTACACTCACCAGTACTCTTCAACTGGGAAATTTCCATCTTCAAATCAGTGTCCGACACCTTCATTTCACTGAGCATCTGTGCAACTGAAATAGAAACAAGGCTTTAACTCACACATTCGCTCACACTTCATTCGCCTCCCCTGTCCTGAATGGAGAAAATCACACAGCAAATCCAACTTCTATCTTTCTACCCCAAATTCAATTCCCCACCATCACCATCCCACGACTGTTACAAACCACCCTCTTCCATAGAGATCACATGCAAATTAGAGAGAGTTTAGCCATGGTTAGTCCCAGGGACCAGAGCTGGGATCAAGCTACACTATTAAATCTGGATTCGGAATTCAGCAAAGCACAATTCCATAGAGGGGAAAGTCAAAATCAAGAGGCTTTGAGCACAGTGAAATAGATAGATGCAAAAGAGATCAGGTAGACATGGACAGGTGAGTGAATTGAGCAGAGTAAAAATCACCATAGTCCTAGATGACCAAAAGGCTCCTCAGTCCTTTAAGGGGTCTCAACATTGCCCCTCCGTGAGTTAACCTGATGATCACCACACCTCACGGAGGGCCAATGTTGAGAAGGTGGGGCCTTTCATGGATAACCTCAGCCAGTACGGGAATTGACATCGCTCGGCATCATGTACCAACTGGTCCAGACAGCTCTGGGCTCACCAACTCCCCAAGAAAGACGCAGACGAGAAGCAGGGAGAATTTAATTTTGAGAGTTTACAATGTGAGGTAGGAGAGAATGAAATGAGGAAATGGTAAAACTGTTCAATTCTCATCTGTTGTGGTGAAGTTACACAGGATTACGTAGGATATAAAGCACAGAACCAGGCTATTCAGCCTCATCAGTCCATGGCAGTATTTATGTTCCACTCAAGCCTCCTCCCATCTTTCCTCATCTGAATACATAATTTTAATCCTTTGTTTTCAGCCCCCTTCTTATCCAGCCTCCTCCAAAATGCATCAATATTATTTGTATAAATTATTTATTATGTCAGAAGTTCATCATTTTAATCATTCTGGATAAAAGTTCCATCAGGTTTTTTCCATAGGAAACGTAGAGTGCAGGAGGAAGCCATTCGGCCCATCAAGTCTGCACCAAACACAGTCCCACCCAGGCCCTAACTCTTCATATTAGCCCTGCTAATACCCAGACACTAGTGCCTGAGAGGTGATCTTATGGGATCGAGGCGATGGATGTCCTTCTGCTCTCCTCATGATGCAGCTACAGTTAGGATGGTCAGATTGTGGCAAAGCACATTTGGGGCAGCACGGTGGCACAGTGGTTAGCGCTGCTGCCTCATAACACCAGGGACCCAGGTTCGACTCTCGACTTGGGTCACTGTCTGCGTGGAGTTTGCACATTCTCCCTGTGTCTGTGTGGGTTTCCTCCAGATGCTCCGGTTACCTCCCACAGTCGAAAGATGCGCTGGTTAGGTGGATTGACCCGAACAGGTGCTGGAGTGTAGCGACTGGGGGAATTTCACAGTAACTTCATTGCAGTGTTTCTGTCAGCCTGCCTGTTACTTATAAATAAACTAAAATACTGCAGAGAAACATTCTCACCATCCTCATTGCCTTTACAGACATTAGAGACAGGGATATCACTTCCTCCAAGTGTTGGTCTAATTCCCCGTTAGATTAGTGAGTTTATACTCAGGATGAGGGTAAGTGTTCTGCCTGATAATCTTGAATCACCTGAGGGATTTTTGACATGATGCCCCATTTGCTTTTGTTTGGGGAGGTGGGGGGTTAAAAACTGGGTTAGTTCCCATTGCGTTGGGGAACAGGTTCCAACATGACCACTTCTACATTTCACTGCAAGGAGTTAGCTTGAGGATGCACAAATCCTCAACTATGGGTTCAGTGTTGGCAAGTGGAATTAGGTGGATAATGCAGAACCTTTCGTGCAACGATGCAGACTAGATGGGCTGAAGGACCTGTTGTGCACTGTAGGATTTTGTGATTCTGTCAGATCTCTGCACTCCATCAATTCTGGCCCCTTGAGCTTCCTCCTGATTCCCATCACTCCGCTATTGATGAAGGATCTATTACCAATGGCTGCCAATAGCAGAGTGATGGCAATTAGGGGGAAGCTTGCTGGGGATGGGGGGACTAGGCTCTGGAATTCCCTCCCTAAACCTCTCTCTCGAGGTGGGATTTTCTGGCCTTGCTCATCCAGAAAGTGTAAAATCCCACCCGTGGGACCTTTCCATGGAGTGCCCCTGGGCCGCTCCGATTCCCGTGGTGGGCAGGATGGTAAAGTTCCGGCTTCTGTCTCTCTCTTCCTTGAAGAGTTCCCGTAATACTAGCTCGATGTCACATCTTCTGGCCCTCTGCCACCATCTCTCGTTACGGGAACAGTTTATTTTTGTTGGGTTATATTCCTTTCGAGTGCCAAAACATTTTCCATCCATTGATAAGTGTGATTCCGAGCGAGTGTTCCGTCTTCTGGCTGAGATAACCAATGAGGTCTCAGTTTCAAAATGGCAGCCCTGACCTTTGAGCTTGCGAGCGATGTCTCGGGTGAAGGGTCATCATTGTCTGATAACACAGAGATGGGTCGGTCTGATAAAAGGAGGGAGACTCCATGTGACTCACAGTAACGAAGGCTCTATTACCAACAACTGCCCCTAACCCAGGAACAACTGACTTTGTACAACACACATTCCCACTTCCAACTGAGGGTCCATCGTCATCCCGGGATACACCCCTCACACCCGATTGGCTCTGCTTCCCGCCTCAACACTGCATTGGGTCTGGCCCGATCACATGGCCCTCAGGAATCTCAAACCTCCCACTTAAAGCGGCCATGCCACCACACCCTGGAGGGAGTGCAGAGGAGGTTTACCAGGATGCTGCCTGGTATGGAAGGACTGGGTTATGAGGAAAGATTGGGTAAACTGGGGCTGTTTTCCTTAGAAAGACGGAGAATGAGGGGGGATCTAATAGAGGTGTATGAGATAATGAAGTGTATAGATAGAGTAAACAGTGGCAGGCTTTTTCCTAGATTGGAGACAAATATCACGAGGGGCCACGGGCTTAGGGTGAGGGGGGGCGGTGGCGAGGTATAATTTGGATGCTAGAGGGAGGTTTTTCACACTGAGGGTCGTGGGGATATGGAATGCGCTGCCAAGTAAGGTGGTGGAGGCAGGCATGCTGGACTTGTTTAAAGTTTACTTATATAGACACATGAGCGAAATAGGGATGGAGGGTTAGAGGAGACTGTTTTAAATAAGGATCAGAGCCTCGGGACATTCCTGGAAATCAACTGTTACATGTGTTGATGTTTTGTCCCTTTTACTCCGCAGGTGTGTTGGTCCACCTTGTTGTCCAATGAGGGGCATACACGCGGTGGGTTGTGCGTGGGCTGCTCTTGGATGTTTCGAGAGTGGCCTAGTACTTCACGTGGTTAGTGTACGCTTAAACTGGACCAGCAGATGGGCACCACGACAGCTCAGTGACTATCACTGTTTGCAGTACAGATACATGGATTTGGGCCTGTGTCTGTGGGAATTTGCACATTCTCCCCGTGCTTGCGTGGGTTTTCTCCGGGTGCTCCAGTTTCCTCCCACACCCAAAAGATGTGCTCTTAGGCTGATTGGTGTAACAAATTGTCCCTAAATTATTCTCCCCTCAATCTGGTTTCCAATGGGGGTACCACGAGCATAGACATGGGTCAAGGGTGGAGGAGGAAAAGCACATTGTTAAGATGGCAGCGCGGGCTCGTTGGACCGAAGGGCCTGTTTCCCGTGCTGTATTTTTCTTTGTTCTTTTCTTTGTTCTTTATAGCAATTTTTACAGAGACTCCTGACTTTAAGGTCAGATCATCATGAAATTTGCTGATGAAAGATCTCGGAAATGCAACAGCCATTAAAGGAGTCAAAGCTTTCGTGGAAATATGGCAATGAACTGGACCTTCAGGTTTGCTGACCATAGTGGGTCGGATCTCAAACAATGATGAGACAGAGTACATGACAGAGATAGAGAATCTGGTGAACTGGTGTGATGACAATAATCTCTCCCTCAATGTCAACAAAATGAAAGAGATAGTCATTAACTTCAGCAAGTATAAAGGAGAACATGCCCCTGTCTACATCAATGGGGCTGAGGTAGAAATGATCAAGGGCTTCAAATTTTTAGGTGCTCAGATCACCAACAACTTGTCCTGGTCTCCCCCATGCCAACAGTATAGTTAAGAAAGCCCACCAAAGCCTCTACTTTCTGAAGACTAAGGAAATTTGGCATACCCATTAAAACTCTCACCAACTTTTACAGATGCACGATAGAAAGCATTCTTTCTGATTTTGTCATAGCTTGTATGGCTCCTGCTTTGTCCAGGACTGCAAGAAACTACAAAGCGTCATGAACAAAGCCCAGTCCAACACTCAAATCAGTCTCCCATCCATTGATTTCCCACTACCTCGGAAAAGCAGCCAACATAATCAAGGACCCCATGCACCCTAGCCATACTCTTACACCTCCTTCTGGAGGAAAAGATACAAAACTCCAAGATCACTTACCAACCAACCTAAGAATAGCATTTTCCCCTGCTGCCATCAGACTTTTGAATGGACCTACCTCGCATTAAGTTGACCTTTCTCTGCACCCTAGCTGAGACTGTAATACTACATTTCATTCTCTCTTTTCCTTTTCTATGAACAGTATGCTCTGCCAATACAGCACATAAGAAACAATATTTTCCCAAGACATGTGACAATAATAAATCAAATCAATCAATGCTCAGTTTTGAAAGTTTCCTTGCTGGTGGAATGTCAGGGATATCCTTATTAGTGTGAGGGAGAGTTAGGGTGTCCCAGTCAAGCAGGTCACAATAGCAACCAACTCTGGCTGGCAGTTGGCAGGGGAAGTCAGGGAGTTGTTGGGAGCAGACCTGTGTAGTTGTTTTGCAAATCCTTAGAGTAATAGAGGTTCACAGCATGGAAACAGTCCCTTCGGTCCAACTTGTCCATGCCGCCCTTATTTCTTTTAAAAACCCCTAAGCTAATCCCAATTGCCTGCATTTGGCCCACATCCCTCTAATCTCATCGTACCAAGGTAACTATCTAAATGTTTTTTAAAAGATAAAATTGTACCTGCCTCTACTAGGTCTGGCCTAACTCACACCCTCCCCGCCTTCCCTACCTCAGAGAACAGACTGGCCTCACTCAACACCAGCACCACCCCCCACCCGCCCCCACCTCCTCCCCCTCAGAGAATGATCTGGCCTCACTCACACTCCCCCAGAGAATGATCCGGCTTCACTCCCCCCAACTCCCAGAGGAACACCTGACCCACGTCCTCCTCTCTTCCCACCAGACAGCGATTGCACCCCCCCCCGACACCACAACCAGACAATGATCAGACCTCCCCCCCCCCAACAACTACCACCAGACAACAATCAGCCCACCCCCCCACCACCAGACAATGACCGCCTCCTCCCCCACCAGGCAATGATCAGATCTCTCTCCCTCCCCCACCACAAGACAATGGTCAGCCCTCCCTTCTACCACGATCAATGATCAGCCCTCCTCGCGCCCCCCCCAACCCCCCCACCAAACAATAAGCCCTCCCCCTCCTCACCACCAGTCAACGATCAGACCTGCCTCCTCCCCTCCCCTCCTAAATTGTCCCACACTAAATTGTCCCTTAGTTCAGGGGGGATTAACAAGGTAAATATGTAGGGTTACAGGGATAGGGCCTGGGTGGGATTGCTGTTGGTACAGGCTCGATGGGCCAAATGGCTTCCCTCTGGACTGTAGGAATTCTATAAGTGCCTGAATCTCAGCCAATTGGGAGCGAGGGCTCGCATCCCTGAGACTGAAAGTTGAAAGAGTGAATTGAGGAGTTGTTGGGACCAATGATATTATATTGCAAATCCTTCATTCTTGTTGAATAAATCTTCTTGTATTATACCTGCCGTACCGAGTCACCTCCAGTTATCACAATCATTAATACACGTTCATCTACATCTATCTTTGAATTAACTTTGTGCACTGTCATTGCAGAATTCACAACAATACGTTCCATAATTTAGTCATATCACAAAACTTACACAGTATAACTGCGGATCCTAGAACCACCACAGACAGCAGGGCGGAGAGACCCAGGAGAATGTAGAAGACCAGAGGTGAACATTTTCCCCGGACAGGATCTGCTGCTTGAGCAATGTGTTCTGTAAAGAGTAAGAGGGTTATCATTGAACAGATTAGAGGGACCAGTCTTCTTTAAAAGACTCCAAATTATCCCTCATTTGTACCTGGAGAAGAGAAGCCAAGTATTGCTGTCAACACTAGACTGTTAACTTTGAATGGTTGAGACCACTGAACTCACATTTTTACGATTAAAGAACATTCATTAACAGCAGCCACATGATTTAAATTGGACAGGAATCTGAAATGACGCAAGTTAAGGACAGTTATAAAAAGAAGTTATGAAATGTAATTTACTCATGTAATCTGCATCATACAAGGAATAGTGACCATTATCCATCACACAGCTCTGTCCCATCAATTCTTCAACATTTCATCATCCCTCATCAGCATCTTTACTTTAAAATCTTCCTCACAGATATCAGTCCAAGTCAATACCACCATTGAATCAATGGTCGCAGTTTGTTTTTTGACCCCACTGTTTCATTCCACTGTTTGTTATTAATTTCACAATCAGTTAAAGGAAAGGTCATAGTGGATTGGGGGGTTCTGTCCCCATTGCATTAATTCAATTTTTAGCTGTAAAATCCATCAATTCTTCTAAAGGAGTGGAATTTTCTGACAAAGTGTTCTCTCAACCAATGAAAAATTACTTTTCACTGGATTCTAGTCAATTCTAGCCTAATCAGCGGTCACAGACATTCAACCTCTGATCTTCGGGTCAGCATTCTCCAAGGCGGCCTTCACAACACACGACAGCGCAGAGTCGCTGAGCAGAGACTGATAGCCAAGTTCCGCACACATGAGGACGGCCTCAACCAGGATCTTGGGTTCATGTCACACTGTCTGTAACCTCCATGACTTGCAAAATCTCACTAACTGTCCTGTCTGGAGACAATACACATCTCTTTAACCTGTGCTTAACCCTTTCTCCACTCACATTGTCTGTACCTTTAAGACTTGATTACCTGTAAAGACTCGCATTCCAACCATTATTTTGTAAATTGAGTTTGTTTATCTGCCCTGTTTGTGAACTGAAATCTCACTCACCTGATGAAGGGGCAGCACTCCAAAAGCTAGTGGCTTTTGCTACCAAATAAATCTGTTGGACTTTAACCTGGTGTTGTGAGACTTCTTACTGTGTTTACCCCAGTCCAACGCTGGCATCTCCATATCACTTCCAGTCAACTAACAAGGACTGAGTAGCCTGTGCAATAATGATTAGATGTGTACCTGGCTTCAAGTTTTCCTGTTTTTTCCTGTCGCTTCTCAGCTGATCAAGATGAAGCTCTTCAAAGTTTTGATAGTCATTTTGCAACTCCATTCTCATCTGGATGAACTTCTTGTCTTGAGGCAATGAGACAAAAGTGAGCTCTTTCTCACAGTTCCACTTGCTGTGTTTTCAGGTTTTTATAGAAAGCCACAGATTGTGTCCGAAGATCGTTTTAGCACTTTCACTTCCATTTCTTGATGTTCCCCCGCCCTTTGTGTCCCCACTGAATTTCCTGTATGCTCTCGATGACTTCTACAGCTGGTTATCCAATTACTTTTCTGTGGAATTCTGTACCGTATTTGAAGTTACAGATCAACTTTTCATCCATAACCTTCCAGCATTTTTCCTTTGAGTGTCTCCTTCCATTGTATTGAGTATGCACTCCCATTCCCATTGGATATGCACACACATATGTGTATATTTCCATTCCCATCGGCATTCCATTCAGTGTGAATTCCTATATCAATGACTGTGCATTCTTATTCCATTTAGTGTTCCCTAATGTGTATACTCTCATACCATTGAATGTACACTCCCATTCCATTGATGGTGCACTCCCGTATGTTCATACTCCCATTCCATTAAGTATACACTCCCATAAGTGTATATTTCCATTTCCACTGAATGTGTCCATTGACTGCCCACTCTCATTCTATTGAGTTTCCAACTTTTTTGTGTTAACTCCCGTTCCATTGAGTATGCATTCCCATTCTCTTTTGTGGCCACTCCCACAGTGTATGCTGCCATTCCATTGTGTGTCCACTCCCATATGTATAAACTCCCATTTGTGTATGCTTCCATTTCATTGACTATACCACCCCCCCCCCCGCATTCCATTGTGTGTCCAGTCCCAAATGTATATATTCTAATTGCATTGAGTGTGCATTCCCATATCTGTAACTGTTAGTAAGTTTGCAGATGACACTAAGATTAGTGGCATAGTGGAAAGTGAAAAGGTTATTTCAGATTGCAACAGGATCTTGATCAATTGGGCCAGTGGGCTGGCAAATTGCAGATGGAGTTTAATTTAGATAAATGCGAGGTGATGCATTTTGGTAGATCGAACCAGGGCAGGACTTACTCAGTTAATGGTAGGGCACTGGGGAGAATTATAGTACAAAGAGATCTAGGGGTACATCTTCATAACTCATTGAAAGTGGAGTCACTGGTGGACAGGATGGTGAAGAAGGCATTCGGCATGCTTGGTTTCATTGGTCAGAACATTGAATACAGGAGTTGGGATGTCTTGTTGAAGTTGTACAAGACATTGGTAAGGCCACGCATGGAATACTGTATACAGTTCTGGTCACCCTATTATAGGAAGGATATTATTAAACTAGAAAGAGTGCAGAAAAGATTTACTAGGATGCTACCAGGACTTGATGGTTTGAGTTATAAGGAGACTTTTTTCTGTGGAGCGTAGGAGGTGTGGGGTGATCTTACAAAAGTCTATAAAATAATGAGGGGCATAGATCAGCGAGATAGTGAATACCTTTTCCCAAATATAGGGGAGTCTAAAACTAGAGGGCATAGGTTTAAGGTAAGAGGGAAGAGATATAACAAAATCCAAAGGGGCAAATCTTTCACTCAGAGGGTGGCAAGTGTCCAGAATGAGCTGCCAGAGGTAGTAATAGAGGTAAGTAGAATTTTTCTTTAAAAAAGCGTTTAGACAATTATGGGAGTAAGATGGCTATCGAGGGATATGGGCCAAATGCGGGCAATTGGGACAAGCTTAACTGTTAAAAAAAAAGGCGGCATGGACAAGTTGGGCCAAAGGGCCTGTTTCCATGCTGTAAACCTCTATGACTCTGATCATTGAGTGTGCACTCCATTCCAGAGTGTATCCACTCCCAGATGTGTATATTCTGATTCCATTGAGTGAGCTCTCCTACATCTGTAAACTCACATTCCATTGTGTACACAACCCTATTCCACAGGGTGTGAATTCCCATTTCATTTAGTGTGTGTTCTATTTCACTGTGTGCGCTTCCACTCCATTGAGTGTACTGTAAATTTTGTATATATGACTAAATACATTGTCAGAAGATGGCTGTTATTAACTGCATTGTGGGAAATAGAAATAAGCCTAAGATAGACAGATAAAGAGGAACTTCAGTGTATTAAACTGTTAAGGACCCGACCAATAACTCCAAGATTTTTTGATTTGACCTGATTTTTTTGATTTTGATTTGATTTATGAAATTGCCATTTTAGATGGCCTGTTTGGTAACAGTCCCCGCTTTGATCCTGAATGCAAAGCATGATGGATCACAAACTCAGGACCAGGACCTGTCAGGAATTCCCCAGTCACTCAACAGTCAGGTAAAGCCCAGGTATTGGCGTGCACAGTAATAACACATCTCTGCAGCATGTTGACATTCCAGAAGCTACAGAAAACAACACTCTACAAATACAAACAACTACATATTCTAAACACCATTATTACAATAAGTTAATTACCCACAAATACAAACACTCACATACTCTAAACACCATTTTAGGTTCAGAGTTATGCACAGGTCAATAATAAATCATTGATACAGAAGCAAAAGGGACATAACATTTAAATTTGGATTTTGGAGGGTCATGCACCAAAAGTGCTGAAGAGGTAGGTTTAACTCTCCAAATAGTTGTTATTTAAAAATGATCCAAATTTGCATAATGAACACTTTTTGTCACAGTTACCATTTTAAACTTCCACAGTCACAGCTCAAAATCTATCTCCTTCGAACATACACATGCCATGTTCTTTTCTGACCCAATTAACACAATGTTACCAAAGTACAAGTTCAAAGTAATTCAAATGACTTTCTACCAGTTTAACAAATCATAGAGGAAACTTCTCCATCATTCTGTCAACTTTACCAATTTTATTTATAAATAGCATGATTTGCACAAATGGTTTATTTGTTCCTCTTTTAAGCATTTTAACTCCTGTAACCCCAAATAACTATGTACTAGGAAATATCCTATAGTTCATACATTGAACTGAACAAACTTTGTGAACATGAGGATTACCACAGATAACATGTACTTAGTATAGGAAAGTCACAAAACAAACAGATATTACTTTATAAAATTATCTCACATTCAAATGGTTACATCGTAAACTGAGAATATGTTTCAATGCATCCCTCACTGAAACACAAAACCCACACAGACTCTCTTTCTATTACTCTATATTTGTCAAAGTTAAACTTATTTACCTCTTTAGAATTTAGGGAACTTCCCATTTATAAATTGGTTATTTTGTGTGCTCAATTTATTCTATCAATTAAATTAGTGTAACCAATCACTTTAATTTGAAAGTTAACAGTGAAAATATCTGAATAAGCCAAACTCTTTAAGTCTCAATTATCACTAGATTGTGATAAACAATCCTGGAGTCTTGAAACTGCTAGACTTGTTATTCACGAGCTATCTATTTAAAACAAAACACAAAAAATACATTCGGCTTGGAGTCAAATGAGTTAATTTGGTCTCAAAATCGACCAAATTAAAAAAAGCAAAAATAAAATTTACCACCTCCAATGTATATAATTTTTTAATTGCCAAATTAGGGACAGAAGATGGTGAATTTTCTGCCAGTTTAAAGAAACACAAGAAATAAAACACATTCCAATGTGATGATGTCACGATTTCTTCAAGACAAAGGAAAGAGCACATGGTTCCCTCCAAGGTTTAAATCCTTTCTTAACAAAATTTGAACCCAGGATTATTCAAAATTCAAGTTGGTTATTTCAAACTTCAATTTACGTACTTTCGTTTTGAAATTTCAATTTACTTTCCAAAACTTGTGTTCAAAATAACTTCTCACACACAGTGTGTATGTATATATATATATACACACACACATACTTACACATATATATGTATTTATATTCTACAATATAAGCACAATCATGGCCATTGATTATACTTAGAAGGTTAAGGAATTCCAAAAATTTATTTCCCCTCCCTCTTTTTTCAAAATTTATTTCACACTCCCTCCTTTTAAAAAAAAGGACCACTGGGTGTTTTTCGTGATATTAGTGACAGTGTAAATTCCTTACCCCTCACGGTTTTTTTTAATAAGAACATAAGAAATAGGAGCAGGAGTAGGCCATCTAGCCCTTCGAGCCTGCCCCGCCATTCAATAAGATCATGGCTGATCTGTCGTGGCTCAGTTCCACATTCCCGCCCTCTCCCCATAACCCTTAATCCCCTCTCTTATCAAATGGAGTTCATGGACATAACAAGTTCGAATAACACAAGACTATCCATTGATGGGGACAGATAAGTCTGCATTCAGAACTATGTGATGTGGAGATGCTGGCATTGGACTTTAATCTGGTGTTGTGAAACTTCTTACTGTGTCAAGGATTACTATCAAATAAACTGGCTGGACTCAACCCTGGTGTTGTGAGACTTCTTACTGTGTTCAGAACTATATACAGTGCTGAGATTCTTTCAAACATTCATGTCTTCTCAATCTAAAACATCTTCTGGTTATTCCATGCCCTCCTTGCAATTAATAGTCACAGAATTCATCAGACAAAGGGCAATTTCTAAACTTACTGTGGGATCAGGTGCCTTTGGAAAAGGAGGTGGGGGTCCCCAGTCAATGCCATGTGCAAAATGAGCATTCTTTTCCAGATACAATCCACAACCCAATCCACAAACACCATCTCCCTCAGACTCAACTGTCCCAATTCTAGACAACATCCCCATTTGCATTGACAACTGAGATTTTAATTGATTAATCTCCTGCTGGAACTTGGAGTAATCAGAACTTTGATTCTTTTCACTAACTTGATATACTTTAAACTGAGTCACAGACAATATATTTACCTCATTGTGTTGTTCCTGCTTGTCTACTTTCCTGCAAAATTATTTTCTTCTCTTCTCAACTAACTCTCTCATAATTTTTAACTCATCGTTTAACTTCATTTTCTCTAAACTAACAATCACAATAACTTCACTCATTTCAACCAACATTTTCCTTTATCTTTGCCCAATCTGCATTCTCTATCTCCTCTTAATTCTTTTTCTGTTCCAAACAGCTCACAATGGCAATTTCTTTCTCACATTTGTCTGCCCGTTTTCCCTGAACTTTCCTTAGATCATCACAATACTTCTGCCCTAGGGATCCTGGTCCTGTCTCTGTTTTGGCACAAGATTCTGCGCATAGGGGCCACCTTTTCTTCTTAATAAATTCCCTGATTCTTTTTTCTCACATGGGACACTTCTCTGTCTCTGTGCTGTTTCCTGCCATTCTATATTTAACAACGAGGGGTAGGGAGTTGATTGGACTGCTGGTACAGCTTTGGGCTATGTTCCAGTTCTAATTCCTTCAGATCCTAATGCAAACCTACAGAGTTTACCCTATCCTCTTTATTAGTAACAATGCATGCACAATAAACAATTTCCCGAAAGCAGTTATTTGTCCAATAAGGAATTTACACATGTTGGCTCTGAGTTTTAAATTATCATTCAATATAGATTCTGCTGGATTCGATATCGGAGCAACAAAGTTACTTTTTAATCGAGCCCACCCAGGGCCACCAATTGTTGTGCCTGCTGCACAGTCTGTTTTAATCTTGTTAGTATAACCAATATTTATTTAATCCATAATCATCCACCCAACAATAAGTTACCCTACAAAGAATATTAGAGTTCAAGCCCAGTTTAACACCTTAATTTAACTTTGCGTGACCGGCAAGTACCCAAGCAGATATTGGTCTTTATCTGTGCATTGGTCTCGGTCGTCCTCTGCGTACTCTGGTCCTTTGGTCTGGTCTGGCACTCTGGCTCTGGTCTTCCTTTCACCTCCGGTGTGGTGGCTCTCCTCGTGCTGCTCATTGCTGCGATGGTCACAGTTGTTGTAGCCCATTCATGGGGTCAGAGAGAGAGATTCCTGTTTGCACAGCACCCTTTATACCCCATTGGGTTTCACACCCCTTTTGGCCATTGCCAATCAATTGATCAGATCTTGATCATCCTGATCGATAAGAATCCAATCAGGTGCTGCCACACCGATCTCTGGGTGTGTACCCAACGGCCATGCCTGTAGGTGCTAGAGGAACATAGAGTTCACACCTTCCCCCCAAACAAGGGGCCACGGCGCCCTCATATCTGGTAAACAACCCAGTGTGACCAGAAAGTCTTTTCTATCCTGGAGATGAAACAACCCAGTGTGACCAGAAAGTCTTTTCCACCCTGGAGATGATCCATATCTTGTTTATTCACTTGTCAGAGTTGCAGTCTATTTGTCTCTGTCTTTAGGTTGCAGCCTGTCATGTTAGTTTTGCCCAATTGTTCCAGAGTACTTTTCAAATCGCCATTTTAGATAGCCTGGTTAGCCACAGTCCCCCCTTTGATCCTGAACGCGAAGCATGATGGATCACAAACTCAGGACCAGTGTCTGTCATGAATTCCCCAGTCACTCAACAGTCAAGTAAGGCCCAGGTATTGGCGTGCACAGTAATAACACATCCCTACAACATGCTGACATTCCAGAAGCTACAGCCAATAACACTCTACAAATACAAACAATCACATATTTTAAACACCATTTTAGGTTCAGAGTTATGCACAGGTCAATAATAAATCATTGATACAGATGCAAAAGGGATATAACATTTAAATTTGGATTTTGAGGGTCATGCACCAAATGTGCTGAAGAGGTAGGTTTAACTCTCCAAAGTATTTGTTCTTTAAAAATGATCCAGATTTGCATAATAAACACTTTTTGTCACAGTTACCATTTTAAACTTCTAGAGTCACAGCTCAAAATCTATCTCCTTCTAGCATACACATGACCCAATTAACACAATGTTACCAAAGTACAAGTTCAAAGTAATTCAAATGATTTTCTATCAGTTTAACAAATCATAGAGGAAACTTCTCCATCATTCTGTCAACTTTACCAATTTTATTTATAAATAGCATGATTTGCACAAATGGTTTATTTGTTCCTCTTTTAAGCATTTTAACTCCTGTAACCCCAAATAACTAAATACTAGGAAAAATCCTGTCATCTGTTGTAAAGTCATTGACACTCTCCAGAGCCCTCAACATTTCAGAAAAATTAACTCCCAATTTATTGTCATTTACATACATTGAACTGAACAAACTTTACGTGTGAACATGAGGATTACCACAGATAACATTTACTCAGTATAGGAAAGTCACAAAACAAACAGATATTACTTTATAAAATTATCTCACATTCAAATGGTTACATCATAAACTGAGAATATGTTTCAATGCATCCCTCTTTGAAACACAAAACCCACACAGACACTTTCCATTAATCTTTATTTGTCAAAATTAAACTTATTTACCTCTTCAGAATTTAGGGAGCTTCCCATTTATAAGTTGGTTATTTTGTGTGCTCAATTTATTCTATCAATTAAATGTCGGGAACTGTAACACTTAAGCGTAACCAATCGCTTTAATTTGAAAGTTAACAGTGAAAATATCTGAATGAGCCAAACTCTTCAAGTCTCAATTATCACACGGTTGTGATAAACAATCCTGGAGTCTTGAAACTGCTAGACTTGTTATTCACAGGCTATCTATTTAAAACAAAACACAAAAATTACATTCGGCTTGGAGTCAAATGAGTTAATTTGGTCTCAAAATCTGTCAAATTAAAAACAAAAATAAAATTTGCCACCTCCAATGTATATAAATTTTTAATTACCAAATTAGGGACAGAAGATGGTGAATTTTCTGCCAGTTAAAAAAAGAAATAAAACACATTCCAATGTGATGATGTCACGATTTCTTCAAGACAAAGGAAAGAGCACATGGTTCCCTCCAAGGTTTAAATCCTTTCTTAACAAAATTTGAACCCAGGATTATTCAAAATTCAAGTTGGTTATTTCAAACTTCAATTTATGTACTTTCATTTTGAAATTTCAATTTACTTTCCAAAACTTGTGTTCAAAGTAACATCACAAACACACATACACACACACAGATATATCCTATACCTCTTAAGCACAATCATGGCCATTGATTATACTTGAAGGTTAAGGAAATCCAAAAATTTATTTCAATTTAATCCAATCTCCAATTTTTATTTAACTCTGTATCAAACCCACTGTTGTAAAATCACAATTAGGGGAAGAATATTAAAACATTAAAGCAAACAACAACAAAAACCTCCAACCACCACTTTATTAAACATACAGACACACATGGAAGCTTCCAACATTCATGAGTTACTCGTCGCAGTATTCCCAGCCTCTGACCTGTTTGATGTGGAGTGATGATTCCAGTGAATGGGCCTAATAATGACATGTTCACTGACTACAGCGATGCTCCTAACATCAGGAAACATGACCCATGACTGATGTGGCAAGGAACAATGGCGTTGTGCTTTCATGTTGACAGAAACTGTGACTTTTCACTTCACACAATGCTTTACACTGCTGTAGCCTGATGTAAGTAGCAGTCCCGGCTGATGTATTTTGATGAATATTATTATATTTTGGGACTGCAGCTTTTAAAGTAGGATAAGTGAATGGAGTCATGCGACCTGTGCTGGAACCTGCTTGACAGTAATTGTTAGAGGTCAGAAGAGACGATGGGCCCTATTTTACCATTTTGATTCTAAGTACTGGGTGGACTCAAAACTGGGAGTGTTTCAGATCTGACTTTTAGGCCCATTCTGAGGCGCCTCCATACGCACTCTGCCTGAAAAAATATCAGTGATGTCACACAAGCCTGTGAGTGGGGCGAAACATGCCCGAAATCCTGCAGCTTCGATTGGAGCCTCCAACTGCGCACGTGCAAACAAATTATAAAAAGCTGCTCCCCTGCCACATCCCTCCTGGGCGGGATGCTTCCCCCTGGCCCCCACAGACATTGCCCCACCCCACAACATTACTGAGCCCCTTACCCCTGCCACCCAGACCAATCATGGCATCCATCCTCCTTCCCCCACCAATCTCAGGCAGAGTGGCAGCAGACCCCCCCCCCCCACCATTCCCCCTCTCCCCACCGATCTCAGGCAGTGATCCCCCTATTCTGTTCGTTCCAACCCTGGACCCTACTGCACAAAGCTCCCATTACCCCCCCACACCTCCCTCTCTCTCTCTCCCTTGTCCCCAATCATTGAGGCACTGATCTACCCACCCGCCAGCCCCCGTCAGCACACCTGCAAATGCTCACTTGCCTTCCTCTAAATGCTAACAAGCAAACTGCATGGAACTTGTTGGAATGCTCTGTCAACCTGCTTGTAGCTGATCGGCCCGAACGAGTGACAGCTCCATAAAAACCCCAAGAATGGACAGGCAGGCAGGCAGTGCAGGAAGGAATGACTACACATCTAGCCCCCTGATTTAGTGAGGGCGACCTGAGGAGATGCTGGATGCAACAGAGGTGAGATGGGACGTTCTCTTCCCCCCAGGAGAATGCAGTCCTAGGAGAGGCTGATGGCAATGCAGCCTGGGAAGCAGTTGCTACTTCCGTCAGTGTCAGGGCACTGGCCCCCTGATCTGGGATGCAGTGCCGGAAAAAAGTCAATGGCCTCATCCGGGCAAACAGGGTGAGTGCTGAACCCCATCTCGCATCTTAGAACATAGAACACTACAGCACAAACAGGCCCTTCGGCCCACAAGTTGCGCCGATCACATCATCACCTACCAACCTACAGACCTATCTATAACCCTCAATCTCATTAAACCCCATATACTCTTCCAGAAGTCTTTTAAAAGACCCCAGCGAGTTCGCCTCCACCACCACTGACGGCAGCCGATTCCATTCACTCACCACCCTCTGAGTGAAAAACTTACCCCTAACATCACTTCTGAACCTCCCTCCCCGCACCTTAAATCTGTGTCCTCTCGTAGCGACCATTTCAACCCGGGGAAATAGCCTCTGAGAGTCCACCCCAAAGCGCCTCCAGATCTCTTCCCCAGCACCCTGCATGCTTCCAGCCCCTGACCCCAAGCACCTCCCTCCTATCTGCCGCCAAGAGTACAATGCGCTTGCCCACTGAGGGCCACCACCTGATATTCTGCAGGAGACACACCATCATTTCTTTCATGGCTCCTTTTATCTCATGATGTGGAGATGCCGACACTGGACTGCGGTAAACATAGTAAGAAGTCTCACAGCACCAGGTTAAAGTCCAACAGGTTTATTTGATCGCAAAAGGCTATGAAGGGGTATGGTGTACTGGCCTTCATCAATCGAGGGCATTCCAGGCCCCCACCACTCTGTGTAAAAAACGTCCCTCTGATATCGGAGTTATACCTCACCCCTCTCACCTTGAGCCTGTGACCCCTTGTGATCGTCACCTCTGACCTGGGATAAAGCTTCCCACTATTCACCCTATCTATACCCTTCATAATTTTGTACACCTCTATTAGGTCTCCCCTCATTCTCCAACTTTCCAGGGAGAAGAACCCTAGTCTACCCACTCTCTCCTCATAGCTAAGACCCTCCATACCAGGCAGCATCCTGGTAAACCTTCTCTGCACTCTCTCTAAAGCCTCCACGTCCTTCTGGTAGTGCGGTGACCAGAATTGGACGCAGTACTCAAAATGTGGCCTAACCAGCGTTCTATACAGCTGCACCATCAGACTCCAGCTTTTATACTCTACATCCCGTCCTATAAAGGCAAGCATACCATATGCCTTCTTCACCACCTGTGCTGCCACCTTCAGGGATTTGTGGACTTGCACACCTAGGTCCCTCTGTGTTTCTATACTCTTGATGGCCCTGCCATTTATTGCATACTCCCCCCCCTACATTCGTTCTTCCAAAATGCATCACCTCACATTTATCTGGATTAAATTCCATCTGCCATTTCTCCGCCCAATTTTCCAGCCTATCTATATCCTGCTGTATTGTTCGACAATGCTCATAATTATCCGCAAATCCAGCCATCAACGCGTCATCCGCAAACTTGCTGATAACACCAATTACACCTTCTTCCATATCATTTATATATATTACAAATAGCAAAGGTCCCAGTACAGAGCCCTGCGGAACACCACCGGTCACAGGCCTCCAACCGGAAAAAGAACCTTCGACTGCTACCCTGTCTCCTGTGGCCAAGCCAGTTCTCTACCCATCTAGCCACCTCTCCTTGTATCCCATGAGCCTTAACCTTCTTAACCAACCTGCCATGAGAGACTTTGTCAAAAGCCTTACTGAAATCCATACAGATGACACCCTTCCTTCGTCAACCGTTTTTGTCATCTCCTCAAAAAACTCCACCAAATTTGTAAGGCATGACCTCCCTCTTACAAAGCCACGCTGTCTGCCACTAATGAGATTGTTCCGTTCTAAATGCGCAAACATCCTATCTTTAAGAATCCTCTCCAACAACTTCCCTAACATGGACATCAAGCTCACCGGCCTATAATTACCTGTGTTATCCCTGCTACCCTTCTTAAATAACGGTACCACACTCGCTATCCTCCAATCCTCATGGACCTCACCTGTATCCAGTGAAGAGACAAAGATTTCCGTCAGAAAATGGTCAGCAGAAAACGACCATTAGGCCTGAGCCGCCTGCGTGCAGGTCCGTGACTGCAGCTGCCAGCGTATCCATGCCTGCTGCTTCATCGCTCACCCATCGCCACAGGACTTCAAGGGTTGAACAGGACACTGACGATGATGATGGTGTCAAAACTAGCGTGTGATTTGGATTAAAGTGAGGGAGAGTTGCACAGTGCCAGCCTCACTCTCTCTTCCCAATTCCCATCTAGATCCAGTGGCAAGACAAGAGTCAGGACGGCTGGACAGTCATAGCTAGGGTGAAGAGAAAGATCAACTTAATGCAAGGTAGGTCCGTTCAAAAGTCTGATGGCAACAGAAGCTGTTATTGAGTTGGTTGGTACGTGACCTCAGGCTTTTGTATCTTTTAGTCGATGGAAGTAGGTGGAAGAGAAAATGCCCAGGGTGAGTGTGGTCCTTAATTATGTTGGCTGCTCTGTGAGGCAGCAGGAAGTGTAGACAGTCAATAGATGGGAGGCTGGTTTGCGTAATGGATTGGGCTACATTCAGAATCTTTTGTAGTTTCTTGACGTCTTGGGCAGAGGAGCCATACCAAGCTGTGATACAACCAGTAAAGAGAAAATGTTCTCAATCGTATGCAGCCAGCTCAGGAAGAGGCTTCAGAGGTGGAGACCCTGGAATAAACATACCCAGTGAATGTTCTGGATCATCTGTCACAAAGTGGAAGTGATGGTTTCTCCGGGACAATTAGGGACGGGCAATAAATGTTGGTCCAGCCCATTAAGGAATAAACACAATGCGTGTTAGTGTGTGCTGGGCCCGCGGTCTCCTCACACCAGCCGGTTACTGACTGTCAGCAGCAGCCACTCCTGGAGCCGGGGACAGAGGCGGCTCCTCACCCGGGGCTCCCAGAAACACCGACCCCCCCGGGGAGCGGCCATTCCCAGCGCTCAATGCCGGGGCTCTCAGATACACACAGCCCGCGGCTTCTATCTGGCCCCGGTAACACATCCCTCACAGCCTCCTCTTCCTCTTCCATGCGCGCTTGTCACCGGCAAGTTTTCCCCCAGTCTCTCCGCCGCCAAGACGCCACCAGCCGCACCGAGAGCGCCAGAACTTTCCAGAAGCTCCCCTCCCCCTCCCGGGACAGCCAATCCTCCAATCACAGCCTCTCCTTTTCCCGCGCTCCGGCCGCTGGCGCTCTGACCGTTGGGCTGACTGAGGCCCCGCCCCCGCGCGCGCTCAGGATCCTCCAATCACAGCCTCTCCTATTGGCTTCAGGGGCTCAGCTCCGGCAGCCCCGCCACCTGCTCAGGGAGGGGGAGGGAGAAACGGATGGGGGCTGGGGTGAGGGAGGCGGTAGGGATGGGGGCAGGTAGGGATGGAGGGGGATGGTAGGTATGAGTGGGGAATGGTAGGGATGGAGGCAGGTGGGGATGGTGGGTGAGTGGTAGGGATAAGGGTGGATGGTAGAGATGGAGGGTGAGTGGTAGGATGGTAGGGAGGGAGGATGGTAGGGATGGAAGGGGACAGGTAGGGTTGAAGGAGGCAGGTAGGGATGGAGGGAAGATGGTAGGCTTGGAGGGGGAAAATGTGGGGATTGACGGGAGAAGGTAGGAATGGAGGGGGCAGGTAGGGATGGAGAGGGAAGGTAAGGATGGAGGGGGGGAAGGTAGGGATTGAGGGAGGATGGTAAGGATGGAGGGGGCAAGCAGGGATGGAGGTGGCAGGTAGGAATGGAGGGGGGAAGGTAGGGATGGAGGGGGGATGGAGGCGGGCAGGTCAGGATGGATGGGGAAGGTATGGCTAGAGGGGGTAGGTAGAGCTGGAGGGGGAAGGTAGTAATGGAGGGGGCAGATGGGGATGGAGGGGACAGGTAAGAAAGGATAGGGGAAGATTGGGATGGAGGGGCTTGGTCGGGACGGAGTGGGGAAGGCCGGGATGGAGGGTGGAACCACAGGGAAAAACAAACAACAGTACAGCGCAAGAACAGGTCCTCCAGCTGTCCAAGCCTGCATGTGTTCCTAATGACCACCCATTTGTAACCCTCTATTCCCAAGGTAGGGATGGAGGGGGCAGGTATGGATGGAGGGGGGGAAGGTAGGGATAGAGGGGGGGAGGTAGGGCTGAGGAGAGGGAGCAGGGATGGAGGGGGGGAGGCCATGGGGATGGGGCAGACATAGTGATGGAGGGGGGAGATAAGGAGGGGAGCAGGGATGGAGGGAATTGTAGGGATGAAGGGGGGATGGTGGGGATGGAGAGAGGATAGTGGGTGGATGTAGGCATAGAGGGGTAGGTGGTAGAGATGGAAGAGGGGAGGTAGGGATGTGGGGGGCAACGGTGATTGCTCTGGACAGTTGAATGCTCAGACACCCTTCAAATTCAAAATGAAAAGAGCGCTGGTACAACAAGGAAAATGGAAAAGCACAGACCATGGTGAAGAGATGTATTATTGCCCAGTTTTTTTATTCATTCGCAGGAATAGGCGTGGCTGGCTGGCTAGCATTTATTGCTCATCCCTAGTTCTCGAGAAACTACCACTTTCTTGAACCAGTCTGTGTGGTGTAGGTACACCCACGGTGCTGTTAGGGAGGGAATTCCTGTATTGACCCAGTGACAGTGAAGGAACGGCCGATATATTTCCAAGTCAGGATGGTAGGAGACTCAGAGGGAACCTCCAGGTGTTAGTGTTCCCATATGTCTGCTGCTCTTATCCTAGATGGGAAAGGTTGTGAGTTTAAAGGCGCTGTTTAAGGAGTCTTGGTGAGTAGCCGCAGTGCATCTTGTAAATGGTACACACGGCTGTAACTGAGCGTCAGTAGTGGAGGGAGTTGGTGCCAGTCAAGAGGGCTGCTTTGTCCTGGATAGTATTTAGCTTTGTGTGTGTTGTTGGAGCTACGCTCTTACAGGCAAGTGGAGAGTTTTCTATGACACTCTTGTCTTGTGTCTACGGGATTTATGTTTACACATGTCCACATGGTGGGATCTATTGGTGGATGGAGTGGGGGTTGGAAGTCTCTGCCGTGAACCTTCCTGTGACTGAACAGGCCCATTCCTGATCTGCAGACTGTTGAGTTCATGGGACAGGATATCCCAGAAGTTAGTGGCATCAGGACAGCATCCTTTTGCTGCTTTCTCTGCCACTCTGGTTCATCATTAAAGCATATGGACTCAAAGCGCGATGCAGCTTGATGGACATGTGATTGCCATTTTCGACGACTGGTCACAAGCTCTTCCCAGTCATTAATGTTTCATTGTTCTCCTCTTGAACAGTGGTCAGATAGGGGGAAAAAAGGCCTTGTGAATCATAGAATCCCAGTAGTGCAGAAGGAGACCATTTGACCCATTGAATCCGCACTGACCACAATCCACCCAGGTCCCATCTCCCTAACTACATATATGGTAATGTCCCGAACTATCTCATGTGGCTCCTGGTCAGTTTTTAAAATAATGTCTCTGAGAGGTGCCTTGAGATGTGTTATTGCGGTGTCGATAGCAGTCATGATGTGGATGTGCCGGCGTTGGACAGGGGTAAACACAGTAAAAAGTCTGACAACACCAGGTTTTAGTCCAGCTGATTTATTTGATAGTAAACTCACAAGCTTTCGAGGGGACTCTCCGTCAGGTGAATGGAGAGTTCTGGCCTCGGACAGAGCATATACCTGACGAAGAGGGAGTCCCCTCGAAAGCTTGTGAGTTTACTATCAAATAAATCGGTTGGACTAAAACCTGGTGTTGTCAGACTTTTTAATGTGTTATTGCACCATGGATGAGTGAAAAACATCATAATGCACAAAATAGTGCTAGTCCACCTGACATTATGGGGCTATTTAGCTAATCCTCCTGACACTATGGGGCATATAGCTAGTCCTCCTGACAGTAGGGGGCAATATAGCTCATCCTCCTGAAACCAGGGGGGAATTTAGCTAGTCCTCCTGACACATTGGGGAATTTAGCTAGTCCTCCTGACACTATGGGACAATTTAGCTAGTCCTCCTGACACTAGGGGACAATTTAGTTCGTCCTCCTGACACTATGGGGAATTTAGCTAGTCTCCCTGACACTGGGGGGCAACTTAGCTAGTCCTCCTGACACCAGGGACGAATTTAGCTAGTCTTCCTGACACCAGGGAGGAATTTAGCTAGTCCTCCTGACACTATGGGGAATTTAGCTAGTCCTCCTGACACTATGGGGAATTTAGCTAGTCCTCCTGACACTATGGGACAATTTAGCTAGTCCTCCTGACACTAGGGGACAATTTAGCTCGTCCTCCTGACACTAGGGGACAATTTAGCTCGTCCTCCTGACACTATGGGGAATTTAGCTAGTCTTCCTGACACTGGGGGGCAACTTAGCTAGTCCTCCTGACACTAGGGAGGAATTTAGCTAGTCCTCCTGACATCAGGGAGGAATTTAGCTAGTCCTCCTGACACCAGGGAGGAATTTAGCTAGTCCTCCTGACACTATGGGGAATTTAGCTAGTCCTCCTGACACTATGCGGAATTTAGCTAGACCTCCTGACACTATGGGGAAGTTAGCTAGTCCTGCTGACATGATGGGTAATCTAACCCGCATGTCTTTGGACTGTGGGAGGAAACAGAGCACCCAGAGAAAACCCACACAGACACGGAGAGAACATTCAAACTCCACACAGTCACCCGAGGCCGAATTGAACCTGGGTCCCTGGCGCTGTGAGGCAGCAGTGCTAACCTCTGTGCCACTGTACCGCCCATGAAGATGTGTTCTTCAGCCATTTGGAGTTGATTTTATAGGCATTTTGCCTGCATGCTTGTGCAGCTGGATGACGAAGGCATTTGTTCAATGGTCCTCCTGTTGAATCCAAGGAATGCAGTGGAGGCATTGCTTATGGAATTTCTCTCACACACTCTCGTGTTACTGATACACAGCGCAGATCTCACCACAGTATAAAAGTGGTGATGTCAGCTGTTCTGTACATTGTACCATTTTTCACTCATCCACGGTGTATAACACATCTCAAGGTGCCTCTCAGGGACATTATTTTAAAAATTGACTAGGAGCCACATCAGCTATTTGGACAGATTACCATACGTCCCATCCAAAAAAATGGGTCTTATGAGCATTTGAAAGAAGGAAAGGGAGAAAGGCAAAGAAATTCACAGAGGGTATTCCACTATTTAGGTCTTCGACAGTTGAAGGCACTGCTACGAATGGAGGAGCAATCTAAATCAAAGATGTACAAGATGCCAGAATTAGAGCAGGGCAGATGTTTATGAGGTTGGAGGAGATTAGAAATAGGGAGATTCAAAGTCATTGGGGCTTTTCAAAACAAGAATGAGAAGTTTCAAGTCAAGGCATTATTTAATTTGGTTTATTATTGTCACATATTAAAATACAGTGAAAAGTATTGTTTCTTGCACGTTATATAGACAAAACTGTTCGTAGAGAAGGAAAGGAGAGAGCGCAGAATGTAATGTTACAGTCATAGCTAGGGTGTAGAGAAAGATCAACTTAATGCAAGCTAAGTCAGACAAAAGTCTGACAGCAGCAGGGAAGAAGCTGTTCTTGAGTATGTGACCTCAGACTTCTGTATCTTTTTCCCGAAGGAAGAAGGTGGAAGAGAGAATGTCTAGGGTGCGTAGGGTCCTTAATTATGCTGGCTGTTTTGCCAAGTCAGCGGGAAGTGTAGACAGAGTCAGTGGATGGGAGGCTGGTTGCTTGACTGTTGCTTGACTGGGAGCCGGTATAGGTCAGGAAGTTCGGCTGTGAAAGGGGAACAGGACCTGGTGCAAGAAGCATGGGCAGCAGAGTTTTGGATGACCTCAAGTTTACGGATGGTAGAATATGGTGTTTATTGGAGTAGTCCCACTTTTCATGGATGATCCCCAAAGCTCAGCATGGCATTCTGTTGAGCACAAACCATAGTGGCCTGTGCCCACCAATGAGGACTCCCCAGTGCTGTACCTCTCGCCAACACATGCTTCTGATGGGTGATGTGAATGTTTCTCACCATCTAAAATACTAGATTTGTATGTGTGCACTGTTGGAGGGTGTGCCAGAGTTGTGACGATGAACCCTGAGTGCTGACTCCCATTTGGTCACCCCTTAACCTGCTCTCTTATCAGCTTTTATACCATCATTGAAGCTGGTGTGACCATTATCTATGAAAGAGATGTTTAAGCTGTATTAATATGGTTCCCTCCAATTTAGACACAACAAGGAATCCATGAAAAGTCTTCAGGAGATCTGCGAAGCTGGTGGCTGCTACGTGACTGGTAAATGTCAATACCTATGTGTAAAATTTGAAAATAATTAGAGAAATCAGTGGGCCAATCAGCAGAGTGTATGAGATGTGTCCCGTTAACAATGAAAAAGGGTACCTATTTTTACTCAGAATTATTTATGACCAGCATAATACATGCATAGATATAGCTAGAAAAGACTTATTTATATTTGATTCCTATCTTCTCACCTATTTCACCTATTGGGGCAGCATAGTGGGGAGGCAGCACCAGGCATCCAGGTTCAATTCCGGTCTCGGGTCATTGTCTGTAAGGATTCTGCATGTTCTCCCTGTGTCTGTGTGGGTTTCTTCCGGGTGTTCTAATGTTTTAATAAACTGAATTGGACGGATAAAGGAACATTAATTTTTTGCGACGAAATGTTCTTTTTGAAGCGATATCAAAGTAGTGTAGAGATAATGTGAGACGAAGGAATCTTCTGAAACCTTCACCCTGCACTGACCATCGCCTAAGCCTGACTTGTCCCTGAACACCATCAAACACATATTGGTGTTGGAAAGACGTAACTTGCATCTCTATTCCCCTTTCAACCCAAGGCACTTCACAGACAATGAAGAAGTTCTGAAGGATAATTACTGTTGTAATATAGATAATCTGGCAGCATTGTGTGTACAACAAGTTTCTGGAAATAATAGTGTAATAATGGTCTGATAAGCCGCTTGAGGGGTAAAATATTGGCCAGGAATTAGGTGCAAGTTCCCTGGTTCTTCCAATAGTGCTATAGCATCTTTTATGTCCACTTGTGAGGACAGATGAAGGCTTCAGTTTCACAGCTCATGCAAAAGAAGGCACTTCTTTCAGTGCAGCATCTAGTACAGCACTGAACATATCAGCCTGGTAATGTGTTCAAGTTCTGGATATATTATGAACCAAAATATTGACACCCTAATTTTAAACAGAATGGGTTTTGGGTGGGTGAGTGGTGAAGTGAGTTTGACCTGTTGATAAAAGGTATAGATAAAGTCGGCATGGAGCGATGTTTCCTCTTGTGTAGCATTCTAGGACAAGACGTCATAATCTTATGATAAGGGAGTAGCAAATTTAGAGAAACTACTTCTGTCAAAACATTGTGAATCTGTGGAATTTGTTACCCCAAAGTGCTGTGGATGCTGGGATGATGAGTACATTTCAGGAGGAGTTAAACATTTTTAATCGGTAATGGGTTGATGGGTTATGGGGATGAGGAGCATATCAGCCGTGATCGAATAGCAGAGCAAACTTGATGGGCCGAATGGCCTAATTCTGCTCCTAGTCTTATGAGCTTATCTGCTCAAGCCATCTTCTCCCCATACTGTGCCCATTGGAGACGAGCTGATTGGGTAGCACGGTAGCACAGTGGTTAGCACTGCTGCTTCACAGCTCCAGGGTCCTGGGTTCGATTCCCGGCTCGGGTCACTGTCTGTGTGGAGTTTGCACATTCTCCTCGTGTCTGCGTGGGTTTCCTCCCACAGTCCAAAGATGTGCGGTTTAGATTGATTGGCCATGCTAAGAAATTGCCCCTTAGTGTCTCAGGGATTTGTAGGTTAGAGGGATTAGTGGGTATAATATGAAGAGATATGGGGGTAGGACCTGGGTGGGATTGTGTTCAGTGCAGACTCGATGGGCCAAAGGGCCTCTTTCTGCACTGTAGAGTTCTATGATTCTCTGCTGCCCATATGTTACTAGGGCTGAAATGGTGCATTTTGTTTGCAAAGGTTCCCCCCTTGCAGATGGCTAGTCCAACCTTCATATCTTCCAAACTCAGAGTTGGATGCCAGATTGGAGATGTTTATGTGTTCTCTGATACACAGAAACACAGCTCTTGTGTTTGCTTCCATCTTCAAGGAATGGCTGTTCACTAGTAATTCTATCATTATTGGAGCAACATTTGTTGTAATGATACAATTCAGTCGTAATGCCCCTGTCTCGAAGTGGAGATAACTGCATGATACAGTCAGATACTGGCCTCGGCATTTTTACTTGACAGTACACATTTTGGCCGTTCCTGAAACTTCACCTTAGCTGTGTCCTTTGACAGTGCTTATAATAATCCATCGTCTGGCAACTACTTTTGTGGAGTGTGTTCTCTAATAGTCTTGGAGACATCACTGCCTTTTCTTAACTAATGGTAATGTTAGTCTTATTATCAGAAGGAGTCCTTTAACACCTGATTTACATAAGCACTCTGTATTGAAGACTAATTACATGACGTGTCTCTTCCTAGTTGGAGGACATTACTGCCTGATGCCCCTGTAATTCCTAAGTCCATGTTTCATCATCCTCAAATGTCATGGCTTTTGTTTAAAGTCCACATCAGATTCTGCCAACAGCTTCTTTCGGGATGTTAGGTCATTTATGTCACATACCAATCTGTCTCACAACATTTCATTAAGAGGCAGTCCAAATTTGCAATATTCTGCCAATTTTCATAACCTAGCCAAGACCTCAGGGACATGTTCCACAGGAGTTTTTCTGACCATGTTAAAGTGATATCTCTGGAGTATTACAGAGGGCTTTGGGTTTTTGTGGTTTTTCACTGGTTCTACTCATTATTTAAAATATTTGAGTAAAGGATATTCAATAAGTCAGACTTTTTATCACACTAAATGTGGGGACCCCATAACTTGGGGCCCCATATGCCATCAACAATATCACCTCTTGTTCTTTCTTTCCTTCAATGTTGTTAGCATGGAAAAAGTAATCCATGCACTCAGTGTATTGGGTCCAATCTTCCCCATGCCTATTGTAGAGTTCAAGTTTCCTGAGAAGAAGCATAATGGTTTTTTTCTGACCAGAGAAGATTCTTGACTTATGGATGTTGCCTGGAGGGAGAGATGGAGAAAATAAATCTTCTCATCGCCTATGTAGAATTCAGTATGTCAGTATCCTGTCACCAAAGACCCTTTGTTGGACACCAAAGAGAAAGGCTGCACCTACCGCTCACAGCTCCTCAGTCTGCATCTCGGAACTGGTCCAGGTTGAGCAGCAAGTATATAAGCCTCAGCTTCTCTGCTTCTTCTTCCTGATTGTTCATTTAAAAGGCAGATACTCATTTCTGTTTTAAGGCTACATCTTTTTCTCGCAGCAACTGTTCACGGAATAAATCATTATGAATCTCACAAACTATTTGATCCCTGATTAGTTAATCAGAAACTAATATTTTCTTTGTTTGGATTCTCAAAGGGTACAATTCGATTGATACATCTGTTCTTCGGCTTGCTGAATTGAAGGCATGTCTATTGAGGAAAATAATCAACACAAATTTTTCACCGGTCTCAGGGCCCGCTAAGTTCAAACTTGTTAGGGAATGCAGCAGTGCAGTAAATTCACAACTTCTTCTTGTACTTTTCCCAGCTATCTGCAGTATTTTCGGATTGATGCAGCAAAGTCCTTGTGCTGCATTGCCAACTCCTGACACTATGTAAATGTGTTGGATTTTTGAGTCACAAGAACAAGGCCTTATAATGAAGAGTAGTTTATTCTGCAGCTTAGCAGCTACTTCAACACTTCTGCTCTGCCCACGTTCCCGGGGCTAACTGACTCTGGCCTCCCAATGTGTGACCTCTTCTGTAACCACCTCATTACCGCTCTGTCTGTAGTTTCCTTGGCAGTTTTGTCAGCTGTGGTTTGTCAATGCCTTCCATTCTCAGGGGTAGGATGAGAGTCAGATTGTATCTCAGCTGAAATGTGATTTCAGTGCTCACCAGATAAAACAAGGTGAAAGGGATTTTATAGAACTGAGCAATTGACTGATGGCTTTAAGTACTGTAGCCTGACAATGTTACCTGTTAGAATGTAACCAGTGACAACTTTGTATTGGATGTAATGTGACCAATGGGAACAAGGTGTAAGGGTCAGTTGACCCAGTAAACCATGGAACCAATTACAGAGTGATGTAATAGTCAGCTGACCAGCTGATTCACTATAAATAAGGAATAATGTAAAATTGTCAGTAGCTTGGAGCGGCCCAGGGCAAGGTCCCAAGTTTGGAGTAAAGATGTTTCTTTATTAAACCCTTCCTTTTGTTTTTAAGTTGGAGTATGTTTTGTTGTATTTTCATTAGCTATATTTTGAAAAGTTCCTTCTGAAGAAACATTACCTGCCTAAATTAGAAGCTTTCATCCATTGGACTTGTTTTTATTGCTTTGGAGGTGATTTCCAATACTTTGGATGTAATTTCTATTACCTTGAAGATGTTTGCATTTGACAGCTGCCAGCATTCTTATGCAGCTCAACCTTGGACCTGAGATGAGGAACACGAGGAAGAGCAACACCAACTGCAGATGGAGCAGCAGTAGTGCCTGCTTCTCCTGAGTTTTTTTTTTGCTACTCCACAGGACAGAGGATTAGCAAGGAACTCTAGCCTGCAGCAGGTATTCTAGCTCCCAACATCCCTCTGTCCTTTTCGGCTCTTATCTGCTCTATCCTTTCCTGCTTTTGTTCCTTTAGTTTCTTAATCTTTTCCCTCTGCCTGCTTCGATTCCTCCAGTTTCTTACGAACTGTGTTTAATTCCTTTTCTGTTCCTAGCAGTTGTCCTAAGCAACCCACAATGGCAATTTCTTTCTCGCATTTGTCTGCCCGTTTTCCCTGAACTTTCCTTAGATCATCCCAATACTTCTACCCTAGGGATCCCGGTCCTGTCTCCATGTGTTGGCACAAGATTCTGCCCATAGGGGCCACCCTTTCTTCTTAATAAATTCCCTGATTTTTGTTTCCCATATGGGACACTTCTCTGTCTCTGTGCTGTTTCCTGCCATTCTATATTCAACAACAAGGGGTAGAGAGTTGATTGGACTGCTGGTACAGCTTTGGGCTATGTTCCGGTTCTAATTCCTTATTAGTAACAATGCATGCACAATAAACAATTTCCCGAAAGCAGTTATTTGTCCAGTAAGGAATTTACACCTGTTGGCTCTGAGTTTTAAATAATCGTTCAATATAGATTCTACAGGATTCAATATTGGAGCAACAAAGTTACTTCTTATTGATGTCCCTGCAGAGTCGCCAATTGTTTTGCCTGCCGCACAGTTTGTTTTAACCCTTATACGATCCCTGGAGAGGGAGCACGCGGTGTCTGCGGGCACAGTTGAGGCCTTCCGTGCCCGTTGGGCACCGCAGGGGCTGAGGTGCCTTATAGACCCCGATAATCACATTTTGATTTGACTCGTCTTAAGTTTCCTTTGTACTTTTTGTTTCTGTTCGGGCCGTTCCCCCTCCTTTTGGAGAGCCGCCCCCTTTTTCTTTGTCCAAACGTAATTTAAGTTTGTTTACTTGGTTCGACCCTCAAGAACTGGACAAATAACTGTAAGTAGATGTCTTGTTAGTTCAACCAATATTTATTTAAAGCAAACAATCAATAATCACCCACCCAACCAACAATAAGTTATCTTACGGAAAATACTAGAGTTCACGTCCAGTGCAAGATCTTGACTTAACTTTGCATGACTGGCAAGTACCCAAGCAGATAGTGGTCTTTATCTGTGCGTTGGTCTCAATCGTCCTCTGCATAGTCTGGTCCTTTGGTTAGGCCTGGCACTCTGGCTCTGGTCTTCCTTCCTTCTCGGGTGTGGTGGCTGTCCTCGTGCTGGTCTTCGCTGGCAACAGTCACTGTTTTTGTAGCCCATTTGTGGGGTCAGAGAACGAGAGAGAGATTCCTGGTTGCGCAGCACCCTTTATGCCCCATTGGGTTTTGCTCCCTTTTTGACCATTGCCAATCAATTGATAAGGACTTGATCACCCTGATCGATAAGAGTCCAATCAGGTGCTGCCAAACTAATCCCTGGGTGTGTCCCCAGCGGCCATATCTGTAGGTGCTGGTGGCACGTAGAATACACATCTCCCTCCCAAATAAGGGGTTACTGCACCCTTATGTCTGGTAAATAACCCAGTTTGACCAGAAAGTCTCTTTTGTCCTGGAGATGACCCATATCCTGTGTATTCATTTGTCTGGGTTGCAGCCTGTTTATCTCTGTCTTTTAGGCTGCAGCCTATCGTTTTAGTTCTTGCCTAATTGTCCCAAAGTCCTTTACAAATCGCCATTTTAGCTGGCCCGTTTGGCCACATCTTTAAGGGGTGTCTTTACAACTACATGAATGGGATGGGAACAGAGGCATATGGTCTCCGGAAGGATAAGGGGTTACAAATCAGGTGGGCAGCCTGATTGCAACAGGCTTGGAGGGCCGAAGGGCCTGTTCCTGTGATGTAATCTTCTTTGTGCTTTGTTTTATGTTTAATGGAGAAATGGGAATGACACATTTTTTTAATCACTGATCCCTCTCCCTCTCTTGCATTTAACCTTGTGTCCTGTGTTTGCAGGGACAGATATGTATGCTCCAGGGCCTTCTGGGCTCCAGGGCCTTCTGGACTCTAGGCCTCTACTGTGGCTCCTGCTTATCCTGCTCCAGAGAGCTTGGAGGTGTCCTCAGAAATGGCTGAAGGGACCTCTGAGGGTAGCACAGTTTTGGCATCAGCTTCCACCTCGCAGTTTACCATCCCAGATACTGACACGTCAGTGGGTTCAGTTAGTGATGAGGCTTCTGGATCACTCCCTGGTGAGCAAGACATCTGCTGATGTACGTCGGGTGGAGGAGGGAATGTCTGAGGCCTCTGGCACATGGGGTCTGCTGGAAGCGCGGACTGAGCTGGCCCCAGGCTACATGTTGGGCTTTTGAGATCACTTCTCCCTCAGATGCTGGAGATTCAGCAACAGAGCCAAGGAATGCAGGAGGGGCTGACAGCCACACTGGACCAACTGCGAGGCTTTTGAGAGTTGTTCCAAAGCTATTGCCTGTGTTACATGGTTCCCAGGCCAACTCTGCAAGGGTGGTGGCCATGGTGGAAAGTCTGGGGGAGGGAATCCTCACCATGAGTGGCAGGCTCCAAGCAATGGCCGAGTCACAGCAGAGTCTCAGAGGGCTGTGCCCGAGTCACAGTGGGCCATAGCTGAGGGACTGAAAGGGATTCTTGAGATTCTGTGGCCAATGGCTAAGAGGCTCGAGAGTTTGCAGGACACCCAGCAGGACAGCACTGAGACACAGTGGCCCCCAGGCTTTCCACCATGGCCACCACCCTTGCAGAGTCAGCCTGGGAATCACGTAACACAGGCAATAACTTTGGGACTCCTCCCAACAGCCTCGCAGTTGGTCCAGTGTGGGTGTCAGCCCCTCCTGCATTCCCCGGCCCAGTAAAAAGTCCAACCAATGTTGGACTTAAACCTGGTGTTGTCAGACTTTTTACTGTGTTTACCCCAGTCCAACGCCGGCAATTCCACATCATGACTACTATCAACACCGTTCCCTGGCCCAGTCTTAGAGGGTTATGGCTGAGGGGTTGTAGAGCGTGGCCCACTCTCAGAGGGCACTTGCTATGACTATGGTTAGGGCTGTAGTTAGGTGGCCCTTCAGGACTGGCAGGCCAGGTGAAGCAAGCACCGCTGTCCCATTTGCCTCAAATTTGTTTGTTCCATTGATCATTGCCGGAGGGATCCTTCATGTTGATGTCAGTTGGGGAAGCCACTCAATGTTGTGTCACTGAGAAAAGGAAGCCATTGGTTCCCCAGACCCCACAAGCGATTCCCTCCCCTCCCCACCCCAGGACCCCATGTGGGGGTTTACAGATATCTTATCCATTACACTGACATGGGCCCAGGTGCCAGCGTGCATGCAGAGCTGAAATAGGAGTCAAACTAGTTTGCACCAGGGCATTGTAATAATGATGATTAGCGAGTTGTCATCACCCTCCTGCCTGCCAAAGAAACTCACTAACACAGCATACCCAGGTGTGACAATGTTGCAGGAGTTAGAATGACTTGGAGGGATGGGGGGCAGGGGGGAGAATGGAAGCCACAGACAGAAGCCCCTAGCAACTGAACCGCCTGCTGATCAGTGCCTCCCTAGCTGCCCTCACTTGCCTCATTCAAGCTGCCAGCCCTCCGCCATTCCCCCACCCACATGCTCCCCAGAATCCCCAGACCCCCTGTTCCCCCATCCAGATTCTCCACAGAATACAGATTCCCCCTATTCCCTCACGCACATGCTGTCCAGAATCACAGACTCCCATACACATGCTCCCCAGAATCACAGACCTACATTCCCTGTAGCCACATGCTCCCCACAATCACAGCCTCCTCAATTCCCCCAGCCACATGCACCCACAATCACAGCGCCCCCCCCAATTCCTCCAGCCATATGCTCTCCACAGTGACAGCCCCCAAAATTCCCCCAGCCACATGCTCCCCACGATCTCAGCCCCCACTTCCACCAGCCACATCCTCCCCACAATCACATCTGCCCCAATCCCCCCAGCCACATACTCCCAGAATTACAGACCCCCAATTCCTCCAGCCACATGCTCCCCACAATCACAGCCCCCCCCAATTCCTCCAGCCATATGGTCCCCACATTCACAGCCCCAAAATTCCCCTAGCCATATGTTCCCAACAATCAGTCTCCCCAATTCCCCCAGCCACATGCTTCCCAGAATCACAGCCCCCCAATTCCCCCAGATATATGTTCCCCACAATCATAGACCCCCAACTCCCCCAGCAATATGCTCCCCACAATCACAGCCCCCCAATTCCCCCAGCCACATGCTCCCCACAATCACAGCCACCCCAGTTCCCCAAGCCATGTGCTGCCCACGATCACAGCCCTCCCAGTTCTCTCAGCCACAGGCTCTCCACAATCACAGTCCCCCCAATTCCCCCAGCCATATGTTCCCCACAATCTCATCTTCTTGAAAACTTGAGAGGCTGTAGCAGTGCAATGTGCAAGAGCTTTGTGCACATCCTTCAGCTGGAAGAGTGCTGAGTGCACTTGGACCCAGCAGCATCCACAAGACCTGCTGCAAATCCACATCATACACCCTGCTGAGCAACAGCACTCCCCCAACCCCCCCACACATTTGCAGAGCCGTCCCCGATCCGAGAAACAAATGACTGCAATGAAAGAAGTAGAGAGCTGTTGGATGATTGGCACTTAGCTCCTCACTAACCTTCACTGATGGAGCTCCAGTATTCGACTTTTACGGAGCGTGTCTGTTTCATGCCAATTTTGAATGGGCAAACACGGTGGTAAAGGGGAACTGCCAATAAAGTTGGGCGTGTAGCCGATTAAGTCAATTGAAATGCATGTAAATGCAAAATGGCCGTTGCGACCATTTCAAACGTCGTCTAGATCGTGACCATTTTTGGGCCTTTGTAAAGGTGAACCAGTGCATAGGCGGGCGCGGATTGCGCTAGTCGCCTCACGCCTGACTTTGCCACGTTTTCACACACGTAAATGATTGCAACTAGATGGTAAAATCGGGCCATAAGTTTGCTTCATTGTAAGGTGAGGTGTGAGGCATTTACATTTGAAGACAATGCCAGCATGTTCTGCGTATACCATAAACAGAGCTCAAGCCTGCTGAAGTACTAGGAAGATGCTATAATTATTAAGCTGTACGCAGTGGAGTTGTAAACTATCCTTTCTAAGGTGAAAGGAGAGTTAGGAGATAATTGATTAGCATTTTTACTTAATGTGCTTCCTGTTGCTATGGGCCAGAGGGTAGTGGGAGGCACCTTGAGATTAGGTTACAGGCTGTGCTAAATTGCCCCTTGGTGTCAGGGAGATCAGCAGGGTAAATACGTGGGCATAGGGCCTGGATGGGATTGTTGTTGATGCAGGCTTGATGGGCCAAATGGTCTCCTGCTGCACTGTGAAAAGCCCAGAAAACTGAAGGTAACTTTCACACGTGGGTTCCGTCTGAGAGAGAAAATTCACAAATCCAGAGAGGCCTCGTCTTAAAAACCATTGGTTTCCAATCACATTCAAGGCAGGATTGCCCGACTGATCACTCATTCTTCAGTTCCAGACATTGCCACTTAAACCCTTCATTAAGAAACAGAAGTGAAATATATAAATATCAAGCAGAGACAATCCATAGCTACGGTTCCTCTGAGAAATACTGAGACCAGCAAGAGGAACTGGCTGAAGTAGAAAGCCGAGGTTCTCTTAACTTTTCACATACTCTTTAGAGACAATTACCAAAATTCCACTGCCCCACCCCAGAATCAGTGGGCGAGGGGGCGAACAAAGGAAATATCCATTGATCTTGGACATGAATTTTTGGTCTCACTCAAACGAAGTTGTAAAATCCCACCCAGTAAAACCAGAAAGACTGGCCCATCGGGACATAGGTAAGCTGCAGAGCTGGACTGAGGTAGCAAATGGAGTTTAATATGGAAAAGTGTGAGGTGATTCATTTTGGAAGGAGTAACAAGAATACAGAGTACTGGGCAAATGGTAAGTTACTTGGTAGTGTGGATGAGCAGAAAGATCTCGGTGCCCACGTGCATAAATCCCCTGACAGTTGGCACCCAGTTTGATAGGGTTTTTAAGATAGCGTATGGTGTGTTAGCTTTATTGGTAGAGGGATTGAGTTTAGGACCATGAGAACATTTTGCAGCTGTACAAAACTGGTGCAACCGCACTTGGAGTATTGTGTACAGTTCTGGTCGCTGCATTATAGGAAGGATGTGGAAGCATGGGAAAGGGTGCAGAGGAGATTTACCAGGATGTTGCCTGGTATGGTGGGCAGGTCTTATGAGGAAAGGCTGAGGGACTTGAAGCTGTTTTTGTTAGAAGAATGTTAAGAGGTGACTTAATAGAGGCACATAACAGTGTGAATCTTTTTCGTCAGATGGAGATGGCTAGCCACGAGTGGACATAGCTTTAAATTGAGGGGTGATAGATATAGGATAGATGTCAGATGTAGGTTCTTTGCTCAAAGTAGCAAGAGTGTGAAATGCCCTGCCTGCAACAGGAGTGGACATTAAGGGCATTAAAATGGTCATTGGATAAACATATGGATGATATTGGAATAGTGTAGGTTAGATAGGCTTTAGATTGGTTTCACAGGTCAGCGCAACTTCAAGGGCCGAAGGGCCTGTACTGCGCTGTAATGTTCTATAAGACAAAGGAGCAGAATTAGGCCACTCAGCCCATCGAGTCTGCTCCACCATTCAGTTATGGCTGATATTTTTCTCATCCTCTTTCTTCTGCTTTCTCCCCATAACCCCTGATACTCTTATTAATCAAGAACCTATCTATCTCTGTGTTAAAAACACTCAATGACCTGGGCTCCACAGCCTTCTGCGGCAAAGAGTTCCACAGATTCACCACTTTCTGGCTGAAGAAATTCTTCTGGGTGAGAACATGGAGCTTATAGCAATAAAGGCACGGGACACTTTAATCTGATCTATTCATCATTCTTTTGCTGGCTTGTTGTGTGTAATAATGGAGAATTTTGATTTGATTTATTATTGTCACATGTATTAGTAACGTCCTGTTTCTTGTGCGCTGTACAGACAAAGCATGCCATACATAGAGAAGGAAAGAGTAAGGTGTCAAATGTAGTGTTACAGCCATAGCTGGGGGACAGAGAAAGAAAAACTTAAATGTGAGGTAGGTTCATTCAAAAGTCTGATGCCAGCAGGGAAGAAACTGTTTTTTAGTCAGTTTGTATGTGTCCTCAGACTTTTGTATCTTTTTCCCAGTGGAAGAACTTGGAATATAGAATGTCCGGGGTGAGTGAGGTTCTTGATCACACTGCTGCTTTGCTGAGACAGTGGGAAGTGTAGATAGAGTCAATGGATGGGAGGCTGGTTTGTGTGATGGATTGGACTTCATTCATGACCCTTTATAGTTTCTTGCAGTCTTGGGCAGAGCTGGAGCCATACCAAGCTGCGATACAACCAGAAATAATGCTTTCTATGTGCATTTGTAAAGGTTGGCGAGAGTCATAGAAATGTTGGTGGGCTCTCTTAACTATAGTGTTGACATGAGGGGAGCCAGGACAGGTTGTTGGTGACCTGGACACCTGGAAACTTAAAGATCTTGACCATTTCCACTTCATCTCCATTGATGTAGACAGGGACATATTCTGCACTACGTTTCATAAAATTGATGATCATTTGTTGACATTGAGGGAGAGAACTGCACCCGTTCACCAGATTGTCTGTCTCATTCCTGTACTCTTTCTCATCATTGTTTGAGATCCAATCCACTACGGTAGTGTCATCAGCAAACTTGAAAATGGAGTTGGAGGGGAATTTGACCACACAGTCATTGGTGTATAAGGAATATAGTAAGGGGCTGAGAACACAGCCTTGTGGGGCACCGGTGTTGAGGATGATCATGGAGGAGCTTTTGTTGTCTATCTTTACTGATTGCAATCTGTGGATTAGGAAGTTGAGGATCCAGTCATAGAGGGAGAAGCTGAGCCCCAGGCTATGGAGTTTAGAGTTGGGTTTTGTGGGACTAATGGTGTTGAAGGCTGAGCTGTAGTCAATGAGTAGGAGTCTGACATAGGTGTCCTTGTTATCTTGGTGTTCCAGGATTGATTGCAGGGCCAGAGGGATGGCAGCTGCTGTGGACCTGTTGCAGCAGTAGGCAAACTACAGTAGATCCAGGCAATCCGGGAGGCTGGAATTGATTTGTGCCATGACTAGCCTTTCGAAGCACTTCATAATGATAGATGTTAGAGCCACCAGATGATAGTCATTAAGCCGCACTGCTTGGCTTTTATTTGGTGCAGGGACGATGGTCATCTTCTCGAAGCAGATAGGGACTTTAGATTGATGTAAAGAGAAGTTGAAGATATCTGCGAATAACCTTACCAGCTGGTCCACACAGGACCTGAGTATTCATCCAGGTACCTCAACCAGGCTAGTACTTTTCCATG
Source organism: Carcharhinus amblyrhynchos (assembly GCF_965287045.1). Lineage (NCBI taxonomy): Eukaryota > Metazoa > Chordata > Chondrichthyes > Carcharhiniformes > Carcharhinidae > Carcharhinus > Carcharhinus amblyrhynchos. Next base: position 14,998,773 of record NC_137356.1, read on the forward strand.
GGTTGACCTTCAAGAAGGCTGCTTTGACATCTGCAATGGTAACCTTGGATAAGAGTTCAACCAAGACTTCCAGGGTGGAGGCCATGGTCTCGCTGAACTCTTGTTCAAAACGGACATAGAGTGCATTGAGCTCATCAGGGAGAGTTGTGTTAAAGCCGGCGACTTTGCATGCCATCATCTCCATTATGTCTTACAGACCTTGCGATAGTCAGCGGGGGTTGGTGTGGTTAGCCCGGGGCTCTAGCTTGGTCCGGTACTGTCTTTTGGCATCTCTACTGGATCTCCGTAGATCATACCTGGCTTTCTTGCATAAGTCAGGGTCGCCTGACTTGAACGTCTCAGACCTAGAATTCAGCAAGCCGTGGATATTGCTGTTTATCTATGGTTTCCGGTTTGGAAAGTTATGGATTTGCTTTTTTGACACACTGATGAAGTCAGTTACTGTAGTGGCAAACTCGTTCAGGTTGGTCGCAAGTTTTTAAAATTAGTCAGTCCACAGACTCGAAATAGTCTCACAGGAAGTGATTCGATTCCTCAGACCAACATTGCATGACTTTCTTTGATGGATTCTCCCGTTTCGATTTTTGTTTCTACGCCGGGAGCAGGAGCACAGTCTTGTGGCCTGATTTGTCAAAGTGTGGGTGGGCGACAGAGCAGTAGGCATGTTTGTGTAGCAATGGTCTAGTATGTTTGAGCCTTTGCTGGATCAGGAGAAGTGTTGCCGGTAACTTGGTAGTACACTCTTGAGCTTGGCCTGAATGAACAAGGCTTTGGGATATTTTGTCTCAGGGCTATTTGTGGTGGTGCATATATGGTCTAGCATATTCTTCTTAACCGCATGGGGTGGGAAGTAAACTGTCGTCAGGATAACAGAGGTGAACTCTTACAGAACGTAGTCGGGGTGGCATTTTAGCATCTGGTTTTCTAGTCTGGGGAGCAGAAACTTGCCAGTGTTGTTATATCTAGGCACCAAGGGATGTTGATTAGAAGGCAGACCCCACCTCCCCTCGCCTTGCTTGAGGCTGCTGTATGGACCATTTAGTGGATTGAGAAGACCTCTGGTTGTAGGGTACAATCAGGTGGCACGGAAGCACAGTGGTTAGTCCTGTTGCCTCACAGCACCACGGACCCGGGTTCAATTCCCGGTTTCGATCACCGTCTCTGTGGATTTTGCACATTCTCCCTGTGTCTGCTTGGGTTTCCTCTGGGTGCTGTGGTTTCCTCCCACTGTCCAAAGATGTGCAGGTTAGGTTGATTAGCCATGCAAAATTGACTGTAGTTTTCAAGGCGGGGAAGTGGAATTACCAGGGTAAATATGTGGGGTTACTAGGATAGGGTGGATTTGTTAAAGGTGCAGGCTCAGTGGGCTGAATGGCCTCCTCCTCTACTGCAGGGATTCTATGATCCAAACCAGTGAAGCAGAAGAGAGCCATGTCTCCAACGAACCGAGCACTCAGCACACAGTTCCTTTTGAAAAGTGAGTCTGGCTTTAAGACTCACTTTTTTTTTCCAGAGATTGGACATTTGCCAGGAGTAAGCCGGGGAGGAGCGCTTTGGAACTGTCTTGTTTCACTCACAGCTGTGGGCCTGCATATTTTCTGTGCTTCCTGGAGTGACTGCTTCTTTTTGGGCATGGGACATGGTGAGAGTAGTAGGCGGTGTTTGGACTATAGGTGAGCCCAATGAGGTTCTTCACTTTGGTGAGTGTATGGATGGAGGATTTGTCGCCTTGCTTGTGATTCCTGCATCAGTAGACAGGTTTGCGAGGTCGGGTGCGCTGGGTCATTGTTAGTTTGGTTTCGGAGGTCAGACGATGTCCAAACCACACTTGAGCATGGATGGGTCAAAGGTCACTAAGCGGATGATGTCTCTAGGATCACAGTTGTGGTTGAGCCAATGGCCGGTCCACATGTCAGGGTCACTGCCAGGTTGGGGTCATTCTTCGGAGGTTGGAGGATGTCTAGACCTGCAAGTAAATGTAAAAGAACAGTTTTAGTAATTTTTAGGCAGTGAAAGTTGATTTTAAGGAGTGTGGGGCGATTGTAGAAGGGGGAGCTTGGGGTCTGCAGAAGTTCACAGCTCTCTGGGTCACAGGCCTGATTTGTTCAGGTTCAAGACATTATTTACAGGTTTACAGAATTCAGAAGTTAAATGCGGGGCAAAATCAAATAGGGTTTCCCAGAATCAGACACAATGTCAATACCTTTGACCATATAAATGTGGAACTTGAGGTTTTATTGAAGTTTGTGGTGTCTGTAATTAGTCGTGCTGAACTGTGAACTAAATAACACTTGAAATAAATGTCTTCATTGGCACGTCTTATTGTACCCAACCACAGGGTGGCAGAGTGGTTAGCATTGCTGTCACACAGTGCCAGGGACCCAGGTTCAATTCCAGTCTCAGGTCACTGTCTGTGTGGAGTTTGCACATTATCCCCATGTCTGCGTGGGTTTTCTCTGGGTGCTCAGGTTTCTACTCACACGTCAAAGATGTGTAGATTCGGTGAATTGGTCATGATAAATTGCCGTTTTAATCTCAGGAAGATTAACAGGATAAATACATGGGGTTTTGGGGATAGGGTCTGCTGTTGGTGCAGGCTCGATGGGCTAAATGAATGTCCTTTTGCACTGTAGGGATCTATGAAAAGCCCAGAAAACTTAAGATAACTTTCACACATGGGTTCCGACTGAGAGAGAAAATTCACAAATCCAGAGAGATCTCGTCTTGAAACCATTGGTCTGTAATCACACTCAAGGCAGGATTGCCTGACTGACCGCTCATGTTCTTCAGTTCCAGCCATTGTCACTTAAACCCTTCATTAAGAAACAGAAATGAAATATATTAATATCGAGCAGACACAATCCATAGCTATGGTTCCTCTGAGAAATACTGAGACCAGCAAGAAGAACTGGCTGAGGTAGGAAGCTGAGGTTCTGTTAACTTTCCACATACTCTTAAGTGACAATTACCAGAATTCCACGGCCCCGTCCCGGAATCAGAGTGGGCGAGGGACGGACAACGGAATTGTCCATTGACCTTTGACATGAATTTCCGGTCTCGCTCAAACGAGGCTGTAAAATCCCACCCCATAAGACTATAAAGACTCACCCACCGGGACATATATAAGCTGCAGAGCTGGGCTGAGAGGTGGCAAATGGAGTTTAATGCGGAAAAGTGTGAATTGATTCATTTTGGAAGGAGTAACTGGAATACGGAGTACTAGCCTAATGGTAAGATACTTGGTAGTGTGGTTGAGCAGAGAGATCTCGATGTCCGTGTGCATAGATCCCTGACAGTTGGCATCCCCAGGTTGAAAGGGTTGTTAAGAAGGTGTATGGTATGTTAGCTTTTATTGGTAGAGGGATTGAGTTTAGGATCATGAGATCATGTCGCAGCTGTACAAAACTCTGCTGCAGCCGTACTTGGAGTATTGCGTACAGTTCTGGTCGCCGCATTATAGGAAAGATGTGGAAGCATTGGAAAGAGCGCAGAGGAGATTTACCAGGATGTTGCCTGGTATGGTGGGAAGGTCTTATGAGGAAAGGCTGAGAGACTTGAGGCTGTTTTCACTAGAGAGAAGAATGTTAAGAGGTGACTTAATAGAGGCATATAAGATGATCAGAGGATTAGATCGGGTGGACAGTGTGAACCTTTTTCGTCAGATGGAGATGGCTAACACGAGGGGACATAGCTTTAAATTAAGGGGTGATAGATATAGGACAGATGTCAGAGGTAGGTTTTTTCACTCTAAGAGCATAGAATGCCCTGCCTTCAGCAGTAGTAGATTTGCCAACATTAAGGGCATTAAATGGTCATTGGATAAACATATGTATGATATTGGAATAGTGTAGGTTAGATGGGCTTTAGATTGGTTTCACAGGTTGGTGCAACATCAAGAGCCGAAGGGCCTGTACTGCATTGTGATGTTCTATAAGACAAAGGAGCAGAATTAGGCCACTCAGCCTATTGAGTCTGCTCCACCATTCAATCATGGCTGATACTTTTCTCATCCTCATTCTCTTGCCTTCTCCCCAAAACCCCTGATCCCCTTATTAATCAAGAACCTATCTACCTCTGTCTTAAAGACATTAAATGACCCAGGCTCCACAGCCTTCTGTGGCAAAGAGTTCCACAGATACACTACTTTCTGGCTGAAGAAATTCTTCTGGATGACAACATGGAGCTAATAGCAACATAAGCACCGCACACTTTAATCTGATCTATTCATCATTCTTTTGAAGGCTTGTTGTGTGTAATAATGGAGAATTTTCATTTGATTTATTATTGTCACATATATTAGTATACAGTGAAACGTAATGTTTCTTGCACGCTGTACAGACAAAGCATGATGTGGGTATACTGGCGTTGGACTGGCGTAAACACAGGAAAAAGTCTGACAACACCAGGTTTTAGTCCAACCGATTTATTTGATAATAGACTCACAAGCTTTCGGGGTTAGCCTCTTCGTCAGGTGAATGGAGAGTTCTGGCCTCAGACAGCGCATATAAAGCACAGACAGTTTAGAGATTACTAATTAGAATGCGAATCCTTACACCTAACCTGCTGTTCAAGACCTGAACTGGCTGACAATGTGAGTGGAAGGAGCACTGATCACAGGTTAGAGATGTGTATTGTCTCCAGACAGTACAGTAAGTGAGGTTTTGCAAACCCAGGCAAGACACGGGGGTTACAGATAATGCGACATGAACCCAAGATCCCTGTTGAGACCGTCCTCATGTGTGCGGAACTTGGCTATCAGTCTCTGTTCAGCGACTGCGCTGTCGTGTGTCGTGAAGGCCGCCTTGGAGAATGCTTACCCGAAGGTCAGAGGCTGAATGCCCGTGACCACTGAAGTGTTCGCCAACAGGAAGGGAACAGTCTTGCCTGGTGATTGTCGAGTGATGTTCATCCATCCGTTGTCGTAGCGTCTGCATGGTCTCCCCAATGTACCATGCTTCGGGACATCCTTTCCTGCAGCGTATCAGGTAGACAATGTTGGCCGAGTTGCAAGAGTATTTACCATGTACCTGGTGGATGGTATTCTCACGTGTGATGGTATCCATGTCGATGATCCGGCATGTCTTGCAGAGGTTGCTGTGGCAGGGTTGTGTGGTATTGTGGTCACTGTTCTCCTGAAGGCTGGGTAGTTTGCTGCGAACAATGGCGGTGAAGGATCCTCTTGGGGAGAGTGATCATTGTATGGTGGAGTTTCTGGTGCAGATGGAGGAGGAGAAAGTGGGTTCCCAGACACGCGTCCTTTGTTTGAACAGAGGGGAGTACGGTAGGATGAGAGAATTGGCGAATGTGGACTGGAGGAGCGCGTTGGAAGGTAGGTCTGCTGAGGGGCAGTGGAGGATCTTTAAGGAGATCTTTCTTGGTGCTCAGCGGAAATTTATTCCGATGGTCAAAAAGGACCGTAGGAGGAGAGGTAATAAGCCGTGGATAACGAAGGAGGTGAAGGAAAGTGTTAAATTAAAAGCGGAGGCGTTTAGAGTAGCTAAGAGTAGTGGGCGAGAAGAGGATTGGGAGAGGTTTAAATGTCAACAAAGATTGACAAAGAAGTTGATAAAGAAGGGTAGGAGAAACTATGAAGCTGGGCTAGCGCTTAAAAAAGGATAGCAAGAATTTTTATAAATATATAAAAAGGAAGAGGGTGAACGTTGGTACCTTAGAGGATGAGAAGGGGGACTTAGTGGTAGGGGATGGGGATATGGCGGAGGTCTTGAATAACTTTTTTGTTTCGGTCTTCACGGAGGAGGACATGAATAATTTGCCGGATGTTAGAGACGGAAAGGTGGTCGGACTGGAGGGTCTCGATGACATTGCTGTTACTAGAGAGGTGGTGCTCGACAGACTGGAGAGGCTGATTGTGGACAAGTCCCCAGGACCGGATGGAATGCATCCGAGGGTCCTGAAAGAAATGGCGGAGGTGATAGTGGATGCCTTGGTGGTTATTTTCCAGACGTTGCTGGATTCCGGGGAGGTGCCGGAAGATTGGAAAACGGCTAATGTTACGCCGTTGTTTAAGAAAGGTGCCAGGCAAAAGGCGGGGAATTATAGGCCTGTTAGTTTAACGTCTGTTGTAGGTAAAATGTTAGAATCCGTCATCAAGGAGGAAATAGCGAGATATCTTGAGGGGAACTGCTTGATAGAGCAGACGCAGCACGGTTTCCTTAAAGGGAAGTCGTGTCTGACAAATTTACTGGAGTTCTATGAGGATGTGTCTAGGGCGGTGGATAGAGGAGAGCCGGTGGATGTGGTCTTTCTGGATTTTCAGAAGGCGTTTGACACGGTACCTCACAAGAGGTTATTACAGAAGGTCAGGGGGCATGGAGTTGGGGGTAGGGTGTTAGCGTGGGTAGAGGACTGGTTGTCAAATAGGAGGCAGAGAGTGGGGGTCAATGGGTGCTATTCGGATTGGTGGATGGTGACTAGTGGAGTGCCCCAGGGGTCGGTGCTGGGGCCTCAGCTATTTACCATTTATATAGATGATCTGGAGGAGGGAACCGAGTGTAGGGTGTCGAAATTTGCTGATGACACCAAAATTGGTGGAAAGGCAAATTGTGCGGAGGGTGGGGAGAGTCTACAGAAGGATCTAGATAGGCTGGGCGAATGGGCCAGGAACTGGCAAATGGAATTTAATGTTGGCAAGTGCGAGGTGGTCCACTTTGGTAGGAATAATGGTAGGAAGGATTATTACTTACGTGGAGAAAAACTGCAGCAGGCAACGGTGCAGAGGGACCTCGGGGTCCTTGTGCATGAGTCGCAAAAACCCAGCTTGCAGGTGCAGCAGGTGGTCAGGAAGGCAAATGGGATGCTGGCCTTCATCGCGAGGGGGATTGAATATAAAAGTAGGTAGGTCTTGCTGCGGCTGTATAGGGCATTGGTGAGGCTGCAGCTGGAGTACTGTGTGCAGTTTTGGGCGCCGTACTCACACAAGGATATTTTAGCCTTGGAGGGAGTGCAGAGGAGGTTTACTAGGCTGATACCGGAGTTGAGGGGGTTGAGCTATGAGGAGAAGCTGAATAGATTAGGCTTGTACTCGTTAGAGTTTAGAAGAATGAGGGGAGATCTCATTGAGACATATAAGATGATGAATGGGATGGATAAGATAGAGGTGGAGAGACTCTTCCTGCTCAGAAAGGATAGTAGGACTAGGGGGCATAGCCTCAAGATAAAGGGGGGGGCGGTTTAGAACAGAGTTGAGGAGGAACTTCTTCACTCAAAGGGTGGTGAATCTCTGGCATTCTCTGCCCGTTGAAGTGGTGGAGGCTGCCTCGCTAAATATTTTTAAGACGCGGGTTGATGGGTTTTTGATGAGAGAGGGGATTAAGGGTTATGGGGAGAGGGCGGGAATGTGGAACTGAGCCATGACAGATCAGCCATGATCTTATTGAATGGCGGGGCAGGCTCGAAGGGCTAGTTAGCCTACTCTTGCTCCTATTTCTTATGTTCTTATGTTTGAAGTTGTGCGGTTGTCTGAAGGCAAGAAGTGGGGGTGTGGGGATAGCCCTGGCGAGATGTTCGTCTTCATCAATGATATGTTGAAGACTTCGGAGAAGATGTCGTAGCTTCTCCGCTCCGGGGAAGTACTGGATGACGAAGGCTTCTCTGTCCACTGTGTCCCGTGTTTGCCTTCTGAGGAGATCGGTGCGGTTTTTCGCTGTGGCGCATCGGAACTGTCGATCTATGAGTCGAGCACCATATCCTGTTCTTATGAGGGCATCTTTCAGGGTCTGGAGGTGTCTGTCACGATCCTCCTCATCTGAGCAAATCCTGTGTATACGGAGGGCTTGTCCATAGGGAATGGCTTCTTTAACATGTTTAGGGTGGAAACTGGAGAAGTGGAGCATTGTGAGATTGTCTGTGGGCTTGCGGTACAGTGAGGTGCTGTGGTGACCGTCCTTAATGGAGATGCGTGTGTCCAAGAATGCAACTGATTCTGGGGAATAGTCCATGGCGAGTCTGATGGTGGGGTGGAATTTGTTGATATCATCATATAGTTGTTTCAGTGATTGTTCACCATGAGGCCAAAGGAAGAAAATGTCATCGATGTATCTAGTGTACAGCATTGGTTGAAGATTCTGTGCAGTGAAGAAGTCTTGTTCGAACCTGTGCATGAAGATGTTGGCATATTGAAGTGCAAATTTGGTCCCCATGGCTGTTCCATGTGTCTGGATGAAAAACTGGTTGTTGAAGGTGAAGACATTGTGGTCCAGGGTAAAGCGGATGAGTTGTAAAATTGCATCTGGAAACTGGCAGTTGTCAGCATTGAGAACTGAGGCAGTCGCAACAATGCCATTGTTGTGGGGGATGCTGGTGTAGAGCGCCGAGACATCCATTGTGACGAGAAGTTTCCCTGGTTCAACTGCTCCATGTGTGCTGAGTTTCAGTAGGAAGTCTGTAGTGTCGTGACAAAAGCTGGGGGTTCTTTGTACAATGGGTTTCAGGATGCCCTCGACGTAGCCGGAGAGGTTCTCACACAGAGTCCCATTGCCCGATACGATGGGACGGCCAGGTGTGTTTGCCTTGTGTATCTTTGGGAGGCAGTAGAGATCTCCAATGCGGGGAGTACGTGGAATGAGAGCACGGAGGGTGCTCTGAAGGTCCGGATCAAAGGTCTTGATCAGATTGTTGAGTTGACGAGTGTGTTCTTTGGTCGGATCTGTGGGTAACTGTCTGTAGTGTTCCTCATTGTTTAGTTGTCGGTACACTTCTTTACAGTAATCCGTTCTGTTCAGTATGACGATGGCCCCTCCTTTGCTGGTTTGATGACAATGTTGCGGTTTGTCTTGAGAGCTTGGATGGCGTTGCGTTGTGCTTGGGTGATGTTCGGGGCTGTCTTGTGAGTGCGGTTGATGAATCTGGTGTTAACGCACCTCCTGATGGTTTGGGCATACAAGCCCAGTCGAGGGCAGCGGCCTTCTGGAGGAGTCCAGTTGGATTCCTTCCTCTTAGGTTGTTGCACTGCGGATCTCTCTGTCAGTTGTTCTGGTTCATCAGCTGTCTCATTGTGTTCGCTGTAGGCCTCTTGGGGTTTGTGGAAAAACTCCCGCAGTCTCATTCGCCTGATGAATTCCTCTGTGTCCGCTGCAAGACTGATGGGATCCATTTTGGTGTTAGAGCAGAAATTGAGCCCTTGGCTGAGAACTTCGATTTCATCTGGTTGAAGTCTGTAGTCCGACAAGTTGACAATAGACCTCCCTGCGGTAGTGCTGTTTTCTACTGTGGTGCCAGCGCAGAGTCACTGAACAGAGGCTGATAGCCAAGTTCTGCACACATGAGGACGGTCTCAACAGGGATCTTGGGTTCATGTCGCATTATCTGTAACCCCCGTGACTTGCCTGGGTTTGCAAAACCTCACTTACTGTACTGTCTGGAGACAATACACATCTCTGTAACCTGTGATCAGTGCTCCTTCCACTCACATTGTCAGCCACTTCAGGTCTTGAACAGCAGGTTAGGTGTAAGGATTCGCATTCTAATTAGTAATCTCTAAACTGCCTGTGCTTTATATGCTCTGTCTGAGGCCAGAACTCTCCATTCACCTGACGAAGGGGCTAACCCCGAAAGCTTGTGAGTCTATTATCAAATAAATCAGTTGGACTAAAACCTGGTGCTGTCAGACTTTTTACAGACAAAGCATGCCATACATAGAGTAGGAAAGAAGAAGGTGCTGAATGTAATATTACAGCCATAGCTAGGGTGCAGAGAAAGATCAACTTAATGTGAGGTAGGTCCATTCAAAAGTCTGATGGCAGCAGGGAAGAAACGATTCTTGAGTCGCTTTGTACGTGTCGTCAGACTTTTGTATCTTTTTCCCAATAGAAGAAGGTGGAAGAGATAAAGTGAGGTCCTCGTTTGTGCTGCTGCTTTGCTGAGGCAGTGGGAAGAGTAGCTAGAGTCAATGGATGGGAGGCTGGTTTGCGTGATGGCCTCGACTTCAGTCATGACCCTTTGTAGTTTCTTGCAGTCTTGGGCAGAACAGGAGCCATACTAAGCTGTGATACAGCCAGAAATAATGCTTTCTGTGGTGCATTTTGTAAAGGTTGGTGAGATCACAGAGGTATTGGTGGGCTCTCTTAACTATAGTGTTGACATGGGGGGGACCAGGACAGATTGTTGGTGACCTGGACACCAAGAAACTTAAAGCTCTCGACCATTTCCACTTCATCTCCATTGATATAGACAGGGCCATGTTCTCCACTATGTTTTGTAAAATTGATGATCATGTGTCAACATTGAGGGAGAGATTATTGTTGTCGCACCAGTTCACCAGATTGTCTATCTCGTTCCTGTACTCTTTCTCATCATTGTTTGAGATCCAATCCACTACGGTAGTGTCATCAGCAAACTTGAAAATGGAGTTGGAGGGGAATTTGACCGCAGTCATTGGTGTATAAGGAATATAGTAAGGGGCTGAGAACACAGCCTTGTGGGGCACCGGTGTTGAGGATGATCATGGAGGAGCTTTTGTTGTCTATCTTTACTGATTGCAATCTGTGGATTAGGAAGTTGAGGATCCAGTCATAGAGGGAGAAGCTGAGCCCCAGGCTATGAAATTTGGAAATGGGTTTTGTGGGACTAATGGTGTTGAAGGCTGAGTTGTAGTCAATAAGTACGAGTCTGACATAGGTGTCCTTGTTATCTTGGTGTTCCAGGATTGAGTGCAGGGCCAGAGAGATGGCGGCTGCTGTGGACTTGTTGCGGCAGTAGGCAAACTATAGTGGATCCAGGCAATCCGGGAGGCTGGAATTGATTTGTGCCATGACTAACCTTTCGAAGCACTTCATAATGATAGATGTTAGAGCCACCAGATGATAGTCATTAAGGCGCGCTGCTTGGCTTTTATTTGGTACAGGGATGATGGTTATCTTCTTGAAGCAGATAGTGTAAAGAGAAGTTGAGAATATCTGCAAATACCCCCACCAGCTGGTCCACGCAGGACCTGAGTGCTCATCCAGGTACCTCAAACGGGCTAGTACTTTTCCATGGTTTAACCTTCAAGAAGGCTGCTGTGACATCTGCAGTGGTAACCTTGGATAAGAGTTCGGCCAAGACTTCTAGGGTGGAGGCCATGGTCTCGCTGAACTCTTGCTCAAAACGGGCATAGACTACATTGAGCTCATCAAGGGGAGGTGCGTTGGAGCCAGTAATTTTGCATGCCATCATCTCTGTTATGTCTTACAGACCTTGCGATAGTTGGCGGGGGTTGGTGTGGCTAACCCAATACTCTAGCTTGGTCCGGTACTGTCTTTTGGCATCTTTACTGGATCTCCGTAGATCATATCTGGCTTTCTTGCATAAGTCAGGGTCGCCTGACTTAAACGTCTCAGACCTAGAATTCAGCAAGCAGTGGCTATCCCTGTTTATCTATGGTTTCCAGTTTGGAAAGTCACGGATTTGCTTCTTTGACACACTTACTGATGAAGTCAGTTACTGTAGTGGCGAACTTGTTCAGGTTGGTCGCAATGTTTTTAAAATTAATCAGCCCACAGACTCGAAACAGTCTCATAGGAAGTGATTTGATTCCTCAGACCAACATTGCATGATTTTCTTTTGACGGATTCTCCCGTTTTGATTTTTGTTTCTAAGCCGGGAGCAAGAGCACAGCCTTGTGGTCTGATTTATCAAAGTGTGGGTGGGCGATAGAGTGGTAGGTATGTTTGTAGTGCAGTGGTGTAGTATGTTTGAGCCTTTGCTGGAACAGGTGACATGTTGGTGGTAACTTGCAAATACGCTCTTGAGCTTGGCCTGATTGAAGTCCCCAGCCACAATGAACAAGGCTTTGGGATGTTTTGTTTCAAGGCTATTTAGGCTGGTGTATATATGGTCTAGCATGTTCTTCATGACTGCATGGGGTGGGATGTAAACTGTGGTCAGGGTGACAGAGGTGAACTCCTACGGAAGGTAGTCGGGGCGGCATTTTAGTGTCAAGTATTCTAATCTGGGGAGTAGAAACTTGCCAGTGTTGCTACATCTAGGCACCAAGAGATGTTGATTAGAAGGCAGACCCCACCTCCCCTAGCCTTGCCTGAGGCCGATGTACGGTCCATTCAGTGGATTGAGAAGACCTCTGGTTGTAGGGTACAGTCAGGCGGCACGGAAGCACAGTGGTTAGCACTGCTGCCTCACAGCACCAGGGACCCAGGTTCAATTCCCGATCTTGATCACTGTCTGTATGGAGTTTGCACGTTCTCCCTGTGTCTGTGTGGGTTTCCTCCGGGTGGCCCGGTTTTCTCCCACAGTCCAAAGATGTGCGGGTTAGGTTGATTAGCCATGCAAACTATACTCTAGTTCTGGAAGGAGGGAGGTGGAATTAGCAGGGTAAATATGTGGGGTTACTAGGATAGGGTGGATTTGTTGTCGGTGCAGGCTCGATGGGCTGAATGGCCTCCTCTACTGCAGGGATTCTGTGATCTCGTCCAATGAAGCAGAAATGAGTATGTCTCCATGGAACAGAGCACACAGGTCCTTTTGAAAAGTGAGTCTGGCTTTAAGTTTGTCTACCTTGTTTTCCAGAGGTTGGACATTTGCCAGGAGTAAGCTGGGGAGGGGGCCTTGGAACTGTCTTGTTTCACGCACAGCTGCAGGCCTGCATATTTTCCGTGCTTCCTGGAGTGACTGCTTCTTTTTGGGCCCGGGAGACGGTGAGAGTAGTATGCGGTGTTTGGACTATAGGTGAGCCTAATGATGTTCTTCACTTTGGTGAGTGTATGGATGGGGGATTTGTTGCCTTGTTTGTGATTCCTGCATCAGTAGACAGGTTTGCGTGGTCGGGTGTTCTGGGTCATTGTTGGTTTGGCTTCAGAGGTCAGACGATGTCCAAACCATGCTTGGGTGTGGACGGGTCAAATGTCAGTAAGTGGATGATGTCTCTGGCTCAATCGCAACAGTGATCCTAATGGCCAGGTCCACGTGTCAGGGTCATCGGGGTCACAGGTTGGGGTCTTTCTTCGGAGGTTGGAGGATCTCTAGACCTGCAAGTTAATTTACAAGAGCAGCGTTAGTAATTTTTAGACAGTGGGAGTTGATTTTAATTGTGCGGTGATTGTAGAAGTGGGAGCTTGGGGCCTGCAGAAGTACACAGTTCTCTGGGTCACAGACCTGATATTTTTCAGGTCCGAGACATTATTTACAGGTTTGCAGAGTTCAAAAGCTAAATGCGTGTCAAAATCAAATAGGGTTTCCCAGAATCAGACACAATGTCAATACCCATTGGCCATATGAATGTGGAACTTGAGGTTTTATTGAAGTTTGTGGTGTCTGTAATTAGTCGTTCATCTGTGAACTAAATGACACTTGAAATAAATCTCTTCATTGGTACAATTTATTGTACCCAACCACAGGGTGGCACAGTGGTTAGCACTGCTGTCTCACAGTGCCAGAGACCCAGATTCAATTCCAGCCTTGGGTCACTGAATGGAGTTTGCATATCCTCCCCGTTCCTCTGGGTGCTTGGGTTTCCTCTCACACGTCAAAGATGTGTGGGTTAGGTGGATTGGTCATGATAAATTGCCGTTTTACTCTCAGGGAGATTAGCAGGATAGATACATGGGGATTTGGGGATAAGGTCTGCTGTTGGTGCAGGCTCGTGGGCTGAATGACCTCCTTCTGCACTGTACGGATTCTATGAAAAGCCCAGGAAACTGAAGATAACTTTCACACTTGGGTTCCGACTGAGAGAGAAAATTCATAAATCCAGAGAGATCTCATCTTAAAAACCATTGGTCTCCAATCACATTCAAGGCAGGATTACCTGACTGACTGCTCTTGTTCTTCAGTTTCAGAAATTGCTACTTCAACCCTTCATCAAGAAACGGAAGTGGAATATATTGACATCGGGAAGGCACAATCCATAGCTACGGTTCCTCTGAAAAAAACTGAGACCAGCAAGAGGAACTGGCTGAGGTAGAAAGCCGAGTTCTCTCATCTATTCACATACTCAATAAGTACTTCCAAGTGAGAACATGGAGTTAAATGATTACCAAAATTGCGATGAGTTATCCAGTGATCCAGAAAGGAGCTGCAGAGGAAAACAGGAAGAGTTGAAACCAGGTATGTATCAGTTATTTGATCATTACTGTACGATATATACATTTTGAGATAATTAGCTAATATTTATTAACCTTCAGAAATTGAACAATAAATTGTTTATAGTTTGTTTATTAATCACAAGTGGGCTTACATTCACACTACAACATGAAAAATTCCCTAGTCACCACACTCCAGCACCTGTTCAGGTACACCGAGAGAGAATTTAGCACGGCTGTGCACCTAACCTGTATGTTTTTTGAATTGTGGGAGGAAACTGGAGAACCTGGAGGAAACCCACGTAGACACAGGGAGAACATGCAAACTCCACACAGACAATGACCCAAACTGGGAATCAAACCCGGTCCCTAGTGCTCTGACACAGCAAGTGCTAGCCACCTTGCCGCCCTGTTTGAGAGAATAAGTTATCAGTGTTCTTCAGAAGGATAAATGGATTTGGATCTGAACACTAAAACAAAGCAATAAAAATAGTAAATGTTGGAAAATCTCAGCAGGTCCGGCAACACCTGTGGAGAAAGAAACAGAGGCCGGAAATCTATCACCTCGCCTACCAAGGAATTGGTGAGGGTCTGACAACAGAAATCTCGGGCGGGCATTTCCTTCATAGCTAAAGAGAGGGAGAAATATAGAGTCATAGACGTTTACAACGTGTGGGTAGTGAATTTGTGGAATTCATTTCCACAGAAATAGCTGAGGCCAAAACGTCTGATTTCAAGAAGAAGTCAGATAAAGCCTTTGGGGCTAAAGGGATCGAGGGACATGGGAGGAAGGCAGGATCAGGATATTGAATTCAATGATCAGCTATAATCAAAATAAATGGTGGAGCAGACTCAAAGGGCCGAATGGCCTACTCCTGCTTCTAGTTTCTATGTTTCTATATGAACTTACTTCAAGGAGTCAACTTCAATTGAACTGGAAGATTCTGCTAGTGGGAGGGGCTGGAAAATTAGTTTCTTCTCCAATACCAAATGAATAAAAGTCTGGGATTATTTTTCACAAGATTGTTATAAAGCTTTCATTGATGACTTTCTCTTAAACCTTACAGAACAAGGTGAGAAATCGGCAGGCTCTGTCCAAGGAAAACAATCACCACTCGTCATCTATATTCTTCTGGGCCTCACTATCCTGTTGTTTGTGCTGATATTCACCACTGCCGTCATACTGTGTAAGTTTTTTTATTATTCATTCATGCAACATGGATGTCACTGGCTAACATTTATTGCCCAACTTTTGAATGGACCTACCTTGCATTAAGTTGATCTTTCTCTACATCCTAGCTATGACTGTAGCACTACATTCTGCACTCTGTTGCTTCCTTCTCTACAAACATTATGCTTTGTCTGTGTAGCACGCAAGAAACAATACTTTTCACTATATGTTAATACATGTGACAAAAATAAATCAAATTATTTGAAGTCACCCACATTGCTATGGTTCTAGAGTCATATGTGGGCCAGACTGGGGAAGGAAGGCAGATTCCCTTTCCTAAAGGACCTTAGTGAAGCAGATGGGGTTTTCCGACAATTGTTTCATAATCATCAGTAGACCCTTTAATTCCAGATATTTTTCACTGAATTCAAATTCCACCATCTACTGTGGCAGGATTCAAACCCGTGTCCCCAGAACATTAGATGAGTTTCTGGATTACTAGTCTCATGATAGTACCATGAGACCGTTGCTTCCTCTTAGGTTTTCTGGTATTTTCTGACTATGTAACTAATTGTTTTGAATTCTGATTGGCCAGAGCTAGAAGCAAGATAGGACTTGTCTTGATGTTTGAGGTGGTTTCCTTGATTAACTCATTTTAACTGAACTCCAGTGCAGAGCTTAAGCATGGAGCAAATCAGGGAATTCAGTTAGATGTTAAATATTTAAAAAAAGATGTTTAGAAAAAGATTAAGTTTCCCCCCACTCACTGAAAGCTGCAGTCCTGTTTAAGTTTCCTGTCTGAGGGGGAGGGATGTTGGAGGGCATTGGACATTGTGGAGCTATAGGTTGCTGCGTTCTGAGGCTTCTCTGGATGCCTGCAGGAAGATCTGGGAAGCACAGGCCATTCCGATCTGGGCTCAAGTCCTTCAAACAGCCCATCAGCCCCTACTGCTGCATCAGGTGAAGACACAGCCGCCACCTCAAAGCCTATCAACAGCTAATGTGCAGTCAGCCATCCTATCACCTGACCATCAATTAGTGAGATTGCAGGAGTTGGAAGGAGAGAGTCTTAACCCCCACTTCGATTCCACCTCAACATATAGGGAAGGCGGTGGTGTAGTGGTCTTGTCATTGGATGCATAATCAAGAGACTTGGGGTAATTCTCTGGGGACCTGGGTTTGAATCCTACCATAGCATGTATCAACATTTGAACTCAATAAGAATCTGGAATTAAAAGTCTTGTGACAGCCCAAAAATCAAATCAGGACGTTATTACTTCCTTTATTTATTGCTCTTTTTAGTTCCTCTGCTCAGTTGAACTTCTACTTTTTCCATTTCTGCAAATAGTTCCAATTAGTCCAATATTGTCATTTTGCTCACCTGTCAGTGCCAAGGAGCACTGCCAGGGGACATTGGCAGGCCAGTAGCTGGGCATAACCCTCTTCTCTGGGGTCTGTATTTACCTTTATGCCCCTGGGGAGACTTGATAACAAATTCACATCTGTGTGAATCTGTAGTAAACCGCACTAAAAATCTGAAATCTTGTTGGTGAGAACTGCAGTTTTTGGACCTTGAACCCCTGCTGGCATTCGCAAGAACGGGGAACGCAGGCTCAAGATTGAATCCTCTGCATTCTAAACCTAACCATTCAGAGAGTTTAATAAGAGATTTTCTTCACGTCATACTGCTCCTCTTGCCTTTCGCTTTAAATCAGTGTCCTTAAATTCCTGATCCTTTTGCAAATGGGAACAATTTCTCTCGATTTACTTTGTCCAGACCCCTCCTGATCTTGAACCCTTCAATCGAACCACAGCCTACTCTTGTCCTCAGAAAACAATTCTCGTCTTGCCATCCTGAAACTACACTGTCTCATCCTGAAACTATTCTCAGAAATCTTCTCTGAACAATCACCAATGTTTTGATTCATACCTTTCCTAAAGTTGGGGACATAGAACTGAACATGATGCTTATATTGCATCTGAAACAGAGCTTTACAAAAGTTTTTTTAAGTTTATGTATTAGTCACAAGTAGTCTTACTGCAATGAAACTCCTGTGAAAATCTCCTCATCATCACACTCCGGCACCTGTTCAGGCACGCTGAGGGAGAATTTAGCACGGCCAGTGCAACTAACCAGCGCGTCTTTCAGACTGAGAGGAAACCGGAGCACCCGGAAGAAACCCACGCAGACACAGGGAGAATGTGCAAAAGTCCTCACAGACAGTGACCCAAAGCCAAGAATTGAACTTGGGTCCCTTGTGCTGTGAGGCAGCAGCGCTAACCCTGTGTCACCATGCCGTCCCAAGTTCATCTTCACTTTACCCAACATACTACCTGTTCTCTGACCTTTTCATGGCCTCCATCAGCACCCTTCTTAGCTATGGTTGCCACTACCTTTGTCCTTTTGACTACAAGATCCTTGTCAATCTCTCCCTAGTTCCCACCTATCGCTGGCCTTCTATTCAGTCCCTACTGCTCCGCACACCGTGCACACCCCCCACCCCTCCAACCCACACACAACAGAAGAAAGCTCACCTTATTTCCCATTTTCTTGAGCTCTGATGAAGAGTCATACAGACTCGAAACATTGGCCCTGTTCTCTCTCCCTCTCCCCACAGATGTTGTCATACCTGCTGAGATTTTCCAGGATTTTCTGTTTTAGTTCAATCCTATTTGCGTTGTTATCGAAAATGCTGGAAAGACTCATCATGTCTGGCAGCATCTGTGAAGAGAGAAACAAGAGTTAACTGGTGAAATTTTATAGCTTCTTGGACAGGTTGGCAGGAGAGGCAACAGAAAAATGGGAATCACAGTGGGATTCATCCAATGTTTGAGGAAGTGTCAAGTTGCCTCCCACTTGCCCATGGATCAGTTGAGTTTGTCCTGGCACATTTTACCACTGGTGTGAGTACCCAGGTCACAGTGTACCTTGTTCACTAAGTGGCAGTGGGGGGAGGGAAGTGGGGGTGGCACTTGGAACACTTCCTGTTCAGGCACTCAAAGGAGACTGTTACTGTTAAGGGTGTTCCCTTACCCCTGGCTTGGAGAACTCAACTCCCCACACAACATAGCCTGGCCCCGTTGGAACGCTGCACTTCCTTGAATGCTGGAAACATGGTTCCTCTTCACTGAGGACTTCCTGTCACTCAATATTGGCCACCACTGCTAGCAGCTCGCAGAGACAGGCCTTCTTCCTTGACTGGGGCACGGCGGGTCTTTTAATCATGCATTTACATGGGAGTGATCCATGTTCTAATATCCAGACACAGCTGGGATGCCTAAATGATGGTGGAAAACAATACTCAATTGAGGCAAGGAGAAACCTTACCTCAATTGGGTATTATAATTAAGCAAGTGTAAAGTGATTGCAATTGGTTTTAAAAACTGTACTTTTATATTATGTAATCTAATTAATAACTATGATTGGGTAGAGAGAGCTCCTATTCTCTTATTGGTATATGCTAATTACTTGTATTTATATTCATTCATGGGACATGGGCACCACTGACTGGCCAACATTTATTGTCCATCCCTCGTTGCCTGAGGACAGTTGAGAATCAACCACATTGCTGTGGCTTTGGAGTCACATGTAGGCTAGAATGGCTAAGGATAGCAGATTTCCTTCCCTAACGGACATGAGTGAACCAGATGGTTTTTTCTGACAATGGTTTCATGGTCAACAGTAGATTCTTAATTCCAGATTTTTTTTTTATTGAATTCAAATTCCACCATCTGCTGTGGCGGGATTCGAACCCCGGGTCCCTAGAACATTTGCTGAGTTTCTAGATTAAGAGTCTAGTGATAATACCACTAGTCCGTCACCTCTCCTTCGCCTCCCCACTTGTAATCGAAGCTGAGACTTTACTTGCTTATGTATTTCTGAATTTTTCACTCTGATCTGAATGACTTTATGCAGAGTTCTGTACCCCTTGACTTCTTTCAATAAATTCATCCCAAACCACCCTGTGACTTTGTCTGGCTATTTGAGGGAAACAATAGTTCTAAATACAGCAAGAAACAGTCCCCAAACAGGGCAGAAGTCCCATCCCAAGGCTAAAAGTAGTCAAACAGCCATTAAATACAGACAAACAGAAGAAGACTCATCCCGGATTTTCGGCTGCAGGTTGGAGTAACCTCCTTTGTTTGAAATATTTTCATGTTTGTTATCTTGGTTGGAACTGAGACAAATTGGAAATGCAATATGTTTTGAGCAGGTGATGGGGGAGGGTGTGAAAGAACACAAGGAGAGGTCTGTGTCGGAGGAAAGTACAGATTAAATGAAAAAGGGTTCATGGTACAAAGTCAAAGGGAATGCTAATGGAACAAGCAAAAGAAGAAAAGTGTGTCTCGCTAATGTCTGAATGCCAGGACACAGCTGTCAAAATGAAAAGTAACTGAGAAAGGAACACAAGAAATAAAGACAATGAGATAGAATGGGGGAAGAAACTGAAATGTGACATTATTTCATTTAATCTGGAAAGCTGTAAAGTCTCCTCTTAAAGCACAGAACCTTTATAGTGCCATTCAGCCCATCAAATCTGCACTGGCTTTCTGACAGAACACGCTCCCTAATCCCTCTCTACTGCCTTGTCCCCATAACCTTGCACATTTTCTCTTTTCAGATAGCTACCCAATTTCCCTTTGAATACCTTGATCAAACTAGCTTCCACAGCCCTCTCAGTTTGTTCCAAATTCCAGCCACCCTCTGGGTAAAAGATGTTGGGTGAGATTAATTGGACCCCCACCATGTGTTTCTGCCAGTGGGAGTTGGCATCAGTCCCAACAGATTGTGGTAAAGGGAAACTGAGCTTGGGGAGGCGTACACAATGTGGACCTTAGTATGTGATTCTTGTCCATGAAGGATGGATGAGGAAAACCCAATTTAGGCCAATGTTGAGGAGCAAACCTTGTTTCCCTTTCAGTTTCACAGATGTTCAATGAAATGAAGAGGATTGATGGGAATTTGGAAAAGGAACTGGACCAGGTAATGAGTAATGGTGAGTGCAATGTCCAAATCCGACATCTAGATCTTTTGTGTCACCGTTTCAGAGGGCTCTCCTATTTTACAGATGGTTTGGCAGGTCTCCAGACTGTTCCCGATGATGAGGAAGTCCAGAACTAGGGGTCACACTGAAACTATCTTAATCTACTACACGGCTTACTTAGTACGAAGACTTAAGGGGATGGAAAGTGGGATTCAGAGGGGTTGAGGGGAGAGTGGGACCTGAGATGGAGATTGGGATTGTGGAATGAAAATTGGCTTAGTTTATGTAATCGTGAAGTCCATGTGGCGTTCTGGTGAGTATGCATTGCAGTATCTCAAAGAGCTTGTAGGTGCGGGTCTCAGAACTGTATGCAGTACATCAGATGTGGTTTAACCAAGGCTCTGTATAGCTGAACCAAATCTTCTCTGTTACATTCTCGCTTCAGTTACAAAGTGTAAACATTTCTTGAGCTGTGTTGATTATATTTCACATTTGAGAAATACATTTTAGAGATCAGTGAATGGACATGAAGTTTATTGAGCATCAAGGTCAGGATTCTCCGATCTTGTTCAGTCCTGCTGCTGCTCCCAGCAAGAATGGAGGATTTAACGCTTGTCCAAAACTCTATTCATTGCAGCAAGACCAGAGAATCCTCTTCACGGGCCAGGTCAGAGGTTTCTGGTTCTAGTACAGATGTAGCAAGTGCAAAGATGCCAAATGGTATGTTGGCCTTCATAGTGATAGGATTTGGGATAGGGATATTTTGCTGCAATTCTATAGGTGGGCATGATGTAGAGATGCTGGTGTTGGACTGGGGTAGGCATAGTAACAAGTCTCACTTGGTCTTGTGAGATTTCTTACTGTATTGTTGGAGCCACACCTGGAATATTTTGTGCAGATTGTTGTCCTTATCTGAGGAAGGATGTCTTTGCGATAGAAGGAGTGCAGTGAAAGTTTACCAGGCTGATTCCTGGGATGGCAGGTCTGAGACATGAGAGACTAAATTGGTTACAATTATATTCACTGGAGTTTAGAAGACTGAGAGGGGATCTCATAGAAACGTGTAGAATTCTGACAGGGGTTAGATAGGGTAGATTCAGAAAGAATGTTCCCAATAAGGGGTGAGTCCAGAACCATGGGTCATAGTTCAAGGATAAGGGATAAACCTTTTAGAACTTAGGTGAGGAGAAAGTTCTTCACCCAGAAAGTGGTGAATGTGTGGAATTTATTACCATAGAAAGTAGTTAAAGCCAAAACATTGCTTGATTTCAAGACGAAGGCTGGCACAGTGGTTGGCATGGCTGCCTCACAGAGCAGGAACCTAGGTTTGATTTTTGGCTGGAGTCACTGTCTGTGTGGAGTTTGCACATTCTCCCCATATCTGTGTGGGTTTCATCTGGGTGCTCAGGTTCCCTCCCATAGTCCAAAAGATTTGCAGGTTAAATAGATTGGTCATGCTAAATTGCCCCTTATTATCCCTGGATACATTGGTTAGAGACATTATTGGGGTATAAATTTGGGGATAGAGCCGAGGTGGGGTTGTTGTCAGTGCAGACTCAATGGGCTAAATGGCCTCTTTCGCATTGTAGGGATTCTATGAACTTTCCCAGTTGAACAGTAACGTCAGTGGTAAAGGGAAACTGAGCGTGGGGAGGGTTACACATTGTGGACCTTAGCATGTGATTCTTCTCCATGAAGGACGGAGGAGGAGAATCCAATTTGGGCTAATGTTGAGGGACAAACCTTGTTTCTCTTTCAGTTTCACAGATGTTCAATGAAATGAAGAGAATTGACGGGAATTTGGAAAAGGAACTGTCCCAGGTGACAAGGAATGGTGAGTACAAAGCCCAAATTTGACATCCAGATCTTTTGTATTGCTGTTTCAGAGAGCTCTCCAGTTTTACAGAAGGTTTAGCAGTTCTCACCCATGGCTTCAAGTCCATGATCACTCGTATCTCAAGTGAAACCATATAAGATGCCTTTAAATTTTACCCATACATATTCTCCTGTCTTTTACTTTAGCTACTGTCAGGAAAAAAATCAATTAGTTTAGTTCGGTGTGACCTGTCTTTACAGATTGATATGTCTGTCTCTAATCAGCTTACAGATTTCTCACTCTGTCCTTAATTCTTTTCTATCCCTTTATGGGATGTGGGTTTCACTGGCTTAGCTAGCATTTATTGCCCATCCCTAGTTGCCTTTAAGAAGGTGGTTGTGCGTAGCCTTCTTAAATCGCTGTAGTCCCAGTGGTGTAGGTATTCCCATTGTGCTGTTACAGAAGGTGTTCATTGATTTTTGACCTAGTGACAGTGAAAGAACGGCCAATATATTTCCAAGTCAGTGAATAACTTGGAGGGGGTATTTTTGGGGGGGAGGGGGAGCATGATGTTCCCATGTGTCTTATGCCCTTGTCCTAGATGTTAGAGGTCATAGGTTTGGAAGGTGCTGCCTGAGGAACCTTGCTGAGTAGCAAATGTGCATCTTGTAAATGATACACACAGCTGTCGCTGTTGGAGGGATTGAATGTTTATGGAAGGGGGTGCAATCAAACATGCTACTTTGTCCTGTATGGTTTGTGTAATTATGTCACAAGTGGGTTTACATTAAAGTAAGGTTTATTTATTAGTTACAAGTAGGCTTACATTCACACTGCAATGAAGTTACTGTGAAAATTCCTTAGTCACCGCACGCCTGTTCGGGTACACCGAGGGAGAATTTAACATGGCCAATCCACCTAACCAGCACCTCTTTCTGGAGGAAGCCGGGGCACCCGAAGGAAACCCACGCAGACACGGGGAGAACGTGCAGACTCCACACAGGCAGTGACCCAAACCGGAAATCGAACCCGGGTCCCAGGCGCTGTGAGGCAACAGTGGCAATCACTGTGCCACCATGCCACCCAACACCGCATTGCTACACTGCAATGAAGTTATTATGTTCCCGATTTTGAACAGTGGAAAATGCATCCAGCAACTGACTGGGGGAGGGGGTGATTGTGGCAAGATTTCACACCAATGTAAAACAAGTCTTTGGTCTTCTTGCGATATTTATTGCTATCATGTGTAATGAATTGAACGCAAGGGCTGGAATTTTGTCATTGTGGAGGCATTTTGTCATTGTGCCAGTGGTGGAGGCTACCTCGCTAAATATATTAACTCATGGGTAGATAGGTTTTTGACAGACAAGGGAATTAAGGGTTATAGGGAGAGAGCGGGAAAGTGGAACTGATCCACTTCAGATCAGCCATGATCTTATTGAATGGCAGGGCAGGCTCGAAGGGCTAGATGGCCTACTCCTGCTCCTATTTCTTATGTTCTTTAGCAAACTATTAGCCCAGGTGGGAAAAAGAGAGTTCAGCTCGACAGCTGTAATGATGGCTTTTCCCCCCAGATTTTAGGACATTCGATTGAAAAAAAACCAACAAGTGGGTTCCACATGCAGGCGGGGTGGGCTTTGAACGAGTTCCACCAGAAATTCAGATTTCTGAAAGATTGGGCTCCTTTTAAAGATCCCCATTGGACATGGAACTGGGAAATGCCCCACCCTGACATGGAACCACCGCCAACCTGAACCCCATGCTCACCACCCCCCACCACCCCCAAAACCACAAAAACCTCCCCAACATGGAATCCCTGATTCCCGCTATGGAAACAGAGCTCCCTCCACCCCCTCCACACCTCCATCATGGAGCCCTCCCACCCTGCAGCATTGTGGCACAGTTGTTGGCAGACGACATGGTGGCACAGTGGTTATCTTCGGTGCCTCACAGCTCCAGGGACCTGGGTTCGATTCCCAGCTTGGGTCACTGTCTGTGCAGAGTCTGCACATTCTCCCCGTGTCTGTGTGGGTTTCCTCCAGGTGCTCTGGTTTCTTCCCAAAGGCTGAAAGATGTGCAAGATTGTTTGATTGGCCATGCTAAATTTCCCATTAGTGTCCTGGGATGTGTAGGTTAGAGGGATTAGCGCGGTAAATGATGGGAATAGGCCTGAGTGGGATTATGGTCAGTGCAGACTTGATAGGCCGAATGACCTCCTTCTGCACAGTAGGGATTCTACGATTCTATGCTACCGGCATTGCCCATAGAACTGCTCCCCCAGCACAGTGCAGGCACTAACTCCTGGCACTGCCCCCCTGGAGTGATGAAGGCCCTGTCCTCCTGTCCTGACAACCCTTCCTTGCAACTGTCACGCCAAGGTATGGGCGCTGCTCCCTGGGTGGTGCCAGGGTACTGCCTGAGTTTACTGCCCGGACATTACCCTCCTCACCCCCCCAACCTCCTCCATGGGCTGTACCTCCCTGAGTGCCTCCAGCAGGTTTTGTTAACTAGATGCAGATTGTGGAGAATCTGTTGTGATTCATGCTGTCTTGAAGACACAGGGATGTGAATGGACAGGCAAACATGGAAGTGGGGAATGCAAGCCACCTCATTTGCATATTCAATTAGATATAAAAGTCGGGATCCCCAATGCCGCAGTGGCAGTGTGCGGAAGTTAAACAGAGAAATCACGCCAGCATACATCGTTCTGGGTCTCCCACTCAACTCTCTGCTCTCCTCCCCCCTTCCTCCATTCCAGTCCACAGTGAATGGGGCAGAAAATTCCCCCCCCCCCCCCCACTTTGGTTTTCAGACAGAGATTGGAGATGTGACTGGGAGTATTATTATACATTCAATGTGAGTATGGATTAAAGGTGATAATGAGAAACTCTCTCTTGGAGAATCAACGGGTCAAATTCCCCAACCGCGCTGGTCTAAAAGCCACCCAAATACCCGTCCGACTGTCAGTGGGGTTTCACATTCTCCAGAACCTGCCCACTACAATTCCAGTGGCCGGCAGGATGGGAGAATTCTGGCCAATAATCGAAAATGTTCTTTCTCTTCCAGTTACAAGAATGTCCAAAGAGATGAGAAACTCAATCACTGAACTTAAGACTGAAGTTTCAAAGCTGAAAGAGGGTAAGTTTAATTGCCCTGCTGAAATAAATGCTCAGAGTGGACTCACTGTGGTTTGATAATACTGTATAGCTACCTACTGCCTGCTTTAAATACTAAATACAATTGTATCTGGTGATCATATCAGCAATTTCCCTTCTGATTCTGTTGCTGGGGTTACTCATTTCTTTAACTGGCAGGCTGGAGCACTCAGTGTACAGTAGTATGTTCCTTGGCCTTCCTATCCTATTGGGACCCATCAGAATGGCTACTTTCAGACAACAATCACAAGAACAAGAAACAAGATCCGCGACTATGCTCTCTGGCCTGCGGCAGAGCCTGGGCTTTCTGCTGTGTCGGGCCTGCGGCAGAGCCTGGGCTTTCTGCTGTGTTGGGCCTGCGGCAGAGCCTGGGCTTTCTGCTGTGTCGGGCCTGCGGCAGAGCCTGGGCTTTCTGCTGTGTCGGGCCTGCGGCAGAGCCTGGGCTTTCTGCTGTGTCGGGCCTGCGGCAGAGCCTGGGCTTTCTGCTGTGTCGGGCCTGCGGCAGAGCCTGGGCTTTCTGCTGTGTCGGGCCTGCGGCAGAGCCTGGGCTTTCTGCTGTGTCGGGCCTGCGGCAGAGCCTGGGCTTTCTGCTGTGTCGGGCCTGCGGCAGAGCCTGGGCTTTCTGCTGTGTCGGGCCTGCGGCAGAGCCTGGGCTTTCTGCTGTGTCGGGCCTGCGGCAGAGCCTGGGCTTTCTGCTGTGTCGGGCCTGCGGCAGAGCCTGGGCTTTCTGCTGTGTCGGGCCTGCGGCAGAGCCTGGGCTTTCTGCTGTGTCGGGCCTGCGGCAGAGCCTGGGCTTTCTGCTGTGTCGGGCCTGCGGCAGAGCCTGGGCTTTCTGCTGTGTCGGGCCTGCGGCAGAGCCTGGGCTTTCTGCTGTGTCGGGCCTGCGGCAGAGCCTGGGCTTTCTGCTGTGTCGGGCCTGCGGCAGAGCCTGGGCTTTCTGCTGTGTCGGGCCTGCGGCAGAGCCTGGGCTTTCTGCTGTGTCGGGCCTGCGGCAGAGCCTGGGCTTTCTGCTGTGTCGGGCCTGCGGCAGAGCCTGGGCTTTCTGCTGTGTCGGGCCTGCGGCAGAGCCTGGGCTTTCTGCTGTGTCGGGCCTGCGGCAGAGCCTGGGCTTTCTGCTGTGTCGGGCCTGCGGCAGAGCCTGGGCTTTCTGCTGTGTCGGGCCTGCGGCAGAGCCTGGGCTTTCTGCTGTGTCGGGCCTGCGGCAGAGCCTGGGCTTTCTGCTGTGTCGGGCCTGCGGCAGAGCCTGGGCTTTCTGCTGTGTCGGGCCTGCGGCAGAGCCTGGGCTTTCTGCTGTGTCGGGCCTGCGGCAGAGCCTGGGCTTTCTGCTGTGTCGGGCCTGCGGCAGAGCCTGGGCTTTCTGCTGTGTCGGGCCTGCGGCAGAGCCTGGGCTTTCTGCTGTGTCGGGCCTGCGGCAGAGCCTGGGCTTTCTGCTGTGTCGGGCCTGCGGCAGAGCCTGGGCTTTCTGCTGTGTCGGGCCTGCGGCAGAGCCTGGGCTTTCTGCTGTGTCGGGCCTGCGGCAGAGCCTGGGCTTTCTGCTGTGTCGGGCCTGCGGCAGAGCCTGGGCTTTCTGCTGTGTCGGGCCTGCGGCAGAGCCTGGGCTTTCTGCTGTGTCGGGCCTGCGGCAGAGCCTGGGCTTTCTGCTGTGTCGGGCCTGCGGCAGAGCCTGGGCTTTCTGCTGTGTCGGGCCTGCGGCAGAGCCTGGGCTTTCTGCTGTGTCGGGCCTGCGGCAGAGCCTGGGCTTTCTGCTGTGTCGGGCCTGCGGCAGAGCCTGGGCTTTCTGCTGTGTCGGGCCTGCGGCAGAGCCTGGGCTTTGTGCTCTGTCAGGCTTACAGTAACAACAAGGAAAATATTGAACAGAACTTTGGCATCAAGGCAGGATTCAGCTGAATTAAAATTGCAGGGTGCTTTACACCAGTATGCGGATCCCGGTTCCTGATCACAGTTCATCCAATGTCCTGCTCATCGACAGGACTAACCACATTGTGGTGGATTAGAGGTATGCTGACATGTGGGACTCGCCCACGGGATCCTCAGTATTGCCTTCATATCCCACCAAGTGTCGTGAAGGGAAAGAAATCTCCCCTTGTAACAAAGAACAAAGAAAATTACAGCTCAGGTAGAGCCCTTCAGCCCTCCAAGCCTGCACCGACCATGCTGCCCGACTTAACTAAAATCCCCTACCCTTCCAGGGACCATATCTGTCTATTCCCATCCTATTCATGTACTTGTTAAGACATCCCTTAAAAGTCACTACCCTATCTGCTTCCATTACCTCCCCCAGCAACGAGTTCCAGGCAACCACTACTCTCTGTGTAAAAAATCTGTGTCGTACATCTCCTTTAGATCTTGCCTCTTGCACCTTAAATATGTCCTATTACACGTACCTAAATCTATTACACCTACCACTCTCCCTACGAATTGGCACTCCTCCACCTTAGACGGAAGGACAAAGGGAATAAGTTACACAGAACATGCACTGGATAGAGGGATTTCAATTCCCTCTATCCAGTGTGACTCAACAGTGTGAGTCACAATCTCAGTGACATAGCTATCATACAGAACCTGCAGAAGGTGAGGAAACCATCTTGACTGTGACTGTGACCTGATGTCTGGGAACTGGCGATGTCTCTGAGAAGTGTGTCTGCAGAACTGGTGCCAGGGCCTAGGACCATCCAGCAGCCTCTGGGATCTTGAAGCTGGAGCTGATTCAGGAACTGTGACTGGGGCCTGCACACCATTAGCAGAAAGACGTTGGGGCTGTGGACTGATTTCCTGTGATCCTGCTATGAGTATTTCTTCAGCCACACTACAGCCTGGCTTGTATTGGGCTTATCCCCAATTCAGGCAAGATCCAATTACTAGACTCTGAAGTGTGAGACTTTGGCAGGAATTGTCCGGTCTTGTGCACTGAGCACTCAGAACTTGGTACTCAGCCAAATCTCCATTCACAGCAGCAGAAATGGAGAGTCCCAGCAACAGGTGATGTTGGAGGATTCTTACCTTGAAGTTGAACTTGTCATGGGGCATTTGATGCTCTGTAACGAGCACTTTTAGAATTCTGGAAAAATCGTGGCAACTAAGGAGATTTATGGGGTACTGGGGTGTCGTTGCTGGCTCTAACATTTACCTTAATGTCTTCACAGATCAACGCCATGTCCAATGTCTTCCCCACTGGATGCCGTTCCAGAAAAACTGTTATTACTTCTCACCAGTTAAGAAAAACCAAGTGAATGCTCAGAGATCTTGTACATTAATGAACGCCAATCTTGTAGTCGTTAACAGTGCTGAGGAACGGGTAAAAGATTATCGTAATTTCACTATTGTCTAATCATTCAGTGATGATATAAAACCAGATGCAGTAAGAAGTCTGACAACACCAGACTAAAGTCCAACCAATTTATTTGATAGTAAACTCACAAGCTTTCGGTGAATGGAGAGTTCTAGCCTCAGACAGAGCATATAACAGCACACACAGTTTACAGCACAAACCTCAAACAGACCATTGTTCGCAGCAAACTACCCAGCCTTCAGGAGAACAGTGACCACAACACCACACAACCCTGCCACAGCAACCTCTGCAAGACATGCTGGATCATCGACATGGATGACATCATCACACGTGAGAACACCATCCACCAGGTACACTGCACATGCTCTTGCAACTCGGCCAACGTTGTCTACCTGATACTCTGTAGGAAAGGAAGTCCTGAGGCATGGTACATTGGGGAGACCATGCAGACGCTACGACAATGGATGAATGAACATCGCTTGAACATCACCAGGCAAGACTGTTCCCTTCCTGTTGGCAAACAGGAAGCGGTCACGAGCATCGGCCTCTGACTTTTGGGTAAGCATTCTCCAAGGCGGCCTTCACGACACACGACAGTGCAGAGTCGCTGTTTGGAGACTGATAGCCAAGTTCCGCACGCATGAGGACAGTCTCAACAGGGATCTTGGGTTCATGTCACACTATCAGTAACCCCCATGACTTGCCTGCGTTTGCAAAACCTCATTTACTGTACTGTCTGGAGACAATACACATCTCTTTAACCTATGCCTAATGCTGTTTCCACTCACACTGTCTGCATCTTTAAGACTTGAATAGCAGGTTAGTTGTAAAGACTCGCATTCTAATCAGTAATTTATAAACTGTGTGTGCTGTTATATGCTCTGTCTGAGGCCAGAACTCTCCATTCACCTGATGAAGGGGCAAACCCCGAAAGCTTGTGAGTTTACTATCAGATAAATTGGTTGGACTTTAACCTGGTGTTGTGAGACTTCTTACTGTGTTTACCCCAGTCCAACGCCGGCATCTCCACATCATAAAAGCAGATGGACAGAGACAAAGGCCATTTAGCCTTCATGCCTATACTGATACTAGCTCTTCAACTGGACCTATCATAGAAACATAGGAAGAGGAATAGGCCACTCAGCCTGTCAAGATTCCTCCCCATTCAATACGATCATGGCTGATTGGAGACTTCAATTCTTTTTACGCCCACTATCCCCATAACCCTTTATGTCATTGCTAATCAGGAATATGTCAATTTCTGTCTTAAACATGCTCGATGACTGAGCTTCAACTGCCCTCTGTGATCAAGAATGCCAAAAGTTCACAACCCTCTTTGTGAAGAAATTCTCCTCATCTCAGTCTTAATTTTGAAATTTCCCCGCCCTTGGTTCCGGACTTCCCAACCTACCACATCTCCCCCATCTCTTCCTTTAACTATTTTGTAGATTTCAAAGAGACCACCTCTCATTTTTTGAAACTCTGCAGAATACAGGCTCAGTTTGTCCAATCTCTCTTCATAACACTTCCCTGGAACAAGTCTGGTGAACCTTTGTTACACTTCCTCCATGGCAGTAATATCCTCTCTGAGGTAAGAGGACCAAAACTATACACAGTACTCTAGTTGTGGTCTCACAAAGCTTCTATACAATTGAAGCAATACTTCACTCCTTCTGTGCTCAAATCATCTTGTGATGAAGACTAACATTCCATTAGCCTTCCTAATAGTTAATATCAATGTGTAATTCCTGTCCTTCCCCAGATTATTGTACATCCACATTGAAATGCTTATTTGATTTCATTTATTATTGTTACATGTATTAGCGTACTTTAAAAAGTATTGTTTCTTGCTCACTATACAGATGAAGCATACCCTACGTGGAGAAGGAAATGAAAGAGTGCAGAATGTAGTGTTACAATCATAGCTAGGATGTAGAGAAAGATCAACTTAATGCAAGGTAGGTCCATTCAAAAGTCTGATGGCAGCAGGGAAGAAGTTCTTGAGTCAGTTGGTATGTGCCCTCAGACTTTTGTATTTTTTCCCCAAAGGAAAAAGGTGAAAGAGAGAATGTGTGGGGTCCTTAATTATGCTGATCGCTTTACCGAGACAGTGGGAAGTGTAGACGGAGTCAATGGATGGGAGGCTGATTTGCATGATGGATTGGGCTTCATTCATGAGCTTTTGTAGTTCCTTGCAATCTTGGGCAGAGCAGGAGCCATGCCAAGTTGTGATACAACCAGAAAGAATGCTTTCTATGGTGCATCTGTAAAAGCTGGTGAAAGCCATAGCTGACATGCCAAATTTCCTTAGTCTTAGAAAATAGAGGCGTTGGTGGGCTTTCTTAACTACAGTATCGGCATGGGGGGACCAGGAGAGGTTGGTGATCTGGATACCTAAAAACTCGAAGCTCTCCACCTTTTCTACTTTGTCACCATTGATGTAGACAGGGGCATGTTCTGCTTTACACTTCCTTAAGTTGATGACAATCTCCTTTGTTTTATGGACATTGAGGCAAAGATTATTGTTGCCGCACCAGTTCATGAGATTCTCTATCTCATTCTATACTCTGTCTTGTCACTGTTTGAGACCCGATCCACTACGGTGGTGTCATCTGCAAACTTGAAAATTGAATTGGAGGGGAATTTGGCCGCAGTCATAGGTGTAAAAGGAGTATGGTAGGGGGCTCTGTATAGCAGGAGTATCTACACTAGGTTGCTGTTATAAAGTGACCCACAGAGTCCATAGGTGGGATTTACTGCCCAACCTGCCATGTGTTTGACGGGAATGGGAGTCAATCTGCCATTGGCTGGTGGCGGACCTTGTGGTCCTGCCATTGCCCACAGTGTTTCCCATTGAATGCACCTGGAAATCTGCAGCAGGGGTGCACTGTCTGGGCCAGAAAAGTCTGGAGAGTTCCAGCCCATATCTTGAGATTGTGAGACCACATTATAACAAAACTCCTTTCAAAGGCATCAAGCTAGTAGCCAGTATAATACAGAGCTGCAGTAACAAATGACTACCCACTAAGTACTTCTGAAAACAAATCCTGCTCTTTTCAGACATTTATTCATTATCAAGAAATTCACAGCAGTGCATTTAGAAAGCAGAGGTAGGATCAGACAGTCAGCGTGGATTTATGAAGGGGAAATCATGCTTGACAAATCTGTTGGAATTCTTTGAAGATGTAACTAGTAGAGTTGACAAGGGAGACCAAGTCGATATGGTATATTTGGACTTTTAGAAAGAGTTTGATAAAGTCCCGCGTAAGAGAATATTGTGCAAGATTAAAGTGCATGGGATTGGGGGGAGTGAATTGAGATGGATAGAAAACTGGTGGCAGAGAGGAAGCAAAGAGTAGGAATTAATGGATCTTTTAAAAATTGGCAGGCAGTAACTAGTGGGGTGCCACAGGATCGGTGCTGGGACCCCAGCTATTCACAATATACATAATTTGGATGA
Organism: Carcharhinus amblyrhynchos; assembly: GCF_965287045.1. Lineage (NCBI taxonomy): Eukaryota > Metazoa > Chordata > Chondrichthyes > Carcharhiniformes > Carcharhinidae > Carcharhinus > Carcharhinus amblyrhynchos. The sequence goes on from NC_137356.1 coordinate 15,030,682, forward strand.
GGAACAAAGTGTAACATCTCAAAGTTTGCAGATGAAATGAAGTTGAATGGGAAGGTGAACTGTGACAAGGATGCAGAGATCCTTTAGCATGTTCTGGACAGATTGAATGAGTAGGCAAATCAATGGCAAATGCAGTATAATTTGGATAAATGTGAGGTTATTCACTTTGGAAGCAAAACAAGAAGGCAGATTACTACCTGAATGGCTGTAAATTGGGAGAGGGGAGTGTGCAGCGGGACCTGGGTGTCCTTGTGCACCAGTCGCTAAAGGTAAGCATGCAGGTACAGCAGAAAGGCAAATGGCATGCTGGCCTTCATTGAAAGAGGTTTTTGGGTACAGGAACAGGAATGTGTTGTTGCAATTACACAGGGTCTTGGTGAGGCCACACCTAGAGTATTGTGTGCAGTTTTGGTCTCCTTTTCTGAGGAAGGATGTTCCTGCTCTCGAGGGAGTGCAGCGAAGGTTGATCAGGCTGATTGTGGAGACTTATAAAATTCTAACAGGACTCGGCAGGGTAGATGCAGGGAGAATATTCCCAATGATGGAGGAGTCCAGAATCAGGGATCACAGTCTGAGGATTCAGAGTAGATCATTTAGGATGAAGATGAAGAGACCTTTCTTCACCCAAAGAGTGGGAATTCTTTGCCACTAGAAGTAGTTGATGCCAAAACATTGAACATATTAGAGGATTAGATAGGGTGGATAGTAATAGCCTTTTTCCTCTGATGGAGAAATCTAGCACGAGGGGGCATGGCTTTAAATTAAGGGGTGGTAGTTATAGGACGGATGTCAGGGGTAGGTTCTTTACCCAGGGGGTGGTGAGGGATTGGAATGCCCTGCCTGCTGCAGTTGTAAATGCGCCTAGTTTGGGGGTGTTTAAGAGATCCGTGGATAGGTTTATGGACGAGAAGGGATTGGTTTAGGTTAGTGGGTCATTGTTTTGTAACTGGTCGGCGCAACATCGTGCGCTGTAATGTTCTATGTTCTATGTTCTATTCCAGAGGCAGCTGGATATAGTACTTTGACGCAATAAGAAGCCTCACACCAGGTTAAAGAACAACAGGTTTATTTGCAGCACGAGCTTTCGGAGTGTTGCTCCTTCATCAAGTGAGTGAAGGATCAGTGCTCTGAAAGTTTGTGCTATCAAATAAATCTGTTGGACTTTAACCTGGTGTTGCGAGGCTTCTTACTATGTCCACCTCAATCCAACGCCGGCATCATCATAGCACTTGGGCCAAATAGGGAGAAAGCAGAATTAGGATTTGAGTTGGACAATCAGCCACAATCGTGATGAATGGCAGAGGGGGCTCGAAGAGCCTCCTACTGCTCCTATCTTCTATGTTTCTGTGTTATCAAGGTATGAGAAGTTCATCCTCAAAGCTTCATTTCTTTAAATATAAATGAGACAGCTTTCTCCAGATGGATTTCTTTAAAACAGTTCCAATTGAAACAGTGAGTTACTTTATTCAGTCTCTATTTCCGAGTATTTAATAGAAAATAATAGAGCAGTGCTTCTAATAAGCAAGTTCAGTCAAATAATTCTTAAATTATCACATAAGAATACAGCTTTTTTGTGAAAGATTGTAAATATTTTGTATTATACACATATGTCTCACTTTATATTGTGCGCCAATAACGCAGCATGTGACTCATTACCCCACTGGTGTAGCATGTCACTTAACTTTCAGCAGTGTCAAGTATGTTGTTATTGGAGTGTGAGGTAATGTGATAAGGAAGCCTTAAATCACAGCGGTGATTTATTGAACAATAATTGTAACTATACAGAGAAGCTCAGTATGGACACAGGCCTAGTCCCACCCATTCACAGGCTCATACTGCAGGTACCACTACCCAGACCCTAACACCTGATAGGCTAAGGTTCATGTGCTTTGTCCCACAAACTATCGCCCCTTAAATGGAGCACACTACCACAGTCATTATATGAACTGGCACCAATCTGTAATTAAATTTTGGAAGTAATATACAACAGATTACAAGCGAGCACCTTCTAACTCAAAGACCATAGTTTTAATAAACTGTGTCTATCGATAGGGACTCAAAACAATATTGATTCATTCCTACCACATAGAATCATAGAATCCCTACAGTGCAGAAAGAGGCCATTCAGCCCATCGGGTCAGCCCTGACCATAATCCCACCCAGGCCCTATTCCCACAACCCCACATATTTACCCTGACTAATCCCTCTGACCCTAAAAGGCAATTTAGCATGGTCAATCCACATCTTTGGACTGTGGGAGGAAACCAGAGCACCAGAGGAAACACACGCAGACACGGGGAAAACATGCAGACTCCACGCAGATAGTGACCCAATCTGGGAATCAAACCTGGATCACTGGCACTGTGAGGCAGCAGTGCTAACCACTGTGCCACCTGCCTACCGGTAACGTAGAATTATCAGATGTTCTTTTTCTTTAAATAAAGGAGTTTATATATCAATAAAATTTCAAAATAACTTGAATCAAAAACCTACATATTCTGTAAAAAAATCTCAAACAATGATGAGACAGAGTACAGGAATGAGGTAGAGAAACTGGTGAACTGGTGCAGCAACAATAATCTCTCCCTCAATGTCAACAAAACGAAGGAGACAGTCATCGACTTCCGGAAGCATAAAGGAGAACATGCCCTGTCTGCATCAACGAAGATGAACTGGAAAAGGTCAAGAGCTTCAAGTTTTTAGGTGTCCAGACCACCAACAACCTGTCCTGGTCCCCCCATGCCGACACTATAGTTAAGAAAGCTCAACAATGCCTCTACTTTCTCAGAAGACTAAGGAAATTTCGCATGTCAGCTATGATTCTCACCAACTTTTATAGATGCACCATAAGAAGCATTCTTTCTGGTTGTATCACACCTTGGTATGGCTCCTGCTCTGCTGAAGACGGCAAGAAACTACAAAAGGTCGTGAACGAAGCCCAGTCCATCACTCAAACCAGCCTCCCATCCATTGACTCTGTCTCCACTTCCCGCTGGCTCAGAAAAGCAGCTAGCATAATTAAGGACCCCACGCACCCCATCATGGGCAGCAGGGTAGCACAGTGGTTAACCCTTGTGCCTCACTGCGCCAGAGACCTGGATTCAGTTACCAGCTTGGATCACTGTTTGTGCGGAGTTTGCATGTTCTCCCCATATCTGCATGGGTTTCCCCGGTTTCCTCCCACAGTCTGAAAGACATGCTAGTTAGATGCACTGGCCATGCTAAATTCTCCCTCGGTGTACACAAACAGGTGCCAGAGTGTGGTGACTAGAGGATTTCCACAGTAACTTCATCACAGTGTTAATGTAAGCCTATTTGTGACACTAATAAATGCACATAAACATTCTCTCTTTCACCTTCTTCTATCAGAAAAAAGATGCAAAAATCTGAGGTCATGTGCCAACCGACTTAAGAACAGCTTCTTCCCTGCTGCCATTAGACTTTCGAATGGATCTACCTCGCAATAAGTTGATCTTTCTCTACACCCTAGCTATGACAGTAACACTACACTCTGCACTCTCTCGTTTCTTTCTCTAGGAACGGTATGCTTTGTCTGTATAATGCGCACAAAATAGTACTTTTCACTGTATACTAGTACATGTGACAATAATAAATCAAATCAAATCAAAATTTCCCCCAACTGAGTCTTTGCATCAATTCTTTAACGCATTGGCCTCTCTCTTCAGATCTAATTATTCGATTCTGCAGAACACTGGTCTCAGCACAATTCAAATAAAGACTACTCCTACTGCCCTGTTTTCCCATTACACAGTGCTACATGAATTGAAACCCACTTCTCTCACGCTAATCTCTCAGCCACACATTTAACTTGCCTATGTCTTGCATTGTAGGAGGAATAAAGGTTGGCTTAAAATAAATGGGTTAAGAACTAAGGCAGGAGATTGCTAGGAAGAGAGTTTGTCTGTAATATTGCTTACAAATTATCTTGCTCCATCTACTACAGTGATACTTTTACTTTAATGACAGGTATTTCTCCAACACTGGACTCTCAGGGGAAGTCACTGGATTGGACTCAATGATTCGATCTCTGAAGGTGATTGGCGTTGGGTGGATGGAACAGATTATGCTTCCTCTGTAAAGTGAGTTTGTTTTATCAGTTGATTTTCTATACAATATCCGTGACATTGAACATGAATATAAAGTCCAACTTGTGTTCAAATTAAAATACCCATTATTTAGCCAAATGGTAAAATAAATTAGAGACAAAGGGAGTGAAATGTAGTGTGGTAATGCCAGTTTACTGGGTGCAATGAGGTCCCTTCATGTTCCAAATTGCACCCCTGGTGTATGCACACAGATATTTGATGTGAAGAATGCTGAATCCATGTTGACAAGGGGCAGCACGGTGGCACAGTGGTTAGCAGTGCTGCCACACAGCGCCAGGGACCAAGGTTCAATTCCGGCCATGGGTGACTTTGAAGTTTGCACGTTCTCCCCGTGTCTGCGTGGGTTTCCTCCAGGTGCTCTGATTTCTTCCCACAGTCCAAAGATGTGTGGGATAGGTTGATTGGCCATGCTAGATTGACCCTAGTATCAAGGGTTAGCAGGGTAAATATGTGGGGTTACAGGAATAGGGCCTGGAATGGCCTCCTTCTGCACTGTAGAGCTTCTGTGATTCTGTGAAAGGGGTTTGCTTGCACATACATCGACATACGTCGGGAGCATGCAGAGCCGACAGAACATTAGCTGAGTTTCTGGATTAATAGTCCAGTGATAACACCATTAGACCATCGCCTCCCCGCTATGTAATTAATGAATTAATGTAAATCCTGACTGTTGGTCGATGATTGATGGGTTTGTGGTGAACTGAGCATTGGTTGAGGTTATTGGTGCAATTGGTAGCATATGGCATTTGAGGATACATCACTGGCTTGAACACTTATATGAGATCATTAAACATCTTGTGGTTCAACTCCTAGTGTTGACCTTAGTGACAATCACTTCCCTACCCCCTTGCATTGCTGCAAGGTGAGCGACCTCTCAAGATCATCCTGCATCTTTCAGTCATTTTAACTAACGAACTAATGGATCTATCAATGGGAAGACACAACTCAATATGGTCAATAATAATACAAAGGACCACCACAGGGATTGTAACTATAAGATTATTGCTTAAAAGGGAGATAGTTACACATCAAGAGGGCCCTTGAGCAAGGTGCCCCACGAGTTCCATTACTATTCAACATTACAATGGGTCCCCATTGCAGGAAAGAGTATATATAGGAGTGAAGACGCAATTGAAGCCATTAATTTGATAGTTTTTTGAAGGGGTAACCAAGAAGGTGGATGAGAGCAGTGAAGTCAATGTTGTCCATATGGACTTTAACAAGGCCTTTGACAAAGTAAGACATGGTACGTTGTTGCATAAGATTAAATCTCACGGAATCCAGGGTGAGGTAGCCAAATGGATACAAAATTGGTTTAATGACAGATGGTGGTTGTAGACGGCTTTTTTTCAGTGGTGTGTCTGAGGGATCGGTGCTGCGTCCACTGTTATTTGTCATTTATATGATTTAGATGAGAATTTAGGAGGTATTGTTAGTAAGTTTGCAGATGACACCACAATTGGTGTCATAGTGGACAGTGAACAAGGCTATCTAGGATTGCAATGGGATCTTGATCAGTTGGGCCAGTGGGCTGATGAATGGCAAATGGAGTTTAATTTAGATAAATGCGAGGTGATGCATTTTGATAGATCAAACCAGGACAGGACTTAGTTAAATAATGGTAGGGCGTTGGGGGGAGTTACAGATCAAAGAGATTACAGTTCCTTGACAGTGGAGTCACAGTTGGACAGGGTGTTGAAGAAGGCATTCAGCGTGCTTGGTTTCATTAGTCAGAACATTGAATACAGGAGTTGAGACATCTTGTTGAAGTTGCACAAAACATTAGTAAGGCCACACTTGGAGTACTGTGTACAGTTCTGGTCACTTTATTATAGAAAGGATATTATTAAACTAGAAAGAGTGCAGAAAAGAGTTGCTAGGGTGCCACTGGGACTTGTTGGTATGAGTTATAAGGAGAGACTGGATAGACTGGGACTTTTTTCCCTCGAGTATAGGAGGCTTAGGGGTGGTCAATAGATCTATAAAATAATAAGGGACATAGATCTGCTAGATAGTCAATATCTTTTCCCAAAAGTAAGGGTATGTTTAAGGTGAGAAGAGAGAGATATAAAAGGGTCCAGAGGGCTTCTGCAAAGCAGGCAGCATAATTAAGGACCTTAACCCTTAACCCCCTGTACACACCCCACTAAGCCCCCTGACACTAAGGGGCAATTTAGCATGGCCAATCCACCTAACCTGCACATCTTTTGACTGTACGAAGAAACCAGAGCACCTGGAGGAAACCCATGCAAACATGGGGAGAACGTGCAAATTCCGCACAGACAGTGACCCAAATCTGGAATTGAACCCGGGTCCTGGCACTGTGAGGAGCAGTGCTAACCCACTCTGCCACCATGCCACCCTCATGTCTGGTGGATGATGCTGTTGTTGCAAAGGAAGCTAAGAAGTCATAATGGTGGGCTCTGCAGACTTATTGATGGAGGCCATGGTCAAATCTGCACAAACAGATAAACACCATCTCTGCACAAAACCCTGTGCCAAGTTAATGTTGAGTTCTTTCATACACCTTGGCCTTGAATGCAGACGTTTGTGGAGGATTCCCAATAGGGACATATGCCTCAACGTTCTTCCGAAGCCTGGCGCATTATAGTCCTTGCCTGAGTCTCCTGCAGTGCAACTAGAGTGTGAGCTTATCTTCTGCTTTCCGTTCTGACTTGACTGAAATGCACTTTTGCTGAGTGGCTCGTCACATTCTGAGTCCAATTCTGTTATACCTCCGAAATTATTTTGTTATTCATTCGTGAGACTTGGGTATCACTGGCTGGGCCAGCAGTTATACCCCTAACTGAGGGCAGCTGAGAGTCAACCATATTGCTGTGGCTCTGAAATCACATGTAAGTCAGACCAGGTAAGGACTTCCTGGCAGATTTCCTTCCCTAAAGAACATTGTGAACAGATGCGTTTTTCCAACAATCGACAATGGTTTCATGGTCATCAGTAGATTCTTAATTCCAGATAGTTTTTTAATTGAATTTAAATTCCAACATCTGACATGGCGGGATTCAAACCCAAGAGGAGAGATACAAAAGTGTCCAGAGGGGCAATTTTTTCATACAGAAGGTGGTGGGTGTCTGGAACAAGCTGCCAGAGGTAGTAGTACAGGCGAGTACACTTTTGTCTTTTAAAAATCATTTAGACAGTTACATGGGTAAGATGGGTATAGAGGGATATGGGCCAAGTGCGGGCAATTGGGACTAGCTTAAGGGTTTTAAAAAAGAGCAGCATGGACAAGTTGGGCAGAAGGGCCTGTTTCCATGCTCTGTGACTCTATGATTCAGCACTGGGGACAGGTTGGGGGGGTTAGGGGGTGATCTATTTTCATAAGTCATGTCAGGGCAGCCTTTAAAAGTGGCGCTCCGATCTTTAAAACACTAAGGGCGGGATTTTATGGCCTTGCTCGGGTGAGACCGGAAATTCCCACCCAAGGTCAACGGAGATTTCTGTTATCGGAGCCTGTCCTGTGCCACTTCCCAGTTGTGTTCTGGTCTAAGTGGCTGAGAAATCCTATTGAGCCGGCAGCATCAACGCCATTTTTCCCATCTGCTGGTGCTGCTGGAAAATGGAAAAATGACACCTTCAATCCTAATCAATTGTGGTTTGGAAAAGCTGTGAATATAAAAAATGGGAGTAGGAGTCGTTGATCCAACCCCTTGAAGCCGCTCCTTGCACTCAGTGCGATCATGACCGATCTTCAACTCAACTCTGCTGTCTGGCTGCACGTCCCTTAAAGTCCAAAACCCTATCAGTCTATTCTGGGCTGTATTCAATGGGCACGATGTGCCTGGCCCTGCACTGGCCAGTTGGCACAGTGGGCCAGGAAGGTAGTGCGTGAGGCTTTCATACTAGGTGCAAACGAGTCACGTGCTAAAAGGCAGCGCAATTAGCTTCACGCCCAGAAAGGACACAAAACCGATTTAACTATTGATGACATGCTTTCCATTAATTAATTAAGTCATTAACTTGCCTGGTATGGCCATTTCTGGCTTCCCGGATGCTCCTCCTCATCAGTGAACATTCTTACCGATGACAATCACTCATGGTCCCCACCAATGGGGATCCAGATGACCAAGCTGGGGGAAATCAGAGGCTATTGAAACCCCTTGGTGATCAGGGGAGTGGCTGAGCAGTGCCCATGGAAGTGATCCAACCTAGCACTGCCCACCAGGCACCCTGGCAGTGCTAAGGGGGTGCAGTCTGAGTGGGTGTGAAACAATGACAGGAGTGGGTGCTCTGCAAACATGGTGGAGCGGGGTAGGGCACTGGCACAGGGAGCAATCAGTAGGGAGGGGAAATGTCTGTGGTGGAGAGGGTATCAAAACATCTCACAATGCATCAGGAGACTGTGACGTCTGCGCCCCAAGCTCTCTACAGGTGGCTTCACTGGCAATGCCTGAGCTTCCACAGCCCTCTGGGATAGAGAATTCCAATGATTCACAACCCACTGAGTGAAGAAATTCCTCCTCATCTCACTGTCAGATATTCACCCCATTAAGTCCAGCTGCTGCAGCCTCTCAGTGTGTACCCAGCAATTCCTCTCAAAAATGGAGCTTATTCAATCTTATTCCTCTAAACTCCAGGGAATAAAGGCTCTCCATATTCAATCTCTTTGAATAGGCCCAACCTCTGATACCAGGAATCAATGCAGTAAAGCTTCCTTGCAACCTGTCTCTCAGCATATTCTTCTTGAGATAAGGGTTTAGATGCCCAGGTCACAATCAACCTGTCCTGCTCCCCCCCATGCCGACACTATAGTTAAGAAAGCCCACCAACGCCTCTACTTTCTCACACAACTAAGGGCATTAGCTACGACTCTCACCAGCTTTTACAGATGCACCATAAAAAGCATTCTTTCTGGTTGTATCACAGATTGGTATAACTCCTGCCCAAGACCACAAGAAACTACAAAAGGTCGTGAATGTAACCCAATCCATCACACAAACCAGCTCCCAATCATTGACTCTGTCTACACTTCCTGCTGCCTCGGCAAAGCAGCCAGCATAATCAAAGACCCCGGATATGCTCTCTTCCATTGGGGAAAAAAAACACAAAAATCTGAGCTCACATACCAACCAACTCAAGAACTGCTTCTTCCCTACTGCTGTCAGACTTTTGAATGGACCTACCTCGCATTAAGTTGATCTTTCCCTACCCCTTAGCTATGAATGTAACACTACATTCTGCACTGTCTCGTTTCCTTCTCTATGAACGGTATGCTTTGTATAGCATGCAAGAAATAACACTTTTCACTGTATGCTAATACAGTGATAATAATAAATCGAAGCAGAGACTAAAACTTTGCACAGTATTCCAGTGTAACTTCACTAAGCCTTAGATAATTGCAGCAAAATCTTGCACCCCAATCTCCATGCCACTTTGCTTCCTAATTGCTAACTATACCTGCATGTTAACTTTTTCTATCTGACACAAGGACACTCCAATCGCTGAGCGCCAGAATGACTTTTCACCATTTATAGAACAATTCTCAGAATGAACTTGTTGCCTTTCATGTTTTGTCATTTAGGTTTTGGAATGACGGGGAACCCAATGATCTTTACGGAATTGAGGATTGTGTGGAGATGACTGTTTATGGAGAATGGAATGATGAATCGTGTAACTCAATTCTATATTGGATCTGTGAAAAGTCAGCGTAACATTGGCCATAAAAAGGCCAATTACAGCGGGTGCTGGCGGGGGGTTTCCTCTTGCTCTCTGGTGAGGCAGGGTTTGATAGAGTTTGTTCCACAGAGATTGGGGCACCTTTCAAAAGGGTACACCAGTGTGTGTTAAAACAAAACCCCCAGTACAGACATCCTTGCCATCCCACAAGCAATGGGCCAACCACTCCCCATTCCTCCTTTAAGCAAACACTGGGCTACACCACCTCCCCACCACCCGCCCCTTCCCAGCCATGCATACAGATAAGGGGGGGACCCTCCTAAAGGGGCTCTCCAGAGAGCCTGCCCTTGGCACATCACCTTGGAGTGACAGTGAACAGGTTGGCACTGTCAGGTTGTCACTGCCAGGAGACAGTGCCTGGGGCACTATTTTGGTATGTCCCTCCACCACCCACCACCCCTTGAGGCTACACTTAGCCTCGTGCCCCTGGCAAGTTCCCTCAAAAGCTTCACAGTTTGCAGAAGTTGTTGTAAACCTGGCTGGTGGGACACATCATGGTGGAAAGGTGGGGGAGAGTTCTTTACCTTGGGGGTTTTAGGGGGGTGGTGGTTGGGCAACTTATGGCAGGGAAACCATTCAAATGCATTTAAATAAAGTCCCATTATGTCACTGGTGAGCAAAATATGAAATCTCGTCAACAAGAATAGCTTTTCCCAAATCTCATGAGATTTTCTCCCCATGTTGCCGTTGGCTTCAATGATGAAAATTGTCCAATAATTTCTAATTTGTGGAAAATGTCCAAACTGTTCTGCAGTTGCGGAGTCACATTTGTCACCTTTGAATCTACTGAAATGGAACAAAATGGAGCTATCACCTGAGCCAATCCAAGGAAACCCTCCAGCTTCTGTATCTGCTATTCTACCCAGCACTTCATTGCAGCACAAAAACCGCTTGAAACGGCAAACAACTTTCAGTCGCACTAAATTAAATTAAATCTTAGCATTATTGGCTGAGCACACACTTCAGGACAAATGGAAAAGACAGATAAATGATACAGTCGCACTGGGTGTGCAACCCCAAGCTGGTATTGGTACAGTGAGTGTGTACAGTCAGGACTCTCCCTTTGTCCCCCCCCTCACATTTCTGGGTGTAAAGCTCGTCGTGCATAGTGTCTGTATCTCAATCCAGTCATTGATGGCCAACACTGAGTCTCCCTATTGTCCTGTATGTAGCTGAAAGGTCTCATGGCAGTTCCTGTTTGCCTTGGTTTAAGTAAAGTTTATGTATCAGTGTCACAAGTCAGCTTACATCAACACTGTAATGAAGTTACTGTGAAAATCCCCCAGTCACTACATTCCGGCACCTGTTTGGGTCCACTGAGGGAGAATTTAGCACGGCCAATGCACCCAACCAGCACATCTTTCAACTGTGGGAAACCAGAGCATCTGGAAGAAACCCACATAGACATGGGGAGAACGTGCAAACTCCACACATACAGTGACCCGAGCCAAGTATTGAACCTGGATCCCTGGCACTGTGAGGCAGCAGTGCTAACCAGTGTGCCACCGTGCCGCCACTCATCCTTCCAGCCCAGGCTCACTGGAACAAAGCTCCTCTGGAACTCTCTGGAAAACCTGCAGTGCAGTTTGGAAACTGTGATGGATATATTGGGCTTTTCTGTTCCCGCACCCTCCAGCATTCAGGGTGGTGACTGAAAAGCCTGTGGCCAATTGGCTTCACTCAGGTCATATCACAGACGGTTGAGCCACAATTGGGAATGAGAAGGGCAATTTCAATGTGCCCTGCCTACTGTAAATGGGACGGCAGACCCAGAAAATGTAATTCATTGAATACTATGGTGCAGAAGAGGCCATTTGGCCCATCAAGTCTGCACTGACCACGATCCCACCCAGATCCTATTCCTGTAACCCCACATATTTATCCTGCTGATCCCCCTGACACTAGGGTTAATTTAGCATGGCCAATCCACCGAACCCACACATCTTTGGAATGTGGGAAGAAATCAGAGGAAACCCACACAGACACGAGGAGAACGTGCAAACTCCGCACAGACAGTGACCCAAGCCAGGAATCAAACACGTGTCCCTGGCACTGTGGGGGACTGTGCTAATCACAGTACTACCGTACCAACCATGGAGAGCTATGAAAAAGACCTTTACTGTTATCCTGTGTCTTGAAGGTGTGTGAATTATTTGCCTGCATTCAGCCTGACTGCTCTGAAATTAAAATTGCTTAATGAGGAAACGCAATCATGATTTGTCAGCAGATCAGCCTTGGTTAGTTGTTGGTAGCTGCTGTTTGTTTTTTGCACAGCTTGAATATCATCAGGAAAGATAAATAGCTAAAACTGCAGGATTGTGCTTACTTCTCATTATCTGAAGGGCCTCATATTGGTCGGAGTTCTCCGCCCTCACCCGCGGATGGGATTCTCCGATTCCGCTGCTCTGAATGGATCTCCAAATTCTCTATTCTTGCTTGCAGCAGCAGGGTGAACGAGATCAGAAATTCCCAGTTATTACAGCTTACATTAACAACATGTGGTACAAAGTGTGTAAAGTACTGCAAACACTACTAACCACTTTTGCTTTGGATTATTGGAAACAAGTCAAAATAAATATCATGAAGTATTCCAATCAGGTTAAAGCTGTTATTTGCTTTTCTCTTGGTCTTAATAAACGTGATTTATGTTTCTGAGTCTCATGGCTTGATATTTTGAGTTTTCACTAGGGAGGTTTATTCAGTTCTGGCCCTGCCAATCCAGAATAGTATATAGGGGAGGTTATGGCTGAGTGGTATTATCGCTGGACTATTAACCCAGAAACTCAGCTAATGGTCTGGGGGACCTAGGTTGGAATCCTGCCAAGGGAATTTGAATTCAATAAAAAAAGTCTGGAATTAAGAATCTACAAATGACCAGAAAACCATTGTTGGAAAAAACCCATCTGGTTCACTAATGTCCTTTAGGGAAGGAAATCTGCTATCCTTACCTTGTCTGGCCTACATGTGATTCCAGAGCCTCAGCAATGTGGTTGGCTCTCAACTCCGCTGAAATTGTCTAGCTAGCCACTCAATTTAAGGATGACTACGGATGGGCAATAAATGCTGGCCAGCCAGTGACGTCCATGTTTCACAGTTAAAAAAAATTCATGGAAAATCTTAATGCTTTATTCACATTGTACAACGATGTACGGTGCCACAATGGTTAGCACTGCTGCCTCACAGTGTCAGGGATCCGGTTCTGATTCCTGGTTTGGGTCGCTGCCTGTCAGAGTCTGCATGTTCTCCCCATGTCTGCATGGGTTTCCTCCAGGTGCTCTGGTTTCCTCTCAGTACAAAGATGTGCTGGGTAGGTGCACTGGCAATGCTAATTTCTCCCTCAGTGTACCCGAACAGGTGCCTGAGTGTGGCAACTAGGGGATTTTCACAGTAACTTCATTGCAATATTAATATCTGCTTGTGACTAATAAATAAAACTTTAACAACAAAGAATCATTAGAACTTAATGCAAAGACCCAATGTCATCACACCAGCCTGGCATAATACAGAAAAGCAGGCAGCCCTATCTATGGTTTTAATAAACTATTCGTAAGTAAGACAGGTCTTTCAGTCTTAATTGACTGAGATTTGACATGGTTCTCTTCATTTCTTGCCAGGCTTATGGCAAAAACAAGGCCTTGGTTAAGAGGGGCTTATGACTGAGTCTTGGGCAAAGAGTCTACTAATGCTGGAGGGAGCTTTGCAAGAATTTCTCCTTTGTAGATTTAGTTCTCTCAGCGTTTCATGAGAGCAATTGAGCGTACAGACAGGGTTGCAGTGCTCATCGAGAACTCACATATACCGGTTGGAACAACTATATGTCCAAGGTAAGGATGGTGTGAGTTATATGAGCGCGGGAACATAGGAGTAGGCCATTCAGCCCATCAAGCCTCCATTCAATATAATCATGGCTGATTGGCCACATTTCCCTACACTATCCCTGTAATTCTTATTGTTAATCAGAAACCTGTCAATCTCCATGTTCACCATGCTTAATAACTGAGCTTCCATATCCCTCTGGGGTAGAGAATTCCAAACAAAGAACAAAGAAAATTACAGCACAGGAACAGGCACTATGACCCTCCAAGCCTGCCATCTGAACTAAAATCCTTAATCTTTCTGGGGACCACATGTATCTGTCAGGATTTGTGCTCTGATCATAGAGTCACAGAATCCCTACAGTGCAAAAGGAGGTCATTTGGCCTATCAAGACTGCACCGATCATGCTTCCACGTAGGCCCCATTCCCGTAACCCCACACATTTATGCCCACTAATCCCCCAAACACTAGGATCAATTTAGCATGGCCAATCAACCTAACCTGCAAATCTCTTGATTATGGGAAGAAATCGGAGCACCAGAGGAAACCTATGCAGACACGGGGAGAATGTGCAAACTCCACACAAATAGTGATCCAAAGCCGGAATCAAACCCAGGTTCCTGGCACTGTAAGGCAGCAGTGCTAACCACTGTGCCACCTGATACTCCCCTGTTTTACAGGAGGAAAACATCCAATCCAGAAATGCAATGAGAAGTGAGAGGGAGGTGTAAAGAAGGGAGAAAATGTTTTTTATTTTGCGTTAATTCAATTTTCAAAACACCAGTCGAATCTTAAAGCCAACTAATTGTCTCACCGATGTTTCGACTACTGATTAATCATTTACATCTGAGGGAGAGCATCTCTGACTCCCGCGTGCTGGGTGGGGGGGAGAGAAAGAGGCCTACAGGGCCTACTCCATTCTAATTAGATTCCAGTTGATGAAAAAGTTATAATTTTTGAAGTTGACAAGCTGGAAGCAAAGTAAAACATTGAATGTATTCAAGAGGCGGATGGATACTGCACTTCAGACAAATGGGATCAAAGGTTATGGGAATAAATCAGGATTAGACAATTGAGTTGGATGATCAGCCATAATCATAATGAATGGCGGAGCAGGATTGAAGGGCCAAATGGCCTCCTTCTGTTCCTACCTTCTATGTTTTCTATGTATGGAAAAGCTACGATGTGAAGATGCTGGCGTTGGATTGGGGTGGGCACAATAAGAAGCCTCACAACACCACGTTAAAGTCCAACAAGTTTATTTGGTAACACGAACTTTCAGAGCACTGCTCTATCATCAGGTGAGACCTGATGAAGGGGCAGTACTCCGAAAGTTTGTGCTACCAAATAAACCTGTTAGACTTTAACCTGGTGGTGTGAGACTCCTTAATATAAAAGCCAACTTGGAAAAAGTTGTGTTTGATTGCACAAAACGCAAGCCCCTCAATTTATCTAGTGCAATAAGATAATGGCCAGAATTGTACCACCTTGCTCGCAACAGAATTGGCGTGGGCAAGGGCACAACAAGGGAATTCTTCCTTGATCTTGGGCGGCAATTTCCAGTCTTGCCCGAGTGAGGCTGTAAAATCCTGCCCAATGTGTTATTTGGAGGGGAGTGGTGATGTTGTTGTAATGCCAGTGTGATCCCATTCATGGCGTCATGACTTTGTACTACCAAGAGACCATGAAATTCAATTAATAAATTTGGAAATGAAAGCTTGTTTCAGTAATGTCATGTGAGTGTACCTTTAAGAAAGGTTTTTTTAAAAAAAATCATGATGCTTGCAGCTGCAATGAAGTCATTGGGAGGTGGAGCTAAGCTGTAACAGTCAGGTGATGGGGCTTTTAGTTTCGTTTGTGGCCATCAGGTGATAGGGATTTTTTGTCCTTAGGGCTTTTAGTTTGTTTTTGGGAAGCAGGTTAGCAGCGAGCTAAGAATCAACCACTCTCTCCCTCTCCCTGTTCTTCTCTTTGTTTGATTCTGAAACTGTTATCAGTTCGCTGATGGAGGGACTTATTGCCACCCTGCCTTAAAGAAGCTGTGTTTTGGGAAATAGATTCACCTACAACCTCTTCTGCGTTTCTTCACAAGGGATTTTCAGCACTCAACCCAGGAAGCTGGATTCCTGTAACGAGTGGATATTAACCTGTGCTGCATTGTTTTTATTTGGAGCATTTTGTTTATTGGATGTTGGTTTTGATTGGAACACACAGATATTTCCTTAAGAGTTATACATTATCGTGTTTGTTGTGTCACTTGTTTGTAATTGTTAAAAGATCTTGCTAATTGTTTTACTATACATGTCAACAGTCTTGTTAATCAAACTTTGGTTTTGATAAAAGCTCCTTGTGGTTCAGCTGAGTCACACCTGGAGTGAAACCTCCCATGCTCATCCTAGCTAAATTCAACGTAAAACATTACAGATCAGGCAAGCTTCATAGAATACCCTGAAGTGTCTGACCTGACTTTTAACAGTAATGATGACCATAAAATCATCATCAATTGGAGTTAAAAACCCACTTTAGAGAAGGAAGTCTCCCATCTTTACCTGGTCTGGCCTATATGTGGTGGTTGACTCTGAAATGCCTTCTGAAATAGCCTGGAAAGCCAGTCAGTTCAAAGGCAGTTGGGGATTGGCAACAAATGCTGGTTATGCCAATAGTGCCATGAAAGAATGAAGGAAAAAGGAGATAGTGGGAAGTGAGGCAATGGGGTACAACCATTCATGACCCCTCAGATACTGAAGCAGTCCATATCCAAATTAAGCAAGAAGTGGACAGACTGTGGGCGGCACGGTGGCACAGTGGTTAGCATTGCTGCCTCACAACACCAGGGACCCAGGTTAAATTCTGGCCTTGAGTGACTCTATGTGTGGATTTTACATATTCTTCCCATGTCTGCAAGGGTTTCCTTCAGGTGCTCCGGTTTCCTCCCACAGTCTGAGGATATGCAGGTTAGGTGGATTGGCCATACTAAATTGCCTCAAGATTTGGAAGGGTTTGTAGGGTAAGAAGATTTGTAGGGTAAATGTGTGGGGTTACAGGGATAGGGCCTGGGTGGAATTGTTGTTGTGGTACCTTATCCCCCTTCCCTTACATTTTGTACCCCTTTGCTTCCCCTTTTCTAAACATTACCAGTGTCCCATCCTTTACCCCTTCCCCAATATCTTCATTTCAGCATCTTTGCCATTTGGCCATTCACACCCTTTATTCTCCCTATGGACTGCCATTAGCAGCCTTTTCCCCTTGTTTCTATGGCTATGATTCATCTTTCATTCCATCACCCCTCAGTATAGATATCTCCCACTTCCAATGCCTTTTAGCTTTGACAAAAGGTCATCTGGACTTGAAACATCAGCTCTTTTCTCTCCTTCCAGATGCTGCGAGACCTGCTGAGATTTTCCAGCATTTTCCCTTGTGGTTGGAGATCCACTGGTCCCTGAATGTGTTGATTGTGGACAGGCAGATCTTTCTTTAAGAAAGGGTATGAATGGAGAATGGGATTACTAATCTGTCTCCACTCCCTCTGCATGAAGAGATTCTCTCCACTCTGTGTCCAGGAGAGTTATGTTCCAAAACCCTCAGTCTTGTCAAGACTGAACTCCTGAGCTGCCCAACCCCCTGGCTCTCCGATTTGCCCCATGACACACTCTCTGGGCCAGGGATTCTGGGTTCCGCGAGAAGGCTTCCTGATCTGTGAGATGGACAGAGCTGGTTTCATCTCAGTGATCAGACCCAGGATGTTGCTGCCACCCACTGGCTTTTCTGGGAGCTGCAGCAGTTAAGGTCTCATATTGAACACAGTCTCAGGGCCCGATTTTAGCATTGCATTGTGCCTGTTTTTGGTGTGAGGAGACGAGCGTGATCCGCGCCTGTATCTGCGCAGATGCCCACTTTACCAAGGCCTGAAAATGGCCGCGATCTGAATCGTGCCCAAAATGTGCACAATGGTGATTTAAATGTATTTGCATACATTTAAATTGAATTAATTGACTGTCCGCCCAAGATTACCGGCACTTCCCCTTTTAACATTGCGTTCCCCCGTCCAAATTTGGTACAAAACTTTTATGCTCAGCAAAGGTCTGTTTCAGGTACTCCAGCTGCTGAAGAGCGCGTTCAGAGCTTCCAACGGCTCTCTGACTCAGATCGGTGTTGGGGGTGGGGGGGGGTGGGGGGTGGAGGGAGGAGGATGGTGGGCAGATCATTCTCTGGTAGGGGGGAGGAGGAGGAGGAGGAAGGCGGGTCAGATGTATCCCTGGTGGGGGAAGAGGGGAGGCCTGATCGTTCCCTGGTTTGGGGAGGGGGCGGGGAGGAAGGTCTGATCATTCTCTGGTGGGGGTGGTAGGGAGGAGGGAGGCCACATCATTCGCTGGTGGGGGGGGTGGTGGGGGAGACGGTGCGGTCTGCTGCCATTCTACCGGTGATCGTTGGGGAGGGGGTGCAGGGGTCACAATCGGTCTGCATAATTGGAGGTTGGATGGACAAGGAGGAAGGTCATGTTGTAGGGATGGGGCGATATCAGTGGGGGCCATCGCTCCTGCTTTATCTGCTTTTTGTGGCCCGGGAGCAAAGTGACAGGGAGACGTTTTTCCAATTTTTTTATTGCAAATGCACAGTTCAAAGCTCCGATTGGAGCAACACCATTTTGGGCACAGTAAGCCCCGCCCACAGCGCAATTCAGACTCACGATTTTTTTTCAGACAGAGTGCGTACGGGGGTGCCTGAGAGCAGGGTTCCAAGTCAGATCTGAATTGTGCCCAGATTCAGCACTCAGTTTCTGGTTCATTCGCTTTAAGGGTTCCTGGGTCCTGTTTTGCATTGTTGGGTTTCCAATCGGCAGGCACAGGGAAGATGCAGCCTTGGAAATGTCAGGGTGGACATTGCATGCCCACAACAGGAGATCATCAGTGAAGTTTGGGGCATCAGAAAAGTCGTGTGATGGAGGAAGAGCCACCAAAGGCACAGAAGGTGCTGCCGCTGGTTTTGAGAGGTCTTTATTTCCCACAAAGAGAGATTGGAGTCTTCGGAGGGATACCAAGCTGCCATGGCATGACCCCAGCAGCAGAATTTGGCAAAAGAAGGGAGATCTTTGGCAACTGAAAGACCGGAGACAGGAACAGGATACTTAGCACTGAGAAGGGGCTTCAGCCGTCTTTCTCCTTGGGAGGAAGATAGAGAAAGGAGCTGCAAGGCAGAGGAAGGCACTATCTATCACTCGGCTTCACCGTGCAGCTCCTTCAGTCTGGTCTATCACGTCATTGCTCCCAATGCGGTCTACTCTACATCAGAGAGACCAAACGCAGACTGTGTGACCGCTTTGCAGAACGTTCTGTCTGTCCACAAGCAGGGGCAGCACAGTGGCACTGTGGTCAAGCACTGCTGCCTCACAGCACGAGGGACCCAGGTTCGATTCCCAGCTTGGGTCACTATCTGTGTGGAGTTTGCACTTTCTTACCATGTCTGCGTGGGTTTCCTCCGGGTGCTCCGGTTTCCTTCCACAGTCTGAAAGACATGCTGGTTAGGGTGCATTGACCCGAACAGGTGCTGGAGTGTGGCAACTAGGGGAACTTCACAGTAACTTCATTGCAGTGTCAATGTCTGCCTTACTTGTGATGAATAAATAAACTTTATACAGGACCCAGACCTTCCTGTCACCTGCCACTTCAACACATCACTCTGCTCTCCTGACCACATGTCTGTCCTTTTGTCTTTTGCAGTGTTCTAGTGAACTCCAGCGCAAACTAGAGGAACAGCATCTCATCTTCCGCCTGGGCTCCTTACAATTCCTGATGAAGGGGCGAAGCGCTAGTTCTATTCTCTGTGCACTGGTGCTGTCAGACCTGCAGAGGTTCTCTAACATTTTCTGTTTTTATATCAGATTCCAGCTTGCACAGTATTTTGCCTTTAACTATTTATATTTCCCAAGGACACACTTTATTCCTCTCCTGCTGTGTCTGGGATGGAGAGGAGGGGTTGGGGGCGGAGTTGGTGGGGTGGCAGTTACAGAGGTGTCAGCTACCTTGATATTGCCACGTTAAAACGCTGTGCCATCCAGCAAGCTTGCTCATCACCCAAAACATCCCAGGGAACACTGGGAGTTTAACAGCGATATCCTCACTATGGGACTGAATCTTGCACCTGGTTACTGCATAGACACCACAGAAACCCTATAGCCACTCGGCCCATTGAGTCTGTACTGACGACAATCCCACCCAGGACCCTATTCCTGTAACCCCACATATTTACCCTGCTAATCCCTCTAACCTATGCATTCGGGGAGACTCAGGGTCAATTTAGCACAGCCAGTGCACCTAACCCAGCACATTGTAGGACTGGGGGAGGAAACCGGAGCACCTCGAGGAAACCCATGTAGACACGGGGAGAACATGCAGACTCCACACAGACAGTGACCCAAGCTGGGAACCGAAGCCGGATACTTGGTGCTGTGAGGCAGCAGTGCTAACCACTATGCCGCCGTGCCACTAGATCACAGAGTGCCTTCACCCAGAGCCTTTCCCCTGTTGAAATAAGTTCTCTTTAATGCATTAACTTTACCTCATGACTTTATTATTGGTTTGGGTAAATGGAGCCTGAGGGAGTCCTTGTACCAAATAACTTGGAGCTCAGATCCCCAGAATTACTCCTCAGTAATAGTACCAAGCTTGAATTCATAAACAAAAATAATAACAATGTTTATCAGTGTAAATATTTTTAGAGAGGAAGCATACTTGTGGTGTATTATGGGGTCTCTGCCAGATGTTTGTAACACAAAAAGATAGGGGGGTCTTGGAATCAAATCATTGAGAGCTCTGCTCTATGTCATGATTGTCATGTGAGTGTACCTTTAAGAAGGTATTTTTAAGTCATGCTTTCAGCTGCAGCGATGTCATTGGGAGATGGAGCTAAGCTGTGGCAGTCAGGTGATTAGGGCTTTCAGTTTCGTTTGTGGCCATCAGGTGTTAGGGTTTTTTTTCCTTTGGGCTATCAGTTTCGTTTTAGGGAGTGTGTTAGAAGCAGTTTAGCAGCAAGCTAAGAAGCAATCTCTCTCTCTCTCTCTCTCTCGCTCCCTCCTTGTTCTTCTCTTTGTTCTTCTCTGAAACTATTACCAGTTTGCTGAAGGAGGGGCTTATTGTTATCTTGCCTTAAAGAAGATGTGTTTTGGGAAACATATCCGATTACAGCCTCTTCCAAGTTTCTTCACAAGGGATTTTCAGCATTCAGCCCAGGAGGCTGGATTCCTGTAACAAGTGGGCATTAACCTGTGCTGTATTGTGCTTATTTGGAGGGTTTTGTATATCGGATGTTGGCTTTGGTTGAAACACATTGGAGATATTTCCTTAAGAGTTATATATTATTGTCGTTGTGTTACTTGTTTGTAATTGTTAAAAGTTATAGTAAGCGTCTTACTATAAATGTCAACAATATTCTTAATTAATCTGTGTTTTTGATAAAAGCTCCTCGTGGATGAGTTCAATCACACCTGGAGTGAAACCTCTCAAGCTCATCCTAGCCAAATTCAACATGAAACAGGTCAGGCGAGCTTCACAGAATGCCTTGGGGTATCTGGCCTGACTTATAATACCATTCACCTCGTCCCCACTAAGCATACCCATGCTGGTGTTTGGATCAATGAGAAGTGTGGAACTGCCAGTTGGGCAATTAGAATCTGTGGGCAGAGTGCCCCCATTCTGCCCGTGGTGGGTTTGTTAACAGGCTGGAGTGGCCAATCCAGTGGGAGCCAAAGAGTTGGCTAACCTCCAGTGTAAAAAGAGTTTGAAATTCTTCCAATGCGTCTCAATACTCCTGCTGCCGTAATCGCCATCTGCATCTCACAAACACTCGGTAAAACAGCCGATGGCTGAAGTCCCATCAGGCCTTCCAATCTCAAGTCACATCAGCGAAAATTATGCCAGTGTCAAACCTGTTGGTGTGCATAGGGCAGACCTCAGTTTGTTCGAGACTTTGTGGTGAGTGAAACGTACACAGCCACATGAAACATGTTGCCATTCTCAAAGAATCCAGCCAAATGTATCAGTAATGGGTCACTGAGTTTAGTCTTTCGCTGACAGAGTAAGGGCATTTGCAATGCGTTCATTTTCACTTCCGGTTTAGGAGCACTGCTGGTGTAACCCATCAGAAAGCTGAAAATGAGTGCTCAGGTTAAACTCTTGGACAACACCATAAACAATGTGCTTTTGCTTTGAGGTAACATCGCTATCATGTCTATAGGAAAAATCAATGGCAGGTACAGTATAATTTGGATAACTGTGAGGTTATTCACTTTGGAAGCAGAAACAAGAAGGTAGATTACTACCTGAATGGTTGTAAATTGGGAGAGGGGAGTGTGCAATGGGAGTTGGGTGTCCTTTTGCACCAGTCACTGAAGGTAAGCATGCAGGTGCAGCAGGCAGTAAAGAAGGCAGATGGTATATTGGCTTCATTGCAAGAGGTTTAACAGCAGGGATGTGTTGTTACAATTACACAGTCCTTAGTGAGGCCAAACCTAGAGTTTTGTGTGCAGTCTTGATCTCCTTTTCTGAGGAAGGATGTTCTTGCTCTTGAGGGAGTGCAGTGAAGGTTTACCAGGCTGATTCCGGGGATGGCAGGACTAGTGTATGAGGAGACATTGACTAGATTAGGATTGTTTTCGCTGGAATTCAGACAAATGAGGGGGAATCTCATAGAGACTCATAAAATTCTAACAGGACTAGACAGGGTAGATGCTGGGAGGATGTTCCCGATGGTAGGGCAATCCAGAACCAGGGGTCATAGACTGAAGATTCAGGTTAGACCATTTAGGATAGAGATGAGGAGATGCTTCTTCATCCAAAGAGTGGTGAGCCTGTGGAATTCATTACCACAGGAAATAGTTGATGCCAAAACATTGAATGTATTCAACAGGCAGCTGGGTACAGCACTTGGGACGAATGGGATCAAAAGTTATGGGGAGAAAGCAGGATTAGGCTATTGAGTTGGATGATCTGCCATGACGATAATAAATGGTGGAGCAGGCTGAAAGGGCAAATGGCCTCCTCCTGCTCCAATCTGCTATGTTTCTATGTTTCTGTAGCACTGTGCTTGTTGCATTGAACACAACTCTTGGGTTAGATCAACTCCAGTTTCTTGCCAGGTTGGTTTTTGTGGACTATGCTCCGGGATTTTCCATCCTAATAGCCTCAACTTAGATCAGGAGCTGGGTACAGGTGAGAGGGGTGGGGGCTGTCACAGACATGGGCAGGAATTTGGAAAAAGGACTGTGCAAGAGCAGGAGCTGGAAGGGCAAGAGTGGCAGACAGAGGGGCAAGGAAGTGGATGAAGGAAATGAACAACGGAAGGCTGAGGAAAGATGAGAGAAAGGGATGCTGGACCCCAAATCTTATTTGTTTCAAAAAGATCACTTCTTACTCTTCTAAACACCAAGAGTGAAGGCCCAAGCTGCTCGCTCTTTGCTCATTGGACAACCCCTTCAGGAATTAACCTAGTGAACCTTCTCTGAACCACTTCCAATGCAAGTACATCATTCAAAGAAAATTACAGCACAGGAACAGACCCTTTGGCCCTCCATGCCTGCATCGACCATGCTGCCTATCTGTCCCATAAGTGAGGGAACCCAAATTGTACACAGTACCCTAGACGTGGTCATACCAACACATACAGACTTCCCTACTTGTATACTCATCCGCCTTGCCATAAAAGCCCACCTTTCACTTTTGGTGATTCATGTCCAAGGATACCCAGATCGTTCTGTAATGCAGCATTCTATAGTCATCTCCAATTAAATAATATTCTGTTTTTCTATCCAAGAGCTCTCAGGGCTCCAAAACTCCATCTGAGGCCACCATGACAAAACGTGCACTGGATTCCACCTCAGTAAAGGGGACTGAGAGGTTCCTCCCAGTACTAAGTACTGATCTGAACGTCTCAATACAAAGACTCATGAAAGACAGTATGGTGGTTAAAGATGTTCTTTATGACCAGCATGTGCAGGGAGAAAGGCAGCTGGACACACCAATGCCTTTCTGAAGTTTTCAATGCAATTTGCAAAATGGTTATACATTTTTGGAACGTCAATTCTCCCACCTACCCTGTCATCCCAGCTGGATGCTCCAATCGCATTAGCGTTGGCCAATCCAATCCCACCTTCTTGCAGAATTAGGAATTAATTGGTCTGTAGGACCCGAATGTTCCTACCCACTGTTACTATGCAACCTCACTTACATAAATCCGTGAGGTTCAAAGACTGCTTCCTCACCATAAGCTGCAGAGCTGAAAAGGTGACCCTCTGCTTTATCATCAGTAAGGATTGAATACTTTATAAACTTTGTGAACAGTTCTGTTCATTTTCTAGAGCATTAGAATTTGCACTGTCCATGACTTTGTTCTGATAACATGACTGTATTCTGCGGTTTATTGTTCCCAAAGAATCTGGCCTGTCTGGTTTAACTCTCTTCCCATCATGCTGCAGGGCAGTTTGCATTTTGGCTAAAGAGCACAATGTATTCGAAATACATTTTAAATCTAAAATACATGCTTAATTTCTAGAACAGTGGTTATGTGTGTGTCTATGCAAATAGTACTTTGTGTAATATACGTGTAAAGGCACATTGTGGTCTTTAGTCTGAGTTAATTTCCCCTGTTTAGTAATCTTACTAGTTTTTAAATCCCAGCATTTGCTGAACCTCTCTAACAGGACAGTGGACACACACTTCAGCATCCATTGGAATCCTGACACTAATTTCAATTCTAAAAACAAGCTTTGAGAGACTCAAGAAATTTATCAGCCTTTTTAACTGAAGTGAGTGCTGGGTGAACGTACAACATTGGGCAACACAGTAGCACAGTGGTTAGTGCCAAGGAACCAGGCTCGATTCCGGCCTCGGGTCAATGTCTGTGTGGAGTCTGCACATTCTCACTGTGTCTGCGTGGCTTTACTCCGGGTGTTCTGGTTTCCTCCTACAGTCCAAAGATGTGCAGGTTAAACGGATCAGTCATTCTAAATTGACCCTTAGTGTCCCAGGATGTGCAGGTTAGCAGATTAGTGGGGTAAATGCACGGGGTTAGGGGGATTTTGTTAGGAGAGAGAGGCTCTTTCTCAGCAGTGGTGCAGACTTGAATGGGCCAAATGGCCTCCTTCTGCAATGTAATTTGGCATGTCAGCTACGACTCTCACCAACTTTTACAGGTGAACTACAGAAAGCATTCTTTCTGGTTGTATCACAGCTTGGTATGGCTCCTGCTCTGCCCAAGACTGCAAAAAATTTTAAAAGATCGTGAATGTAGCCCAATCCATCACACAAACCAGCCTCCCATCCACTGACTCTGTCTACACTTGCTGCTGCCTCGGCAAAGCAGCCAGCATAATTAAGGACCCCACATACCACAGACATTCTCTCTTCCACCTTCTTCCGTTGGGAAAAAGATACAAAAGTCTGATGTCACGTACCAAATGACTCAAGAACAGCTTCTTCCCTGTTGCTGTCAGACTTTTGAATGGGCCTATCTCACATTAAGTTGATCTTTCTCCACACCCTAGCTATGACTGTAACACTATATTCTGCACTCTCTCTTTTCTGTCTCTATGAACGGTATGCTTTGTTGTAAAGCGCGCAAGAAACAATACTTTGCACTGTAGGTTAATACATGACAATAATAAATCAAATCATGTCGGGATTCCATGATTTGGGTGGCATCTGTGGAAAATCATTCTTGTTTCCTGTTCATATAGCTATTTTTAATTGCTGTGAGGTTTCAACTTCCTTTTTCATTATATGTCCAACTCCGGATTTTGGTTTTGATTTTACAAAACTCTTACGAACAATTATCTACTTCTGCTTTTGGAATTGTTTCATATCTGACCTCAGCCTGACCGCATTATTTTTGCTTTTGTGAGTGCAAAAGTGAGGAATCTTAAAGAAAAGCAGCCTCACTTTCTCAACAGAACCAGACCACCCACAGGGTCTCTCGTTGTTTTAGGGGGAAATCCTCAGGCTTATTGCTCTTCTTTTGACAGCTCAGCAAACCTCTTTAAATCTAACACTTCCCTTCACGTAGGCGAAAGTGAAAATACTGGAAATGCTCAGCAGGTGCAGCAGCATTCTGTGCAGCTGCTTGATGCAGATGGCTTGTCTGGGAGTCCTGAGAACTCCCACCTCAGGATTCCCTTAGCCTGTGCCTGTAGTAAAAGCAACCAACATTAACAAACCTTTCCATGGACGTTTTTGGCTTAACACATTTGATTAAACTAACAAAACCCGAATAAATCATTCCTCTAATAGGTGCCAGAGTGTGGCGACTAGGAGACTTCCACAATAACTTCATTGCAGTGTTAACATAAGCCTACTTGTAATGCTAATAAATAAATAAACTGCATGATGGCACAGTGGTTAGCACTGCTGCCTCACAGCGCCAGGAACCCGGATTCAATTCCCGGCTTGGGTCATTTTCTGTGTGGAGTTTGCACATTCTCCCCGTGTCTGCTAGGTTTCCTCTGGGTGCTCATGTTTCCTCTCACAGTCCAATGACATGCTGGTTAGGTGATTTGGCCATGCTAAATTCTCCCTCAGTGTACTCAAACAGGTGCTGGAGTGTGGTGACTAGGGGATTTTCACGGTAACTTCATTGCAGTGTTAATGTAAGCTGAACTTGTGGCACCAATAAATGAATAAAACTTCAATAAATTACGCCAATCTTTCGTGGAAACTACAAAAAGACATGATTGTAGTCCAATCCATCACTCAAACCAGCCTCCCATCCATTGACTCTGTCCACACTTCCTGCTGCCTCGGCAAAGCAGCCAGCATAATTAAGGACCCCACACACCTCGGACATTCTCTCTTCCACCTTCTTCCGTTGGGAAAATGTCTGAGGTCATGTACCAACCCACTCAAGAGCAACTTTTTCCCTGCTGCCATCAGACTTTTGAATGGATTTACCTCGCATTAAGTTGATCTTTCTCTACACCCTAGCTATGACAGTAACACCACATTCTGCACTCTCTCCTCTCCTCTATGGACAGTATGCTCTGTATATATAGCGCGCAAGGAACAATACTTTTCACTGTATGTAAATACATATGACAATAATAAAGCAAATCACATCAAAGTTATATATCATTGCCTATCCTGGGCCTCCTATGTGGTGTTATCTCAATGGCTGCAGCAGGGCTGGTGTCGGGCTGGATAAAATCAAAGCCTGTATAGCAGCAACCATGGATATCGTGACAACCATCTGAGCTCCTGTTGCAGCATTAGCATACTGGAAGGCTTGCCTTAATTCCAGTAATTAAATATTGAACGAATCCAAAAGATAGTCTGTACCTGAAAGGGAATTATGTCCAAGACAGACTTTCCCAGTCTGTCTCTCCTCTGTGTTCCAGGTAATTCCCATTATGATGTGTCCCAATACCCCTCACCTGTTTAATGATACAATTACTAACCATGTCATTGCTTTTAAACTCTTAAAATGTAATTGCTATTTAATCATAGACTTGTGTGTGTGCGTGTGAGTGTGCATGTATGTGTGTGTGTGTGTGAATGTGAGTATGTGTGTGAGTGAGTGTGTATATGAGAGTGTGTGTGATGATGAGTGTGCATGTGTGACTGTGCGTGTGGGTGTTTGCATGTATGTGTGTGCGTGCATGTGTGTGCAGTCACACACATATTCACACACACACTCTCACTCATACTTACACACACACTCATTCACACGCACAAACACATACTCACATGCTTGACGCTCACATAGAACATACATAGAACATAGAACACTACAGCACAAACAGGCCCTTCGGCCCACAAGTTGTGCCGATCACATCTATACCTACCAAGCCATAGAACTATCTGTAACTTCCAATCCCATTAGATACTGTCGTGGTTCCCCAGGACGACAACTTATGTAGCCCGATTGAAACAGAGAGTCTGAGTTGTAATCCTCCAAGCAGTAGACTTTATTTTCCAGCACAAGAGAATAAAGCCGGGAGGTCCGGAACACTCCAACGAGCCATCAGCTTACAGTCTTTTTAAGCACATTTCAGCTCCATACCTCAAGATCCTTATCTCGCTTTTACGACCCACTGACCCTTTATCTGTTTTGCTTGAGATTGGTCACTCCCTGTTTCCTCTCTTTTCTTCTTGAAACCATGGTGGTTACATCCCTTGCTTTTATCTTTACGACTCTGCTTGTACACTAATAGTGGTTTAGCTGACTTAGGCCGAATGTGAAGAAAAACATGCTGTTATTTCCTTTTTATTACGGTCAATCTCAAGCACCATGCTTACTTTATTATTTCCTTTTTATTACGGTCAATCTCAAGCTGGACAGCTGGGTTGTGTCCATTGTCCCCCCAAGGGACTATTGTTTGCATTTGCTAATAAGTAACTGCTATACTACTTCTCTGGGTCTCCTGCTTTGATCACATTTGCTACACTTGATTATATTAGGTTACAAATCAGCTATACTTGATTACCCATCCTAATTCTACTTCAAGGAAGACATTCTAATACTATCCGTGATTCCGTATTTCATATCCAGTTTAGGTACAATTATTCAGTACAAATTCTCTAAGTACTAACATGCTTACATATTGAGTACAAATTTCCTTACAATACCATATACTCATCCAGAAGTCTTTTAAAAGACCCCAGCGAGTTCACCTCCAGCACCACCGACGGCAGCCGATTCCACTCACTCACACATACACATACACATTCGCACGCACACACTCTCACACACTCACATTCACACACACATACTCACTCTCACATTCACAGTGAGTGCGTGTGTGTGTGTGAATGTGAGTGTGTGTTAGTGTGTGAGTGTGTGTGTGTGTGTGTGTGTGCATTTGTGTGTATGAATGTGTGTGTGTACATGTGTGAGTGCGTGTGCATGCGTGCTTGTCTGTTTGTGTATGAGTGTGTGTGTGTGAGAATATGTATGTGCATGTGTGAGTGTGTGTGTGTGTGTGCTTGCATGTGTGTATGTGTTTGAGTGTGCGTGTGTGAGTCAAAGGGTTATCTGGACTCGAAATGTCAGCTCTTTTCTCTCCTTACAAATGCTGCCAGATCTGCTGAGATTTTCCAGCATCTTCTGTTTTGGTTTTAAATATACTTTGTTTGATAAAACTTCCCTAATGGGTCGCTTGAATAATACCTGGAATGAAACATCTTCTGCTCACCCGCATAAAATTCAAATTCAAAAATTATGGTCTAGGCTGACTTCATAAAATATGCTGGAGTTTCTGACCTGCATTGTAACAACTGTCAATTAAGCACATTGACAAAAACAGAAACAGAAGTGTGAAAGCATCTCAGTGCCTATCTGGCGCAATTTATAGCTGTGGTTTTTTTTTGGGAAGCACAGAGCAAGAGAACTGGGTGAGGGAGAAAGTCCCATCTCTTGCCTTCCTTCCCACAGACACACTTGGCACAGTTTGCGGCTGATAACATGGAACCAAGTGATGAATGTGTATATTTCAGTGACTTTCACCATGACCAGCAGGGACAAGGCAGAGGAAAACATGAAAAGCTGAAGCCAGGTACTTAGCGGTGATCATTACTGCACAGTTTATTTATGTTGAATTAAGGAACTGGAATTCATCATTGCCTCCAGATCAATTAACAGCAATGAAGAGGTCATTTCTATCCATTGTCAGAAAATTCCACTCTTCCTTGTAAAAGAAGTTTGGAAGTGAATGATGAAGCAAAGCAGTGGGGTCATAAATCCCGTTACCTTCCCTTTAACTGAAGGTCCTTCTCACTCAGAGCGAGATCTCTGAGGAAGAGTTTGAAACTTAGATGTTGGGTGAGGATTGGTGAAATAATGAAGGAATGGGCTCACAGGCTGCGAGATTTTAGCCTTTATTCCTGGTGACATGTAGCTATCACCCGAGTAATGTTTCTGTTGTTAGTAACTGTGGATAATTCTCACTCTCTCCTCACTTCGATTTCCTGTGGAATTTCAATCTGATGATTGTTCTTCAATTGAAGAAATGTGTCTTCAAAGTTTTTATTTTTAAATCCAGTGTTGACTGCAATTCTCAAATGTGAAAAGGTTTCGAGCCTTTGACTTTCTTGTACACTTTGCAGAATATGATTTCCGATTAGCTAATCTCAGCCGAGGAAGATGGTCACCTCCCACCATCTACATTCTCCTGGGTCTCTCCCTCCTGCTGTCTGCATTGATTCTCATCATTACAAGTATACGGTGTAAGTTTTGTGGATCTTTTAAATTGGAACATATTGCTGTGAATTCTGCAATAGTCAATGAAGCTAATAGTAATCATCAATGAGACTGATTTGATTTGATTTATTATTGTCACAATTATTGGAATACAGTCAAAAGTATTGTTTCTTGTGTGCTTTAAACAGATAAAACATACTTTCTATAGATTAAAGAAGGGAAGGAGAGGGTGTAAAATGTAGTGTTTCAGTCAGAGCAAGAGTATAGAGGAAAGCCAACTTAATATAAGGTAGGTCCATTCAAAAGCCTGATGGCAGCAGGGAAGAACCTGTTCTTGAGTCAGTTGGTATGTGATTTCAGACTTCTGTATCTTTTACCCAAAGGAAGAAGGTGGAAGAGAGTCCTGCAGGAATGTTACTGGCATGCCTGTCCCAGAATCACGGTGGGCGAGGCTCACAGAATAGCATTCTCTGTTGGTCTCGGGCGTGATCTTACAAGCCTCAGCTGGGCGGGGCAGTAAAATTCTGGCATATATCTGGGGTACGTGTGGTCCTTGATTATGAAGGCTACTTTCCCAAGGCAGCAGGAAGTGCAGACAAAGTTAATGGATGGGAGGCTGATAACTGAGCTATGTTCACAATCCTTTGTAGTTTCTTGTGGTCTTGGTCAAAGCAAGAGCAGTGCATAAATTAGCATGTATTAACATTAGTAATATGAATTTAGTAATGGACTGAGGAATGATAATGCATGAGGTGAACCTGTCAGATGTTACTGGATAGTCAGTAACCCCATTAACTCACTGATATTACAGGGCATTTGGAGAGGATGGTATCTGTGCCGGCAATGTCGGTGACAGCAATGGGACCAGGGGAGTGCAATGTTGTTTCCCATGCAGTATTTCCCAGAATTGTGCCCAGGGCTGCTCCTGGGAACCAATAGCTACATCTTCGATGCAGCTGAGCAGGATACAATACCTCATCCATTGGAAGAGTAGACATGATCTGCCAGGTGAACATTTCACTTTCCCTTCACCGCTTATTCCAATCCAGGACTGTGGAGAATCAGAGTCTATCCTGACAGAGGTTGGACACTAGGCGAGGTACACCCAGAATGGGACACCAGTACTTCACAGGCACACACTTAAGGACAATTTATCATGGCCAATCCATCTAACCTGCACATCCTTGGACACTAAGGTGCAAATTATCATGGCCAATCCATCTAACCTACACATCTTTGGACACTAAGGGACAATTTAGAATGGCCAATGCGCCTAACCCGCACATCTTTGGATTTTAGGATGAAACTGGAGCACCTGGAGGAAACCCACGCAGAAACGGATAGAACGTGCAAATTCCGCACAGTGACCCAAGCCGGGACTCAAACCCAGGTCCCTGGCACTGTGAGGCAGCGCTAACCACTGTGCCACCGTGCCAGCCTTCCTCAAAACAGTTTTGTTGCACATGACCCACCCTTTGCCAAGTGACCCTGACTCACTGAATCAGCTTAGTGCCTTCACATTACAGATTCCAAAAAGCTCCCTCAACACATCTTAAAGTAACAGGTCTATTTAATGTCCTGGCTTTTCTCATTCACCTTTCATCTCCACATAACTTGTATGTGTCACCTGTCTGCCCATTTCACTAACCCCGTCCGTGTCTTCCTGAGGACTTTCACATTTTTCTTCACTTTTTGCAAAATCCCAACATTTGAATCTCCAGTCGTTGTGAAATGGTTCTTCCTGCCAATTATCAGTCATCAAAGCATGAATAAAGGTTGATCCAGTTCTGGTCCCTGTCTCACTGCTTCCCTAACCTCTCCAATTTGAATAACATCCATGAAACCAAACCCTTTGTGCCTAACTTGGGAACAGATTAACTGTCTGATCTGATACGGTGGAGGTTTAGGAAATGGAAGAGTTTAGGTTGGTGGCTTGTAGCTAGTAGAGAGAAAGAAAATTGAGTATGAGTTTGGAATGTATATGTTTCCTTCAACATGTGATCTTCCTCCATGAGAAACAGTAGTGGCAAATCTTGTACATACTGGTATAGAATTAATCATGTTTCCATCTCAGTTTCACAGCAGTTCAGTGAAATGAAGAAATCGAATGTGGATTTCGGGATGAAACTTTCCCAGTTAAACAATAGTGGTGAGTGTGACAGCTTTCTGTGTCTCCAATTCAGAGAGTCCTCCAGTTTTTCAGAGAATTTGAACATTTTCTTATCATCTTGAGACTGAATTTTGGGGCTGGAGGCTTTGAGCTCTTCCTGAAGATGATGCGGTAAAGGAGGGTGATCCTGTTGGATAAAAGATGCTGAAATGAGACTCCTGCTTTTGTTGTGGGTTTGTTTTATGATTAGAGGTAAAATGACATCACTCCTCCCACTGTACGCCATCACCATCTAATTGCCCACTGCAGAAACCTAAAAAAACAGATTTATTGCCCATTCCGAATTCATACCTCATAGACTCATACAACCCCACAGTGCAGAAGGAGGCCATTTGGCCCATCGAGTCTTCACTGACACAATCCCACCTAGGTCCTATTCCCATAACCCCAAGTATTTACCCTGTTAATCTCTCTGACACTAGACTCAATTTAGCATGGCCAATTAACATAACCAACACATCTTTGGACTATGGGAGGAAACCAGAACACCTGGAGGGAACCCACGTAGACATGGAGAGAACGTGCAAACTCCACACAGATGGCGACCCAATCCGGGAATTGAACCGGGGTCCCTGGTGCTGTAAGGCAGCAGTGCTAATCACTGTGCCACCCAATGACAGTGAGTTATTCTTCTTGAACTGTTCAAAGGAATGCGGGGTTCAATCAGGAATGCCACTTCTTACAAAATATTGATAGCACAGAAACAGGCTATTCAGCCCAACAGTTCTCTGTATGCTAATGTTCTATACACAACTCTTCATCTCACCCTATCAACATATCCTTCTATCCCTATCTCCTCAAGTATTTGTCTAGCTTGCCTTTGAATGTATCAATGCTATTTGTCTCAACTGTTCCCCATGGCAATGATTTCCACATTCTAATCACCCTCTTGAGTATAATAACTTGAGTATTGCTGATAAAAGAGACATGCTGTTGAAGCTTTTTGTCTTGTACTCATCAGGGAAAATGCAAGAATGCCAAATTTCAAAGGGAACAATTTAAGTTGCATGAGAATAAAGGGTGCTGAATGGTCGACAACTCAAGTTGAGTTGTTGGTGTTGCCACAGAGAATGCATCAAGGAAATCCCAAAAGCCCAGCTGTTGTGTCAATTAAGCAAAAGCAAGTTAACTCTGATATGGAACCATTCTCTCCCAAGCTTTTGTTAAATTAAAAAAGTGCAATGCCTGGATACGTACCTTTTGTTCAGAGAGACTGGGCTCCTGCCTATTGATATATGTAACTTCTAGTGAGCCACATTATGAGCCCAACTGATCATTTTGAATCCATTATTAATGTAAGTCCTAGCACACTTGGGAATGATTAGTAATTGTTGTCCAATTGCAGAAGCATATTTAATGTTGGATTCTATGTTCTATGCATGGGTTGGTTGAATGCAGTCAGTATTCTGCATGTTGTGAACAGATGAAGGGACATTCAATAGCCTATGACCTACCAGTTGTTGGGAGGCGTGACCTATATAGCTCGCGTCACACCAGCATTGAAATTCATATACCACATTACTTGTCTTAGTAACAAACACAGGGGATGATTCCCCCATTCCGATCCGCTAATTTTTTGGCGGGTCATGTCAGGAGATACACGTATGTGCTGATCCACGGAAATCTCACATGCGTTCCCGACGCATGTGCGACTCCCACTGCCGGAAATCCAGCGCGCTCGGACCACGCAGGAAACTGGTGCAAAGACCAGTTAGGTGATTTTAATCTATTTTTAATGTCATTATGGGACTCAGGACTGAATTTTCCAGGTTTGATTGCATCTCTCGCCCCACCAGTACAAGTCCAATCCTGTGTGGTTTAGAGTAGCTCCCCATTTCTGGGAAACTAGATGGAGACCCTGCTGGAGTGAAGGGGGGGCAATTGGGGCCCCCCCCAGGCTTTGACAACAGGGAAGTGATACCCCCTGGGCATGGGCACCCTGACAGTGCAAGCCTCTGCCCTGGCATTGCCCAAGGGACAAAGTGCCAATGCCCAGATGGCGCCTTGACACTGCCCACTGGGCACCGACCAATGCCAAGGGGGTGTGGCCTATTGGGATGGAGCTTAAGAGTGCAGTCTGATGGTGGAGGAACCTGGGGGGTGATCAGTGGGTGTGGTGGATCCTGTTGCCACTCTGCGTTGGGATCTGGTCAGGGTTGGAGAGAGGCCAGCGATCGGGCAGGCTGAGGGGGGCTGCCAGGTGTTGTCTGCCAGAATGGGGGCTGGGGGGGTGTCTATCTTCCAGGAGGTTCTGCCTCCCATGGTGGGGATCTGGCAGGGAGGGGGGATTATCACTGCTGGGGGGGGGGTAGGGAGTGCTGGGATGAGAGGGGTTTGAGAATACTTGTGGGGGCTGCGATCAGCTTGTGATCCGTCCAATGGGGGGGATGGAGGGACAGCACTGTGGGGGTCCTAGGCTGGCCAGCGATTGATCTCCAAAATGAGGCTATCCAAAGAGGATTGCTTACTGAACATACTTGGCTTTTAAAGACAGAAGTAGACATTGCAGTGTCGATGGGACCAGCTGCTGAAGAAGCTTCACACCTTAGGGCAGGAATGAAGACCCACAAGTTGGGGACTATCCACAAGAGCTCAAAACAGCAACAAGTGTATCACAGATGTGCCCAAATAGGCCATTCAGTGAGTGAATGCTGGAGCAAGAATCAATGCAAGAATTATGGCAAAATGGGCCTCATTGCTTGTTGGGTTAGACCAGCTTCCCCTGTTGCCCTTGAGAAGGTGGTGGTGAGCTGCCTTCTTGAATTGCTGCTGTCCATATGCTGTGGGTTGACCCACAATGCCATCAGGCAGGGAATTACAGGATTTTGACCCAGCAGCTGTGAAGGAACGGCCAATATATTTCCAAGTCAGGATGGTGAGTGGCTTGGAGGGGAACTTGCAGGTTGTGGTGTTCCCATTTATCTGCTGGCCTTGTTTTTTGATGGAAATGGCCGTGGGTTTGGAAGGTGCTGTCTAATGACCTTTAGCGAATTGCTGCAGTGCATCTTGTAGATTGTACACACTGCTGCTACTGAGTGTTGGTGGTGGAGAGATTGAATGTTTGTAGATGTGATGCCAATCAAGCAGGCTACTTTGTCCTGGATGGTGTCAAGCTTCTTGAATGTTGTTGGAACTGCACCCATCCAGGCAAGTGGGGAGTATTCCACCACACTCCTGACTTGTGCCTTGTAGATGGTGGATAGGCTTTGGGGAATCAGGAGATGAGTTATTCGCCACAGTATTCCTAGTCTCTGACCTGCTGTTGTAGCCACTGTTTATGGGGTAAACACAGTAAGAAGTCTCACAGCACCAGGTCAAAGTCCAACAGGTTTATTTGGTAGCAAACTTTATGTGGTAAGTCCAGTTGAGTTTCTGGTCAATGGTAACCCCAAGGATGTTGACAGTGAGGGATTCAGTGATGCTTGCACCATTGAATGTCCGAGGATGGTGGATAGAGTGTTTTTTATTGGTGATGGTCATTGCCTGGCATTTGTGTGGTGTGAATGCTATTTACCACCTGTCAGTCCAAGCCTGGATATTGTCCAGATTTTGTTGCATTTGAACATGGACTGCTTCAGTGTCTGAGGAATCATGAATGGTGCTGAACATTGTGCAATCATTGGCGAACATTCCCACTTCTGACCTTATGATAGAAGGAAGGTCATTGATGAAGCAGCTGGAGATTGTTGGGCCTAGGACACTAACCCTGAGGGACTCCTGCAGAGATGTCCTGGAGCTGAGATGACTGATCCTCCACCACCACAACCATCTTCCTATGTACCAGGTATGTCTCCAAACAGGGAGAGTTCGCCCCCAGTATCCATTGACTCCAGATTAGCTAGAGCTCCTTGATGTCACACTCAGTCGAATGCAGCCTTGATGTCAAGGGCTGTCACTCTCACCTCACGTCTGGAATTTAGCTCTCCTGTCTATGTTTGAACCAAGCCTGTAATAAGGTCAGGAGCTGAGTGAACCCTGGTGAAACCCAACTGGGTGCCACTGAGCAGGTTATTGCTGAGCAGGTGCTTTACTGATGATCGAGAGTAGACTGATTGGGCGGTAATTGTCTGGGTTGGATTTGTCCTGCTTTTTGTGTAGAGGACATACCTGGGCAATTTTCCACATTGTTGGGTAGATGCCAGTATTGTAACTGTCTTGGAAGAGCTTGGCTAGGGGAGCGGCAAGTTCTGGAGCACAAGTCTTCAGTACTATTGCCAGAATATTATCAGGGCCCATTGCCTTTGCAGTATTCAGTGCCTCCAGCCATTTCTTGATATCACGTGGAGTGAATCGAATTGGCTGGAGACTGACATCTGAGATGCAGGGGACCACTGGAGGAGGTCGAGATGGATCATCTACTCGGTACTCCTGGCTGAAGATTGCTGCGAATACTTCAGCCTCGTCTTTTGTACTGGTGTGCTGGGCTCCTCCATCATTGAGGATGGGGATATTTGTGAAGGCTCCTCCTCCAGTGAGTTGTTTAATTGTCCATCACCATTCACTGGAAAGACTGCAGAGCTTAGATCTAATCCGTTGGGTATGGGATCGCTTAACTCTGTCTCTCACTTGCTGCTTTTTCCATTTGGCATGCAAATATTCCTGTTTGGTGGCTTCACCAAGTTGACACCTCATTTTCAGGTATGCCTGGTGCTGTTCCTGGCATGCCCTCCTGCACTCTCCATTGAACCAGGGTTGATCCCTGGCTTGGGGATTGTAATGTTAAGTGGGGATATATGCTGGTTCATGAGGTTGCAGATTGTGTTGGAGTACAGTTCTGCTGCTGTTGATGGCCCTCAGTGCCTTATGGATGCCCAGTCTTGAGTTGCTAGTTCAGTTCGAAGTCTGTCCCATTTAGCACGGTGCTAGTGCTACATAACACAATGCAGGTTATTCTCAATGTGAAGGCAGGACTTCATCTCCACAAGAATTGTGTGGTGGTCATCTTACTGATACTGTCATGGACAAATGCATCGGCAGCTGGCAGTTTTGTAAGGATGAAGTCAAGTATGTTATTTCCTCTTGTTGGTTCCTTCACCACCTGCTGCAGACCCAGCCTAGCAGTTATTTCTGTTAGGACCCAACCAGTTCAATCAGTAGTGCTGTTGCTCGCCCACTCTTGGTGGTGGACATTGAAACCACACCCCCCCACCCCCCCCCCCCACCCAGAGTATATTTTGCACCACCCTCAGTGCTTCCTCCAACCTGTTCCACATGGAGGGATACTGATTCATCAGTTGAAGGAGGACAGTACGTGGTAACCAGTAACAGGTTTCATTTCCCATTTTTAACCTGAAGCCATGAGACTTCATAGGGTCTGATGTTAAGGACTCCCAGGGCAACTCCCTCGCACAGTGTATACCACTGTGCCGCCACCTCTGCTGAGTCTACCCTGCCAGTGGGTCAGGACATATCCAGGGATGGTAGTGGTGATGTTAAGGGTGTTATGTGTAAGGTATAATTCTGCGAGAATGACTATGTCAGGATGTTGCTGACACTTTTGGCACCAGCCCACAGATGTTGGTAAGGAGGACTTTGCAGGTCAACAGGGCTGTTTGCTTTGCCTTTGACTCAGCAGATTTCCTTCCCTAAAGGGCACTAATGACCCAGATGGGTTTTTCCAGCAATCGACAATGGTTTCTTGGTCATGAGTAGACTCTTAATTCCAGGTAGTTTTTATTGAATTCAAATTCCACCAGCTTCCATGGCGGGATTTGAACCCAGGTCCCCAGAACGTTAGCTGGTTACCTGGATTAATATTTGAGCGATAACGCTACTAGGTCACCGCCTCCCCAATACCAACAAATGCTAACAGATCTTCCTTTAAAACCAGCTGATGTGATTTTCAGGTCAAACATGGAAGAGATTGTACAGTTAAAAGATTACATCATGGTCAGTGTAAAGTTGATGGACAAACAGCAGAGTTGCCTCTCCATGTGGTCCATGGTAATTTTCCAGCTGAATTTGGGAGATCATGGTTGGAGAAGATAAAGCTTACCTGGAGTGTTGTCACCAGGGTGGTTGATGCCAAAACAGACTGACCGCACCTTCTGGATACATACAAGAGTGTTTTTGAAGAGACACTGGCCTCAAGGAAGTTCAAGTTAAGCTCAAGATAAGGCCTAATAATCAACCAAAATGTCTCAAAGCAAGTGATGCCATATCAAAGACTGAAGAAGAATTAATACTCGTTAGTATTGTTGTGTAAGGGCTGGGTGCAATGAATGACTGGGTTACAACCATTGTATCTGTCATGAAACCAGATGGTTTTAGTTCGTATTTGTGGTGATTTTAAAGCAATCATAAATCCAGTGTTGTGTGCCGATCAATATCTACTTCATTTAATTGAAGATTTGTTTGCTGGGTTATCAGATGGGCAGAAATTCAGCAAGATTGGTCTTTCACGAGCATATTTGCAGATGAATGTAGCCACTGAATCACAACCATTGCTTACTATTGTTATTCATGAAGATCTTTTTCTTTGTAAAATATTGCCTCTTGGAAACATATCCGCATCAGCCCTTTTCCAAAGATCAATGGATCAGATTTGAAGTGGTCTGTCTGGTGCACAATGTACCCGGATGATATTCTAATTACAATTATTATATTTTTTAACTTATATCTAGAACATCTTGTAAAACCAAAAAAGAATATATATTCTTATGGCCAAGTTTCTTACTGACTCTTTATAATGAACAATGATATCTAAAGTATTATTGATCCTACGTATAACATTGTAGTACTTAGTTCTCATGAGCACAGAAGTAAAGGGGGAGGGATGTTATATATTTAAAAGCATTGCATTGTTGCTTTAAGAGCTGATCAATCGTTTGATGGTGATGTCATTACGATGTTTGCAGAACCACCAGTTTACCTTCAGTTTGTACTCTGTGCATAGAGCATCTCCCCAAATAAATCCATCATTGTTATTTTGGATCTAGGTGTGTAAACCATGTTATTTTGTTTTTGTTAAAACCCACAGTCCCTAATGCAGTTAGGACATTACACATTTAGCTGCTGCCTTTCATAAGTTAGCTTCAGAAGTACTTCATTGGCTCGGAATTGTTTAAGGAGATGATTTGAAAAGCATTAAATCTTTCATTTGTGTGTTAAATAGTATTATTTAATTTTCCAAATAAGTCTGGAGTGAAGATGATAACGGTCTCTTTGGTGAAACAGTGTCACACCATCTAAAGGGTTGTTCCTCTTACAGTTACAGGAATATCTGAGAGGATAAACAGCACACGCACTGACCTCCAGACTGAAGTTACACAACTGAAAGAGCGTAAGTGTCATAACCAGAGGTTAACTTTGAATTTTCAGACTGGAAACGACCAAAATGATGACACTCTGAGTGGATCGATAATAGTGCTCAGCTG
Source organism: Carcharhinus amblyrhynchos (assembly GCF_965287045.1). NCBI lineage: Eukaryota > Metazoa > Chordata > Chondrichthyes > Carcharhiniformes > Carcharhinidae > Carcharhinus > Carcharhinus amblyrhynchos. The sequence goes on from NC_137356.1 coordinate 15,070,044, forward strand.
CTCATCACCAGCTCTCAGTGCTGAATATATTTGTGTCTAGTGTTGATATTTCAGCAAACAATGTTCATCCTCTATCTCCCCTCAGTCCCTCAAATGGCCCTGACTGCCTACCCACCACTGGATGGATAGCCAGAGTAACTCTGCACCTGCCTCAACCATGACTGCCCCGAGGTGAGAATGCATCAAAGAGATGCCCCAATGAGTGACAGTCAGAATTGGTCCCTCCTTCAAATCTGCCACTGTGGGATCAATAAGATTCTGACCATTATATATCCCCTGTCGCAAAACTGTTACGGCACAAAAGGACGCCATCAGACCATAAGACATAGGAGCAGAATTAGGCCACTCGGCACATCAAGTCTGCTCCGCCATTCAATCATGGCTGATATTTTTCTTATCCCCATTCTCTTGCCTTTTCCCCATAACACCTGATCCCCTTATTAATCAAGAACCTATATATCTATCTATCTCTGTCTTAAAAATACTCAATGACCCGGCCTCTGTCTTCTGTGGCAAAGAGTTCCACAGATTCACCCTAAAGAAATTCCTCCTCATCTCTGTTTTAAAGGAGCGTCCCTTTAGCCTGAGGTTGTGCCCTCTGGTTCTAGTTTTTCTTACTAGTGGAAACATCCTCTCTATGTCCACTTTATCCAGGCCTCACAGTATCCTGTAAGTTTCAATAGATTCCCCCGCTCATCCTTCTGAACTCCACTGAGTATAGACACAGAATCCTCAACCATTCTTCATACGACAAGCTCTTCATTCCAGGGATCATTCTTGTGAACCTCCTCCGGATCCTTTCCAAGGCCAGTGCATTCTTTCTTAGATACGGGGCCCAAAACTGCTCACAATACTCCATTTAGCCCATCTTGTCATCACTAACTCTCCATGACAAGGGAATACCAGTGTGCACCCAAATCAGGTTGGTTTGATGAAGTGATTGAGGGTGGATCGGCCCAGGATGCCCTAGTGAGGAACTCCGGTGTCACTGTCCTGAGGCTGGCGTATCATGAACAGTGAAAGACATATTGGAAGCACAAGCCAATATTCCTGGGACTCCTATCCAATAGAGTTATAGAATCACAGAATGCTTACAGTATAGAAGGAAGCCCATCAGCCCATTCTATCTCTATTAGCTCTCTGTAAGAATAATTTAACCAGTCTCACTCCCCTGCCCTGTTCCCCAAACCTGCATTTTTTTCTGCTTCAAGTGGTATGAATACATTGGGGGAAATTTCAAACAAGGAAAATGTTAAATCAATAATAAACGTGTCCTTTTACAGTATAATTAAAATAAAGGCCATTCAGTCCCTCTCGTGTTTATCTGTCTCCCTTTCACTTATCCTTGTGCCTGATTTCTTTTTGGAACAGAGACCCAAAACTCTTTTTAAACGCTTGTCTGGATTTTGCTGCCAGCAGTAAACTGATTGCAGATTGCACGTCTTAAAACTACTTGCATTAAAGAATTCCTAACCTGTCCCTTCACTTTTTTGGTGAAATCTTCAATTGATATGTCCTGGTTAACAACTCACAAAGCAATGGGATATATATTTTACTGATTCCTTCAGTGAAAATCTCTCACGAGTGTTATACAGCTTTAAACTTAAATCTCTTTCCAGGTACTTATTTTAGTATAACAAATCAAAGTTGACTCAAATTCACTTAAACAAAACCTTTACTTTATATAACACTTTAGGTACCAAGCTCTATAAACTCACAACAGTCGCAACACTTTAACTCTTTCACTTTGACATTAACTGTGAGTCGGATACTATCCAGTTTGAGTGAGCTTTCCAGGCTCGTTCCCGGTGTAAGTCTCCCCTTGTAAATCTTTTGTCTTCCCTGAAGATGTTCTCTAAGGCACACTTCACGGTGGTGGTTGTGAGTTATCACTGGAGACGAAGGGTAAAACACCCTTCTCTATCCTCAAACTTTTCCAATCTTCCAGGAAGTTCTCTGGCACTTAGCCAGATATCACCAAAACCAATCACAACGTTCGATCATTGCTAACTCATAAACAACTCTGTAATGTTTATTTTCAAACTGCGCCTAGGTCACATGGCTTCGAGCATATATGGACTGGTGGGAACTCTTGGTGCCAAGAAATCTAGCGTAACACAAACAATTACCCTTATTTGGTCAATGTAGGAAGTATCGAGTTATAGGTCACGACTTGCAGCAGACTTCTAACCTGCATATTTGTTTAACTATAACTCGACCAAAGTTCCCAGCATGCTTGATTCTCATTGTCACAATCATTCTTACCACTAAAACTACCTTTGTTATTGTTGTCCATCGGTGAAGCAACTCAAAAGCAAAATTGTTCTTCTACAAACAGTGCCCTTTGATCTAAAATGTTGTATCTCCTTCAGTTCTAGAACTGATTGAAAAGACAATGTCACTCAATGAACTTTATGCTGCAATCTCACAGCTGAAGCAGGGTGAGTTTAAGATCCATCAGACAGACGTTTAATTGCTAATTACTGATACAGAAAACTACTGGAATGGTGACACTGGAGTTAGATGGATTAATAATACTACAAAGTTTATTTATGAGTCACAAGTAGACTTACATTAACACTGCAATGAAGTTACTGTGAAATTCCCCTAGTCATCGCAGTCCGACACCTGTTCGGGTCAATGCACCAGCACATCTTTCGGACTGTGAGGAAGCCAGACCACCCAGAGGAAACCCACGCAGACACATGCAAACTCCACACAGACAGTGACCCAAGTTGGGAATTGAACCTGGGTCCCTGGCACTGTGAAGCAGCAGTGTTAACCACTGTGCCACTGTGCTGCCCTGTACTGTACAGCTAATCAACACTAACTCTGATTATTGAATGTGTTCATACCTGTTGCGATCAAGGAATGAGTCAGAACAGTAATGGGGGTGTGTGAATACTAAAATTCAGACTTTTACCGATTTGCATATGGGTACAGTTGTTGTACATTTTGTTCATAGGGTATAAGAAGGGGTGACACTGGGGTAAGGAATTTGTTGCAATGGCTGTTATTACCAGTTTGCAAAATTACTGTTGGACATTGCAGCACCAGGATTTTGAACAGAGGGAACAGGCATGGTCTAGCTGTATAGCTACAGTACCTTGTCCCAGCTTATTCCTGTGCTCCTTGTGCCTAATTCAACTGACCGCCTTGACATTGGTTATGTGGAGTAGTGAGGGCATTAGTTACCACTGCCTATTGGTAGCATTTAAACAGCAGTGCTTTGAAGTGAGTTGCAGCATAGGGAGTGGGAGATGGGAACCCGTTGAAGTAATTAATGGGGGGGGTGGGTGTGACAAAGTGAGCAGATGGGCTGAGCTGGGGGTGCGCTTTGTGATCGAGAGATATGGCGGGGTCAAATACCAAACCCAGAGATGGACTGGACATTTCAGAAAGAGAGAGTCAGTAAGGTGTATTAATATCAGTTTCAGTTCATGCTCTGAGCAGTTTGTTCACAGTATAGTGGGAGCGACAGGCCTGGCTTGCTAAATATGTCACACCAAGTTAGCTCTGTTCGTAACCAATCCCTATGGTCACCATACCACAATCAGTTCCGGAATCACTGACTTAGTTTTGTTGCATATCTTGTTTTGTATTCCTTTGAGTTAATGATTGAGAGCTGATCTGAAAGGATAGCTGCAAAATAACCCGGCTGAGTGGTGCAAGTGGTTAGCATTGCTGCCTCACAGTGCCAGGGACATGGGTTCAATTCTGACTTTGGGTCACTGTCTGTGTGGAGTTTGTATGCTCTCCCCATGTCTGCATGGGTTTCCTCTGGGTGCTCCGGTTTCCTCTCTCAGTCTAAAGGTGGTGCAGGTTAGGTGGATTGGCCATGCTAAGTTGCCCATTAGTGTCCAAAGATGTGCAAGTTACATGCATTGACAATGGCAAATGTTAATGTAAGCCTACTTGCGACTAATAGAGTTTACTTTATCTTAAATAGTGCCACTTGTCCTCTAACGGCCTCCTGTCTCATCCTCAAATCAGCAGCGATAACTGCCTCAGTTTTGAGCTTAAATTGCAGCCTAGATTTTGTGCACAAGTCTCTAGAGTGGGACTTGAAGCAAAACCATTCTGACTCAGAGTTGTGAGAACTCCCCTGCCAGGGCCAACAGTTGAGCAGTGTGATCCCGTTGCAGTGTGTGACACCATTAATGGGTGAGGCATTTTGTTTTTGGGAGGCTTTCACCCTTTAATAGGTGTGATCCCTTCAACCAGGGAAGCATCCAACAATTGGAGGATTCTTACTGCTGTAAGTCAGGCCTGTAAGTATATCCCAGAATGCAGAGACCCAGGGAGATGTGTGAAATGCTGCAGTCCAAACTGCTTTGAGCAATTCCACTATGACAAGGATCACATCCTGACTCAAAACTTTGGTTCCATTCTCTCTCCAAGACCATAAGACCATAAGACATAGGAGCAGAATTAGGCCACTCGGCCCATCGAGTCTGCTCTGCCATTCAATCATGGCTGATTTTTTTTCTCATCCCCATTCTCCTGCCTTTTTCCCATAATCCCTGATCCCGTTATTAATCAAGTTCCTATCTATCTCTGTTTTAAAGACACTCAATGATCCGGCCTCCACAGCTTGTGTGGCAAAAAGTTCCACAGATTCACCCCTCTCTGGCTGAAGAAATTCCTCCTCATCTCTGTTTTAAAGGAACGTCCCTTTAGCCTGAGGTTGTGCCCTCTGGTTCTAGTTTTCCCTAGTAGTGGAAACATCCTCTCCACGTCCACTCTATCCAGGCATCACAGTATCCTGTAAGTTTCAATAACACCCACCCCCCAACCCCCTCCCACCCCCTGCAATCCTTCTAAACTCCAAGGATGCTGTCAGACTTGCTGAGGTTTTACAGTATTTTCTGCTTTTGTTTGCTCATAACTTTTATTTGAACAACTTCACAGCTATGCCTCATTTGCAATGTCCTGTACAATGGACCCCATTCAAGCAAAAACTTTACTACTTTTCATCACATAAATCCACTTGGAAAGAAGGCCAGAAATTCTGTCAATTAATGGATGCTGATCTTGCTGTCATTAACAGCGCTGAAGAACAGGTATGAACCATGTATTCATTATAGTCACAAGGCTGTCAAATGTCAGCCTCAGTCACAACAGAGCATAGGTCGTATTGCAAAGAACAAAGAAAATTACAGCACAGGAGCAGGCCCTTCGGCCCTCCAAGCCTGCACCGACCATGCTGCCCAACTGAACTAAACCCCCTGCCCTTCTGAGGATTGTATTCCTCTATCCCCATCCTATTCACGTATTTGTCTAGTCGCCCCTTTAAAGTCACTACCGTATTCGCTTCCACTACCTCCCCTGGCAGCGAGTTCCAGGCACCCACCACCCTCTTTGTAAAAAAACTTGCCTCGTAAAAACAATCCAACAAACCTCTCCAACCAATCTGCGTCCTGCTGGATCCTCTAATGGTCCTCGTCACTATTCACAAATCCACCAACCTTTGTGTTGTCTGCGAACTTACGAATCATTCTCTGACCTTGCCCATGGAAGGGGTTCTCCAGTCCCGCTGCAGTGAGCAGAGATTTGGCTGAGGACCAAATTCTCCGGTCTTCCTCGCAGCATTGGCCGGGTGTGAGTGTCTGGAGAATGCGTCCTATGTGTTCAGTTGTTACTCCAAACAAGGGGCAGAGATTGCAGGGAAATTGTATCCTAATAATGATGCATTAATGTTGCCCTCACTATTTCAATGTAAAGAATTCAGTGAATGACAGATGAACTGAAATATACATCCAGCACAAGTTGCCATTATTTGTGTCACTCCAATTGTCAGATTCACCCTAACAAAGGCTGAAAGGATGTGAGGAGGGGAAACACACTAAAAATGCAGAATTAGTTCAGCAAATAAATAATGGCCATGACGTTACACCCACCATTGCTGTGAACGCAGGTGGTGAGGCAGACACAGAGTATCGTCAGCATAAGAAAACAGGAATCTCACCGACCAGCAGGAAGATTAGAAACCTCTAAAATAACAGATGATTAAATGGCTTCCTTGCTGTATTGTTTCCCAAGGAGCAGTGCCAGGGGTCAGTGCCAGAACACCAGGGGCAGCGCCAGGGGGTCAAGCCAAAGTGGGCTTCTCGGGTAAGCCCCATTGGAGGAGGGGGGGATTCCCTCTATCCGGGCAGCTGTGGGGGGGGTCCCTATATCTGTGGTGAGGGAGTACAGTCCACATGCACATGGTGCTGTGGCAGAGAGGGGGCAGGGGACAGTTCCTTATCAGAAATCAGGGTGCCCTTTAAAACGTGTGCCCTGACCTCAGGGTTACCGGCTCCCAGCTTTCTCCGACCCTGTCTCGTCAGCGTGAGCCACACCTTCAGATTTTTTTCTGCATCAAATGCCACACAATGTGTCGAGAAGAACCAGCTGTGCAGCATCGAGCTGAATGCCACTATCCTCATCTCAGCCAGCGCTCTGTACAATGAAGGGGAAGCACTGCCATATGAATCATGAATACACAGTATTCCAAGTGTGGCCTTACCAATGTTTTGTACAATTTCAACAAGACATCCCAATTCCTGTATTCAACGTTCTGACCGATGAAACCAAGCATGCCGAATGCCTTCTTCACCACTCTGTCCACCTGTAACTCCACTTTCAAGGAGCTATGAACATGTACCCCTAGATCTCTTTGTTTTGTAACTCTCCCCAGTGCCCTACCATTAACTGAGTAAGTCCTGCCATGGTTCAATTTACCAAAATGCAACACCTCGCATTTATGTAAATTAAACTCCACCTGCCATTCGTCAATCCACTGGCCCAATTGATCAAGGTCCCGTTGCAATTGGAGACAACTTCCTTCACTCCACTATGCCACCAATCCTGGTTTTATCTGCAAACTTACTGACCATGCTTCTTATATTCTCATCCAAGTCATTAATATAAATGACAAATAACAGTGGACCCAGCACGATCCCTGAGGCACACCGCTGATCACAGACTTCAGCTTGAAAAACAACCCTCTACAACCACCCTCTGGCTTCTGTGAAGAAGCTAATTTTGTATCTATTTAGATACCTCACCCTGGATCCCATGGGATTTAACTTTATGCAACAACCTATCATGCGGTACCTTGTCAAAGGCCTTGCTAAAGTCCATGTAGACAACATCAACTGCACTGCCCTCATCTACCTTCTCGGTTACCCTTCATAAAACTCAATCTAACTCAAGTCAGGGGGCCTAGAGAGCAGGAGCCAGTCCTTCCAGGATTTGTGTTATTTGGGGGGCTGGGGTTGGAATTTGCTCTCAAGGTAGCCAGGGTCTGGGCTCAATGTCACATTATTTCCATTCAATTTCATATAAATGGCAGACCAAAACAGTGACTACTTTGAATTGTAAAAATAACAAGGAGAGTTACTGGACAAACAATCCTTTACTGTGATGATGACCCTTCAGAAACAAATGATCATAGATATACACTGTTATTTACCTGTTAGATGTACATCAGGTGGAATATTTACCATGATCACTGGATTGGACTGAATGACATTGATGAAGAGCGGAAATGGCAGTGGGTGGATGGTACAGATTATGATTCAAATTTCAAGTGAGTATTATTATTCATATTATTCATCACAGTCATGTAATTTTCACTTTCACTGTCCTGGTATTCATTTAACAGAGTGCTTCAGCTGTTATATTACACCCAGCCAAAACTTGTTTCCTGACCTTTAGCATTCCGTCTACTGTTGTGCCTCATAGAAAGCTAGCAGGGAACATAAAAACTGACTGTAAAAGTTTCTACAGGTATCTGAAGAGAAAAAGATTGACAAAAATGAATGTAGGCCCCTTACAATCAGAAACAGGGTTATTCATTACAGAGAGGCAGCACGGTGGCACAGTGGTTACCACTTCTGCCTCACAGCGCCATGGGCCCAGATACAATTCCTGGCTTGGGTGACTGTTTGTGTGGAGCCTGCACGTTCTCCCTGTGTCTGCGTGGGCTTCCTCCAAGTGCTCCATTTTCCTCCCACAGCCCAAAGATGTGCGGGTTAGGTGGACTGGCCATGGTCCGTTAATGGTAGGGTGTTGGGGAGTGTTACAGAACAAAAGGATCTGTGGGGACAGGTTCATAGCTCCTTGAAAGTGGAGGCACAGCTGGACAAAGTGGTGAAGAAGGCATTCGGCATGCTCGGTTTCATTGGTTAGAACATTGAATATAGGAGTTGGGATGTCTTGTTGGAGTTGTACAAGACATTGGTAAGGCTACACTTGGAATGCTGTCTACAATTCTGGTCACCCTATTATAGAAAAGATATTATTAAACTAGAAAGAGTGCAGAAAAGATGCTACCAGGACTTGATGGTTTGAGTTATAAGGAGAGGCTGGTTAGACTGGAACTTTTCTCTCTGGAGCATAGAAGGCTGAGGGGTGATCTTATAAAGTTCTATAAAATAATGAGGGGCATAGACAAGGTAGATAGTGAATATCTTTTCCCAAAGGTAGGGGAGTCTAAAATTAGAGGGGATAGGTTTAAGGTGAGAGGGGAGAGATACAAAAGGGTCCAGAGGGGCACTTTCTTCACACAGACAGTGGTGAGTGTCTGGAACAAGCTGCCAGAGGTAGTAATAGAGGTGGGTATAATTTTGTCTTTTAAAAAGCGCTTAGACAGTTACATGGGGAAGATGGGTATAGCGAGATATGGGCCAAACACAGGCAAGTGGGACTAGCTTAGGGGTTTAGAAAAAAAGGGCAGCATGGACAAGTTGGACTGAAGGGCCTGTTTCCATAAGGTAAACCCCCATGACTCTATGACTCTATGCTAAATTGCTCCTTAGTGTCAGGAAGGACTGGCTAGGGTAAATGCATGCGATTATGGGGTAGGGTCTGGGTGATTGGTGCAGACCCGATGGACCGAATGGCCTCCTTCTACACAATTAGAGATTCTGGGGGTCTAGAACAAAGAAATGGCTGAGGAACTAAATTGGTACTTTGCTTCTGCCCTCACAGAGAAAAACATGAATAATGTACCAGAAGTTCTGAGAGAAATAAGTTTTAGTGAGGAGTTGAAGGAAATCTGTATTAGTGGAGAAATGGTTTTGGGGAAATTAATGGGATTTATGGCACAGAAATCTCCAGAGCCAGATAATCTTCATCCCAGAATACTTAAGGAAGTGGGCGAAGTGATCATTTTCCAAAATTCCTTGGACTCTGGTCTCCTAAAAATTGGAGAGTAGCTAATGTAATCCCACTATTCAAAAAGGGAGGTAAAGAGAAAACAAGGAACTATAGATCAGTGAGCCTAATGTCAGTACAGGGAAAGGTGCTAGGGTCCATTATCAAGGATTTCATAGCACAGATAAAGACAGAATAGATTTATGAAATGGAAATCATGATTGACTAATCTACTGGAATTCTTTGAAGATGTAATTCGTAGAGTTGACCAGGAGAACAGGTGGACATGGTACTGCAGGGATCTGTGCTAGGACCCCCGTTGTTCATATTATATACTAATGATTTGATCAAGGAAACTAAATGTATTATCACCAATGTTGCGGATGATACAAAGCTGGCTGGGAGGGTGAGCTGTGAGGAGGATGCAGAGATGATTCAGAGTCATTTGCACAGGCGAAGTGAGTGGGTATATGCATGGTAGATGCAGTATAATATGGATAAATGTGAGGTTATCCACTTCGGTAGCACAAATAAGGAGGCAGATTATTATTTGAATGGGTGTAAATTGAGAGAGGTGGATACTCAGCGAAACCTTGGTGTCCTCATGCATCAGTCACTGAAAGTACGTGTGCCAGTACAGCAGGCAGTAAAGAAGGCAAAAGGTGTGTTGGCCTTCGTAGTGAGGGGATTTGAGTATAGGGTTAGGGATGTTTTACTGTAATTGTATAGGGTTTTGCTGCAGCCACATCTGGAGTATTGTCTGTCGTTTTTATGTCTTTATCTGAGGTGTCCTTACATAGAGGGAATACAGCGAAGGTTTACCAGGCTGATTCCTGGGATAGAAGGTCTATCATATAGGAAGAGATTAAGTCGGTTAGGATTGTATTCATTGGCTCTTAGAAGAGTGAGAGAGGGTCTCATAGAAACAAAGAACAAAGAAAATTACAGCACAGGAACGGGCTCTTCACTCCTCCAAGCCTGCATCGTTCATACTGCCCACTGAATCAAAACCCCCTATCCTTCCGGGAACGTATCCCTCTATTCCCATCCTATTCATGTATTTGTCAAGACATCCCTTAAAAGTCACTATTGTATCTGCTTCCACCACCTCCCCCAGGAGCGAGTTCCAGACACCTACCACCCGTGTAAAAGACTTGCCTCATACATCTTTTCTATTTATATACCTATAACAAGATTAGACAGGGTAGATTCAGAAAGAATGCTCCTGATGGTGGGGTAATCCTGAACTCGGGGTCATAGTCTAAGGATACAGGGTAAACCTTTTAGGCCTGAGGTGAGGAGAAATTTCTTCACCCAGTGTTTAATCTGTTGAATTCACTACCACAGAAAGTAGTTGAGGCCAAAACCTTTGATTAATTTCAAGGAGGAATTAGATATAGCTCTTGGGGTTAAAGGGATCAAAATATATGGGGGAAGGCAGGATCAGAGTATTGAATTTAAGCATAGAACCCTACAGTACAGAAAGAGTCTGCACTGAACACAATCCCACCCAGGCCCTATCCCCATATCCCTACATATTGTACTCACTAATCCCCTCCAACCTACGCATCCCTGGACACTAAGGAGCAATTTCTTAGCATGGCTAATCAACTTAACCTGCACATCTTTGGACTGTGGGAGGAAACCGGAGTACTCGGAGGAAACCCACGCAGACGCGAGGAGAATGTGCAAACTCCACACAGCCAGTGACCTGAGCTGGGAATCGAACCCAGGACCCTGGAGCTGTGAAGCGGCAGTGCTAACGACTGTGCTACTGTGCCGCCCCCATAACGATCAGCCATCGTCATAATGAATGGCAGAATAGGCCCAAAGGGCCAAATGGCCTACTCCTTCTCCTATGTGTATAGAGTTGTGGAGGTTTACAGCATGGAATCTTGTATGATTCTATGTTTTCACTGTGAATCCTTTATCCTTAAATTCTACTCTTACCAAATTCTTTCAAAATCATTAAAAAAAAATTCTTTCCCTTCCTCTTGTATTTCTTTACGGAATTTGAGAAGGTTGCCCAGTTGTAACTTTCCTTTTACAGCTCCATTTAATTGACCCTAATTGACCCCGGTTTCCCCCAGTATTTACTATTTCAGAATATAATTTACATGAGAATAACCAGACTATAATTCCCTGGCTTGTCCTCATACATACTGTTCTTGAAGAGGGACTCTCACTTTCCCCTCTCACCTCTGCTACAATTCCCCTGCTCACAGAACTTTGAAACATTATCGACAGGGATAAATGTCCCAGCATCTCCAGGGTCATTAATGGTCAATTAGATCCTGAGCTTTCAATATAGTTACCATTACTGACACTTATTGAATACTATCCCCCTACGTTTCCCAATGGTTATACAATCCCAAAGCACACACTCACTGCAAGCTTCAATGAGTTATGAATGGTGCTGAACATTGTGAAGTCATCATCCTACCTCTGACCTTCTGATGGAAAGCAGGTCATTGATAAAGCAGCCGAAGATGGCCTCAGATACAACCTTGAGGAACCAGTAACTGGCCGAGTTGGATTTCTCCTACCTTTTTGTGTGCAGAACATACCTGGGCTATTTTTCATATTGCGTGGTAGGTGCTAGTATCACTCACCTGATGAAGGGCTGCAAAAGCTCATGCTACCAAATAAACCTGTTGCCCTTTAACCTGATGTTGTGATATATTTCCAGATCAGGATGGTCACTGACCTGGAGGGGAACTTCCACTGAGTTGTGTTCCCATTTGTCTGCTGCCTTTTTCCTTGTAGTTGATAGAAGTTGAGAGTTTGGAAGGCAGTGTGAAAGGAATGTTGGTAAGGTGTTGCAATGTCGCTAATCAAGTGAGCTGCTTTGAGATGATGTTGAGCTTAGAGTGTTGCTGGTGCTGCACCCATCCAGGCACGTGGAAAGTATTGATACAATCTCAACTGATGTTACTATTAGACAAGTCAGATCCTAGGATGGAATCCAGCTCAAAAGATCCTAACATTTATTTTTTGTTTAGAGACATGGATGAACAGTCATAGGAGTGCTGACTAACTTTTAACAAAATAATAAAGCATTTATGAAAGAAATAAATAAAGCACTCCTTCCCCTTTACAGATATATACTGACTTGTAAGGATAACACAAATTAACAATCTACTTTATTCTCTAATATTCTCAGTAATTACACAGTCCATGTAAACCAACAGGTGAAATGTGGTCAGACACACCACTCTGAAACCAAGTGACAGATGCTATCAAAAACAACCTTGATGGATTTCTCATCAATTCCCCCCAGATCTTGTCACACTGTAGGGCACTTTGTCAAAACCAGAACTCACCTCTCACTTGATGAAGGAGCAACGCTCCGAAAGCTTGTAATTTCAAATAAACCTGTTGGACTTTAACCTGGCATTGTGAGACTTCTTACTGTGCCCACCCCAGTCCAACAGCGGCATCTCCACATCAAAACTAAAAGGCATAGGAAGTGGGAGGTATTTATACTGCAGAGTGAGGGAATGAAAGATGAGCCATAGCCGCAAAAACCAGGGAAAAGGGCTACTAATGGCAGCCCATAGAGAGAATAGAAAGTGTGAATGGCCAGATGACAGACAAGCTGAAATCGGAGGGTAAGCTGTGACCGATGAAGATGTGGGGGGAGTGGGGAAGAGAGGTCAAATTGAGAAAAAGGGAAGCAAAGGAGAAGAAAAGGTAAGAAAAGTGAGATAAAAAAGGGAAAGAGTGTTGGGGGAAAGAAAAATAAAGACAATAAAGTAATAAAAACAGTTAAAAAAGAATTAAAGTGAAAACAAAGGGGTGGAGGTGGTGTAATGCTAATCATCTGAAGTTGTTGAATTCAGTGTTGAGACTGGAAGGCTATAACTTGTCTTGCCGGGAAGATTTCCTCAACTTACAGAATGACACTCAGCCATGCTCTCACACACTCATTCACTGAGAATCTTGTGCACACTCAAACATTTACCAGAATACACCAGCTGTTGCTGTGAAAATCAGAGCTGATTCTCTTTGCTTCACTCTGTGGATTCTCGTGCTGAGACAATACTTCAGAATTGTCCACATGCAGGAAGAGTCCTTGCACGACATGTAAGTCAGAGGGTCTGATCGCAGTCGGTCAAATTTGGTTCCAGCTGCAGTCTGTGATTTTGGACTATTTGTAGTGGAAACTCTTCTGGCCGTGTGCACATCAGAACAGGTCCTTACATTAAATTTAGCAGCAATTCATTCCACTCTACTCCCTTTCCTCATTCAGGTCTTGGCGGGAGGGCCAGCCCGATTTAGAGGCAGTTGAAGATGAAGACTGCGTGGTGAATTCTGGAACTGGAGGATGGGATGACTGGCCATGTAACTCCATTCATTTCTCAATCTGTGAGAAATCAGCATAATGCTGCTTTCCTGAGTGTCAGAGTCAGGGGAAAGCAAACATATAATTAAATGTTTCATCTCTGTACATTGGCAAAGCAGCTGGTGTGTGTGTGTGTGGGTTTGTGTGCGTGAGTGTGAAAGTGTATGTGAGTGTGAGAGTTTCTGTGTGTCAGTGTGTTTTGTGAGAGTGTGTGTGTTTGGGTTTGTCTGAGTGTGGAAGCATTGTGTGTATGTGTGTGTGTGTGTGTGTGTTTGTGGGTTTGTTTGTGGGTTTGAACGTGGAAGCAAGTGTGTGTGTGTGAGAGAGACTGTGTGTTTGTGGGTTTGAGTGTGTGTGAGTTTATGTGTAGGTGCATGTGTGTGTATGTGGGTTTATATGTAAGTTTGTGTGTGTGGGTTTGTGTTCGTGAGTATGTGTGTGTTGGTTTGTGGGTGTGTGGGGGTTTGTGTGTATAGGGGTTTGAGTGTGTGTGTGTGCGTGTGTGTCGGTGTGTGTGTAGGTTTGTAGTGTGTGTGTGTGAGAGAGTGTGTGTCTGGGTTTGTGTGTGAGTTGTGTGAGTTTATGTGTAGGTGGGTGTATGTGCATGTGGGTGTGTGTGTGAACGTGTGTATGTGTGCACATGTGGGTGTGTGTGTGTAGGTTTATATGTGAGTGTGTGTGTATGTGTGCGGGGGGGTGTGTATGTGTGTGGGGGTGTGTGCGTGTGTGTGTGTATGTGCGCAGGGGTGTGTGTGTATGTATGCAGGCATGTGTGTGTGTGTATGTGTGTGTGTGTCGGTTTGTGATTGTGTGTGTGTGTGGGTGTGTGAGAGAGTGTGCGTCTGTGGGTGTGTGTATGAGTGTGTGAGTTGTGTGAGTTTATGTGTGGGTGTGTGTGAGCATGGGTGTGTGTGTGTGTGGGTTTATATGTGAGTGTGTCTGTGTGTGCGTGTGGGTTTATATGTGTGTGTGTGTGCGTGTTTGTGTTGGTTTGGCGTGTAAGTGTGTATATAGGTATGTGTGGACTTGTATGCGTGTGTGTGTGTGCATGCGCGTGTGTGCGTGCACGTGTGGAGAGGGTGGGTCCAGTTGCTTGTTCAATTTTGAGAAGTATTGACTGATAGTTCATAATGTGATATTTTTGCACCTGACATGACACCATATATTGCAGCAAATGCTTGCATTAGCCCAAAGCAAAATGTCTGCTGTTTGATGTGATTCCATGATTTGGCAACACATGTTGAGCAATCCTGAGTGAGTTAATAGCTACATTAACAACAATGAAGATAAACAAGTTGCATTTACACCTGTGGAAGTGACATCCACGCAAGGACACATTCATGGTATAAAACTTCAGCAACATGTCTCTCTTCAGCAATATTTGTTCTGTGCTATAGGAAACTGTTACTATCATGTAATGAAACTGCTGTTTGCATAAACCATCAGAATCACAAAAGAACAGATTTAACTGGTTACATGTAAGGATGATGTAGGAGTTTTGTTGCTGGACTGGTAATCCAGAGGCCAAGATTAATGCTCTGGGGATTTGGTATGATAAGGGGAAATCTTTGGGAGGGGGGGGTTACAACTGACCAGAAACTGAACTAGACCAATCTCAAGAGCAGGTCAGATCCTGGGAATCCAATGGAGAGTTAATCACCTTTGCACTCCCCAAAGCCATCTACAAGGACACAAGTGAGGAATGTAATGGAATGCTCTCCATTTGCCTGGATGACTCCAGCACCAGATCAACACCATCCATGACAAAGCAGCCAACTTGATTGGCACCCCATCCACAAACATCCACTCCCTCCACCACTGACACACAGTGGCAGCCGTGTGTACTGTCTACAAGAAGCACTGCAGTAATTCACAAAGGCTCCCTAGACAGCACCTTCCAACTCACGACCGCTTCCATCTAGAAGGACAAAGGCAGCAGATACATGAGAACACCACCACCTCCTGCAGGTTCCCCTCCGAGTCACTGTCCATCTTGACTTAGAAATATATCGCCGTTTCTTCACTGTTGCTTTATCAAAATCCTGGCACTCCCTCCCTAACAGCACTGTGTTTGTACCTACGCCATATGGACTGCAGCAGTTCAAGAAAGTGGCTCACCACACTTTTTCATGGGCAGAATGCTAGCCTAGCCAACAATGCCCATACCATGTGAAAGAATAAATTAGCAATGCAGATCTCAGAGCCCTCCTGGAACTCGGACTAGAGTCCTATAACTCATTGTGAACCAAAGCATGAAAAAGTGGTTCAGGTTATTAAGATCATTAAATAACACAAATTCAGCTTTGAATCCAAGAAATAGAAGCAGGAGTTGGCCACCAGACCCTTCAAACCTGCCCCACCATTCAATATCATCAGCCCTCACTCTGCTAAACTCCAAGGAATACAGACCAAGACGACCGTCTCTTTTGACAGGGCAATGCTCTCATCACAGGAATTAGCCTAGTGAATCTCCTTTGGACTGCCTCCAATTATATCCATTTTAAGGGAACCAAAACTGCGCAATATTCTAGTTGAGGCCTCACCAACATCCTGTACAATTGCATCACCTTATTTTTAAACAGCAACCGCTTTGCAATAAAGGCCAAAATGCTGTTTGCCTTCTTAACTGCTTGTTGGATCTGTTTGCTCGCTTGTCAGGCTTCTTTCCTGGGGTACAGGATTAAAAAAAACAAACATGTTCTGTAGAACCTGTGGTTAGGCCACACTTGGAGCACCGTGTTTGGTTCTGATTACATTTTATATTAAAAATACAGAGGCATCAGAAAAATTATGAAAATGGAGAGGATGTAATTGTGATTGGACAGAACAGACCTGAGATCTTTTATCTAGGTAAGAGAAATGTTGAGGTGTGAGTGAATAGAGGTCTTTAAGAGATTGAAGAGGTTTGATAGGGTAGATGGAGAGAACAAAGTTCCACTTGTGAAGGATACCAAATCTAAGGGTCGTAGATATCAGATAATCATACTTAAATCCAATGTGGAATTCAAGAGGAACTCCCATTACCCAGAGAGTGGTGGGAATGTGGGAAGTTCCCAACCACAGGGTGTAGTTGAGGCAATTAGGGGTTCTCAGTCCCAAATTCCAAGGAGGATTCAAGGGGATCAAAGAAGACTAACCAAAAATACACTGTACTCTGTACCTGCACATTGCCTTGTTCCACATCCAAATTATAATTGTTCCCATTTCTGACACTAGTGCTAATTAAATCCAACTCTAAACCTCCATTTTACTCCAACTGACTTGATTTTAGATGATGCTAGAAAACAGAATAGGCTCAGGTGAAGGGGAATGGTAGGAGGCTGGTGTGGGGCATAAAGACCAGCACAGACTAATCAGGCTGAATGGCCTGCTGCTTACTGTAGGTTCTATGTAATTCAATGTAAATAAGCAGGGACTGAAATTGCGAGTACTGGTCTACGTTGCTGGATTTCCATTCACTCTTGCTTTCAAACATGTAGACAAGTCGGGGAGAGGTCATAGGTCAACTTTTAACAGTGGAGATTTTATTTATTCTTTCACACGATGTGGGCTTTGCTGGCAAGGCCAGTATTTCCCTAAAACTGGGTACGAGTAGAGTGAACCACATTGCTGCGGCTCTGAAGCCACATGAAGGACAGATGAGATAAAGAGAACCAAATGGGTTTTTCCTGACAATCAATGACGGTTTCATGATCATCAATAGACTTAATTCCAGATTTTTATTGAATTCAAATTTCACTATCTGCCATGGTGGGTTTCAAACCCAGGTTCATTAGCCCTAAGTCTCTGGATTACCAGGCCAGTGACAATCCCACTACACTACTGCCTCCCTATGATTACTGCCTCAACTCAACCCGATATCCACACGCACTCTACCAGCCAAGACTAGTACATGCATATCAACATACAAAGTAGAAAGTAGGCTATTCAGCCCCTCAGGCCTGCTCAACCATTCAATAAGATCATGGCTGATCTGTTTGAGTTCCAACATTCCCATCTACCCCTTAATGACCTTTGATTCTCTTGCCTAATAACAATCCAGGTATTTCTGCCTTATTCAATGACTGTGCCCCCATGGATGGGGGCTCTGAGCAGAATTCAAAAATGGCATAACCCTCTGGGAAAAAAAAGTTCATTTCTGTTGTGGTTTGATTTAGCTCAGGTGACTGGATGGCTGGCTCATGATGCAGAACAACAACAGTGGTATGGGTTCAACTCCCACGCCAGCTGAGTTTAGTCACAAAGACTCCACTTTGTCCCTTGTCTGAGGCGTGGTAACCCTCAGGTTAAATCACCACCAGTCTGCCCTTGTCCCTCAAAGGGGAGAACAGCCTATGGTCATCTGGGACTGTGGCCATTTTCCTATAAGGATGACCCCAAATGACCCACTAGTTCTGGACTCACCCACATCCACCTAGTCAAGATTGTTCAGAATCTTATATAATTCAGGCAGGTCAGTTCTCACACTTCTAAACAAGCCCAAAATCACAATTGGTAAACGGCAACAAGGTGGGGCATTTCCCCCTCTTAACCATGTGTAGAAGCCAAATGTCCAATTCTTACTCCCAACTCACCAGAAATCAAGAAGTGCAGCTTGAAGTGAGATAGTGGGCAGGATTTTATGATCTTGGTCAGGCAAGTTCGTAAAGTCCTGCGCAAGGCCAACGGATATTTCCATTCTGTGAACCTCGCCCGCCCCAATTCTGACCATTGATTTTGGGACCAGGTGGGGTCTTGTTGGCAGTGAGAGAGCCTCAGTAATTTTCTGGGGAAAGGGATTCCTGAATGGCCATAAGAACATAAGAACATAAGAAATAGGAGCAGGAGCCCCGCCATTCAATAAGATCATGGCTGATCTGTCGCTGCTCAGTTCCACTTTCCCGCCCTCTCCCCATAACCCTTAATCCCCTCTCTTATCAAAAACCCATCAACCCGCGTCTTAAAAATATTTAGCGAGGCAGCCTCCACCACTTCAACGGGCAGAGAATTCCAGAGATTCACCACCCTTTGAGTGAAGAAGTTCCTCCTCAACTCCGTTCTAAACCGTCCCCCTTTTATCTTGAGGCTGTGCCCCCTCTGAGCGTCTAGGATGTTGGAAAGATTTTTGATGCTACAGGCCCGATGAGGGGGCCAGAGACCTTCAGAGGCTCAGCCTCAACAGGAAGGCAGTGGTGGGGATGGGGGTGGGGCCAGGGGGGACGGGGATCAGGGGAGGTGGTTGATGGAATCCTAGCTGGGTTGTGCAGCAGACACCAAACAACCAGGATCAAGGCTGGTGGTGAATTGGCTTGGAGGGGAAATCCTGGCCTCAAAAATGACAATAGCTGTTGGTAAACACCAGTCCTTCCCCTCGCTGGGACAGAGTCCCCAATTATGATGGCGGGCTGTACTCATGCAGGGAGCTAGGCCACCTCCAAGGAGTTGGAGAAGCCATTCTGCTGCTGACAGAATGCCAGTTTTCCCACAAAATTGCCCCTTTAATGACTAATTGGCAGCTCCTCTCCTGATGATCCTGGGAAAGTTGCCCAGAAATAGGAATGTCTCAAGCAGTCATCCCACCACAGTTCCCCATATTATTTTCCTAGCCCACTCTTCTCAACTTTCCAGCCCTCTCGCCCCCAACCACAGACCTGGAAAAATCCAGTCTGGAGTAAGTCAGCAGGAGACTCTGGACACTGGCGTTGTGAAATGGTCTTGTCTCTTTAATGATCTGCTCTGTCGGTCTGTGTATGGTCCGCCGCCAGTTAATGAGCAGCAATCCCTTTCAAAGGACTTGGGTTAAAATGATCCTTCCTTTGATCAGGGATATCTTTTCTGCTCTGGAACCCAAGCCGGAGTTTATTATAAACAGAGCTTCGGTTTCACTCTCAGTTTCCGCTGCGAGGCCTCACTTACAGATTGGCAAAGGTTTACTGTTTCCATTCAAACTCCTCTAGCTGGTGTTTGACCAAGCTTAACATTGCTTACATAATATCCAGCCCGTGCATTTACAATCACTTGTTTATACTTGATTACCAATTGATGGGCAACAAACTGATTGAATTCCCAATAAATCCCAATCTTTATACTTTAAGGGTTGAAAGCTTCAAGTTTTTAGATCACCAACAACCTGTCCCCATTGCCGACACTATAGTTAAGAAAGCCTACCAATGCCTCTACTTTCTCAGAAGATTAAGGAAATTTGGCAGGTCAGCTATGACTCTCACCAACTTTTACAGATGCACCATAGAAAACATTCTTTTTGGTTACATCACAGCTTGGTACAGCTCCTGCTCTGCCCAAGACCACAAGAAACTACAAACGGTTCTGAATGTAACCCAATCCAGCATGCAAACCAGCCTCCCGTCCATTTATTCTGTCTACACTTCCCGCTGCCTCGGCAAAGCAGCCAGCATAATTAAGGACTCCGTGCACCCTGGACATTCTCTCTTCCACCATGAGTCGCAAAAACCCAGCTTGCAGGTACAGCAGGTGGTCAGGAAGGCAAATGGGATGCTGGCCTTCATAGCGAGGGGGATTGAATATAAAAGTAGGGAGGTCTTGCTGCGGCCGTATAGGGCATTGGTGAGAACGCAGCTGGAGTACTGTGTGCAGTTTTGGGTGCCGTACTTACGCAAGGATATTTTGGCCTTGGAGGGAGTGCAGAGGAGGTTTACTAGGCTGATGCCGGAGTTGAGGGGGTTGAGCTATGAGGAGAGGCTGAATAAACTAGGCTTGTACTCGTTAGAGTTTAGAAGAATGAGGGGAGATCTCATTGAGACGTACAAGATGATGAATGGGATGGATAGGATAGAGGTGGAGAGGCTCTTCCCGCTCAGAAAGGACAGTAGGATTAGGGGGCACAGCCTCAAGATAAAGGGGGGGCAGTTTAGAACGGAGTTGAGGAGGAACTTCTTCACTCAAAGGGTGGTGAATCTCTGGAATTCTCTGCCCGTTGAGGTGGTGGAGGCTGCCTCGCTAAATATTCTTAAGACGCGGGTTGATGGGTTTTTGATAAGAGAGGGGATTAAGGGTTATGGGGAGAGGGCGGGAATGTGGAACTGAGCCACGACAGATCAGCCATGATCTTATTGAATGGCGGGGCAGGCTCGAAGGGCCAGATGGCCTACTCCTGCTCCTATTTCTTATGTTCTTATGTTCTTCCATCGAGAAAAAAATACAGAAGTCTGAGGTCATGTACCAACCCAACTCAAGAACAGCTTCTTCCCTGCTGCTGTCAGGCTTTTGAATGGACTTACTTTGCATTAAGTTGATCTTTCTCTACACCCTACCTATGACTGTAACACTACATTCTACATTCTCTTGTTCCCTTCTCCATGAACAGTATGCTTTGTATAGCGCGCAAGAAACAATACTTTTCACTGCATGTTAATACATGTGACAATAATAAATCAAATCAAATGGACATATTTATAATGGGTCCCAGCTCTCTATTTGTTAAATTTCCCGCGATGTTTAAACACTGCTTAAGCTTAAACATCTTTACTAGTGTCACAAGTAGGCTTATGTTATCACTGCAATGAAATTACTGTGAAAATCCCCCAGTCACCACAGTCCACTGCCTGTTCGAGTACACTGAGGGAGAACCTAGTCATAGCCAATGCACATCTTTCAGACTGTGGGAGAAAACAGGATCACCCAGAGGAGACCCACGCAGACACGGGGAGAACATGTAGACTCCACACAGACAGTGACCCAAGCTGGGAATTGAACCTGGGTCCCTGGCGCTGTGAAGCAGCAGAGATAGCCACTGTGCTACCATGCCACTCCAATAATTCCATCCCCTAACTTAAAGCAAGATGCTGTGGACACTGGAAATCTGAAATTAAAACAGGAAACGGTGGAAAATCTCAGCAGATCTGGCAGCATCTGTGGCAAGAAGAACAGAGTTAATGTTTCGGGTCCATGTGATCCTTTAAGAGAACATTAACCTCACTGTCTATTGAGTCAATGTGAAGGGTCATTAATTTAAAATTACTGCTAAGACAGGAAGGATTGGAGAAGTTTATTTATGTAACATTTTTGGAGCAAAGCATGTTTTGTCACAAGAAGAGGGAGAGGGACCCCTGCACCTTGCGGCCAGGGTAGACTGACATGAATTGTGACTATCCCACAATCCTTCAATCAATATAACTATCACAGCAGAATCCTGAACATTCACTGGGGTGCGGAATAATCAGATAGCCACTATCAAAAATTGTACAAAGTGTTCAAAGCAAATCTCATCAACATTTCAATGTCAATGAAAGCTTTTGAGGAAAATTAGAAAAAGCCAATTCGATCAGAAGAACTAGGAGCAGGAGTAGGCCATCTGGCCCCTCAAGCCTGCTCTGCCATTCAATAAGATCACAGCTGATTTTTTCGTGGACTGAGCTCCACTTACCCGCCCACTCACAGTAACCCTTAATTCCTTTACTCTTCAAAACTCTGTCTGTGCCTTAAAAACATTCAATGAGGTAGCCTCAACTGCTTCACTGGGCAGGGAATTCCACAGGTTCACAACCCTTTGTGTGAAGAAGTTCCTCCTCAACTCAGTCCTAAATCTGCTTCCCCTTATTTTGAGGCCATGCCCTTTAGTTCTAATTTCACCTGCCAGTGGAAACAATCTCCCTGCTTCTATCTTATCTATTCCCTTCATAATCTTATATGTTTCTATAAGACCGCACCCCACCTCCCCCCCTCCCCCCCCCATTCTTCTAAATTCCAATGAGTATAGCCCCAGTCTACTCAGTCTCCCTCATAAGGCAACTCTCTCAACTCCGGAACCAACCTAGTGAATCTCGTCATTTCTCAGTCAATGTGGTGCTGATAGATTCTGAGAGGGTCATGGGTGTCACGAACTGTGACAAATTTCACTCAGTTAAAAGGCAAAAGGAAATTGTAGCAACAGGGATAGAAGGTAGCTTGTCAAATCAGATTGTGAATAATGCGGAATAAATAAAGTCTTTCAAACAATTGAACCTTAATAGCAACAGCCACAGGTTTGGCAGGTCTGGGACTGCACGATAGCGCGGTGGTTAGCACTACTGCCTCACAGCTCCAGAGACTCAGGTTCGATTCTGGGCTTGGGTCACTGTCTGTAAGTGCACATTCTTCCTGCGTCTGCATGGGTTTCCTCCGGGTGCTCCGGTTTCCTCCCACAGTCCAAAAGATGTGCATTGGCTGTGCTAAATTCTCCCACACTGTACCCGAACAGGAGTGTGATGACTCGAGTATTCATTGCAGTGTTAATGTCAGCCTACTTGTGACTCTAATAAATAAAATTTTAAAAGTTTGAAGAGGGGCTGAGGTGCTGAATCAATCAATCCTCACCCTCTGTCTCTCAACACAAAAAGGACGTTTGCCACAGCGTACAGCTGGGAGGCAAAAGATTGCAAGTGAGTCTGTTAACGTGACAAGGTTATTAGCCTACAGCTCTTACCACTTCTTTTTATTCATTTGTGGGACATGGGCATCGCTGGCTGACTAGCATTTATTGCCCATCCTTAGTTGCCCTTGAAGGGCAGTTGAGAGTCAACCACATTGCTGTGGCTTGGAGTCACATGTAGACCAGACTGGGAAGTACAGCAGATTTCCTTCCCTAAAGGACATTAGTGAACCAGATGGATTTTTCCAACAATCGGTCATCAGTGGGTTCTTAATTCCAGATTCTTTTAAAATTCAAATTCCACCATCTGCCGTGGCAGGATTCGAACTCAGATCCTCAAAACGTTAGCTGAGTTTTTGGATTAATAGTCCAGTGATAATACCACTGGGCCACTGCCTCTCCTTGGTGTAGATGCTCAGGAAAGAATATAAAGGTTGATACAGTTTGGCTGTGAACACAAGTTCCACGGCCAATCCCTGAGCTGGAGCTTCTGACTTTGAGGGAAACTTTCTTTTCTGAGTTCAGAGGGAGGGAAACTGCCAACTGCACCACAAGACCTACCCATCACTCAATCCACCAACACAGCACTCTGTCTTTTTTTGGGAAGAAGCTGTTTGAGAACCAAAGCAAACTGGAAACCACTGGCTAGGATTTTCCAGCCCTTCCCACCAGCAGAATATCCTGGTTCCACCAAAGATGGCAGCAGGTATGGGTGAGCCATGCAAAACTCCACAGGCATCGGTGGGACTGGAAAATCCCATTAGCGGCTAATAGTGAGCTATCAA
Source organism: Carcharhinus amblyrhynchos (assembly GCF_965287045.1). Taxonomy (NCBI): domain Eukaryota; kingdom Metazoa; phylum Chordata; class Chondrichthyes; order Carcharhiniformes; family Carcharhinidae; genus Carcharhinus; species Carcharhinus amblyrhynchos. Next base: position 15,093,685 of record NC_137356.1, read on the forward strand.
GGGTTGAAATAATCCCTTCCACTGTGAGTCTGTCACGAATGCCAAGAGGAGGGTTTCCAGCACCTGACCTTACTCTCAGCAGAGTAGTGACATTTACACTCGAGTTAAGGTCTATTTATTACCCACCCTTGCTGCCAATTGACAAGATTGTGTTGAATAAGACGGGAAAGACTAAGGAAATAAAGGACGTGAACACGATTTAAATGGAGAGAGACTGCAGAAAGCTGCAGCATAAAGGGCCCTCGTGCATAAATCACAAAAAGCTAGACTGCAAGTTCAGCAAGCAATAGGGAATATAGATGGAATGTTGGTCTTTATTTAAAAGGGAATGAAGTCTTGCTAAAACTGTACAAAGCACCAGTTAGACCACACCTGGAACACTGTGAACCGTTTTGCTCCCATTATCAAAGGAAAGATATACCAGCACTGGGAGTCCGGAGAAGGTTCACTAGGAGTTGATCACGAGTATGGAGGGATTTTCTTATGAGGAGAGGTTGAGTAGGTTGGGCCTGTTCTCATCTCAGAATGAAGACAGAGATGAGGAGGAATTCTCTCCGAGGGAAGTAAATCTGTGGAATTCTTTACTGCAGAGGGCTGTGGAAGTTGGTCGTTAAGTATGTTCAAGGCTAAAATAGACATTTTTAATCAGTAGGGGAATCAAGGGTTGTGGGGATAAGGCAGAAAAGTGGAATTGAGGATTATCACATCAGATCATGGTGGAGCAGACCCAATGGTCTGAATGAACTATTTCATTTTATGGTGCATTATATCACAGTATCACTGAACTCTGCCCTTCTGGCTTTGAAGTCATTTATACCTCACCTCCAGCCTTCTAAAGAGTATAAAATGGACAATTTGGAACCATTTTATTCAGCCCCCACCCCAACTTTCAGATCCAGCAAAACTTCAATCTGTTAGCTTGACCATTATGTCCTGGGAATGTGCTCAAGATCCTTCAACCCCAAACCCAGGCTCTTGCTTATCTGCTTTTCAAGCTTCAGTGACCTGCCTTTACTCTATACCCTCACACTGGGACCTCACCCCAATCTATGGATATCCGATTCATCGCCCAGTGTGTTCCTTCTGATTCTCTGTTCCATTAAAGCCAATTGATGGGGATGTCATTTGTGATCTCCAATGAGCCACTCCTTTTTGTCCCAAGTGGTCCCAAGTTAAACTTTCTCTGATTGGTCTTTCAGATTGGGGAAAGGTTTTTTGGGAGGGGATCATTGGGGTCGTTCCCTCTACCAGGACAAACTCACTGGATCACTGACCCGTTCAAACCACAATCTCCTGAGGAAAGCCTTTGCAGAGTTCCCCCTTTCCCTGGGATTGAACCAGAGTTTCTGGTCTCAGATCGCTGGAGATCAGACATGCTCGCCAAGGTTGCAGCTTGCGACCCTGCATTTATTCCAATGTACTGACACCATGGGAAATTCCCAGGAAGCTTGAGCTTGCAATGGTCAATCCCTTGGCTCCCTGGAACCCTCCAAAAAAAAGCCCTTCACTCTGACTTACAGTTGGGGATTTTGGATGGTTCCAACCTTCTTGCCTGGATACTTGCCCAGAAAACATTAGACAGAAACATCCTAGTCTAACTCCTGGTTAACTGTATAACTGACCCCCTCACCAACCATCAATCGCCTCTCCAACCCTCTAATTAACTCTCTGACCCCAACTGCCTCCCCACTCCCTCATTCCTAAAGATCTCTTCAATCTACCCAACTACCCCTAGCCATCCGACTCACCCCTGATTCCACCCCTGCCCCCAACCCCGTAACTATCTTCCCTGACCCCGACTACCCACCTGACCCTCCCCAACTATCCCCTGACACTGATCCCAACCCTGACTCCCCCCTGACCAGGCTTATCTAGTTCCAGCTTGGCATCACCTCCCAAGCCAACCTGAACCAGCATTCCCACCTCACCCACCTGCTACCCTGCTGAATTACTCTCTACCCATTTACCACTAACAGATTCACCTATTTACCCATTCAATCACTTATTCAAACTCTTCACTTGCGCAGCCACTAACACACTAAAAGCTGTGTAAACATCGCAAAGCTTTTTACTACGTTAGTGGACACTTAACAGAATTTTTCATTTCGTCATTCGTGTGACATGGACATCACCGGTTGGCTAGCATTTATTGCCCATCCCTTGTTGCCCTTGGAGGGTAGTTGAGAGTCAACTACATTGCTGTGGCTCTGGAGTCATATGTAGACTAGACCGGGTAAGGATGGCAAATTTCCTTCCCTAAAAGGCATTGAAGTGAACCGGATGGGTTTTTAACGACAATGGTTTCATGGTCATCAGTAGATTCTTAATTCCAGATCATTTTTATTGAATTCAAATTCCACCAGCTGCTGTGGTGGGATTTGAACCCGGGTCCCCAGAACATTAGATGAGTTTCTGGATTTATAGTCGAGCTATAATAACACCAGGCCATCACCTCCCACAGGATATGGCAACCGGTGTTTTTAAAAGGGGGCACAGCTCATTTTCCTCCTGAAGATTGGGCAATACAGGGAAGCGGCCCGATGGGAGAGCATTCTGCATTTCTGGAAAGACCCAGGCAGAAACATTGAGCAGACTCTGATGTGGAAAATGAGGAGGAGTGGAAATCCCATGGTGAGTACTTCTCAAAAGATTCGGGCCACTGTGAATATCAATTTAACTTTGCATCCTACATTATTCAACCTGATTCTTGCCCAAGGGAATCACATTTCCACAGTGTCAGCAGCCAAAGGAATGTTCCAGTCTTCACCAGTTCCACTGATAGCTTTCCCCCTTTTATCCAGGTTTTCATCGAGGCTCTAAAGTCTTCAAATCTCTGAACTGACTGATACATTGTACAAACTCTCCATTATCATCATCTTGAAGCCTCTCATCAGACCAGCTGTACAGGAGGAGGAACATCTGGAAACACTACAGGTAAATGACAGCTTGAATCACCCAGTCTACAAATTGAAAATCAGCGTGTGTGTGAGTGGCGGAGTGCTGGGAGAGAAAGGGACGGTGAGAAGAATAAATGTGTAAAGTGAGTGAGGAGAGGTTATGGTATTTGGCAAGTGAGGGGTTTGTGTGTAAGGATCAGAGAGAGAGAGAATGTGCGAGGACATTCCTGAAAATGAGAGAAAGTGTGAAGGGGAGACAGGGTGAGTGGGAGGGGGAGAAGGAGAGAGGTAGCAAGTGCGAGAGGTAGAGAGTGAGAGGGAGGCAGAGAATAAGAGGGAGAGAATGAGAGAGCAAGGAAAAGAGACGGGGAGAGAACGAAAGAGGGAGAGATTGAGAGAATGAGAGAGAGAGATAAGTAAGAAGAGCAGAGTGTTGAAAGCGAAGCGAGGAGGATAGATGAGGGACAGAGTGAGAAAAGAGAGTGGGGACATGGGTGAGAGACAGAGATGGAGTGTGGAAAGAGAGGGAGAAGTACTAGTGTGTGGAGAGAGAGGGATGAGAGAGGGAGTGCATAAAGAGAGGGATGAGAGGGAGTATGTAAAGAGAGATGGAGAAGAGAGGAAGTGTGTAATACAGAGAGAGAGAGAGTGTAAAAAGAGAGGGGAGAGGGATTGTGTAAGGAGAGAGGGAGCGTGTAAAGAGAGAGGAGAGAGGGACAGTGTAAAAAGAGAGGGGAGAGGGAGAGTGTAAAGAGAGAGGGGAGAGGGAGAGTGTAAAGAGAGAGGGGAGAGGGAGAGTGTAAAGAGACAGGGAAAGGGAGTGTGTGAAGAGACAGGGATGAGGGAGTGTACAAAGAGACAGGAGAGAGGGATTGTGTAAAGAGAGGGGTTGAAGTAACAACAGACCCAGTGGGATGTTCAGGCCCCTATATCGAAATGGACAGTGTCAGCCTAAACAGCAGGCCCAACATTTCAAAACGTGCTGTAGGGAACCCCTAAACCAAACTCACTTACCCATCGATATAATGCATTCGCTTGTTGGTAAGTGATAAGCTTTATTTCTGTGCTATCGCAAAACAACTGTTCTCGCAATGGCTGAAATAGGTTCAGATATAAGTGTAATGTTGGGGTCAAACATGGAATTCAAAAGAACTGAAGCTTCATTTCCTAATTAGTGAAGTGAAAGTGATTGTCCAGCATTCCTGCTCCTGCCTGGAGCTGTGAGTGTGTTAGCTATGAGGATCTCACGCCTCCCAGTTCCTTCACTGTGTGATCACCACTTGTCTATAATTGCTGTACTACTTCACACAGCTGTCCTGTAGGGTTTCAATGCTGCTCAGAGTTCGTGTTAAGGCAATCCAGCCTCTGGGACCCTCTGTATGTGAAATATTGGACTAAGAACATAAGAAATAGGAGCAGGAGTAGGCCATCTAGCCCTTCGAGCCTGCCCCGCCATTCAATAAGATCATGGCTGATCTGAAGTGGATCAGTTCCACTTTCCCGCTTTCTCCCCATAACCGTTAATCCCCTGTCTACCAAAAACCTATCTACCCGTGTCTTAAATATATTTAGCAAGGTAGCCTCTACCACTTCAATGGGCAGAGAATTCCAGAGATTCACCACCCTTTGAGTGAAGAAGTTCCTCCTCAACTCCGTTCTAAACTGCACCCCCCCCCTTATCTTGAGGCTGTGCCCTCTAGTCCTGCTGTCCTTTCTGAGCGGGAAGAATCTCTCTACCTCTACCCTATCCATCCCCTTCATTATCTTATACGTCTCTATAAGATCCCCCCTCATCCTTCTAAACTCCAACAAGTACAAACCCAGTCTATTCAGCCTCTCTTCATAGTCCAACCCCCTCATCTCCGGTATCAGCCTAGTAAACCTCCTCTGCGCTCCTTCCAAGGCCAAAATATCCTTGTGCAAGTGCGGCGACCAAAACTGCACAGAGTATCCAGCTGCGGCCTCACCAGTGTCCTGTACAGTTGCAGCAAGACCTCCCTGCTTTTATATTCTATCCCCCTCGCTATAAAGGCCAGCATCCCATTTGCCTTCCTGATCACCTGCTGCACCTGCAGACTGGGTTTTTGCAACTCATGCACAAGGACCCCCAGGTCTCTTTGCACCGTAGCATGCTGCAGCTTTTCGCCCTTTAAATAGTAATCCCTCCTACTATTATTCCTGCCAAAGTGGATAACCTCACACTTGCTAACATTGTACTCCATCTGCCAGGTCCTCGCCCACTTGCTCAGCCTATCTAGATCCCCCTGCAGACTTTCCACACCCTCCGCACAATTTGCTTTTCCACTTATCTTTGTGTCATCAACAAATTTTGACACCCTACACTCAGCCCCCTCCTCCAGATCATCTATATAAATGGTAAATAGTTGAGGCCCCAGCACCAATCCCTGCGACACTCCACTAGCCACCAACCGCCAATCCAAATAGCACCCATTGATACCAACTCTCTGCCTCCTATTAGACAACCAATCCTCTATACACGCTAACACCTTACTTGGAGTCAGTCCACACAGGAGACAAGCTGTTCCAGTGAGCTCCTATTTAAAATAGAACAATGCAGGAGAGGGGAGGGAGAAAGAATTGATAAAAGAAACAGCAAACTTTGCAGAAAGGAGACAGCTAGCAAACAGTTAACTTGTTGAGGATGGAGGACACCCACTCACTAACATCTCCAGATGTCAGATGTTAGACTCAGCAGTTTGTAAGAAGTTGTGTAATGTGAAAGGTTATATAAGTTAAAGTTTATTTATTAGTGTCACAAGTAGGCTTACATTAACACTGCAATGTAGTTACTGTGAAAATCCCCTAGCCCCCACACTCTGGCACTTGTTCAGGTATATTGAGGGAGAATTTAGCACAGCCACGCACCTAACCCACGCATCTTTCAGACTATGGGAGGAAACCAGAGAACCTGGTGGCACGGTGTCACATTGGTTAGTACTGCTGCCTCACAGTGCCAGGGCCGGGTTCAATGCCCGGCTTGAGTCACTGTCTGTGTGGAGTTTGCACATTCTCCCTGTGTCTGCGTGGGTTTCCTCTGGGTGCTTTGCTTTCCCCCCATAGTCTGAAAGATGTGCTGGTTAGGGTGCACTGACCTGAATAGGCACTGGAGTGTGGCAACCAGGGGAAATTCACAGTAACTTTATTGAAGTGTTAATGTAAGCCTTACTTGTGACTAATAAATAAACTTTACTTTAAAAAAACCCGGAGGAAACCCACACAGACACGGGGACAATGTGCAAACTCCACACAGACAGTGACCCAAGCTGGGATTTGAATCCAGGTCCCTGCTGTACTGAGACAACAGCGCTAACTACTGTGCCTTTGTTTCACCCTCTTTCTTCTGTCCTGATAAAGTCTCAATGCAGGTCACCCTGGTTCATGCTATGAGGTTTAATTCAGGGCCAATTTCACATCCTGATACAGATTTACCTCAGGCCGCACTTTCTGTATGGCTGTAGCGCATCTCTGTGGAACATGTCCTGTGGAGCTGTCTGTCTGTCTCTCATGGGCCACTAGCATCATGAAGGGGAAGCGATGGCCTTGTGGTATTATCGCTAAACTATTAATCCAAAAACAACTCAGCTAATGTTCTGGGGACCTGGTTCGAATCCCACCACAGCAGATGGTGGAATTTGAATTCAGTCAAAAAAACCTGGAATTAAGAATCTACTAATGACCATGAAACCATTGTCAGTTGCTGGAAAAACCCGTCTGGTTCACAATGTCCTTTAGGGAAGGAAGTCTGCCATCCTTACCTGGTCTAGCCTGCATGTGCCTCCCAATTCATAGCTAACAGTATATTCCGTGCACCTGCCTTTTCTTCTCTACAAACGGTATGCTCTGTCTGTGCAGCACGCAACAAACAATACTTTTCACTTTATTCCAATACATGTGACAAATAGTAAATCAAATCAACTCAGTGTATTTGACTCTAAGCTCCCCTTGGACAATAAATGCTGGCCAGCCAGTGACAGCCGTGTCCCATGAATGAGCAAAATAAGTAGTCAATTGAACCAAAAGAGAAAATGCTGGAAAATCTCAGCAGGTCTGGCAGCATCTGGAAAGAGAGAAAAGAGCTGACGTTTCAAGTCCAGATGGCCCTCTGAACATCCGGGCTCCAAACGTCAGCTCCTTTCTCCCCTTATAGATGCTGCCGGACCTGCTGAGAATTTCCAGCATCTTCTGTTTTGGTTTCAGATTCCAGCATTTGCAGTAACTTGCTTTTATTAAGTAGTCAATTAAAAGCACTTTCTGCAGCGAGGGACAAAACATTCTGAGGAAAAGATGAACTCTGTTTCTCTCTACACAGATGCTGCCAGACCTGCTGGGCGTTTCTTGCATTTTCTAGTTTTATTTTCCACATCTTATTTTGTTTTAGTTGGATGCAGAGATGGTGTCAGTGGTTCAGTGGGTTCAGTGTGACCCGCTGTACATTCTCCTCAGGCTGTCTGTTTACATTGGCCTCACACTATCAAACACCCCGGGTGCTGAGCCACAGCTCAGTTGAGCTTCGGCTGAATGGCAGGAGCAGCCCCCAGCACTAAGGCCAGAACCTTTGCACAGAGAGAGAAGCTCTCTCCATTGGAGCGGCTAGAGGCTCAAGTCCAGAAGGCCCAGCCCCGAAACTAACCTCCACCTGGAGGCAGGTCATGAATTGTGCATCCGTGATTCCCAGAGGCACCTGTCCATAGCTGTGCAGATTAGACAGGTAGGAGCAGGTCTAAAACTTGTGGATTTGATTGGATAGCCAGGGTACTCCCTTGGGGAGGCACTGTACCCTTGGGTATGGTTGCAGGACACCTTTGGGTGAGGTAAGGCACCCCTTGAGAGCAGCAACGTACCTTTTGGGTATAATAAAGTACCCTTTGGGAGAGGTCATATATCCTTTAAAAGCAACGGCTGTGAATAAAAAGTATATAAACTTGTTGGAATTGTCAAAACTGTCAAAGAATTGTCAGAGCTGTCAAAACTCATTGGAACCATCAAAGCTGTCAAGGGGTTTATTTCTGTTGGGTTTTAAATTTTAAGAAAAGTGGTGTTTTAAACAAATTCAGTGCTTGATATTTCAATCTGTTGACATAAGCCTGAGGGTTATCATTATAGGATTTGTGCTACATGACTGATTTTATAACCTAACATTATCACAGCGGGTGCCTTTTAAGGGATTATCCAGATGGTGTAGAAAAGAGATATTTGTTTTCATAAGATATTAGTTGAATGAATTCAAATGGTATTTTATCAATGGGAGTAGATTTTTAAAATTGTGATATCATTAATGGGTACATAACTTTATTTTCTGTCACTTGAGGCTTGATCAGGGTGGAGAGTAAGTGGATTGACATGGAGAGGGTAAGGGCATGGGGTGGTGGTGGGAGCATTGTTTGGTTTGAGTTGGCACTGAGTTGATATAGGGGCATTGAAGGGCCACCCAGTGGAGGCATGGGTAGGCATTGGGAGCATGAGGGGATATGGGGGTGTGGTTCAAGGGAAAGAGTGGCTTTGGGGTCGAAAGGTTCATAAAGTTTTGGGTAGAAGGGCTTAAGGTGACAGAGGGGATATGAGGGGCCATAGGGGATGATTGGGGGGGCATGGGCTGGCACGGGGGTCCTGGGAGTGAGTGGATGTGAAGCTTTGATTTGATTTGATTGATTTATTATTGTCACATGCATTAGCATACAGAGAAAAGTATTGTTTCTTGCGCACTATACAGACAAAGCATACCATTCATAGAGAAGGAAAGGAGAGAGTGCAGAATGTCTATTACACTCATAGCTGTAGAGAAAGATCAACTTAATGCGAGGTAGGTCCATAGAGTCTGACAGCAGCAAGGAAGAAGCTGTTCTTGAGTCGGTTGGTACGTGACCTCAGACTTTTGTATCTTTTTCCAGATGGAAGAAGGTGGAAGAGAGAATGTCCGGGATGTGTGGGCTCCTTAATTATGCTGGCTGCTTTGCCAAAGCAGTAGGAAATGTAGGCAGAGTCAATAAATGGGAGGCTGATTTCCATGATGGATTGGACTACATTCATGACCCTTTCTGGTTCCTTGCTGTCTTGGGCAGAGTAGGACCCATACCAAGCTGTGATACAACCAGAAATAAGCCATAGGGTCTTGTTACTCGATCATCTGCATGAGACAAGAACAGCCCCCCCCCAAACTCTTCACACCCAGTCAATATTGTTTATTTATCTCCATCAAAATCAAACCCAATTGTCTGAACCACACGGCTTTCCGACCCAATCAACGGGGCTGGATTGAATGGTTTCTGATGGAGTTAGGGAGGCTGAACAGAGAGTGTGGTCCGCTCACTCACTCCCTGCTACCTCAGCCCAACGAATCAGCCTTCAGGTAGCCAATTAGCACCCCCTCCCCAGCGGGAAGATAGCCAATGAGGGATCTCTATGCCCCGATAGGAAGTCTCGGTTGGGACATCATGTGATCAAAGGGTTGTTGCTGTGAACAGGAAATGGTCATGGCTTGAAATCTAAAGGCCCCTTGCCCTCCCAATCTGTCTATTTTCGTCATTGTAACTTCATAAACAACGTCAGTGAGGCTGTCATCTCCCCCTCTCCAGCAAAATCCACAGCTGCATTTAGGCAGGGCCTCAGGGGGAGGCCTTGTCTTCCACCATAACTGCCCTAAAGCCCTCCAAAACTGTCTGATGCCCGAAAAGCACAGCAGGGCCAATGATAACGTGTCACTGGCTCTTTCACAAATAGTTTGTTACTTGCCCATTTCGAGATGGTGGACTGGCGAGCTTGTGATTGTCAGCTCCGGGGCCTGATGAGGCAGAGGGCCCTGTCAGCTGCTTTAACTGACTCTCACACACTCTCTTTCCAAAGGCAGCGGACATGGAGCTGGATGTTATCGGTGACCGTGCTCAGAACAGCCGTTCTGAAGACCCAACAGAGGAAGAGAAGAACAGGAGGGACAGCAAGCCAGGTACACAGTTACACACGGCCCCTGGGAACCGGATCCCTATCATTTCAAAACCCATCATTAAATCATTAATGCCGGAACGTTAACCACCAGCTCAATTAACAACAGGTAGTGTTCCACTTGTTCAGAAAACGTTGCAGTCAGATATTGCCTCATGTTATACCTAAAACTAGAACCAGAGGGCACAACCTCAGGCTAAAGGGACAATCCTTTAAAACAGAGATGAAGAGGAATTTCTTCAGCCAGAGAGTGGTGAATCTGTGGAACTCTTTGCTGTGGAAGCCAGGTCATTGAGTGTCTTTAAGACAGAGATAGATAGATTCTTGACTAATAAGGGGATCAGGGGTTATGGGGAAAAGGCAGGAGAGTGGGGATGAGAAAAATGCCATGATGGAATGGCAGAGCAGATTCAATGGGCCAAAGGGGCCTAATTCTGCTCCTATGTCTTATGGTCTTGTGGTGCTGTTTGTCTTCAGAGACCACCCTGTGCAGCTAGAAAGTGAAACAAAAATTGAAAGGGTGGCACGGTGGCATAGTGGTTAGCACTGCTGCCTCGCAGTGCCAGGGACCCAAGTTCTATGCAAGTTCGCACATTCTCCCTGAGTCTGTGTGGGTTTCCTTCTGGTGCTCCAGTCTCCTCCCACACTCCAAAGATGTGTGGGTTAGCTGGATTGGCCACGCTAAATTGCCCCTTAGTGTCAGGGGACACTAAATAAATGCATGGGTTTATGGGGATAGGGCCTGGGTGGGATTGTGGTTGGTGCAGACTCGATGGGCTGAATGGCCTTTTTTACTCTAGGGTTCTATGATTATCTATGAGATTGGAAAATAATTACCCCACAACCCCACCCTTAGCCTGCACCACATCCCAAGCCGGGGCCATGTCTTTAATAACACAGAGAAATAAGGTACAGTGTTCGGAGGGTAATAACTAGAGTCCGATCCCCACTCACTCTCAAGCCCTCCCATTAACAGATGGTGTTAATGACACACGGAGAAATAGAGTGTTGGAGTCAGAACCAGCTATGTATGCATTGTGGTGGAGATCTTGCAAAAGACCATCATTTTATTTTTGTCTCTATTTTCGATCCTTCACATTGATGGCTTTTTGAACTCAATGGGCAATGGGTAGAGAATGCATGGTAGAAGTCCTTGGCGGAAGTCAAAGGTCAGTGTGTCAAGGCCAGAGGGCAATGGTTAGTGGGCAGGGGATGAAGGACGCATTAAAATCATCCCTGTATCCCTTGAGATTCCACAAAGGTGTGTGATGTGGAACCACAGAATGGGTGCATCACAGGAGGAGACCATTCGGCCCATTGTGTCTGTGCTAGCGTAGTGCCACTTCCCTGACTCTGCCCTGTGCCCTGAAAGATTTTCCTCTTCAGATAACAATCCAAGTCTCTTCTGAAGGATATGAGAGACTTATAGGCCCTGCTTTCACTGGCACGCCTGCCCCAAGGCTCGCAGGACAACACTCTCCGTTGGCCTTGGGTGCAATCTTTCAATTGGGGAGGGGCATGCTGGTAAAATTCCAGCCATGGAGTCATAGTGAGTCACTAAGCAACAGAGGTTTACAACATGGAAACAGGCCCTTTGGCCCAACTTGGCCATACTGCCCAGTTTTTAATCACTAAATGGTGTGTGTTGGTTTGGGGTCCCAGAGGGAGCCCCCCTCGATACCCGATCCAGGTGCCAGTACAAGCACCATGATGTTTGACTGGTTCTGTTGTCACAGAAAAGCTTAATCCACCCACTACCTTTCAGGAGAAGTCACTAGACCACGATCAGGAGACAGATCTTAGTTATTCCTGTTCCCTCGGAGAAAGTCAGAGGCAATTTGGACAAATTGGCAAATCTGCAAACCATACCTCCCTGGTCTGTGTGACTCTGCACTGGGTAAAGAGGATAACCCTAAGCATCAGGAGAACTGGCAATATAAGTTTCAAAGAACGAGCGCCAGTCTCATTGAAACACACAAGTACTTAAAGGAACAGGCAGGGCCGATGCGGATTAGATGTTTCCTTTGGTTGGGGAGTCTAGAATCGAGGACACAATTTCAAAGTAAAAGGGAAGCCAATTAGGACCGAGATGAAGAGATGTTTCTTTACACAGAGGATTGTGAATCTTTACATAGGTTTAAGGTGCAAGGTGTAAGGTTTAAAGGAGATGTATGAGGCAAGTTTTTTACACAGAGTGTGGTGGGTACCTGGAACTCACTGCCGAGGGAGACAGTGGAAGCAGATACGACAGTGACTTTTAAGTGTCGTCTTGACAAATACATGAATAGGATGGGAATAGAGGGCTATGGCCCCGGAAGGGTAGGGGGTTTTAGTTCAGATGCATTCTGGAGGGCTGAAGGGCCTGTTCTTGTGCTGTAATTTTCTTTGTTCTTTGTCTGGAATTCTATACTCCAGAGGAAGCTCAGTTACTGAGCATATTGAAAATAAGGATTGATAGATTTCTGATTAACAATAAAGTGAACAATTACTTGCATAGTATGGGGAAAAGTCATCAGCCATGATTGTATTGAATGGAGGAGTAGGCTCAATGGGCTGAATGGCCTACTCCAGCTCCTACACTCCTGTGCTCATTTAACACACACAATCCTTACCTTGGACCTCACTGTTGCTGGGTCAAGATCCTAGAACTCCCTCCCTAACAGCACTAGTGTGGTGTACACCCATGTGGACGTACCTACACTACATGAATGCAGCAAATCAAGAAGGTGGCTCCCCACCACCATCTCAAGGAGGGACAGGGTAATAAATGCAGGGCCAAGCCAGTAACATCCCATGAAAGAATAAATAAAACATTGTTAACATCATTGGAATGAAATTGACAGATGGTTCAAGTTCCGCAGAGTCCCAAGAGATTTCAAAAAGATCTTGACAATCTCAGCATTGCTAATTTTCCCTCACACTTTGCAGGATCTGCCAACCAAACTTCAACCCATGCCCGAGAAAAGCACCATCCTCTGATTGTCCACCTTCTCCTGGCTCTCTCCATTCTCCTGTCATCCGGAATTCTCATCGCTGGAGTCATACTCTGTAAGTTTTGCGACAGTTAATATTGGAAATTCTTCAAGAGCCAGATTTTCTGGAGTGGTGTGTGACTTGTCAGTAAGAACATTCTCCTTCAACCCTCAAACATTCATTTTCCTACGTGACTCGCTGGGAGGTGTGTGCTGAGGATGGGACAGCAAGGGTCTGGGAAGTTCATGGACTTGACTGAACACTGGGGCCAACAATCTATCTCCGTAACCAATGAGCTTTCACCAATAAGTGGCATGGTTGCACAATGGTGAGCACTGCTGCCTCACAACATCACGGAACTGGGTTCGATTCCCGGTTTAGGTCACTGTCTGTGTGGCGTCTGCACGTTCTCTCTCTGTCTGCCAGGGTTTCCTCCAGGCGCACTGGTTTCCTCCCACACTCCAAAGTTGTGCGGGTTAAGTGGATTGGCCATGCTGAATTGCCCCTTAGTGTCAGGGACAATTTATCATGCCCAATCCACCTAACATATTCGTTAGCAGGTTCCCCCACTGAATCATCCCCCCTCCCTGCCCCCTGCACCCCCAACATTAGGACTCACCAACCCCCCCTCCTCCCAGTAATGTGATGTCACATTGATGGGGTTTAGAATAGGTCATGACAAATGAGTACCTGTCAAAGAGAATCCGCTGGAGATGTGCCTGTAAGTATAGCCCCCATGGGAAAAAGAGAAAGGTTTCTGAACCCATCCCAGAAAATCTTTGGAAATATCTGTGACCTCGGTTCAATCTAATTAGTTTGGGGGCTTCCAATCTTCCATAGTCGAACCCCATTTTTTTACTGGTGAGTTGGGGGGACAGTCAGAGTAGGAAATCCAAAAACTGTTTGGAGGCTCCTGTTGAATTCTTTGCCCCATTAGCTTCCTTGCCTGCCAATAAAAAGGGAGCAGAGAATACCAGACTATTGGCAGGAATTACCCATCCTGCCCACCCCAGGAATCATAGTGAGGTGGGACACAGAACATCCAAGGCCCATTGACCTAGGGCAGATTTTTCTGATCTTGGAGTGAACTCAGCCAGAAAAATCACACCTCATGTTTCTTTACTTCTACGATTTTATCTGTGATATGCAAGTGTTGCCTCACCCTCAGATTGTTTGCTTCAATGTAATTAATTCCTGTTATAAGCGTTTATGAATTTAAATATGAAGTTTTTTATTATTCCTCCCTTGCAATGGAAGAATATAAAAGTAGGGAGGTCTTGCTGCGGCTGTATAGGGCATTGGTGAGGCCGCAGCTGGAGTACTGTGTGCAGTTTTGGGCGCCGCACCTGCGCAAGGATATTTTGGCCCTGGAGGGAGTGCAGAGGAGGTTTACTAGGCTGATACCGGAGTTGAGGGGATTGAGCTATGAGGAGAGGCTGAATAAACTAGGCTTGTACTCGTTAGAGTTTAGAAGAATGAGGGGAGATCTCATTGAGACGTATAAGATGATGAATGGGATGGATAGGATAGAGGTGGAGAGACTCTTCCCGCTCAAAAAAGACAGTAGGACTAGGGGGCACAGCCTCAAGATAAAGGGGAGGCGGTTTAGAACAGAGTTGAGGAGGAACTTCTTCACTCAAAGGGTGGTGAATCTCTGGAATTCTCTGCCCGTTGAAGTGGTGGAGGCTGCCTCGCTAAATATTTTTAAGAAGCGGGTTGATGGGTTCTTGATAAGAGAGGGGATTAAGGGTTATGGGGAGAGGGCGGGAAAGTGGAACTGAGCCACAACAGATCAGCCATGATCTTATTGAATGGCGGGGCAGGCTCGAAGGGCTAGATGGCCTACTCCTGCTCCTATTTCTTATGTTCTTATGTTCTTAACATCTCATTTCCGTGATCCACACACACACTATCACTTGCACAAAGTTCAGCTACAGGTGTGAAAAATTACAATTATAACTTGGGACTATTTCAATCTCTTTAATAGCAGGCCTGTTGTTTCTCAGATGAGTTGATGTTTTGGCTGGAGTAAAGCCCTTGAAATGTAGGGGGAATTCTTGGAGAGTTTTAAGATTTCATCTGGTTGAATTTCCAGGATGTTGGTTCTCAGTTGAAGTCCGAACATGTTGGAGAGAGTCTTCTTTCTACTTTCAAGATATGGCTGTCTGTTACCCTGGTTTTGCACCAACTCGTAACAGTGATCCCCCTTGCCTGCGCAAAACATTTGAGTTAACATTGAGATGGCTGGAAAGGCAGTGGAACTGGAATGGACAAGTGGCTACCCTAGTAAACCCTGCCCAACTATGTGGTGGGAGGAGTTCAAACTGGGGTCAAAGGCGTCTACTGAGGATTCTCTAAAATGGGTTCTGAAAGCTTTCTCTTCTTTCTCATTTCAGTTACACAGATGTTCAATGAAATGAGGAATTCACAGCTGGAGCTTTCTCAGCTAAAGGGGAGCAGTAAGTGTGGAGCACCAATCAGAAGAATCTCTGTTTCTCTATTTGAATGTATGTCCATTGTTCAGAAGGTCTGACAGCCAAACCCAAGATAACCAGCTCTCTGGGTTTCCCAGGTGTAACCTTGAATCATACAGCATATTGACAGGAGGCCATTCAGCCCATCCTGTCTCTGTCAGCCGATTAGGAGCTCTTGGTCCATAATCTCCTTGTTGCGGTACTTACAGTGCGCCTCCTTATTTTTAAATGTTATTAAGATTTCTGCCTACACCACTCTCTGAGTGACCACTCTCTTTCCCTTGAATCGCCTGTGAACCTCTTACTATTTATTCTACAATGACACGCATTGTTTATGGTCCCTGAAGCGAGAGGAACAGAACAGAAGACCATCAGACCATAAGGTATAGCAGCAAAATTAGGCCATTCAGCCCATTGAATTTGCTCTGCCATTTAATCATGGCTGATAAGTTTCTCAACCCCATTCTCCCGCCTTTTCTCCATAACCTTTGATCCCCTTACCAATCAAGAACCTATCTATCTTTGTCTTAAATACACTCAATGACCTGGCCTCCACAGCTTTCTGTGGCAATGAATTCCACACATTCATCATCCTCTGACTGAAGAAATTCCTCCTTATCTCAGTTCTAAAGGATCATCCCTTTACTCTGAGACTGTCCTCCCATCCTCGTTTCACATATTAATGGAAACACCTTCATGACCACTCTATCCAGACCTTTCAGTATTCTGTAAGTTTCAATGAGATCCCCCCTCATCCATCTAAACTCCAGAGTACAGATCCAAAGTCCTCACGCTTCTCATATGTCAAGCTTTTCATTCCCTGGATCATTCTCATGAACCTCCCTCCAGGGCCAACACATCCTTCCTTCGGCATGGAGCTCAAAATCACTCGTAATATTCCAAATGTGGTCCCTCGCCATTCTTGTTTCCACAATGTAAAAATATTTGTCAAAGGCTTTTAATATTTGATCAAATCTGGTTGAGGATTCACCAATGCACTGCTTTAGAATTACTTCATCAGCAAATTCAGCAAATAGATGTAAAAATGATTTAATTCGGACTTCCTCTTATTTCCTATTTAGACTTGGGACACAATATAACATTCCCCTACTAGCGGGTTTATAGTTGGGTAGAAGTATGGGGATGGGTGGGTCGGGCAGGTGAATATAAAATTTCTCACTGGGCTTTCTGCCTCCTGGTGTCCTCAGAATCATCCAATACCCTCTGGGAGAAATTTGTCATTTCTCCACATCTCCCGTTTCCCTATTAGGGCCACGGATCGGGTCTCCTGCGGGCAAGTTACTAATCTTCATGCTCCAAGGAGTGATGGTGGGGTTGGGAAATGGAATGAGTGGAGACTGGTGAGGATCCAGGCTGGGTGAACAGCCCAATACAGCAAGGTTAGTTTTCAGGTGTTTGACCATAGAATCATAGACTCATAGATACCTACAGTGCAGAAGGAGGCCATTCAGCCCATTGAGTCTGCACTGACCACAATCCCACCCAGAACCTATTCCTATAACCCCAGTGCATTTACCCAAGCTAGTTCCCTTGACACTAAGGGGAAATTTACCATGGCCAATCCACCTAAACTGCATATATTTAGACTGTGGGAGGACACTGGAGCACCCAGAGGAAACCCACGCAGACACAGGGAGAACATGCAAAATCCACACAGACAGTGATCCAAGCCGAGAGTCAGTTGCATCTAATCATCTGACAAGGTCACTGAGGTGAGGATGGGATCCAGGAAATTTCCCACCTCTTCCCGAATGGGACAGTAGTGGGAGGGTGAAAGGGGGTGGGGGGGGGTGGAGAGATACGTTCCAGGGAAGTCTCTCTACAATACCAAGCAAGAAGTTGGAGAGTGCTGGCTTCCACTAACCCTAACACAGCCAGGGCTGGGGGATGCCAGAGATGGTTAGATCATCCCAGATAACTCCCCTATTGCACCAACCATGAGGCTGTGACGAGGCATGATTCAATAAAGTTTACTCACTCATTTCTTTCTTCCCATTCTAGTGGCCCAGATGTTTACTGAGATAAGAAATTCCAAATCCGATTTCAAAATGGATCGTTCACAGATGAGAAACAAAAGTAAGTTTCAGGTGGCAAAAAATTCCAAAACTCCTAAACTTAAGCCAGAAAATAAGTGTCCAATTTTCCTTCAACGTTTTATTTTGCTTATAAAAGCCTTACCATTTCCTTTCACTCCATCTGGTGATATCTTTTCATATCCCCTCTAACCCTACAATTCCTCAGTATTCTTTCTGAATTTCCCATAATCTTCCACAATCCCAATGTTTATTTCTCCTGTTTGAGTGTCCGTCCAGTTTTGACCCGTGTTCTAATCATTGACATTTCGCTCTGTCCAACACACATGACTTTTCTCTTTTGCAACTAGTATATATTTCAAAGGGCTGCCCCTTAATGTTCTAGGATGTGTAGGTTAGAGGGATTAGTGGGGTAAATATGAGGGGTTATGGAGATAGGGTTACAGGTTGTTCACAAAATCATAGAATCCCTATAGTGCAGAAGGAGGCCATTCAGCCCATCAGGTCTATACTGACAACAATCCCACCCAGGCCCTATCCCCATAACCCCATGAATTGACTCCACTAATCCCTCTAACCTACACATCCTGGGACATTAACGGGCAATTTAACATGGCCAATCACCCTAACATGCACATCTTTGGACTGTGGGACGAAACTGGAGCACCCCAGAGCACAGGGATAAGGGCCTGGCTGGGATTGTTTCCAGTGCAGACTTGATGGGCTGAATGGCCTCCTTCTGCACTGTAGGGATTCTAAACACACCAAAACCACTACCACTAAACTGTGTTGGCAACTAAAAACTGAACACAGTATTTTTCCTTAACTTCTCAGCACAACAGTAAAATCCTACTCCTTATTAGCCAGGAAATTCTACTGGGAAAATTGCTGGGATAAAAACCTGGTAAGTCCCCAGGACCTGATGCCCTGCATCCCAGAGTTCTCAAGGAAGTGACCCCAGAAACAGTGGATGCATTGGTGATCATTTTCCATCATTCTGTAGAACTCTGGAAGAATTCCAGTGGATTGGAGGGCAGCTAATGTGTCCCCACTTTGTAAAAAAGGAGGGAGAGAGAAAAACCAGGAATTATAGACCAGTTACCCTGACATCAGCGGTAGGGAAAATGCTGGAGTCAATTATAAAGGATGCAATAACTGAGCATTTGGAAATCATTAATGGGATCGGTCCAAGTTAGCATGGATTCACTGAAGGGAAATCGTGCTTGATAAATCTTCTGGAATCTTTTGAGGATGTGATCAGTAGAGAGGACAAGGGTGGACCAGTGGATGTTGTATATCTGGATTTTCAAAAGATTTTTGACAAGGTCCCCCACAAGAGATGAGTGAAGAAAATTAAAGTTCATGATAGTGGGGGTAATGTATTGACGTGGATGGAGAACTGGTTGGCAGACAGGAAGCAGAGAGTGGGAATAAATGGGTCTTTTTCAGAGTGGCAGGCAGTGAGTAGTGGGGTACCACAAGGTTCAGTGCTGGGACCCCAGCTATTCACCATATACATCAAAGATTTGCACAAAGTAATTGAATGCAATATCTCCAAATTTGCAGATGTCACTAAGTTGGGTGGCACTGTGTACTTTGAAAAGGTTGCTAAGAGGCTGCAGAGTGACTTGGACAGGCTGGCTGAGTGGGCAAAGGCTTGGCAAATGTGGATAAATGTTATCCACTTTGATATCAAAGACAGGAAGGAAGACAATTATCTGAATGGTGGCAGTTTAGGAAAAGGGGAAGTGCAACATGACCTGGGTGTCATGGTGGGACACCCTGCTGAAGGTTGGCATGAAGGTAGGATAGACAGTAAGGAAAGATAATGGCATGTTGGTCTTCATAGCAAGAGGATTTGCGTATAAAAGTAAAGATTTCTTGCTGCAGTTATACAGAGCCTTAGTGAGGCCACACCTTCAGTACGGTGTGCAGTTTTAGTCTCCTAGTCTGAGGAAGGACATTCTTGCTATTGAGGGAGTCCAGCGAAGATTCACCAGACTGATTCCTAGAATAGCAGGGCTAACATCTGAAGAGAGACTGGATCAACTGGGCTCGCTGGAATTTAGAAGAATGAGAGGGGATCTCATGGAAACATATAAAATCCTGATGGGACTGGACGCGCTAGATGCGGGAAGAAAGTTCCCGATGTTGGGGAAGTCCAGAACTACGGGGTCACAGTCTCAGAATAAGGGGAAAGCCATTCAGGACTGAGATGAGAAGGAACTTCTTCACTCAGCGAGTTGTGAACCTGTGGAATTCTCTACCACAGAACACTGTTGGGGCCAGTTCATTAGATATGTTCAAGAGGGAGCTGGACATGGCCTTTGTGGCTGAAGGGATCAAGGGGTTTGGAGAGAAAGTGGGAGTGGAACACTCAAAGTGCAAGACCAGCCATGATCATATTGAATGGTGGAGCAGGCATGAAGGGCTGAATGGTCTACTCCTGCTATGTTTCTGCTTTCTATGTTTCTAAAAGACAGCGGGGGCAGAGACTTTGAATATTTTTTAGGCAGGGCGAGATAGATTCTTGATGAATGGGGGGGGTGGTGGGTGAAAGGTTATCGGGGGGTGAGCAGGAATGTGGGGTTGAGGCTCCAGTCAAATCAGCAATGAGCTTATTGAATGGGGGAGCAGGCCGGAGGGGCCAAGTGGCCTCCTGCTCTTTGTGTGTATGTTCTTTTGTAAATATTTTTCTTTCCATTTCAGTTACGCAGATGTTCAGTGAAATAAGCAGCGCTCAGGCTGAGTTCAAGACTGATCTGTCAAAGATGAAGAGTAACAGTAAGTGTGGCCACACAGTGTGTCACTGGCAAAGCCTCTGTAACTTCTCTCCTGCCCAGGGAGAGTCTAATGTCCTTTCCAAACTGAAGATGATCAGGGGACCATCTCCTCCAAACAGCGAGGTACCTGAAGGATTAATAATGATGTTGGAAAGTATAAACCACAGCCCGACTTCCAGCTGTCACACTGCAAAACTCTGTCCTCACCTGCAATGAAACGCCACAGGAGACACACCCTACTGCTCTCACTCACCAATTTAACATTGACCACGGATATGAAACTGGGCAGGATTTTCAGCTAAGTGGAACTAAGGTCATTTTTCTCTCATGGAGACATCGAAACACAGAAACATAGAAGATAGGAGCAGGAGGAGGCCATTCAGCCCTTCGAGCCTGCTCCTCCATTCATTATGCTCATGGCTGATCATCCAACTCAATAGCCTCATCCCACTTTACCCAATGTCCTTCGACCCCATTCACCCCAAGCTTCATCTAACTCCTCAAAAACGTACAGGACGGAATTTTACGAGATTTTTTTCAAAATGTCCAGCTAGCTTGAAAACAGAAAAGTTCCTGATCTGTTTTTTTTAGCATGTTTTCACTCCCAATCTCACAAATTTATGGGCGACACTGTTTCTAGCCATTAGAGGCAATGGGCGGGGCTTAACATGCCAGACAGCCTGCGCCTGAGGTCTGAGCCACAAACTGCTCATGCACAAACAAAAGCTAAACAACAGAAGCTCTCCAGATAGAACACCTCCCCCCACCCCACCCCAGGCCAGATACAGCCTCCTCCTCCACCTCCACAGTCATCATGGCCCCTCTAACATTACGAACTCCCTTACCCCTGCACTCCTTCAGCAACACACATTCCCCACATTTTCCCCAGCCCCCCAGAATGGCAACACAGGCCCCTCTCACGCACACACACATGCACACACAAACACACATACACACACACAAACACGTACGCACACACAAACACATACACACACACACACACACACATGCACAGACATGCACAAACACACACAGGCACACACACACCCACGTACACGCACACATACACACGTGTACACACATACACACATGCTCACCCACACGCACCCACACGCACATACACATACACACACATACACACACACACACACACACAGATACATACACACAAACCCCATGCAGTAATGGGCACAGTCAGTGATGGTAGACATCTCCTGAAGCTGCAGTGCTGCCACTTCAGAGAGTTTCCAGCCCATTAACTCCACCACCAACAGTGCTTGCTGCTGCCAGCACAAGGACCAAGAGTCAGCACTGAGATCTGAGGCCAGCGTGAAGAGGCTGAAATTGGGCCCGTGAGCAAGAACAGCCCCCCTCCCCACACCTCCACACACTTGGAGGCCCCCCCAAACCAAAATGCCACATGGCCACCACAAAACAACCCCCTCTGAGCAGCACAGAGCAGTTTAAAAGCTGAAACTTACTTCCTCCCTCACGCTTTGGGACGATTGGGAGTGAAGCTTACTCATTACATTGTGATGAATGCAAAAAATGCAAATTTTTGAATGCAAAAAATGCAAAACCCGTTTTGGTTCCCAATCGTGCCTATTTCTTTTTGGCAATATGGAAACGGGCGAAAGATAGGCACCATTCTCGCTAGTCAGATCATTCCTAATTTTCTGACATTTTCCTACATAAACACGGCCGCAATGAGGTCGTAAAATTCTCCCTACAATGTTTTGGTCTCAACTGCTTCCTGTGGTAATGAATTCCATAGGCTCACCACTCTCTGGATGAAGAAATGGCTCCTCACCTCCGTCCTAAATGGTCTACCCCAAATCCTCAGACTGTGACCCCTGTTTCTGGACTCCCCCACCATCAGGAATATCCTCCTTGCATCTACCCTGTCTAGTCCTGTTAGAATTTTATGCGGATTCAGGAGAATCAACAACAAAAGATGTCCTACACCCTATCCAATGAAAGTAGAGAAAGTTTGTGTCATATTGACTCTCACCCTATCACCCACAAGCCATGGTAACTCTTATAGAAACCTCTTGAAAGCATTGATGTAGGAAAGGTACATTTAGCCCTGCATCATTAGCTCAGTCAGAAGATTGACTTAATGTCTCACTCCAGGATGTGAGTGCAGAACCCTGGATAAAATACCCAGAGCTGTACCTAGGGAGCTGGAGGGGCCACTCTTCACACATAACAGGCAAACAGAACTATCCTTTGGTATAATTTGAAGAGGAACAGAAGAGTAGGTGGCATGGTGGTTAATACTGCTGCCTCACAGCATCAGGGACCCAGGTTCAATTCCCGGCTTGGGTCACTGTCTGTGCAAAGTCTGCACGTTCTCCCCATGCCTGCATGGGGTTCCTCCGGGTGCTCCAGTTTTCTCCCTCGCTCCAAAGGTGTGCGGATTGGATGGATTGGCCATGCTAGATTGACACTGGTGTCAGTGGGACTAACAGGGTAAATATGTGTGGGAACGGGGATCGGTGCTGGGTGGGATTGTTGTCGTACAGGCTCAATGGGCCGAATGACCTTCTGCACTGTAGAGATTCCATGAAGAGTTCGATCTGGTTAAAGTTTTTCCTTTCAAATAGCATTACCAAAAATAGATGAACTGCTTGCTTATCTGGCATTGGGATCTTGCTGTGCACATGTTGACAGCCATGTTTGTTGACATGACAACAATGACTGCACTCCATTGTGGGTGATGTGCTTGATGTTGGCCCTGATGGTGTGAAGAATGCTATGTCAGCGTAGATTCTTCCTTTCTCAAGCTTTATTCCCAATTCAGTTGCCCTGAGCTTTGACGATTTAAAGAACGCGCAGGCTGATTGCAAGACGCAGCCTTTGCAGACGAGGCGAGATGTTTGTGTCCAGCAGCAGTTTTACATTCAGGTAGCTGGGGCTCTGCACACTCAGAGACTAGACTGACGAGCTCCAGGGAAAATCACACAACGGGCCTCAACTCTCACCCCTGAACCTGAAACTTATTGGTTCACCTCCTTCTCCAGAGACTCCGTCACAAAAATTGAATTCCAATGCAGTACCACAGGAGTGCTGTTCTGTCAAAGGTGCCGTCTTTCATGTGAGATTTTAAACCAAGGTCTAGACTCCCCTGTCTGGTTGATATAAAAGATGGTCCACTTTGAAGAAGGGTGGGGAAGTTATCCCCAGTGTCATGGTCAATACTTATCCCCCAGTCACAAAGGTTATCTGGGCATTGTCACATTGCTGCTTGTGGGAGCTTGCTGTGTATAAATTGGCTGCTTTCTTTTCTACATACTTCACAAGTGTCTGATTGGCTTTAGAGTGTTTTGTGGTAAGGAAAAGTGTTATATAAACACTGGTCTTGTTATCCGTAGAGCAATGGAGAGGAAAATTAACCAAAAGAAAAATCAAAGAAGGTTTGGCAGCATCTGTGAGGAAGAATTTTTACTGTTGACCTTCCAGAACTTTGACTTTTCTGACCTATGACCTTTCAGACCTATGACCTTTCATCAGTATGTCACAGAAGACAGTGTATCAGGAAGAAGGGAATCAGGGATAGAGGGAAATAAGGAATGATCTATTACTGAGTGAAAGGCCGGGAGATGATTAAATGGCAAAAGCAGTGTTCAGGACAAGATCAGAAACTCCGAGGAATATTATGAAGTTAGAATAGACCCCAACTATTTTTTAATTTTGGCATCAGTGTGAGGATAAAATGTTTCATTCCAGGTGTGATTCTATTGACACATAAGGAAGCTTTTATTAGAACAAACATCATTTTAACATTGAACATAACAAATGAACTAGCTCAATTTTATCAATTGAAACAAATCAGGGTAAATTTGTAACTGCTAACCTTCTTTACCTACTCCCCTGCTCTACCCTTACCCACACAGGTGAGGTCTTTGAAAGAGCTGGCTATGCCTTATCATCCAGCCCATGCCTAGACTGTGCACTCTCCTTCAGCTCAACTTCTCTCAGGATTACTTTCACTGCCTTAACTAATCCTACTGGTTGAGCCTCTTTTACCACTTCCTTTTTCCCAGTGCCTCTATTAAGCCACCAGCACTGAGCCTGTATGTGATTCTATGATTCTATCCACACAGCAGCATTCAAAAGACTTGAATCCCATGAGCACCAGACCACAATCCCAATACAAATCTGATTATCTGGAACTAACAATGTTCCATTGACTCCTGCCTCCTAGTTTCACTTCCAAACTTAAAGATGGAAAAATCATCCAGTAGATCAGCACTAACCTATTCACCCACCATAATGTGCTACAAAGCACTGCTGCCTCACAGTGCCAGGGACCCGGTTTCGATTCCTGGCTTGGGTCACTGTCTGTGTGGAGTCTGCACATTCTCCCCATGTCTGAATGTGTTTCCTCCGGGTGCTCCAGTTTCCTCCCACAGTCCGAAAGACGTGCTGGTTAGTGTCCATTGGCCGTGCTAAATTCTCCCTCAGTGTGCTTGAATAGACACCGGAGTGTGGCGACTAGGGGGTTTTCACGGTAACTTCATTGCAGTGTTAATGTAATCCTTACTTGTGACACTAATAAATAAACTTAAACTTAAGTATATCGATCTTCACAAGTGGCCTTTGCGAACAGAAAAAAATTGAGGGATCACTATTTCCTCATTATAAATTGGAACTAACCACACTTACAAATTCCCAGCATGGAGCAGATAATAAGAGAGGAACATGCCACAAGGGCTGGAAATGTGAAATATAAACAGTAAATGCTTGAAATACTCATGAA
Organism: Carcharhinus amblyrhynchos; assembly: GCF_965287045.1. Classification (NCBI taxonomy): domain Eukaryota; kingdom Metazoa; phylum Chordata; class Chondrichthyes; order Carcharhiniformes; family Carcharhinidae; genus Carcharhinus; species Carcharhinus amblyrhynchos. The sequence goes on from NC_137356.1 coordinate 15,118,585, forward strand.
GCCAGGCAGCATCTGCAGAGAGAGAAAGGGAATCAATTCTTCAGGTCCATCACCTTCTCTCGTTCTGATGAAGGGTCAGTGATCTCTGTTTCTCTCCACACTCTCTGCCAGACTGAGCATTTCCAACACTTCCTAATTTTATTGGCACAAAAACAACAACCTCCTCACCCTCCTCACCTTCTTTACCCCCCACCACCCCCACCCTCCTCACCCTCTTCACTGCTTCTCATGAACCAAAACCCAACATCAGCTGCCTGAGATCCAGGTTGACCAGGATCCATGAGTTTCCAAAAACAACGAAGAAAACACAAAGTATCTGCTCAGCAAAAGAAATCAGCGTCAAAGATTTGATTAGATTTATCATTGTTACACTTATTAACATACAATGAAAAGTATTGTTTCTTGCGCACTATACAGACAAAGCATACTGTTCATAGAGAAGGAAGCAAGAGAGTGCAGAATGTAGTATTATAGTCATAGCTAGGGTGCAGAGAAAGATCACCTTAATCTGAGGCAGGTCCATTCAAAAATCTGATGGCAGCAGGGAAGAAGCTGATCTTGAGTCAGTTGGTACATCACCTCAGACTTTTGTATCTTTTTCCTGACGGAGGAAGGTAGAAGAGAGAATGTATGGGGTGTGTAGGAGCCCTTAATTATGCTGCCTGCTTTGCCAAGGCAGCAGGAAGTGTAGACAAGTCAATGGATGGGAGATGGATTGGGCTACATTCACGACCTTTTGTAGCTCCTTGCGGTCTTGGGCAGAGCAGGAGCCATACCAAGCTGTGAAACAACCAGAAGGCCCCAAAATGGCCACGATCGGACCCGTCCAAAACAGGCGTGATTTAAGTGCATTTGTATGTGTTTAAACTGACTTTACTGGCACTTCCCCCTTTACTACCACGTTCGCCCATCCCAAATCAGTGCAGAACAGATGCGTTCCACTAAAGTCTGATTCGGGCACTCCAGTTAGTGAGGAGGTAAGTGCCGAGCACCCGACAGTTCTCTGCTTGAGATCGGGGTGGGGTGGGGGGGGGGGAAGGGGGGGTATGCTGTCACTCTGCCTGTGATCAGTGAGGGGGGGAAGGGGGATCATCTGTCACTCTGTGTGTGATCAGTGAGGGGGAAGGGGTGTCCGCTGCCACTCTGTGTGTGATCAGTGAGGGGGAAGGGGTGTCCGCTGCCACTCTGTGTGTGATTAGTGAGGGGGGGAAGAGGGATCATCTATCACTCTGTGTGTGATTAGTGAGGGGGAAGGGGGGGGTTGCTGCCACTCTGTGTGTGATCAGTGAGGGGGAAGGGGGGGAGGGTCTGGATGGTGGAGGGGGTGGGGGGATAAAGGAGGTCAGTAATATTACGGCGATGGGGGCAATATCTGTGGGGGCCGGGGGGAGGCATTATCCGGCCCAGAAGGGATGTAGCAGGGGACCGTTATTCGATCAGTTTTTTTCTGTGCAGTTAGAAGCACCGATTGGAGCTGCAGGATTTTGGGTGTGTTAAGCTCCGCCTACAGTCCTGTGTAGCGTGATTCGGAATCGCTGATATTTTTCGGGCAGAGTGCATTTGGGGCGCCTGAATGGGTCTAAAAGTTGGATCTGAAACACTTCCAGATTCAAGTCTGTCCAGTGGTAAATGGTAAAACTGTGTGACCTGCTCCCAGTATAGTACACTGCGATTCACCCTCACGAGTACTGCAAACACTCAGAGATGTGGTCAACCCAGTGTGGAACTAACAGTAGCCTAGAGATAACATTACGGGACTAGTAATCCACAGGCATGGACCAAATGCTCTGCAGATATGAGTTCAAATCCACCACAACATCCCAGCTGAGTGAGGAATTTAAAAGTCAATTAATGCATCTGGAATTGAAAATAATAATCATGAAATTATCGAATTAAAAATAAACAAATCAGGTTACTTCAAAAAAATGTGTTATCCTCATCTTGCCCAGTGCCTACATCTGACTCAATCTCCAGCAATCACATGATCCAGCCCAGTTCAAGGCCGCTTCTGTCCACGTCCCAAAGCTTTACTCATGACACTCACATCACAAGAATAAATACTTAAAACAAACAGGAAGTTGGGCTGCACCAGGTCAGGTCAGTGTATCTGACATGGAAATATCAAAACTAGGAGCAGGGAGGAGGCCATTCGGCCCTTCAAGCTGGCTCCATCCTTCAATATGACCATGGCCAATCCTCGATCTCAGAGCCCATTATCCCCGCTTTCTCCCCCAGACCACTTGATGCCATTAAAATCTAAGAACATAATCCATCCCTTTTGTGAATATAGGCTGGAATTCTCTGATGTCATGGCTGCCAGTGAGAATGGAGAATTTGGCACTCAGCCAAACCTCCGTTCACTGCAGCAGGATTGGAGAATTCCTGGTAGCAAGGAAGTTTGGAGGATTCCGGCCATTTTGGGGACTTGGCCTCCACATCCTCCTGCGGTAGAGAATTCCGCAGCTTCACTACGCTTTGAGTAAAGAAATTTCTCTTCATCTCAGTCCTAAGTGGTCTACCCGATATCCAAAGACTGTGTCCGCTGGATGTAGACTTCCCCCACCAGGGTAAACATCCTCCCTGAATCGTGTCTGTCTGGTCCTGTGAGAATTTGTACATTTCAATCAAATCTTCTCTCATCTTTCTAAACTCCAGTGAATACAGGTCCAATTGAACCAATCTCTCCTCATAGGACCGTCCCACCAACCCCAATGACAACCTGGTGAACCTTCGCTGCGCTTCCTCTATGGCAAGTATATCCTTTCTTAGGTAAGGATACTTAAACTGCACAAGTCTGGTCTCCCAAGGCCCTGTATAACTGCAGTAAGATATCCATACTTCCAAACTCTATGATCTATTAGAGGTTTGTCTTACAAAGAAAGATTAGGGCAGTTTAAGCCGACACACCCCGGAGTTTAGAAGAAAGAGAAGAGATCTATTTGAGGTGTACAAGATAATAAGGGGGATTGACAAAGTAGACGTGGAGAGGATATTTCCTCTTGTAGGGCAATCTAGAACAAGAGGTCATAGTTTAAAAATAAAAGGGGCGGCATTGTGGCACAGTGGTTAGCACTGCTGCCTCACAGCGCCAGAACCCGAGTTCAATTTCTGGCTTGGGTCACTGTCTGTGTGGAGTTTGCACATTCTCCCCGTGTCTGCGTGGATTTCCTCTGGGTGCTCCAGTTTCCTCCCACAATCCGAAGATGTGCAGGTCAGGTTGATTGGCCATGCTAAATTGACCCTTAGTGTCAGGGGGATTAGCAGGGTAAATATGTGGGGTTACGGGGATAGGTTGGGATTGTTGCCGGTGTAGTCAGGTTGGACTGAATGGCCTTCTACTGTACTGTAGGGATCCTATGATCTATGATTTATTCTATGAACTCAAATCCTCTGGCAATGAAAATCAACATGCCATCATCACTCCTTCCATTCGTACAACCAATACCCTAATTTCCTAGTTCGATCATTGATGATCATTACTGAGACTCAACTATACCTAGATTCTTACTGGAGAAACCACATTCCAACAGAGATATTAGCCAGAATTTTACCGCCCGCCCTAGGCTTGTAAGATCGAACCCGAGGCCAACGGGGATTGCCGTTCTGCAGGCCTCACCTGCCCAGATTTCGGGGCGGCTGCGCCGATAAAATCAGGGCCATTGTCCCAAAATCACATTACAGCATAGAATGTAATACAAATAATCTCAGGTCAAAATCTGACCCAATTTCGCAATCTTCAATGTACCTGACCTCCTGGCCACAACCTAACACAAACTCATTCTAACACAGGACAGGAATATTCCCCAAAAGTCTCTATCCTGGGTGCGAGTTAATATTTTGCTTCCATTTCAGTGATACAGAAGTTGGGTGAAATCAGTGTCTCACAGGCTGCTACCCAGAAGAACCTGTCACAGTTGGACAGTAAAAGTGAGTAGTGTGTGAATTACCTGTATTTCCCACTCAGTTTGCACGCTGTCTGTTAAAAGATCCCAGTGACATGAATATCTTGCAAATTATCGGCAGGAATGTGTGATGAGGTCTGGAATGAAATCTGGAAGGTGGTGGTATTTGAGGTGTAGGGAGAGTAATAGATGCAACTCACATATAAGGCAATTCCTTGATCATTTTTCCACAGATCCCTCTCAACTGAATGTATCTGTGCCCAGACTACAGGCCTCATCCCTAAGATAAAACAACAAGTGTCCAACTACAGTACTGGTTTCAAGATCTTCCACATAGTACAAGCAGATTTCCAGATCCGCAGGTACCTGGAGTTAGTAGGAGTGAATTAGAAGCAGCAGTAAGAACTGGGACTGTTCTCCTTGAAGATGGGAAGGTTGATAGAGATACCCAAAATCATGGTGTGTCAAGACAGAACTGATACAGGGAGAAACTGTTTCCATTGGCTGAAGGGCCGCCAACCAAAGGGCGGCAATATAAGATGATTGGCAAAACAGTTAATGGTGATATAGGGAAGAAGTTTTATTTTTACACAGTGGGAGTGCACTATGTGAAAGCATGGTGGAGACAGCTTAAATCACAGCTTTCCAAAGGGAATTGGATCATTATCTGAGGTGGAACAGTGATGAACACTGCTGCCCCACTGTGCCAGGGACCCAGATTCAATCCCAGCCTTAGGTGACAGTGCAGAGTCTGCATGTTCTCCCCGTGTCTGCGTGGGTTTCCTCCGGGTGCTCTGGTTTCCTCCCACAGTTGAAAGACATGCTGATTTGGTGGATTGCCCATGCTAAATGCACGAGGTTATGAACTCAGGACAGACAGGTATAGAGGCTGCGTAAGATGCTCTTTTGGAGAGTCGGTGCAGACTCGATGGGCTGAATGGCTCCATTCTACACTGTGGAGATTATATAATTCTATTCCAGGAACATCTCATCTGCTCCTGCTGAATTGCTGTTCTCATATTTCCGTTTGATCAATTTTTAGCTCTTCCAGAATCACAACATCTTTCTGAATGACGATGGCATCTTCCTCTTTCTGTGGAAAGTCAGAGGAAGAACACTGATGTAACCCCTCAGCCATGTGCTTGCCTTTATGGAAATTGCCTTTTCTGTCCCAAATCTGCCCCATTCCCGTATTATCCTTTAATCACACAGAGAACACATTTGGGAGCCATATGGAGAGGTGGTGGCACAGCGCTATTGTCACCAGGCTAGTAATCCAGCGACCCAGGTGCAGCACACGGTGGGTACAGTGGTTAGCACTGCTACCTCACAGTGTCAGGGTTCAAATCCAGTTTTGGTCACTGTTTGTCCGGAGTCTGTGCAGGTATAGTGGGCCGAAGGGCCTGTTCCTGTACTGTATGCTGCTGGGAGAAGTTTCATGATCAAACACATTGATTCCAGATCAGTGAATGTGCCTTAATGTGACATCTCTTGCCCACTATGCCATCAAGGTCTCACCACAGCCTCACCACTCACCCATCAAGACAGCCAGGACTCAACCTTAATGTTCAAATACTCCACCTCACCCTCACACACCTTCCTAAGATGCCTGCCTCACCTCCCTCCTCAATGGCCCCAGCAAACAAAGTGGATGTAAGTGGTTGGTCTAGATAGGACAATGTGATCAGTACAGGCTTGGTGGGCCGAAGGGCATGTTCCTTTGCTATACTGATCTTTGTTCTCTGTGATATCTAGGGATTCTATATAATTAAGAAGCAGTTGTGTGAGCGGATTGGACGGTCGACAGCTGAAATGAAAACTCAGTGTTAAACAGGCTGGATCCGCACCCCAATGTACCCCCCCCAACCCGCCCCTCACACCCCTCCTCCTCCCCATGTACAGTGAGTGACTGAACTGTTTTATACTGTGACCCAGATCCCCCCCGGCCCTGGTTTGATACTAACAGAGAGTTCTGGGAATACTCAGTATCTCAGACTGCAAACATGAGAGAGAAACAGAGTTTAATGTTTCAGCTTGTGATGGTGGATTGGTATTATGGTTGGGCTGGAGATCCAGGGTAATGCTCTGGGTTCCGATCCCACCACGGGAAAAGGTGAAATTTAAATGGAGTAAAAATCTGGAATTAAGAATCTGCTGATGACCGTGAAATTATTGTTGATTGTCGGAAAAACCCATCTGGTTCACTAATGTCCCTTTAGGAAAGGAAATCTGTCATCCTTACCCGGTCTGGCCTACATGTGACTCCACAGCAATGTTGTTAACTCTTAAAAATACCCTCTGAAATGGCCTAGAACCGTTCAGGATTGTAACTGAGCCAGAAGCTAAAGTTTATTTATTAGTGTCACAAGTGAGGCTTACATTAACACTGCAATGAAGTTACTGTAAAAATCCCCTAATCACCACACTCTGGTGCCTGTTCAGGTGCACTGAGGGAGAATTTAGCACGGCCAATGCACTAAACCAACACGTCTTTCAGACTGTGGGAGGAAACCGGAGCACTCGGAGGAAACCCACACCGACACAAGGAGAATGTGCAAACTCCACACAGACAGTGACCCAAACCAGGAACCGAACCCGGGCCCCTGGCACTATGAAGCAGCAGTGTTAACCATTGTGCCACTGTGCCGCCCTCTGTGCCACTGTGCTGCTCAGGTTCGAGTCCCACCCAGGATCAGATGGCCGAGGAAGGTGCGTTCATATCGCAGCCAAACAGGTTGGATATCAATCCGTAAAATCCTTCCAAACGTGCCAATGGCTGGCGGTAAGAGCAGGAGAGGAAATTCTGGTCAGGAATTGGAGTCTCTACCATAGCTTCTCACTACAACATGTATGTAAAACTGCTTGTTACCACAGCAACTGGGACTCCTTGCAGTTGGACGGAGGCAGGTAGCTGGACGATGTGTTTGAATCAGATCCATACCCATGAGGTTTGACCCATGTTGTGGATGGGGTCTGACACAGTGGAGGTTACAGCACTGTGGGCTGGATCTGTCCACTGGCAGAGACTGCGAAGAATGCTGTTTGACATTCCAAAACCCGACTGCTCCGCAAAACCCTCCGCGATCTGCTGAGGCGCCTGAGCTGTTCCTTGCCGGAGAGATGTGAGCTGATGCTTGGCTTCCATTTCAGTTACACAGGTGCTCAATGAGGTGGGCAATTCACAGGATGGTATCAAGGTAGAAGTGTTACAGATGAAGGCTGACAGTGAGTAGTACCAGCCGGGAAGGTTGTGTGTGTCTGTCTGTGAGACTAGCTAGGACACAGTAAAAAGTCTGACAACACCAGGTTTTAGTCCAACCGATTTATTTGATAATACTCACAAGCTTTCGAGGGGACTGCCTTTTCGTCAGGTGAATGGAGAGTTCTGGCCTCAGACAGAGCATATAACGCTTTATATGCTCTGTCTGAGGCCAGAACTCTCCATTCACCTGACGAAGAGGCAGTCCCCTCGAAAGCTTGTGAGTATTATCAAATAAATCGGTTGGACTAAAACCTGGTGTTGTCAGACTTTTTACTGTGTTTACGCCAGTCCAACGCCGGCATTCCCACATCAAGACCAGCTAGATCCGGAAAGTCAAAGCCAGCATAGTGTGGCTTTGCACCACCTACAGGCTCCTGCACAGCCCAAGTCAAGCTGTAGAGAACAGGAAGAGGTTCCTGGATGCAGTCCTGGTCACAGATTGAAACTCCTGCCTACTCCATAACATGGACTGACTCCACCTCAAATCCATGTGTAACTGGAGGGTTGCACTGTCGGGTACCCTTCAATATACCTTGTTGCAGCAACTAAGGTGTGATCGGCAAGAATTCCCATCATCCCAGAAATCCCACTGATATTTTCCCAGAGTGGAGACGGATGCAAGGATCAGCCACGCCCATTTCCAGTTAGTTTAATAGATAACAAAGCTTGGCTCAGAGTCCAGACATAAGAACATAAGAAATAGGAGCAGGAGTAGGCCATCTAGCCCTTCGAGCCTGCCCCGCCATTCAATAAGATCATGGCTGATCTGAAGTGGATCAGTTCCACTTTCCCGCTTTCTCCCCATAACCCTTAATTCCCTTGTCTATCAAAAACCTACCTACCCGTGACTCAAATATATTTAGTGAGGTAGCCTCCACCACTTCAACGGGCAGAGAATTCCAGAGATTCACCACCCTTTGAGTGAAGAAGTTCCTCCTCAACTCCGTTCTAAACTGCCCCCCCCCACCCCCCCGGCTTATCTTGAGGCTGTGCCCTCTAGTCCTGCTGTCCTTTCTGAGCGGGAAGAATCTCTCTACCTCTACCCTATCCATCCCCTTCATTATCTTATACGTCTCTATAAGATCCCCCCTCATCCTTCTAAACTCCATGACTCTTGTTGAAACAGCTGCATCCCAGGAAAAATATTGCTTGATTGACAGCTCAGCCAAAGCTTTGACAAAGGATCACTTGGACTCGAAATGTCAGCTCTTTTCTCTCCTTACAGATGCTGCCAGACCTGCTGAGATTTTCCAGCATTTTCTCTTTTGGTTTCAGATTCCAGCATCTGCAGCAAGTTGCTTTTATTACTTAATTGTTATTTGTTGAGACAACCACTCTGATGGAATAATTCGCAAATCATTTTAGGTTTTCAATCCAAAAGTGTCATTTCACAAGTGGCCTTTCATTAATACTATTGTGTCCTACTCAATCTGAGAGGCCCATAACTTGGAGAAATGATTTCTCCCAAAGGATTGTGAATCTGTGGAACTCGCTAGCCCAAAGTGTGGTAGATGCTGGGACACTGAGTAAATTTAAGGAAGAGAAAAGTGCAAGGGATTTACATTTGTCTTCATCAATCTTTTTCTCGTCACATATCTATAGAAATTTTTACAGTCAGTTTTTATGTTCTCCCCAAGCCTCCTCTCATACTTTATTTTCCCCTTTTTAATCAATCCCTTGGTCCTCCTTTGTTGAATTTGAAAATTCTATCCACCGTCATCCCTTTAAATAATTTTCCCTAACTCATCATAGCCAACTCACACCTCATATCATTGTTGTTTCCGTAATTTAGGTTCAAAACTCTAGTCTCAGAGTCAACCATGTCACTCTCCATCTTAAGAACAGTTCTATCATATTATGATCACTCATCCCTAAGGGGCCTTGTTCAACCCGACTACCAATTATTCCTTTCTCATTACACAGTAAGATAAATAATATGGGGAAAAATGTAACGACATGCTTTGTGAAGTCTCTCTAACTTCTGCTCTCATTTCAGTGACACAGATGTTCGCTGAGGCAAGGAAATCCCAGGATGATGTTAAGATGGAACTTTCTGGAATGAAGGCTAATAGTAAGTGTCTATCAAATTTTCTTCATGTCTCCAACTCACATTGTCTATTTCAAAATCACATCACGTTGAGGCGATGGTCTTGATACTTGTGGGGAGATTAAAGCAGGGGAATTAACAAGGTCAGGGACGCCCATCTTCCCCTGAGACCAACACGGGCTCTCACCACTATTATTAATGTGAATGGTGTTGGATACTGATCTAAGAGCACTGTCTCCAGTGATCAGGGAATGCAACTGGGAGGCAGTGACTGTGAGATAGAGAGGGAAAGAGACAGAGAGAGAGAGAGGGAGAAGGAGAGAGAGACAGAGGGAGAGAGGGAGCGGGTAAGGGATGGAGGGAGGAAGAGGGAGAGTGGGGGAAGAGCGAGGGAAAAGAGAGGGAGAGAGTGAGAATGAGGAAGAGAGAGGGAGAGAAAGAGAGTGTAGGAGGTGAGAGTGGGAGGAGGAGAGAGAGGAGGGTGACAGAGCAAGAGAGATAGAGAGGGAGAGAGAGAGAGGGATGGAGAGAGAGAGAGGGAGGGAGATAGAGACAGAGAGGGACAGAGAGAGAGTGAGAGAGAAAATGGAAGAGAGAGATAGGGAGAGAGAGCGAGAGGGAGAGAGAGAGAATGAGAGAGAGGGAGAGAATGAGAGAGGTAGAGGGGGGGATGGAGGAGGAGAACGACAGAGAGGAAGAGGGAGATAGACAGCGAGAGAGAGAGAGAGAGAGAGAAGGGGAGAGTGGGAGGGAGAGACACCATTCATATCAATCAATAGTAATGAGAATTGTCATCCCCAAAACTCACTTTTATATTTCCTTAACATCACATTGATCCTCATCACTGTACGAATTATTTCACAAACTAAAAACTGCAGCAGGCGACGGTGCAGAGGGACCTCGGGGTCCTTGTGCATGAGTCGCAAAAACCCAGCTTGCAGGTGCAGCAGGTGGTCAGGAAGGCGAATGGGATGCTGGCCTTCATTGCGAGGGGGATTGAACATAAAAGTAGGGAGGTCTTGCTGCGGCTGTATAGGGCATTGGTGAGGCCGCAGCTGGAGTACTGTGTGCAGTTTTGGGCACCGTACTTACGCAAGGATATTTTGGCCTTGGAGGGAGTGCAGAGGAGGTTTACTAGGCTGATGCCGGAGTTGAGGGGGCTGAGCTATGAGGAGAGGCTGAATAAACTAGGCTTGTACTCGTTAGAGTTTAGAAGAATGAGGGGAGATCTCATTGAGACATACAAGATGATGAATGGGATGGATAAGATAGAGGTGGAGAGACTCTTCCCGCTCAGAAAGGATAGTAGGACTATGGGGCACAGCCTCAAGATAAAGGGGGGGGGCGGTTTAGAACGGAGTTGAGGAGGAACTTCTTCACTCAAAGGGTGGTGAATCTCTGGAATTCTCTGCCCGTTGAAGTGGTGGAGGCTACCTCGCTAAATATTTTTAAGACGCGGGTTGATGGGTTTTTGATAAGCGAGGAGATTAAGGGTTATGGGGAGAGGGCGGGAAGGTGGAACTGAGCCATGACAGATCAGCTATGATCTTATTGAATGGCGGGGCAGGCTCGAAGGGCTGGATGGCCTACTCCTGCTCCTATTTCTTATGTTATGCAACCAATCAGGAGCAGGAGAAGGCCACTTGGCCCCTCCAGTCTGTTCCCCCATTTAATAAGCTCATGGCTGATCTGATCGGAACCTCACCCTCACATTCCCGCAGACCCCTCCGATAATCCTTCACTGCCCCACCCCGCTCATCAAGAATCCATCTCACTCTGCCTTAAAAATATTCAAAGTCTCAGCTCCCACTGCCTTCTGAGGAAGAGAATTCCAGACGCTCACCACCCTCTGAGTGAAAAGAATTCACCTCATCTCCGTCTTAATTTTTAAACAGTGACCCCCTCTAATTCTAGATTCTTCCGTAAGAGGAAACATCCTCTCCACATCCATCCTGTCAACACCCCTCAGCATCTTCAAGGTTTCAATAAAGTCATTTCTTACTCTTTTAAACTCTGGCAGATACAAGTCTATCAGGTCTAACTATTCCTGGTAAGGCAATCGGCCCATTCCTGCTATTAGTCTAGTAAACGTTCTCTGTTTCCAATGCACTTCCTTCCTTCCTTAAATTAGGAGACCAATACTGTCCATAACACTCCAAATGTGGTCTCACCAATTCCTGAAACATAACCTCTCTACTTTTGTATTCCATTCCCCTTACAATAAATTATACCATTCTATTAGCTTTCCTACCTGTACCTGTATGTTAGCCTTTCATGATTCATCACTAGGTCCCCTAGATTCCTCCTCATCTCAAAGCTCTGAAATCTCTCAACATTTTAATTAATTTGTTCCACGTGCTATTGAAATAGAACCACTATCTAATACTGCATAGTTACATGCATCCTGAGACAAAGGCAATTTCTCGGCAATAACTGTAACTAATTTACTGACCAGCTTACTTGGAACAGATAGTAACAGACAGTGCATTATGCAAAAAACATTAGAAACAAAAGCAGGAACAATCCATCTGTCTCACTGAACTTGCTGTGCCATTTAAACATAGCTAATATCTGTGATATATATATATGTGTACATATATATGTGGTTTCTGATCTATCAATAGTGCTTGGTGGTGTCTATTTTATATAGTTGGAGCAATGCACCGATGGCAGTATTTTCTAACTGTGCATCAGGTTTATTTACAGGAGTTTCAAAATATCTTTATAATCACAAACTATCAACACCCATGCATATCCCAGCTGGAACTTCCAGTAACTTCTGTGGTATCTGTTTACTTTGCTCTGAGTCAACACCCAGGCTTAACCAATCAAGCACAGTGAGCATAGATCAGTTACCAAACTCAAATAATCAATCAGAACAATGAAACCATTGAACACTACAAATGGTGTTAACAGATACTGGGGCACAATGGGCCATGAGACACCAGCAGAGACCATTTTGTGGCTTCCTGGTAGGTGCCACTGTCTCCACATGTCAACATGCCCCCGCACCCCCCCACCCCCTCCAAACAGGGGTCACTCCTACTCCCCACAAACGGGGAACAGGCCACCAACCCGCTGGGAAGGAACAGAGGCCATGGAGGGCCCCTCCCCAGGAGGATGGAGGTAAGGGGGTGCCCCTTGGCAGTGCCAATTTGGCAGTGCCAGCCTGGACCTCTGGCATTGTTCAAAGGGCACCTTGGCAATGCCCACTGGGCAGTGCCAAGGGCTGGGGCCTGTTGTGGGGCTAAAAAAATCAGTGGGAGTTACTGTTGTTATCATTCGCAATGGGGACTTACAGAGTTTTTTAGGAGAATCCTGACCATTATTCTCTGTAAATGATGGTGAAATTCAGTCACAGTGTGAACCCAGTATCCAATTTCGATTGGGCTGGATTTGACTGCAGGGAGCTGGAAGTACAATCTACCCCCTAGTTAATGTTTGAAGATGATACTTTCCTGGGATTTAAGATGAAGATTTTGTTTCTTGTCCAGTTGCCCAGATGTTGCTGGAGGTGAGAAAATTGCTGACTGATGTGAGGATGGACCTTTCACAGATGGTGAATCAGAGTGAGTGTTATATCCCACCCATCCTCCCACTCAGACAGCTGTGCACCCTAACTCCTCAGCATGATTATCCTTACTCAGATGAGAAGGTAGGGTCTACAAGAAGCTGGGTCTACAAAGCAGAGACATGGGCGTTGGAAATATCAGAGATCTGCCCAGGTTAATTCCCTCAGTCACCCACATAACCTCAGCAGTGGGAGGGTAACAGAGAAACGGAGGCAAATGACTCCATCTCTGGCACTTTTTACCAAACAAACAATAAAAGCAAGGGCAATTCCTCCTCTCGATACCACCCCCGGCGTATTATATCCACATGGTTTTTGAATGCTGTAAAAAAGTTAGTATCCTGGCTGAAATACCAGCAGAAGTCAGTAGGAGTCAGCAGAGAAGTTCATGTTAAGCTTTCCCAGTTGTGTACTGCAGCCTCTCTCTGTCCCTCTCTCTTCCTCTCTCGCTTGCTTTCTCACCCTGTCTCTCTCTCTCACACACTTTCTCTCACACACTTTCTCTGTCTCCCCATCTCTCTGCCTCTCTGAGTGTCTGCCTGTCTCTCTCTCTCTCTGTCTCTCACTCTGTCTTTTTCTCTCTCCCTCTCACACTCTGTCTCTCTCTCTCTATCTCTTTCTTTCTGTATCTCTCCATCTCTCTCTGTCTCTGTCTTCCACTCTCTCTCACTCACTCTGCTTCTCCCTCTTTCTGTCTCTCTCTTTCACACTCTGTCTCTCTCCGTCTCTGTCTCACTCCGTCTCTGTCTATCTCTCTCTCATTCACACTCTGTCCCTCTCTCTCACACTCTCTCTCTCTCTGTCTCTCAGTCTCTCTCTCTCTTTCTGTCTCTCCCTTTCTCACTCACACTCTGTATCTCACACTGTCTCTCTCTCTCTCTTGTCCCGCCCCTCACCCATTCTGATTCCTGTGGCAGGTGGGGCAGTAAAATTCTGGCAATTCACTCTGTTCCTCTCTCCACAGAAACTGCCTGACCACCTGAGTGTGTGTAACCTCTCTGTATTTCAGATTGTCAGCATTTTGCCTTTACCTCCCTGTCAGCTAGCTCACTGCTTTTTGTGTAAAGTTTATTTATTAGTCACAAATAAGGCTTGCATTAACATTGTAATGAAATTACTGTGAAATTCCCTGAGTCACCACACTTCAGTGCTATCCGGGTCAATGCACTCTAAACAGCAGGTCTTTCAGACTGTGGGAGGAAACAAGAGCACCCAGAGGGAACACACGCAGACACGGGGAGAACGTGCAGACTCCACACAGACAGTGACCCAAGCCGGGAATTAGAACCCGGTTCCCTGGTGCTGTGAAGCAGCAGTGCTAACCACTGTGCCACCCACCCAATCTAAAAGAACGTCTTCTGATGAAGGAAGTAAATTTAATGACAGTTAGGCTGGACAAGCCTCTAGTAAGATGCCATCAATGAACGACATATGGTGAGAGAAAAAGAGAGAAAGAAAGAGCAAGAGAAAGAAAGGGAGAGAAAGATAAAGCGAGAAAGAGAAAGAGTAAGAGAGAGAGAATCTGTGTGTCTGTGTGTTGGGGATAGAAGTGATAAAATACAAGCCCCATGTAACATGGAGGGAGCTAGTGAGGTGCAGAGTGTACCCAGGAAAGTCCCATGCCACACAACTGTACACTAGCACTCCATCTCCACCAAGAACATGTTACCTTCTTCCGGAAGACAAACTCAAACTGATTCGCAAATCACACACTACAGCACAGAAAGAAAGATTTTTCAAGCAACTTTCGCAACGTCAGAATGGATGTTCTCCGAGCGTTTTTACAATCTGTGCAACGTTTCCCTTTACAGAGACATCCCAAGTTCCTTTACAGAGACATCTCCAATCCCTTTACAGAGACATCTCTGGTCCCTTTACAGAGACATCCCCAGTCCCTTTACAGAGACATCCCCAGTCCCTTTACAGAGACATCTCCAATCCCTTTACAGAGACATCTCTGGTCCCTTTACAGAGACATCCCCAGTCCCTTTACAGAGACATCCCCAGTCCCTTTACAGAGACATCCCCAGTCCCTTTACAGAGACATCCCCAGTCCCTTTACAGAGATATCCCCAGTCCCTTTACAGAGACATCTCCAATCCCTTTACAGAGATATCCCCAGTCCCTTTACAGAGACATCCCCAGTCCCTTTACAGAGACATCCCCAGTCCCTTTACAGAGACATCCCCAGTCCCTTTACAGAAACATCTCTGGTCCCTTTACAGAGACATCCCCAGTCCCTTTACAGAGACATCCCCAGTCCCTTTACAGAGATATCCCCAGTCCCTTTACAGAGACATCCCCAGTCCCTTTACAGAGACATCCCCAGTCCCTTTACAGAGACATCCCCAGTCCCTTTACAGAAACATCTCTGGTCCCTTTACAGAGACATCCCAAGTTCCTTTACAGAGACATCTCCAGTCCCTTTACAGAGACATCCCCAGTCCCTTTACAGAGACATCCCCAGTCCCTTTACAGAGATACCCCCAGTCCCTTTACAGAGACATCCCCAGTCCCTTTACAGAGACATCCCCAGTCCCTTTACAGAGACATCCCCAGTCCCTTTACAGAGATACCCCCAGTCCCTTTACAGAGACATCCCCAGTCCCTTTACAGAGACATCCCCAGTCCCTTTACAGAGACATCCCCAGTCCCTTTACAGAGATACCCCCAGTCCCTTTACAGAGACATCTCCAGTCCCTTTACAGAGATACCCCCAGTCCCTTTACAGAGACATCCCCAGTCCCTTTACAGAGACATCCCCAGTCCCTTTACAGAGACATCCCCAGTCCCTTTACAGAGACATCTCCAATCCCTTTACAGAGACATCTCCGGTCCCTTTACAGAGATATCCCCAGTCCCTTTACAGAGATATCCCCAGTCTCTTACAAAACAGATGAACCATTTGACGAATACAGGGAAAGTAGAAAAGATCTCAAACAGGGAGTTCTGAGGGCAAGAAGAGGTCACGAAATGTCCTTGGCAGACAGAATTAAGGAGGATCCCAAGGCATTTTATACATATATCAGGAACAAGAGGGTAGCTAGAGAAAGGGTTGGCCCACTTAAGGACACAGGAGGGAAATTATGTATAGAACCAAAGAAAGTGGGTGAGATCCTTAATGAATACTTTGCATCGGTATTCACGAAGGAGAGGGACATGTCGATTGATGGTGTCTTGGAAGTGTGCTTAAACCCTTTAGAACAAGTCATCTTTATGAAGGAGGAAGTGTTAGGTCAATTAGAATACAGTAAGGTAGACAAATATCCAGGGCCAGATGATATCTATCCGATTACTGAGCGAGACAAGAGATAAAATTGCTGGGCCTCTAACAGAAATCATTGTTTCCACATTGGCCACAAGTGAGGTCCCAGAGGATTGGAAGATAGCCAGCGTTGTTCTGTTATTTAAAAAGAGTAGCAAGGATAACCCAGGTAACTATAGGCCGGTCAGCTTGATATCAGTGATGGGAAACTTTTGGAGAAGATTCTTAGGGATAGGATCCATACAGATTTGTAACTGAATTTGTCTTTTTAGCGACAGACAGCATGGTTTTGTACCTTGGAGGTCATATCTCACTAATTTAATTGAGTTTTTTTGAGGAGGAGATTGATGAGGAAAGGGCTATGGATGTTGTCTACATGGACTTTAGTAAAGCATTTGACAAGGTCACTTCATGGCAGGCTGATGCAAAAGATTAAATCACTCAGGATCAGGGGTAAACGAGCTAGAAGGATTCAGAACTGCCTTGGCCATAGAAGACAGAGGGTAGTGGTGGAAGGGGTTTTTCTGAATGGAGGTCTGTGACTAGTGGTGTTCCACAGCAATTAGTGCTGGGACCTCTGCTGTTTGTAGTATATATATAAATGACTTGGAAGAAAATGTAGCTGGTCTGTTTAGCAAGTTTGTGGATGATACTAAGATTGCTGGAGTTGTGGATAATGATGAAGATAATCAGAGAATACAGCAGGATACAGATAAGCTGGAAAACCAGGCAGAGAAATGGCAGATGGAATTTAATCCAGACAAATTTGAGATGATGCATTTTGGTAGATCCAATTCATGTGGGAGCTATACAATAAATGTCAGACCATCAGGAGCATAGACACACAGAGAGATCTAGGAGTACAAGTCCACAGATCCTTAAAAGTAGCAACACAGGTGGAAAAGGTGGTGAAGAAAGCATACAGCATGTTTGTCTTCCTCAGATGGAGCATCAAGTATAAAAATTGGCAAATTATATTACAGTTGTATAAAATGCAGGTTAGGCCACATTTGGAATACTATGTCCAATTCTGGTCGCCGCACTACCAGAAGGATGTGGAGGCTTTTGGGATAGTGCAGAAAAGGTTTTCCAGGATGTTGCCTGGTATGGAGGATATTAGCTATGAGGAAAGATTGAATAAACTGGGATTGTTCTCCCTGGAAAGACAGAGGCTGAGAGGCAACCTGATAGAAGTTTATAAAATTATGAGGGGTTTGAATAGGGTGAAGAGTTGGAAGCTTTTTCCCAGGGGCAGAAATGAGAATTACAAGGGGGCACAAGTTCAAGGTAAGGGCGGGAGGGAAGGTCAGTGGAGATGTGCGGGGGAAGTTTTTTACACAGAAGGTGGTGGGGGCCTGGTGTGCACTGCCAAGTGAGGTGGTTCAGGCAGTTGCGTTAGCCACATTTAAGACTTATCTTGATAGGCATATGAACAAATAGGAAATATAGGGATATAAATCGCTGGTGTAGATAGGTAAACGTGATTGGTGGAGGCTTGGAGGGCCGAAGCGCCTGTTCCTGAGCTGTACTGTTTGTTCTTTGTACAGAGACATCTCCAATCCCTTATACAGGGACAGCCCCAGTTGCAGAATTCTCCAGCCCTCTACATAGGGACATCTCTTGATCCTTGTACACCAACAGGGGCAACTCCAATTGCCAACACAGCAATTCCTCCATCTTCGTCCCTTCCTAAGAGAGAAGACTACTTGGAAAGATCAGGAAACAGGGAACAAATCACTGGATAATGGAGGGACAGCAATGAGAGATGTGACAATAGACTCTGAACACCATTGCCTACACTAAGGGGTTAAGTGAGAAAACCCCAGAATATTTTATTGAGTCAGAAATGTTGACATATTCTCAGGCTAACTGAGATATCAAATGACCCTCTGCTACAGTTACTGACAGGAGGCCTAAATAGTGGTATTTTTGTTGTTGCAGTTGCTAGGATACCAGAGGACACAAAGACTTCACTGTCTGATTTCAGGAGCAGTATGTCACTGCTGAAAAACAGTAAGTGTTGGGAAAACGTCAAAATGCTCTTCATTTCTCCCACTTAAATAATTTCTCCACGTTTAAAGAGATTTCAAGAGAGAGTAATTCAGAGACGATGAGTAGAATTTTACCAGCACGTCCGCCCGAAGTTCGTGTAATGCCACCCGGGGCCAACAGAGAATGCTGTTCTCCGAGCTCGCCCATCCCCGGAATCATGGCAGGCGGGCTGGTAAAATTCCAGACAATGTTGGTCTTCCTAGTTTTGGGAGCAGAATAGCTAGCCTGTCTCGCCAGAGGCTGATGCACTCTGACTGGAGCAGGTAAATGGGAAGGACATGTTATATTGTAGCTTCCTAACTGGGAAAAAGAGGAAAAGGAGGAGGCCATTCAGCCCCTTTAGCCTGTTCCCCTTTCAAAGAGACCGTGGCTGTTCTGTTCCTCTCAACTCCATCTTTGATCCATTTTCCTTAGTTAATAGAAACCTACAAAACTTTAGTCTTGACAGTTTCAAGTGCCCCTTAGCATCTATAGAGCTTTGGGGAGGGAGTGAGTCATAGTTCCAGCTTCCGATCACCTTTTGGATCAACTTTTTGGGGTAGCACAGTGGCACAGTGGTCAGCATTGCTGCCTCACAGTGCCAGGGACCCGTGTTCGATTCCTGACTTGGGTCACTGTCTGTGTGGAGTTTGCACATTCTCTGTGTCTGTGCGGGTTTCCACCGGATGCTCCAGTTTCCTCCCACACTCCAAAGATGTGTGGGTTAGGTTTATTGGACATGTTAAATTAACCCTTAGTGTTCTGGGATGTGATAGGTTAGAGGGATAAATATGCGGGGATAGTGCCTGGGTGAGATTGTTGACAATGCAGACTCGATTGGCTGAGTGGCCTCCTTCTGCGCTGTAGGAATTTATGATTCTATGAATAAATGCTTCCTACATGGCTGAATTTTCAATTTCAGGCTGTACCCTCTTGTTTTGGAAGACATTCTGGTCAATGTTGTAAATACTGTGACAATTGAATACATGCTCCAGTTGTGAATGAGAGGCACTGATTAATTGAGGAATAGTTTGGGTGCAGATATAAGAACCAGTTTTCACCTGTGTGGTAGGGAAAAGTAGCCCACACTTACATTATACTGAGGTTTGTGAATGAATGAAGACAGACTGGTTCCTTTGCCAGATTGAATTAAATTTCACTGAATTAGTCTCCAGATTGCTGTAACCTTCCCGGAGTGACCAACAGACACAAGCCTATAGCAGTATAGAGAAGGGGAAGAGAGAAAAGTTACTGAATGGGAGCTAACTACTCGCTTTCATTTCAGTTACACAGATGGTCACTGATATAAGACTTCTACAGGCCAACTTAAAGCTCGAAGGTTCACAGGTGAAGAACACAAGTAAGTGTTGTGGATGGCTCTTTATCACACATTCTCTCACAACTTTGTTACCCTTTGATTCGACCATTCCAACCCATTCCTGGCTGGTTCTCCCCTATTCTACCGTGTAAACTTGAGGCCATCTAAAACTCTGTTGCTCACATCTAAACACAGAGGAAGTCCCCTTTCCCTATCACCACCCCCCTCAACCTCCACCACAAACCCTGCTCCCCTCCAGCTCTGAAATGTGGGCTTCCAAGATCTGCAGCTGGAGATACTTCCTGCTGGCCCTGGAACCTGGAAACATTCCTGGTCTCCCACATGGAGCAAGAAGAGCAAATTTGGATCTCTCCTACCATATCTTACCCCTATAAATTAAATTAATTCTTTTAATTTCAAACAATATAAACTAGGGCCCTTCTTCTCCGCTGTTTCTTATTGAAGAATATATTTCTCACAAGTAATGAATCACAGAATGATATCTTAACAATTATAACCAATAATAGGAAAAGTACGGACTCAACAATACTCACCCAAACAACTGTTTAGATTACCTTAGGAAATGTGAATCTGCACTCCACTCTTTCTTACAGTTTTTTAACCATCTGGTTACTACACCTAGTTTCACTTCTTCTTTACTCCTGTAATCTGTTATCTTGTTTAGTTATTTAAATTTCAGTGATTTAACGGAGTTACAATATATTAGATTATATTCCCCAATCAGATTTTATTCAGGACGGCACGGTGGCACCCTGCTGCCTCATAGCCCCAGGGACCCGGATTCAATTCCAGGCTCAGGTCACTGTCTATGCTAAGTCTGCACCTTCTCCCCGTGTCTGCATGGGTTTCCTCCAGGTGCTCCGGTTTCCTCCCACAGTTTAGATGCATTGGCTATGCTAAATTCTCCCTCAGTGTACCCGAACAGGCACCAGAGTGTGGTGACTAGGGGATTTTCATGGTAACTTCATTGCAGTGTTAATGTAAGCCTTACTTGTGACACTAATAGACTTTAAAAAGAATTCACGAATCGGTTATTATTTTGGGATGATATAATATATTGTGTTATATTCACCAATCAGATATTGTCGCCAACAAAACAGAGTAATTTCTGAATGCTTTTC
Source organism: Carcharhinus amblyrhynchos (assembly GCF_965287045.1). Taxonomy (NCBI): domain Eukaryota; kingdom Metazoa; phylum Chordata; class Chondrichthyes; order Carcharhiniformes; family Carcharhinidae; genus Carcharhinus; species Carcharhinus amblyrhynchos. The sequence continues at coordinate 15,139,123 of NC_137356.1, forward strand.
AAAATTAATTATGATTTAGTGCATTGACCTGAACAGGCGCCGGAGTGTGGCGACTAGGGGAATTTCACAGTAACTTCATTGCAGTGTTAATGTAAACCTTACTTGTGACCAATAAATAAATTTTAGTGTGAAGTCAATTGTGATAAACTTTGACCTTCGTCTGAATTGAGATTTTGCGCCAATGAAAAGGTACGTGTCTAACTCTGTTTCTGTTTCAGTTACTCAGATGTTCAGTGAAGTAAGTAGCTCGCACACACATTTAAAAATCGAGCTCTCCCAGATAAAGTATAACGGTAAGTGTTTATTAATCATCATTACGAAGAACTTTGGCCGGAATTTTACCGGCACGCCCGCTCCGATTCCAGGGGAGGGCGAGGCTCGGAGAATAGCATCCTCATTGGCCTCAGGCAGGATTGTACGAACCTCGGGCTAATGTGCCGGTAAAATTCCACCATATGTGCTTTTGCAATAATATGTGTCTTTTCAAAAGGACCAGCATTTTTGTACAGTATAAGCAGCAGACATGTTTGCTCACTTGGAGAAGATATAGAAAGGTTACAGAAGGAGATCATTCAGCCCAGCATCTCTGTGCTACTCTCTGCAAGAGCAACCCAGCAAGTTCCACTTTCCCACCTTTAGCCCGTCGCTTTCCTATGTTTTTGGCTTCAGATAATTATCCAATACAGTCCCAAAAGGCACGTGGAGCTACCACAACCCAGACTCGCTACAGAAAAATATATTTTACCATCTCCTTAAACCATTATCCTCTGTTTTTGACGCTCTGCCAGTGAGAACAGTTCCTGCCTATCTGCTCTGCCCAGTCCCTTCGTCATTTTGAACATTTCCGTCATAGTTTTTCCTTTGATTTAATTTGATTTTTAAAAACTTTGATTTATTGTTGTCACATGTATTAACATACAATGAAAAGTATTGTTTCTTGTGCGCTATACAGACGAAACATACAGTTCATAGAGAAGGAAAGGAGAGAGTGTAGAATGTAGTGTTACAGTCATAGCTAGGGTGTAGAGAAAGATCAACTTAATGTGAGGTGGGTCCATTCAAAAGTCTGATGCACTGCACCACAGACTGACACTGGGGCTGCAAAGAACTGAAAGTAGCATCTTTCTTCAAATGAGTGCATGTGGAGGGGAACACTGTCTTAAGATTAAAGCAAATTAGTGCAAATAGTATCTCATCCAATTTCCAGTTCTCTTTAGCTCTGAGGAAGGATCATCTAGACTCTGTTAGCTCTGTCCTCCATTGTGTCACTTTGTACGTGATCTTAGACTTTTGTATCTTTTTCCAGAAGGAAGAAGGTGGAAGGTGCATGGGGTCCTTGATCATGCTAGCTGCTTTGCCGAGGCAGCAGGACGTGTAGACAGAGTCAATGGGTGGGAGGCTGGTTTGCGTGATGAATTGGGCTACATTCACGACCGTTTGTAATTCCTTGCAGTCTTGGGCAGGGCAGGAGCCATACCAAGCTGTGATACAACCAGAAAAAATGTTTTCTATGGTACATCTGTAAAAGTTGGTGAGAGTCGTAGCTGACATGCCAAATTTCCTTCATCTTCTGAGAAAGTAGAGGTGTTGGTGGGCTTTCTTTCTCCAGTGAAATAGTTGCTGCCGTTGCACCATCTCCTCTGCAGGAGCTCTTGGTGTCTCCTGTTGAACTGAATTAGGGTTAGGTTATGGCTTGGAGTGGGGCTAGGGTTTGGCCTAGAATTAGCGGTAGGTCTTAGGGTTAGGGATAGAGCTAGGAGTAAGATTAGAGATTGAACTATGGTTAGGGTTGAGACTAGGTCTCAAACTAGGATTAGAGTTAGGTTTGGGGCTGCCGTTAGTATTAGGGCAGAGGTTGGGTTTAGGGTTGGGGCTGGGGTTAAGGTTACAGTTGGAGAATCTGGTGAACTGGTGAGGTGATAATCGCTCCCTCAATGTCAACAAAACCAAGGAGAATGTCATCGACCTCAGGAAGCGTTGTGGAGTACAGGCCCCTGTCTATATCAATGGGGATGAAGTAGAAAGGATCGAGAGCTTCAAGTTTTTTTAGGTGTCCAGATCACCAACAAGCTGTCCGGTTCCCCCGATGCTGACAATATAGTTAAGAAAGACCACCAATGCCTCTACTTTCTCAGAAGACTAAGGAAATTTGGCAAGTCAGCTACGACTCTCACCAACTTTTACAGATGCACCATAGAAAGCATTCTTTCTGGTTGTATCACAGTTTGGTATGGCTCCTGCTCTGCCCAAGACCACAAGGAAGTATAAAAGGTCATGAAAGAAGCATAATCCATCACGCAAACCAGCCTCCCATCCGTTGACTCTGTCTACACTTCCCATTGCCTCAGAAAAACAGCCAGCATAATTAAGGACCCCATGCACCCCAAGCATTCTCTCTTCCACCTTCTTCCACCAGAAAAATGATACAAAAGTCTGAGGTCATGTACCAACTGACTCAAGAACAGCTTCTTCTCTGCTGCCATCAGACTTTTGAATGGACCTACCCCGCATTAAGTTGATCTTTCTCTACACCCTAGCTATGACTGTAACACTACATTCTGCATTCTCTCCTTTCCTTCTCTATGAACGGTATGCTTTGTCTGTATAGAGCGCAATAAACAATATTTTTCACTGTATACTGATACATGTGACAATAATAAATCAAATCAAATCAAACAGTTAGGGCTGGGGTTAAGGTTAGGATTAGTGTTAAGGTTAGGGTTAGGGTATCATTTTGCCTGTCAGTTACATGGCTAGAAACTGATTATATATTAAAGAGATAACTAATATGTTGCCTTATGATGAAAAACAGTAGAGTGTGACTGCAGACTTCTCCCTGAGTTCTACAGCCAGATGTTCTGCACCAGGGTTCGGGTTAGCATTGGGTGCAGTATGATGAGGGGGGGTTAGGGTTAGCATTGGGGCGTTGGGTGGGGGAATGGGGGCGAAGGGGCTACAATATTTGCTCATCAGCTGCTCCAGAGACGTCTGCTGTAACTCCTAACCATAATCCTCATCCATAAGACAAAGACAGGTGCCCAGGCAATGGACACAGGTCCCAAACCCACAAACAGCTCCATAACAAAACATCCAGCATTCTGATAGGGATGCTGTCCGGAGCATCCCTCTGTTGGCACACATCAGAGTTGCCGCGCTGTTACGTAGCACCAACAGCAATGGAATAGGGCATCTGGGAGGAATTTCCTGGGGTAATTAGCAGACCCGGTGAGTAAAGTTCAGGGTGTGCAGAGCGGGTTGGAGACCAGAGAGAAGAGAGTTAGACCCAGGGAGAGGCAGGGAGGGGGGAAGGGCAAGTGGATTTAACTTTACATCAGATTCAGCGCGGGAAGGGGTGGGGGGGGTGGGGTGCTTGTTCAGACGGGTATATAATGAGCAAGTAGCAGATTTATAATGGGTAGGTGGGGAGCTGATGGGGGTGGCGGGTGGGGTTAGGGGTGGGGATGGCGATGGGTTTGGGGTTAATGGGGTGGGGGGGTGGAAGGCGTGAGGGTGGGAGTGTTGTTGGGGTGTGGGGGTAAATGAAGGTCGGAGTGGTGGGGGTGGTAATGGGGTGAGGGGGTGAAAGGGTGAAGGGGTTGGGGATGGGGTGCGGGCGGTGATGGGGTGGGGGTGAAGTGTGTGGGGTGGGGAGCTGCGTGTGGTGGACAGTACTTTTTTGTGATGTATCCTCTCTCTGTTTCGATTTCCAGTTGCACAGATGTTTACGGAGATCAGGAATTCCCAATCCGATTTCAAGATTGAACTCTCTCAGTTTCAGAATAAGAGTGAGTGTAACCTTTCCAATCATTCAGGGTGAAAATTCTGCCGATTTGCTTGACGTTGTGATGTTTGGGGGTCAAAGTTCACCTGGGAATCCTCCCACAATCCCCTTCTATCCTGACCATTAATGTTCCTCAAGGGGAATCTGATTAGCCACTCACTATCTGCCTCTAACTCTAAAATGAAATAACAGACAAATAATCCCATTTCCAATCCTGCACCCAACCCGAAATCCCATTCCAGACTGTCGGCATGTTGTAATTAGCTTTACTAAAGGGATAGCAGGAATGGTGTGAAGTTATGTGAACTAGCCTTGCCAACTGTGTGTTCATGGAGGTTTCATCACGTGACTTTTCCCCAATGGTCCAGCCAATCGTTACCAACACACTCATGTGCCATGCTGCTGCCCTACACCAATTGGAAAGCAGAAAGACCCATTACCCAATTGGATGATGCCTCCTCGGCATTGTCCCCGGCACTGCCATCTGGCATGGGCTGAAACTGCCAGGTTGGCACCATGGCAAATGCCGAACTGTGCCAGGAGCAGTGTACCGAGGCCATACCCTAATGGCAGCCTCATGCGATTGTGGGGGGAGGGGGGGGTTCTTATTTATTTGTGGTGCTGAGGGCAAGCAAGCGTGGGAGTGGTGCGGCTGCTGGAGATGGCCGTTTGTGGGTGGGGGGGAGGAGGGAAGGCATCCAATTTTGATGATGCTCGGATAGAAGGAAAGGGATGGAGTTATGGCATTTACTGTTTCCAGGGGGTGGGGAGGCTCCGATGCCATTCAGGAATGTTTGGGATGGGGAGGTGGGTGTGGGGGCACTGTGGTGGGGGGGCGGATATGGAAGAGGCCTCAGGCAGTGATATCTGTTGATGGGCGGGAGAGGGGGAGGGACAGAGATGCCAGCTTTGATTGGGGTGGGTGGGGGGAAGTCCCGAGACCTCCGTGATGGGGTGAGGGAGCTTATTATTTCCCCTTACAGCGCAGCTGGACTTTGCTGGCGTGTTTGGGTCCCACCCCCTCAACGAAGCGGCATGAAACAGATCAGCTTCTTTCTGACAAAGTGCCATAGGATCTGATCTCATTAAAACATACAGAATACTGACAGGCCTGGATAGAGTGGACATGGGGAAGATGCTTCCATTAGTCGGAGAAACGAAGATCTGAGGGAACAGCCTCAGAGTAAAGGGACAACACTTTAGAGCCAAGATGAGGAAGAATTTCTTCAGCCAGAGGGTGGTGAAGTATGGAAATCATTGCCACTGGGTGGCACGGTGGCACAGTGGTTAGCACTGCTGCCTCATAGCCCCAGGGACCCGGGTTTGATTCCCAGCTTGGGTCACTGTCTGTGTGAAGTTTGCACGCTCTCCCCGTGTCTGCATGGGTTCCCCCCGGGTGCTCCGGACTCCATCCACAGTCTGAAAGATGTGCTGGTTAGGGTGCTAAATTCTCCTTCACTGTACCCGAACAGGCGCCAGAATGTGGCAACTAGGGGATTTTCACAGTAGCTTCATTACAATGTGAATGTAAGCTGTACTTGTAACACTAATAAGTAAACTAATTAAACTAACCACATTACTGGGACAACATCTAAAGCTTTGCTTCAATTTCAGTCACTCAGAAACTGAATGAAATGGGTAATTTGCAAGCTGGCAGTCAGACGGAGGTGTCACTGATGCGGAGTAACAGTGAGTAACAACAGCCGGAATACCATCCACAGCTTAAAAAGCCTCTCCATATTCAGATCATGTGATTCCGCCATGACAGAACATGAGTCTTACACTTCTTAAATTCAGAGAAATAAGCCTGAGTTCAACATTAACTCTTTCTGTCCCAGCACTTTGCAAATGTGCTTCTGCAGTCACTGTTGGTTTTCCTGACGGGTAAGATTTTCAAAATCTAATGTTGGATTCGTCTAATCAATCTCACCACGAGCCAATGCGATAGTTTGAAACCCTCCCCCAAAGTGTAGAATGTGTCACTTTCAGGTGTTAATGAAATTCATCCTCGCTCCATTACTGGAGAAATCTCCAATCAGGTTGTCCAGACCTGGGTGTTGTAAGGGATCGGAGCGTGGCATCACCCATAGGGAAGTGTGTCATGCCATCCAATTTCACTTTCACTTTGGCCCTAACGCAGAGGGTTCTGCCTTTCCATAAACATTGCCATCTGCCTTGTATTAATAACTGAATTCTCAATATGGTCCATCAGTGACAGATGCCTTTGGATAATTATAACAAAATGATACATCTCTTACCATCTCCAGAACACACCCCCGCAATCCTCTCTTCCTCCCCACCGCACCCAAAAGGAGAATGACATGGAACATGGAGGAAGCAAAGGTGTGAAACACAATTACACCACCATGGGGCGGCACAGTGGTTAGCACTGCTGCCTCACAGCACCAGGGACCCGGGTTTGATTCCCAGCTCGGGTCACTGTCTATGTGGAGTCTGCATGTTCTCCCCGTATCTGCATGGGTTTCCTTCGGGTGCTCCAGTTCCAAAGAACAAAGAAAATTACAGCACAGGAACAGGCCCTTCGGCCCTCTAAGCCTGCACTGACTAGGTCTTTCATCCTACAGTCCAAAAGATGTGCTGGTTAAGGTGCATTGGCTGTGCTAAATTCTCCTTCAATGTATCCAAACAGGCACTGGTGTGTGGGGACTAGGGGATTTTCATAGTAACTTCATTTATAGAATCATAGAATCCCTACAGTACAGAAAGAGGCTATTCCGCCCATCGAGTCTGCACCAACCACAATCCCACTCAGGCTCTACCCCCATATCCCTACACATTTACGCACAAATCCCTCTAACCTACGCATCTCAGGACACTGAGGGGCAATTTTTAGCATGGCCAATCAACCTAACCCGCACATCTTTGGACTGTGGGAGAAAAACCGAAGCACCTGGAGGACACCCACGCAGACACGGGGAGAACATGCAAACTCCACACAAACAGTGACCCAAGCCGGGAATCGAACCAGGGCCCTGGAGCTGTGAAGCAGCAGTGCTAACCACTGTGTTACTGTGCAGTGTTAATATAAGCCTACTTATGACGCTAACAAATGAATAAACTTTACTTTTACCTAATGCCCATGAACCACAGGAACGCATGCCCAATCTATGCCCACTGCTGCACGCTGGCAGCAAGCCCGTCATCACCAGATACAGCTTTGTCATTGCTGATAGTGCATCTGGATTGGGAGGGAGCGGGAGGGCCCCAGGTCTTGGTTTCCATTCTCAGCTGGAGAACCAGCATCATTCCTGGATCCCAATCCCGGCTGCAGCTGTGTTGTTGCAGGGTGCAGTTGTGAAATATAAATGAGGTGAGCATTCCCAGGAAGCAGGGACTGCCTGCACAGCACAAGTGGCAAAGGCAACCAGTAGCCATGTTGGAGCTGCCGCTTCCGCACCAAAGATTGCAGGCAACACCTTGTAGAGTCAAGAACCTCTCCGCACAGCGGAGTGGAGGGTTCCCTCAGAGTGGAGCCTAAAACCGGAGGGCACAGTTTCAAAATAAGGAGCCTTTCCATTGAGGATTGAGGTGAAGAGGAATTTCCAGTGGAAGTTGGTAACAGATGAGCCAGAGGACATTGTTCAGTTTGGACATGGCCAAATCCTTCAGTTATCCCATCACCCAGAACGTGTCTAAGATCTGGCAAAAGCCACAATCTACTCCCAAAATGAGGACTTGTCTATATTTTGATGGCACAGCTGAGAATATTCTAGAAACATCCATTTGGAAAGTCATATGAGTGGTTTGACCATCTCATTATATTAACGTCGCACCCCACACTTTGCTGGTTTAATACAAGTGTAACGTGCTCAGGTTAATGCCTCTGTTAGGGTAGCAGTGAGGGGAACATTTTGATTGGTGATGGCGATTACTTTCTCGCCAGTTCAACAGGAATCCAATGCAACAGGAAACTCTCAGCCTGAGCTGTGATGAGCAGGGTCACAGCGGCGGAACGACAGCACAGTGCGGGACCCCCTGTGCTCAGCTTCATTCAGAGACCCCCACCCTGCCCCTCCCACCCAGGACCTGTAGATCAAAGCCCACCCCTCACGGGTGGGGGTGAGGGGTAGGGGGGAGGGAAGGGGAGAGGAGTGAGGTGAAGAGGGGGGTAAGGGAGGGGGTGAGGGGTGGGGGTGAGGGAGGGGGGGATGTGGGTATAGAACGGGGTATAGAGTGAAGATGGCAGCTGAGCTCGAGTGGGTTAAATGCTTGCTATCCTAGTTCCCATCAGTGTGGGCTGGGATCTCCCTGTGCGCAACTCAAATTTCAGCCCCCCCACCCCCCACAAATAGCAACCATTCCTGTTCATAGATTGGGTGCCAACCACCACTCAGCTCCCAGCATGCACGCGGGCTGGCTCTTCTCATGACTCCACGCTGACAACTGTCCAATTAGCTTTAGTCTGATGTGAGATTCCAGCCAGTTTATAACACAAAGCATTTCCAATCTTTCTCCATTTTCAGTTGCAGAGAGGTTCAACAAAGTGGAAGCCTCACAGAAGGAATTGAAGATGGAACTCACACAAGTGAAGAATACTAGTGAGTTGTCAGAAATATTTATCTCTCAAACCAAAACCCTTCATACTCACTACCATTATTGCTCACACTGTCTCCCCCACCCTCACACCCTCTCTCCCCACATCCCTCACAAACTCTCCCCACCCCTTACATACTCCTTCCACACACCTCACACTCATTACTACCACCCCTCACACACTGCGCCCCCCCCACACCCCTTACGCTCTGCCCCCAACCCTCACACTCTCACTCTGGTCCGGCACTTCACACTGTCTCCCCTCACCCATCACACTTTGCCCCCACCCCTCACACTCTCCGCCCACTCCCCACACACTCCCCCCCACATCCTTCATGCTTTTCCCTCAACCCTCACACTCTCTCTCTGCTCCCAAACCTCACACTCTGTCTCTCTGCTGCCCACATGTCACATCCTCTCTCACTCCCACCCCTGACACACTCTCCCCACTCCCCACACACTCTCCCCACTCCTCACACACTCTCCCCCGCATCCCTCACACTCTGGGAAATTAGGAGAAGGAAAGGGATGAAGGTGAAGGAGGAGGAATGGACGGTAAAGGATGGGGGTGAAGGCTGGGAGTGAGGGGTGAGTGAGGGCTCGGGGGTAAGGGGTGAAGGTAAGGGAAGGAGGTGAGGGTGGAGGTGAGAGAGGGGATGAGGGGTGGGGGTGAGGGGTGGGGTGAGGGATGGGGTGAAGGATGAAGGATGAAGGTGAGGAGTGGGGGTGTGGTGTGATGGTGAGGGGTGGGGATGAGAGGTGGGTATGAGGAGTAGGGGTGAGGGGTGGGAGTGAGGGCAGGAGGTGAGGGCAGGGGGTGAGAGGTGGGGGGAATGAGGGTTGGGCATGAGGAGTGGGGGTGAGGAGAAGGGGTGTGGATGGGGGTGAGGGGTGGGGGTGAGGGATGGAGATGAGGGGTGGGGGTGAGGGGTAGGGGTGAGGGAAGGGGAGAGGGGTGACGTGAAGAGGGGGGGTAAGGGAGGGGGTGAGGGGTGGGGGTGAGGGAGGGGGGGATGTTGGTATAGAACGGGGTTTAGAGTGAAGATGGCAGCTGAGGTCGAGTGGGTTAAATGCTTGCTATCCTAGTTCCCATCCGTGTGGGCTGGGATCTCCCTGTGCGCAACTCAAATTTCAGCCCCCCCCCACCTCCCACAAATAGCAACCATTCCTGTTCATGTGATCTGTGAGTCGACAACCCCCACCCCCCTCACTCCTCCCCACCCACCCACTCCAAAGATTGGGTGCCAACCACCACTCAGCTCCCAGCATGCACACAGGCTGGCTCTTCTCATGACTCCACGCTGACAACTGTCCAATTAGCTTTAGTCTGATGTGAGATTCCAGCCAGTTTATAACACAAAGCATTTCCAATCTTTCTCCATTTTCAGTTGCAGAGAGGTTCAACAAAGTGGAAACCTCACAGAAGGAATTGAAGATGGAACTCACACAAGTGAAGAATAATAGTGAGTTGTCAGAAATATTTATCTCTCAAACCAAAACCAGACTGGACGCCCTGCCCAGAGACACCGGGCACCATGTTACCGCCTGTTTGCGCCCCGCTCTTGCTGCAGTGACGTCGGAGAATTTGGCAGCCAGAGTTTGGGAAAATCCCGCTGGTGTGAACAGTAGTAAGATTCCAGCCACTGTCTCCATGCTCTCGGTCTCTCCTGAACTCTATCCTCTCCTCTCCTTATCCTAGAAGATGAATTCCCAATAGAAAAACTTTTGTTTTCCCAAGTGGATCCTGTTGTATGATATTGTATGTGTACTTTTACCATTGCATCAGTGTTCAACAGAGCAAGGGTTAATGTTGGATTACAGAATAGCGCTATCCGAGGTATGATGTATAGAGTTACATGGTATAACACTCAGAGTGAAAATCCGGAGGAAACACTCAGGAAGCAACCTACATAGGAATTGTACCACAAGTGCAAGCAGTAATTGGGATCTGAATATAGTCAAATATGCAAGTCTGAAGATCTCAACATGGAGACATCAACCAAACCTGTAATGCAATATTATCCTGAGTGTTATCTCCATAGTACAACGGATCCAGCTGCCAGCAAAACATTAAATCCAAATTCTCCCCTTCCAACCTGCATGTTTTTGGCACGTCGGAATGGGAGAATTGCGTCTCGGCCATTTTGCAGCATTTGAGCCTGCATTCCCAACATGTGCACGGCTGGAGAATACACGCAGTCAGGACTGCGGTGGAAACCAGCAGGAAGAGAGGTAAGTAATTTTAATCTGTTCTTAATGTGATTTGAATGTCATTGTCGGGCCTGGGACTGAATTCTCCCTGCCCAATAGCATCTCCCACCCCCGCCAGGAGTATTTCACTCAGGTGAGGTTTAGGGTAGCTCCCCACTTGTGGGGAACTAGCAGGAGGTCCCACCAGAAAGAAAGGAGGGAAACTGGGGCCTCCAAGGGATTGGGCAGTAGGGGAGTGGTGCCCCATGGGTATGGGCACTTTGGCACTGCCCATTGGGCATTGGGCTGGGCATAGGGGTGGAGCCAATGGGGCGGGGAGGGATCAATGGAGCAAGGGTGGAGCCAAGGGGCAAGAGGGTGGGGTCAAGGGGGAAAGGGGTATGGGTGGGGCCTGGGGATGGGAGGAGCCTATTGTGTGTTGGGGGGAGTCCCACTGCCACTCTGCATTGTGATCAGTCAGGGCTGGAGGGCGGCCAACGATCAGGGTGGTTGGGGGAGTCTACCTCCAGAGGCAGGAGGTCTGTCTCCTGGGAAGGGGTCTGCCTCACATGGGAGGGTTTCTCTCTCCTGGGGGGGGGGGTGTCTCCCTCCTGAGGGGTGGGATTCTGCCAGGGTGGGGGGGGTGGGGGGAGGCTGGGAGTTCAGCACTGCTGGGGTGGGAGAGTGGTGGAGATTGCAGTGCTCTGGGACAGTGGGGGACTTGGACTTGGCCCCAGAATACCCGTGGGGTCCCTGATCAAGCCATGGGGGCTGATGGTTGGAGGGGCAGCACTGGGCGTGGTGGGGGGTGATCTTGGGCTGGCCAACATTTGAGTTGGCCATGATCTTATTGAATGGCGGGGCAGGCTCGAAGGGCTAGATGGCCTACTCCTGCTCCTATTTCTTATGTTCTTATGTTCTTATGTAAAACTGTAGGCTGACAGTTCGGGGCCAATGCGCATGCACAGAGTTCCAGAACTGTCAGACTCCGGTGTGAATAAGCCCCATTCCCCGCCCCCCCGAGCGTTTAATGATATTCACGATTGTGCCCTCTGCAGTGCCCAGAGTGTGGGAGATTCGAGTCTGAACTCCCACTGAAAACACAGTCATGATTTACACCAATTTTCCCGCAAATTCAGCATTTTTGGGAGAATCCCCGACAACTCTCTTTCAGCGTCGACTTTTGCAGATTTTAACAACCTGCTTCATTCACTCCGAGTGAGGGGTCTCACTCCTCCACTTGTCCTTAAACGCCCAGAGTGGGGGACGGAGTGACACAGAGAAGCAGGAGGGGGTTGTTAGGGGTGAGTTGGGGGGAAGAGATGTCACTTCACCCCTCATCAAACATCAAACAAACAAACATGTGACATGAGGAGAATCATTTTCACACAGTGAGTGGTTAGGATCCTGTTTGGGCTGCCACCATGACTGTGCTGTCCAGACCGCCAGATTATCTGGTCATTATCAGATTGCTATTTGTGGGAGCTTGCTGTGTACAAAATGGCTGCTGTCTCCCTCATGTCACAACAGTGGAGAAACAGAAAGAGTATCTCATTGGCTGTGAAGTGCTTCGGGACACCCAGCGACTATAAAAGTACAGCTTCTCTGATTTTCCAATGGGCCTGGGACTGCATTGTGGCACAATGGTTAACATTGCTGTCTCACAGCACCGCGGGCCCAGGTTTGATTCCCAGCTTGGGTCACTGTCTGTATGGGGTTTGTACATTTTCCCCGTGTCTGCGTGGGTTTCCTCCAGGTGCTCCAGTTTCCTCCCACAGTCCGAGGTTAGGTGCATTGACCTGAACAGGTGCCAGACTGTGGTGACTAGGAGAATTTCACAGTAACTTCATTGCAGTTAGTAATATAAGCCTACTTCTGACACTAGTACATAAACTTTACTTTCTGTCAAGAATTCAGATGATTATTAGTCATGGGGAGATGTGGGACTCGGGGGCAACTAAAGTTTATTTTTTTCTCTTTTTCAGATACACAGAGTTTCAATGAAATGAGAAATACACAAACTGAACTCAGGAGGGGCCTTTCACTGATGCAGACAAACTGTAAGTGTTGTCTGTGAATCAGACATTCAGCAATGTTCTCCATTTGAACGTGTGTTAGTGACTACAGACAGGATTCAATGTTCACCAGGGTCCTTTCCCTTTCTTGGCACTCCTCCCTGCACTCTGACACATAAAACAGTTTACATATAGAGCCTTTAACTGTATGAAGTAAAATGGGTAAGAGGGCTAATCCATGGTTTACAAAGGAAATTAGAGAGAGTTTCTGATCCAAGAAAGAAGCATACAGATTGGCCAAGAAAAATACTAAGTCTGAGGGTTGGGAGCAGTTTAGAATTCAGCAAAGACAGACCAAGGGATTGATTAAGAAGGAGAAAATATGGGACAAAAGTAAGCTTGCAGGGAACATAGATATGTGAAGGGAAAGAGGTTGATGAAGACAAATGAAGGTCCCCTACAGACAGAAACGGGGGAACGTATAACAGCGGACAAAGAAATGGCTCAGCAAGTGAATACATACTTTGGATCTGTCTTCAAAAAGAGGACACAAATCTGATATCAGAAATATTGGAGAATGCAAGATTTACTGCAAGGAAGGAACTGAGGGAGATCAATATTAGTAGAGAAATGATGCTGGGAATATTGATAGGGGGGATTGAAGGTGGATAAATCCCCAGGGCCTGATAATCTACATCCCAGAATACTTAAGGAAATGGCTCTAGAAGTAGTGACTGCATTGATGGTCACCTTCCAGATGCTATAGATTCTGGAACAGTCCCTTCAGATTGGAGGGTAGCTAATGTCTCTCCAATGTTCAAAAAGTGAGGTAGAGAGAAAACGGAATTATAGACCAGTAAGATTAACATCAGTTGTGGGGAAATCTCTCAAATCCATTATCAAGGACTTTATAGCGGTGGCAGGATCAGGCAGAGTCAGCATGGATTTAAGAAGGAAAAATCATGCTTGACAAATCTGTTGGAATTCTTTGAAGATGTAATTACTAGAATTGATGAAGGGGAGCCAGTCAATGTGGTATATTTGGATTTTCAGAAAGTGTTTAACAAAGTGCCGCATAAGAGATTATCGTGCAAGATTAAAGTGAATGGGATTGGGGGAAGTGTATTGAGATGGATAAAAAACTGGGTTGGCAGAGAGGAAAGAAAGAGTAGGAATTAATGGGTGCTTTTCAAATTGTCAGGCAGTAACTAGTTGGGGTTATGATGGGGATAATGTCAGGGGTCATGTCAGGAGTTAAGGTGGGGGGTGCACATCGGCATGAGGAAAGGGACCCATCAAGTGGGCCCTGACACCACAGTGCCAGCTACCCTTGTTGGGGAGGGAGTGGGGGAACATGCTGGCAATGAAGAGGGAGTAGTGATTTTGGTGGGGGGGAGGGAGATGTCTCCCAGTGTACTATGAAATCACAACAGCCGTGTGATAGGGCGCCCAAGCGCTCTGAAGCTGGGCTCACCGGCCTGTTTAAGTCCCTCCCTGACAGCAGGCTCAAAATCCCCAACTCTCCAGAAGAGTGACTGAGTGGGCGGATTGCGGAGCAGAGTGCGCCCAGGAGACTGATGCGGATCACGCCATTATTCTCATCATTATGACAATCGGTCTGTTTTTTGGGGGAGAATTCAGCCAATCCAGTTTGAGTTCGGAGGGGGTACTTCTTTGTGTTCAGTGTTACATGGTGTGGAGCCTGCTATCTCATCAACACAGCTGCAAACGTGCTTGTGCTGCCATCACACAGATATTCAGTCAGATTTGCCACTCCCACACTGAGTTTAACACCAAATTTTCACAGATGAGGATTGATGGTAAGTGTGGAATCTCAACCCCAATGTTCTTCCTGCCTCCAGAATCCAGAAGGTTTTCCGAGGAACAGCTGCTTCTCCAGAGATGACCAATGCTGTCCTTTCGCAAACAACTGCTTCAGATGAAGAAAACTTCCCATTGGGATCATAAAAATCCACTCAGTTTCTGATTCCCCCGAGCACTGTCCCATGATCTATCATGATGTGGGTATGCCGGCGTTGGACTGGCGTAAACACAGTAAAAAGTCTGACAACACCAGGTTTTAGTCCAACCTATTTATTTGATAATATTCTCACAAGCTTTCGAGGGGACAGCCTCTTCGTCAGGTGAATGGAGAGTTCTGGCCTCAGACAGAGCATATAAAGCACAGACAGTTTAGAGATTACTGATTAAAATGCGAATCCTTACACCTAACCTGCTGTTCAAGACCTGAAGTGGCTGACAATGTGAGTGGTAGGAGCACTGATCACAGTTTAAAGAGATGTGTATTGTCTCCAGACAGTACAGTAAGTGAGGTTTTGCAAACCCAGGCAAGTCACGGGGGTTACAGATAGTGCGTGACTTGCCTGGGTTTGCAAAACCTCACTTACTGTACTGTCTGGAGACAATACACATCTCTTTAAACTGTGATCAGTGCTCCTACCACTCACATTGTCAGCCACTTCAGGTCTTGAACAGCAGGTTAGGTGTAAGGATTCGCATTTTAATCAGTAATCTCTAAACTGTCTGTGCTTTATATGCTCTGTCTGAGGCCAGAACTCTCCATTCACCTGACGAAGAGGCTGTCCCCTCGAAAGCTAGTGAGAATATTATCAAATAAATAGGTTGGACTAAAACCTGGTGTTGTCAGACTTTTTACCATGATCTATCCACCAGGCCTGTTCTCTGCATCTGGCTCTCTCCATTCATCCCACTCTGTTCCTTCACTAACCAGGTCTGTGTGGAAGCCACTCGCACATCTCACAGTGCTAGCCCTCTTCATCTCTGAGCTGCAAGCTAGGAACTGCCGAAAGGCCATTCAGCCCCTCAATCTTGTTCCACCTTTCACATTGATCTATGCCTCAACTCTCTCCCCTTATTGGACCAAAACCCTTTTCCACCTTGAGAATTCCATCCAATCTGCAGAAACCATGGCATTTTGGGTTATCCGCTATGCCTGAATTAGCATCTATCAGGTGGGAGAATCCCTCCAGATTTCCCACTGGCGCGGGCACTTAGGAGAATTGCAGCCCATGTTTCATATCGAAGAGTCTTTATTGAGTTACAGAGAAATGGCTGCCTACAGTCAGCCTGCCTCATGGCACAGTCACATTGCCAGGACTACACCACAAACACACTTACTCCCTGGGCAGGACTTTTCAGCTGCACTCACCCCAAAATGGGAAAATCCCATCTGAGGTTAACGGACCTTTGCATCTGCTACAACTTCCATAGTGGGTGGGACCGGAAAAATCTATATCTCTCTCTCTCCCCCTCTGTCTTTCACTCTCTAATTCTCCTCTCTCTCACTCTTTCCTTCTCTCTCCCTCTCTCTCTCTCTCTCTCTGTCTTCTTCCCCTTCCCCATCCATCTGCTCTCTCCCTCTCTCACTCTCTCAGTCCCCCGTCCCTCTCAGTCTGTGCCTCTCCCTCTTTCTCTTTCTCTAACTCTCCCTGCTCCCTCTTTTTCTCTGCTCTTTCCCTCTCTCTGCCTGTCTCTCCATCACTCTCTCTTCACTTTTGTCTTGCCTTCTTCAGTTCCTGTCAGCTCAATTTTTCTGGATTTCTCCTTTCTTTCTTTCTCTCTCTTTCCCCTCTTCCTTTCCTTATTTATAACCGCCCCTTTTCTAAGCTCCTCCTCTCCTAACTTTGCACACACTCTTTCATTCTTGGGATTACACTGTTTCCTTTCCTAGTTCTGGCCTTTGATTTTCTCCCTATTGTCCGCTCTCACATTCTCTCTCTCTCTTTAGTTTGCTCTCCCCATAGCTTCATTTCCTTTTTTTCTCTCTGCCATGCCTTCTTCCTTTACCAGTTTTTCTATCTCCTCCCTTGTCTAATCTGCTGTTTCTTTTTAATTCTCTCTTTTCCTGCTTTGCACCCTCTCACACTTTCTTTCCTTTTCTGATTTCTTCTCGCTCTCTCCTCAGTGACCAGAGGAACTCATTCTGTTCCTTATTCATCCTGTCTAAACATTTTTCAAACCTTTTTGTGATATCCCATCCTGGGTTTGATTAGAGACAATTGTCAGAGAAATCAGCAGGCAGTGAATGTTATATAATTACAAAGCCCAGAATCTTCCGCCTGGAGTCTAAGGGTCAGAACCTCCTATCTGGGGTCAGAGTCCTGTCGTAGGAACAACCTAATTAATTATGCAATCAGGTATTTTGTACCAAATTCCAGGGTTTGATTTGATTTGATTTATTATTGTCACATGTATTAACATACAATGAAAAGTATTGTTTCTTGCGCACTATACAGACAAAGCATACCATTCATAGAGAAGGAAATGAGACTGCAGAATGTAGTGTTACAGTCGTAGCTAGGGTGTAGAGAAAGATCAACTTAATGCAAGGTAGGACCATTCAAAAGTCTGAAGGCAGCAGGGAAGAAGCTGTTCTTGAGTTGGTTGGTACGTGACCCCAGCCTTTTCTATCTTTTTCCCGATGGAAGAAGGTGGAAGAGAGAATGTCCAGGGTGCGTGGATTCCTTATTATGCTGGCTGTTTTTCCGAGGCAATGAGAAATGTAGACAGAGTCAATGGATGGGAGGCTAGTTTGTGTGATGGATTGGGCTACATTCATGATCTTGCGGTCTTGGGCAAAGCAGGAGCCCATACCATGCTGTGATACAACCAGACAGAATGCTTTCTATGGTGCATCTGTAAAAGTTAGAGAGAGTCATAGCTGACATGGCAAATTTCCTTCGTCTTCTGAGAAAGTAGAGGCGTTGGTTGGCTATCTTAATTAAGTGGAGCAGGCTTGATGACAGAGAGTCCACCATGGTACCGGGGCACCGTATTGAAAATAAGCCCAACATTACTGACCCACTATTGAAGAAAGAGGAGGACCTCTTGAAAAGAGAAGATAGATCTCTGGAAGCACTCTGAGGCTGTGAGATGCCCTCCCCCTTCTCAATGACACTGAATCTGTAAGGTCCACCTAATAGATGCTGTCATCCCCATCCCCTTTTCCCCCTCCCACCACTACAGCAGTGTTGCAGGGCCAAGAGCCTCTAGTGGCCTCCATCTCGTAACTCTGCAGGTGACCCCACCACCCCCTGACATTTGCACATCACCTTACTCCTGATGCATTCCGGACTGGTCTTTTTTTTCCCCGCTGGCATCAGGGAGGATACGGGGTGGGTGGAAGATTCTGGCTGGGCCTCTGACAGAATCCCATGAGTCGGATACCAATTGGTTCTAATGAGTCTCCTGATCCACCGGGGGGTGGGGAGGGGGCATGGATGGGAGATCATGTGACTTTTGGGCCTCTCACTGAACTCTGCCCTCCCCTTCCCCCGTCAGCGGTTGAACCCACCGACAGGCATGGGAGAATTCCACCTAAATTTGGCTGTAGACATGGAAGTGAGAGTGATTTTCACTGTAGAGGGAGCTCGGGGGTTGGGGGTGGGGTGGGGGGGGGGGCGCTTAATTCCTCCAGGGACCTTTTATTGACATTGTTGATAAGGGCAGTCTACATGCCTTTAACCTTCCATTTAAAGAAAGGGGAGCCTAGTACTATTATTGCGAGACTATTAACCCAGAAAATCAGGCACCTGGATTCGAATCCCGCTACGGCAGATGGTGGAATTTGAATTGAGTAAAATATATCTGGAATTAAGAATCTACTGATGACCGTGAAACCATTGTCGGAAAAACCCAACTGGGTCACTAGTGTCTTTAGGGAAGGAAATTTGCCGTCCTTACCTGGTCTGGCCTACATGTGACTCCTCAGCCACAGCAATGTGGTTGACTATCAACGGCCCTGGAAGGGTAACTCAGAATGGGCAATAAATACTGGCCCAACCAGCGATACCCATGTCCCATGAATGAATAAAAAAACCGAAACTTCCAACAACCAGATTCCCAGAGCCTAGCCTGCTGTTGGCAAATGGACTTCTGGCCTCCCGCCAAATGAAGTGCCCTCGCCCACTGAGTTTCACGCTGCTTGACGTGACCAGAAGATTCCACTCAGAATCTTCTGGAATGGGTTCTATGAAACAAAAGCTGCCTGAGGTGTAAAGCAGATTTTATCAGAAATTCCATCAAATCCACAGCACAGAATCAGGCCTTTTGGCCCCCAGTGTTCCACACCTCAAGAAGCCCCTGCCAGCCTCCAGCCCTGTCAACTTATCCTTCTATTCCTTCCTTCTTCATGCTTTTCATATCCAACCATTCCCTTCAATCTTCCACTTGTCAGAGTGAGTTCCACACTGAGAGTGGC
Source organism: Carcharhinus amblyrhynchos (assembly GCF_965287045.1). Taxonomy (NCBI): domain Eukaryota; kingdom Metazoa; phylum Chordata; class Chondrichthyes; order Carcharhiniformes; family Carcharhinidae; genus Carcharhinus; species Carcharhinus amblyrhynchos. Next base: position 15,157,904 of record NC_137356.1, read on the forward strand.
TGAAGGCATTTCTCCTGAATTCCCTGTTGGATTTATTAGTAACTTTACTCGAATTTTAGGCCCTAGTTTCCTTGACTAAAGGAAATATCTTCTCTTTGTCTCACTTATCAACTTATCTCTTGGAACAAAGAACAAAGAACAGGAACGGGCCCTTCAGCCCACCATGTGCTGTTATACATGACGCCTTTCTAAACTAAAGAACTTTTGCCTCTACACAGTCCATGTTCTTCTATTCTCTGCCTATTCATGTATCTGTGAAGATGTCTCTTAAACATTGCTGTTGTATCTGCTTCAACCACCTCCCCTGGCAGCGCATTCCAGGCACTTACCCCACTTTGTGTAAAAAACTTGCCTCTCACATCCCCTTTAAACTTTCCCCCTTTTACCTCAAACCTCTGTACCCCAGTAATTGACATTTCCTCCCTGGGGTAGACACTCTGGCTATCCATCCTATTCATGTCTCTCATAATTTTGTAAACCTCTATCACGTCACCCCTTAGTCTCTGACGTTCCAGTGAAAGCAAACCATATTTGTCCAAACTTTCCTCATGGCTAATACCCTCCAGACCAGGCAACATCCTGGAAACCTTTTCTGTACTCTCTCCAAAGCCTCCACGTCCTTCTGATGGTGTGGCGATCAGAGCTGTAAACAATACTGAAAGTATGGCCCAGCTTAAGTTCTATACAGCTGCAACACGACTTGCCAATTTTTTATACTCTAGGCCCAGACTGATGAAGACGAGCGCACCTTCTTGACTACCTTAGCCACTTATCTTAATGTTCTCTAAGAGGTGACATGCCTCCCTCCCCCCACCGCCCCCCCCCCCACCCACATTCTCTTTTGTAGAGAATAGAACCCCATATGCTCAGTCTTTGCTGATAGTTACATAATTTGAGATAATCTTTGCTCTGTCTGCAATCATAGAGTCATAGAAGTTTACAGCATGGAAACAGACCCTTCAGCCCAACTTGACCATGCTGCCCTTCTTTTTAAACCCCTGAGCTAGTCCCAATTGCCCGCATTTGGCCCCTATCCCTCTATACCCATCTTACCCATGTAACTGCCTAAATGCTTTTTTAAAAGCAAGATTGTACCCACCTCTACTACTACCTCTGGCAGCTCGTTCCAGACACTCACCACCCTGTGTGAAAAAATTGTTCCTCTGAACCCTTTTGTATCTCTCCCCTCTCACGTTAAAGTGATGCCCTCTAGTTTTAGACTGCCCTACCTTTGGGAAATGATATTGACTATCTAGCTGATTTAGGCCCTGCATTATCTTATAGACCTCTATAAAGATCGCCCGTAAGGCTCCTATGCTCCAGAGATAAAAGTCTCAGTCTATCCAGCCGCTCCTCTTAACTCAAACCATCAGTCCCTCAATATGCTTTCCATATATATGATTTACAGAACTGGTCACTATGCTCAAAACAAATCTCATACCAATTTACAAAAACCTTTCTGCTCTTCAATACTGTTCCTCCAGCAATGAATCCAGTTACTTTGCGTTTCTTAATTTATGTTCTATTTTTAGTTATGGGAATATTAGACAGCGTGAGGTACATATTCACTGATCTTGGGACTGAACTTTCCAAGTTGAAGAATGGTAAGCGTTCATGACCATCCGATGGTGGCACAGTGGGTTAGCACTGCTGCTTCACAGTGGCAGGGACCCGGGTTCGATTCCTGGCTCGGGTCACTGTCTGTGTGGAGTTTGTACATTCTCCCCGTGTCTGCATGGGTTTCCTCCAGGTGCTCCGGTCTCCTCCCACAGTCCAAAGATGTGCGGGTTGGGTTGATTGGTCTTGGTAAATTGTCCCTTAGTGTCAGGAGGATTAGCAACGTGAAAACATGGGGTTACGGGGATAGGGACTGGCTGGGGTTGTTGTCAGTGCAGGTTTTGATGGGCTGAAAGGCCTCCTTCAGCACTGTGGGGATTCTATGATTCCATGAGAACGCTGCGTTTCCAAACTCGGAGTGTGGAGCCCCTGGGCTCTGCCTGTCTCATAGCCTGCTCTTCTCAGTAGCTAAACACTCATGCCACATGGGAAGAGATTGGTCAATAGAAGAATGGAACTTGGATGTTGATGTTAGATGTGATTTCACGATTGGGCAGCACTTACTGAACATTCCTGAATGTTGCCAATAGCTGCAAATGAACAAATAACAGGAAATTTAAGATAACCAGAGGCTCACTGATGTTTGTGAGGAAAGATACACATTCATAAATAGGAACCACTCTCTATAAACAAATGGAAGCCTGTTACCCATTGCTTACTCAATGACAACACTTCAGCCAATCAGAAACAACTTTCTGTGCAATGAGCACCCTTTTCTCCAGAGGAGAATAGGGAACCAGATCACCAACAACCTGTCCTGGTCCCCCCATGCCAATGCTATAGTTAAGAAAGCCCACCAACACCTTTACTTCTCCGAAGACTAAGGAAATTTGGTATGTCAGCTATGACTCTCACCAACTTTTACAGATGCACCATAGAAAGCATTCTCTCTGGTTGTATCAGAGTTTGGTATGACTCCTGCTCTGTCCAAGTCCGCAAGAAATTACAGAGTCATGAGTGTAGCCCAATCCATCACACAAACCAGCCTCCCATCCATTGACTCTGTCAACACTTCCTGCTGCCTCGGAAAAGCAGCCAGCATAATTAAGGACCCCGCGCATCCCAGACATTTTCTCTTCCACCTTCTTCCATCGTGTAAAAGATACAAAAGTCTAAGATCACGTACCAAACGACTCAAGAACAGCTTCTTCCCTGCTGCTGTCAGACTTTTGAATGGATCTACCTCGCATTAAGTTGAACTTTTTCTACACCCTAGCTATGACTGTAACATTACACTCTGCACTCTGTCATTACCTTCTGTATGAACAGTATGCTTTGTCTGTGCAAGAAACACTACTTTTCACTGTATAAAGTAAAATATAAAGTTTCTTTGTTAGTCACAAATAGATTTACATTTACTGTGAAAATCCCCTAGTCACCACATGCCAGCGCCTGTTCGGGTACACTGAGAATTTAGCATGGCCAACGCACCCTAATTAGCACGTCTTTCGGACGGTGGGAGGAAACCAGAGGGAATACATGCAGACATGGGGAGAATATGCAAACTCCACACAGACGGCGACCTAAGCCGGGAATTGAACGGGGTCCCTGACGCTGTGAGGCAGCAGCGCTAACCACTGTGCTACCCAACATGTGACAGCAATAAATCAAATTAAATCAAAGTAGATATGAATACAGAGTTCCCTCCCAGAAAATATGTGCTGAAGGGAACCGTGCGTGAAAACAAGGCAGGCGGAAATCTCACATTGCTGGGATAAGCTAGTCTGTAACTACAGAATGTATAACACTGCTGGAAAACTGTGACAGCAGCCTGGGTTACTGTTCTGGGATATTATGTCCTGGAGAAGATAAGCTGGTGGCCGGCTGTTTTGCGTGTTGTGTTTTTTAAACCAAATGATTTGATGAGTTAGACTAATCCAGAGTGCTTCTGTAAGTAAGGATGAGATGGCTGGAGGTGTGACTGAGGCTAGGCGCTAAGGCGATCTCCACACTGAGTTAGGAATCCCAATCAATTCCTAATCACCTCTGATGTCTCTGAGCAACCAGTCGCTCTCACAGTGGTGAGGATGATCCGAGTCAACACAACAAGAGGTTAGAGGTCAGTGAGACTCAGCACGTGGGGAGTTCTTCATACGGCAGAGGAATCAGTGACAGTGGTGGACCATTGGTATGGAACATTCTAGAATATTCCTCTCCATCTGTTGTTTCTTTCATTTCATTTTTAACTGCTCTCTATTTCTTTATTGTCTTTCTTTATTTTTCTTCCCCCCATTTTCCCCCTTTCCTTACCTTTTCTCCCCTTTTTCTCCATTTTTCCTTCCCTCAAATCCCAACTGCCCCCCCCCCCATCACATCTGCTTACCCTCTCATTACAGTTTCTCTGCCGTTTGGCCATTCACACCTTCTGTTCTCTCTATGGGCTGCCATTAACAGCCTTTCCCCTCGTTTTTGTGGCTATGACTCATCTTTCTTTCCCTACTCCTGCAGTATAAATATCTCCCACTTTCTATGCCTTTTAGCTTTGACAAAAGGTCACCTGGACTCGAAAAGTCAGCTTTTTTCTCTCCTTCCAGATGCTGCCAGACCTACTGAGATTTTCCAGCAGTTTCTCTCTTAGTTTCCTCCCCATCCTCTGGCTCCTTTTCCCCATCAGCAGAAATTGCAGAACCATCCTGGAGGCCATGCAGCCCATCACACCTGCACATGGCAACATTCAACATCTCAAAAACTTGATGAGAAATGATCCTTTTTTTCCCCTAGGATCCTGTCTAAATCTTTGCTTCTATTTCAGTTACACAAGCGGTGAGTGAGATGAGAACGTCTCAGTCAGCTAGCGAGGTGGAACTCACACGGATGAACAGTAACAGTGAGTGCTGAAAAAGCTCAAATAGTTCTTTGTATCTCTGTCTCACATTGCACTTTGTACTTTTTCTTCTATTAAGGATTTGGTGCGTCAACTGGGGACAACCTTGCTGTTTCCAGGACAATCTTCCCTTGTGTCTAGAGGGAATTTCTATGCACCATCTCTCACCCTCACTCATTCTTGTCCTTTGGTTAAATATTTCCCTCAGCTTGAATGTCACTCTTCAATTCCAGTTTTGTTCCATCATGATTCATTCACCCCTCTTTTCAACCTTGTCATCTCTTGCTTGGTAACCCCTTAACTACTCTCTCCTTCAAAGAAAGGGTTGCCTTGATTCTGTGACTGCATCCTTGTTCCAACCCTTCATTGAAAAGTTCCTTTCATTGCTGGTCTTTTGACATTGTCCAAGTTATGACAGTTCATGCAGTTTGAAGCTGATTCTTTGATGTGAACGCGTGTTGTGTGAATGTATTTGTGAAGCATTTTTGTGCTTGTTGGGTCGTTTATTCACTTCAGTCAGACCTAGAGGATTGTGTACAGTTTTGGACTCCATTTCTGAGGAAGAATGTTCTTGCTGTCAAGGGAGTGCAGTGAAAGTTTTCCAGGCTGATTCCGGCTTTACCAGGCTGTGTAGAGTTTGCATGTTCTCCCCATGTCTGCGTGGGTTTCCTCCTGCAATCCAAAGCTGTGCAGGTTGGGTGGATTGGCCATACTAAATTGAGCTTTGGTATCAAGGGGACTAGATAGGGTAAATGCATGGGGTTATGGGGATAGGGCCTGGGTGGGATCATGGTTAGTGTAGACTTGATGGGCCGAATGGCCTCCTTCTGCACTGTGGAGATTCTGTGATTCTATCTTTTGTCTGTGCAAAGGCTTAGTGTGGGACACAGTTGGAATACTCTGACCAAATCTGGGCACCATATATCAGCAAGGACATCCTGGCATTAGAGAGAGCGCAGTGTACATTGATGAGAATTACACCTGAGCAAAATGCTGCAGATTCTGGAATCTGAAACAAAAAAAAGAAAATGCTGAAAAATCACAGCAGGTCTGACAGCGTCTGTGGGGAGAGAATAGAGTGAACTCAAACTGGGAATTCTGCTCCCTGGAATCTAGAAGGGTGAAGATGATTGGATGAAAGTTTTGGGGTTAATGAGGGGAACAGATGGAAGGTTCTGCTGATTGGGAAGTTGCCAACATAGTCTAACAATTAGAGTCAAACTCTAGCAGAGTGAAGTTAGGGAATTCTTTGACATACAAAGGGTGGTCAATATTCGCAACTTATCTCCACAGTTGGCAACTGATGCAACATTAATGGTGTCCAATTGGTAAAAGATAGGTTTTCATTGCTTAAAGATATGAAGGGATATGGGGCTAAGGCAGGAAGAGGGAGTTAGATCACTGATGAACTATGATCTGATTGAATGAGGGAACAGGCTCTAGAGGCTGAATGGCCCTCCTCCTGTTCCTATTGTCAATACTGTACGCCCCCTGCCCCCTCCCTCTCCCTGCCCTTATTTGCATCCTTCCACCATGAAATGAATGTTGCCTCGAGAACCAAAACAAGCTTTTGCCTTTAGTTGCAGGAATGTCGGCGGAAATGAGAAGTTCATTGGCTGATTTGAAGACTGAGCATTCACAGCTGAGGAATGGTAAGTGTCGGTGTCTCCAACTCCAAACCAACAAGGGCCCACTGGCACCAGCTGTTTCTTTTTCCCACTGGCACCAGTTGTTTTTGGTAAGACCACATCAAAGATCAACAGTGGTATCCCACAAGGCTGTGTTCTCAGCCCCTTACTGTCACGTACCAGCCGACTCAAGAACAGCTTCTTCCCTGCTGCCATCAGACTTTTGAATGGACCTGCCTTGCATTAAGTTGATCTTTCTCTACACCCTAGCTATGACTGTCACACTACGTTCTACACTCTTGTTTCCTTCTCTATGAACAGTATGCTTTGTCTGTACAGCACGTACAGTACTAGCCACTGTATATTAATACATATGACAATAATAAATCAAATCAAATCAAATCACAGATGCATTAAGAGAAAGAAACAGAAGGAGTTGCATTGATATTGCATCCTCTCATAGGAACGCAGGAACTCAGGGACACAGAAATTAGGAGCAGAAGTTGGCAAATTCAGCCCTTCGAGCCTGCTCCGCCATTCAATCAGATCACGGCTGATCTCTCCCTGGTCTCAAATCCACCTCCCCACCTGTTCCCCATCTCCCTTTAACCTGTTTATTATCAGGAATATATCCATCTCCTTCCTGAAACCATTCAATGATTCAGACTCCACTGCACTGTGGGGCAGCGAGTTCCACAAATTCCTCACCCTCAGTGAGAAGTAGTTCCTCCTCCTCTCAGTTTTAAATCTACCGCCTCTCAACCCATACCCGTGACCTCTTGTTCCAGGTTGTCCCACAAGGGGAAACATTTGGTCTACATTTACTTTATCAATCCCTTCTAGTATTTTATATACCTTGATCAGACCCCCTCAATCCTTCTAAGCTCCAGTGAGTACAAGCCCAAACTGTTTAATCTCTCCTCACACGTCAACACTTTCATCCCCGGAATCAATCTGGTGAACCTCCTCTGAACTGCCTCCAATGCCACCACATCCTTCCCCAAATAAGAAGTCAAAGCTGGACATGGTATTCCTCGTATGGGGGTGTTGCTGGCCTCACCAACATCCTATACAGTTGCAACAATGCTTCCTGCTTTTTTACATTGCCAATCTCAGATGTACTTTGCCCAGCCAATTAAATACCATAGAACCCTACACTGCAGAAAGAGGCCCTTCGGCCCATTAAGTCTGCACCGACCACAATCCCAGCCAGGCCCTACTCCCATATCCCTACATTGGAAGTCTAATCACAATTGTAATGTAGCTTGACAGAGCAAGATCCCATAAACACCAAACATTCTGTTCTTGGGTTTTTTAGTGATTTGGGCTGAGGGCTGACTATTTTCTGGGATGTTGGAGAGAACAAGATAATGCCAGAGATATTTCACCTCTGTTCTTCGCTGGAATGTCTCATCTGAAAGACAGTCAGTGGGATATTCCGGGCTCACCCAACTCGAGGCTGGAAATTTCCTCCCAAGGTCGACAGGCCTTTAAATGGTCCATTACATTCTCTGTCCCATCCATGACAATTCCGACAGTGGACGGGACTGGAAAATCTACTCCCGTGCCTCCAGCAGTACAGCAACCCTACAGCACCACTCAACATAGATTAGAATATTTAATAGGATTGATTATTTCCATTAGTAACGCTGCAATTATGCAACTAATGCTGCTTTGTGTCCAACTATTGTCCCACGCGAGTAATTTGCAAACATGGTAACCTGCTGAATCCTTATCTCCATTCCAGTTACACAGATGTTCAGAGAAATAAAGAACTCGGAGGGCGATATCAAAATGGAGCTCTCACAGCTACAAAATAAGGGTAAGTGTTAACATGTGATCAGGAAATGTCTTTGAAACATTGTCACATTCTTATCCCTGGCACTCTATCACCTCTCAGCCTGGCATGGTGCTTAGCACTGCTGCCTCACAGTATCAGGGACCCGGGTTTGATTCCTGCCTTGGGTCACTGCATGTTCTCCCCGTGTCTGCATGGGTTTCCTCCGGGTGCTCCGGTTTCCTCCCACAGTCTGAAAGACGTGCTGGTTAGGGTGTATTGGCCATGCTAAATTCTCCCTCAGTGTACCCGAACAGGCGGCGGAGTGTGGCGACTAGGGGATTTTCACAATAACATAATTGCAGCGTTAATGTAAGCCTACTTGTGACACTAATAAATAAACTTTAAAATGTGGAGTCCACAGGTGTCATTGAGGCGTTCCCTGCCCATTGGGCACCACAGGGGCTGGGGTGTATTATTGAGCCTTTTAGTTACATTTTAGTTTGATGTTTTAAGTTTCCTTTACGCTTTGTCTTTTGTTTTTCGGTTGTCCCCCCCTTCCCCTTTAAAGGGGCTGGCCCATTTACTTTGTCCCTCAGTTTATTTGATTTAGTGTCTCGATAATATGCCTTTAAAGATATATTTTAGAAGGTTTTCCAACAGATGCTGGTATTTTGGTTTGTTGCTGTAATATCTCTTGAATTGTTACTGAAACAATGTTACAGACAATATGCTTATTTCAATAAGAACAAAGAACAGTACAGCACAGGAACAGGCCCTTCGGCCCTCCAAGCCTGCACCGATCATGATGCCTGCCTAAACTAAAACCATACGCACTTATGGAGTCCGCATCCTTCCATTCCCATCCTATTCATGTACTTGTCTAGTTCGCCCTTAAATCCTGCTATTGTACCCGCTCCCACCACCTCCCCAGGCAGCGTGTTCCAGACACTCACCACCCTCTGTGTAAAAAACTTGCCACACACATCTCTTTTCCCTATGCACCTTAAACTTATGCCCTTAGTACTTGACTTTTCTACCCTAGATGTGGAGATGCCGGTGTTGGACTGGGGTGGGCACAGTATAAACTGTCACAACACCAGATTAAAATCCAACAGGCTTATTTGGTAGCACGAGCTTTCAGAGTGCTGCTCCTTCATCAGGTCATGCTACCAAATAAACTTACTGTATTTTAACCTGGTGTTTTGAGACTTCTTACTGTTCCTACCCTAGGAAAGATCTTCTGACTATGCACTCTGCCCATGCCACTTATAATCTTATAAACCTCTATCAGGTCATCCTTCAACCTCCATCATTCCAGTGAGAACAAACAAAGTTTTTCCAGCCTCTCCTAATAGTTAGTATCCTCTAGACCAGGCAACATCTTGATGAACCTCTTCTGGACCCTCTCCAAAGCATCCACATCCTTCTGGTAGTGTAACAACCAGAATTGTACACAATATTCTACATAAGCCCTCACTAAGGTTCTGTACAGCTGCAGCATGACCTGCCTATTTTTATACTCAATGTCCTGACCGTTGAAGGTAAGCGTGCCTTGATAGATTGCGGAGAGTTACTTCAAGGGATGACAGTGGATAGGCAATGGCAAACACTCAAGGAACACACAGGGGAACTGCAGCAACTGTTTGTTCCTGTCTGGCACAAAAGCAATATGGGTAAAAGGGCCAATCCATGGCTTACAAAGGAAATTAGAGAGAGTATCCGATCCAAGGAAGAAGCATACAGATTGGCCAAGAAAAATAATAGGTCTGAGTATTGGGAGCAGTTTAGAATTCAGCAAAGATGAACCAAGGGATTGATTAAGAAGGAGAAAATACTGTACAAAAGTAAGCTAGCAGGGAACATAAAGATCGACACTAAGGCTGGAGTTTTATCGGCATGCTAGCCCCGTTTCCAGCGGCGGGTGAGGCTCAGAGAACGGCATTCTCCATTGGCCACAGGCAGATTGTACGACACATGGGCGGATGTGCCGGTCAAATTCCACCCTTAGAGTTTCTATAGATACGTGAAGAGAAAGGGGTTGTTGAAGACAAACGTAGGTCAGGGGAATGTATAATAGGGGACAAAGAAATGGCCGAGTGACTGAATACGTACTTTGGTTCTGACTTCACAAAAGAGGACACAAATCAGACATCAGAAATGTTGGCGAATGCAAGATTTAATGCGAGGGAAGAACTCAGGGAGATCAATATTAGTAGAGAAATGGTGCTGGGAACATTGATGGGATTGAAGGCAGATAAATCCCCAGGGCCTGATAACCTACAATCCAGAATACTAAAGGAAATGGCTCTAGAAATAATGGTTGCATTAATGGTCACCTTCCAGGGTTCTATAGGTTCTGGAACAGTCCCTTCAGGTTGGAGGGTAGCTAATGTCTCTCCAATATTCAAAAAGGAAGTGGAGAGAAAAACAGAGATTTATACACCAGTAAGCTTAACATCGATTGTGAGGAAAATTGAATGGACAGCATGGATTTATGAAGGGGAAATCATGTTTGACAAATCTGTTGGTAATCTTTGAAAATGTAACTAGTAGAATTGACAAGGGGGAGCCAGTCGATGTAGTATATTTGGACTTTCAGAAAGCATTTGACAAAGCCTGACATAAGAGATTATTGTGCAAGATTAAAGTGCATGGTGTGGACACCCCTCCCCCCCCCCCGCCCACTCCCACCCCCACTCCCCAGCACTTGCTACAATCCCCGTGGTAGGCAAGATGGAAAATTCCAGTCCTCAGGGTCTACCAAGATTAGTTTATCCGATTAGCCAAAATGATTGGCACTCAAATCTCTGAGCCCGGGGCACAGAATCCCATACAATGTGAGTTCAGGGAGCTGAGGGTTATTTCGGTAATTCCCATGTTTATTTTCTGTCTTGGAGAGCTTAAAAAATAACAACCAATTCACAGCCGGAAAACAACCTCTTGTTAATGAGACAAAGCAGCCTCATTGGCAAAACAAAAATACAAGAAAGGCAGCAGTTAATAAACATAAAGGAGTGATTGATAGGTCACAGTTCTGGCTGCCAAGACAGCAACTGAGCGATGAAGTGAATGGTGGACATTAATCAGCAAGGACTAATTAGAGAGTCATCCAGCGGTTATGTATAATCTGTAGTTACCCAACTAGAACCCAGCTCAAAACAGTGTCAGAAATTCCCAGAGAGGACAATGAACATCCAATAACAGCTCCACACAGCAGATAAAAGACATTTACGCAAAGAACACTCAGATGTGACTAATGCATCACCAGGATTAGGATTCATGGAGGGGAGAGGCATTTTAAATCCCCCAACCCTGGGGGAAGATGTGGGCTCTGACACAGCTCACAGAGGACACAAACACACACTGCAGACACACAAACTGAGAAGCAAATGTGTGTGAGAATATTCAGTGAAATTTTCCTGCCTCGACTGGCCCCACCTCTCCCTACAGTCACTCCTGAATGTCAGCCCTGTTTCCAGATACTTAGATTTCTTCATGTTCAGAATGTTACCGTTATCCCACTCATTAATATTTCCTAGGTTTTGGGCGGTACGGTGGTACAATGATTAGTACCACTGTCTCATAGCACCAGGGACTTGGGTTTGACTCCAGCTTTGGGTCATTCTCTGTGTGGAGTTTGCATGTTCTCTCCATATCTGTGTCAGTTTCCTCCGAGTGCCCCAGTTTCCTCTCTCACTCCAAAGATCTGTGGGTTAGGTGGATTGGCCATGCTAAATTGCCCCTTAGTGTCCAAAGATGTGCAGGTTAGATGGATTGGCCATTACAGGGTGCAGGGAAAGATAATTTAATGCAAGGTAGGTCCGCTCAAAAGCCTGATGGCAAGAGGGAAAAGGCTGTTCTTGAGCCGATTGGCCCATGACCTCAGACTTTTATATCTTTCTCCCGACAGAAGAAGGTAGAAGAGAGTATGTTAGGGGTGCATGGGGTCCTTAATTACGCTGGCTGCTTTTCTGAGGCAGCAGGAAGTGTAGACAGAATCAATGGATGGGAGGCTGGTTTGCGTGATGGATTGGGCTACATTCATGACCTTTTGTAGTTCCTTGCTGTCTTGGGCAGAGCAGGAGCCATATCAAGCTGTGATACTGAATGCTTTCTATGGTACATCTGTAAAAGTTGGTGAGAGTCGTAGCTGACATGTCAAATTTCCTTAGTGTCCTGAGAAAGTGGAGGTGCTGGTGGGCTTTCTTAACTATAGTGTTGACATGGGGGGACCAGGACAGGTTGTTGGTGATCTTAACACCTAAAAACTCTCGACCCTTGCTACTTTGCCCCCATTGATGTAGACAGGGACATGTTCTCCTTAACACTTCCTGAAGTCGTTGAACTTCAGAGAGAAGCCAGCAAGGTAATTAAATCACAGGTCTTCCCGTCAGCTAATGAACATGAATAATACTTTATCTTAAATAACCTGGCCAATTACTGGAGCCGTCGCAGCCTACAACATGCAACCCAGCAATGAATCTAACATCCCCGCCAACCAATCCTCATGAATTTTAGATTAAATCTTCATCCAGACGAGAATAGCCCAGTTTCTAAAGCACAATGAAGACATTGGGTTCTATACAGCGGTGTGTTTCACCTAACCCTAATGCATCTCATAAGTAGCAGTCAAGAGACATTAACCCTAACCTTGACCCTTGTCCTAACCCTCACATGGGAACCTATTAGAAGGGTCGAACTAATCCGTTCGGAGAAGTACAAACTCCTGAAACAAAAATGTAAATCTAACTTTTCAAGCAGGATATAAAATTTGGGGCACGCTGTCCACATGGTGACTCTGTACAATTCACAGGTCGGCCTAGGAAAGCTGCAAATCTTTAACTATTCAATCACCAGTAACAATGGGAGAAACCTGGACGCAGGATAGGTTGCCACAACTAACAAAAATGAAAATGTCTTTACTCCCTGAATCGCATTGGGCAATGGAAAAAATCCTGGACACAAGGTAACCCACCATCACTGACGAAAGAAACTCTCCGAAGAAGGGCAACAACAAGCCCCCCCAACCCCGTATCACTTTCTGTACTGTAGATTCTATCTACCGGAACACAAAACCTTCACAGCCAGGAAAACCAAAAAGGAACTCTCCAACAACACACACACAACTTTGACATCCATCCCAACCCCCAGAAACACAAAAACCTCCCACCCCAACACGCACACACGCCACCTCGACCAACAATCTCCCCCCTACCATCTAAAATATGGCAGAACCAGTCTATTACCCTGTTTTCCTTACCCCACCCACTCATTCTCCCCCCCCCACCAAATGATAGTACCCTCCCCCTCCACAAGAAAAAAATAACATGAGTAGTAATAATCTAAATAAAGGAAAAGGCCGAGGAAACAAGAAGACAAGAAGCCACAATGTAAAGGTGCGTATCACGCGGCCCACAACGGTTGGCCATGGGCCGAAAGCAAAGTGGCAGAGTTTGAAGAAAAGGGAACAAATCCTTTCTCTGTCCGACCCCAAAAAACCTTGCCCACACCCTAAGCCCAAACCCCTAACCTCTCCCTGAACCAAAGCCCAAACCTAAGCTGAACCCCACCCCCTTCCAAACCCGGGCACTGTCCTGATCAACAATCATGCCCCCTGTGTCCCACCATTACAGTTGGGTTAGAGGCTACATTAACTTGCTCACCCTGAGCACAGATGTTAGTGACAGGCTGGGCCAGATCCCAGATCTCACTCCCAGATTGGTTTTGACTGAGGTGGCAAAACAATCCAACCTGTGGAAGGACAGCCTTGGTAAGCTAGAGCAAGCGAGGGAAACACTGAACTGTAACACAGGTTCTGGAACACTACTGCTCTGTCTTTCAGACACAGGTGTGTTCACGAGGTGTGGAACAGATCGCCAGCTCATGTTGGCTCCTTGTTCTGAGCTCTTTCATGTTCATTATTTCCAATATTATTTCATTCTTTTTTGGGATATGGGTGGACCAGCATTTGTTGTCCATCCTTAATTGCCCTTAAACTGTAAGAAGTTTCACAACACCAGGTTAAAGTCCAGCAGGTTTACTTGGTATCATGAGCTTTTGGAGCAGTGACTCCACTCACCTGATGAAGGAGCAGTGATCCGAAAGCTCGTGGTTCCAAATAAACCTGTTGGATTTTAACCTGGTGTTGTGAGACTTCTTACTGTGCCCACCCCAGTCCAACACCGGCATCTCCACATCATGCCCTTGAACTGAGTGTCTCGCTTGGTCAATTCAGAGGGCAATTAAGATTCAACCGTGTTGCTGCGGGTCCGGAGTCACATGTTGACCAGACTGGGTAAGGGCACAGATTTCCCTCCCTAAAGGACATTAGTGAACAATATAGGTTTTTCCGACAATTGATCATAGTTGTCATGGTCACCACCACTGAGACCAGCTTTCAATTCCAGATTTATTCATTGACGGCATGGTGGCGCAGTGGTTAGCACTGCTGCGTCTCAGCACCAGGGACTCAAGTTCAATCCCCAGCTTGAGTCATTGTCTGTGTGGAGTTTGCACGTTCTTCCCGTGTCCACATGGGTTTCCTCCAGGTGCTCCAGTTTCCTCCCACAGTCTGAAAGTCGTGCTGGTTAGGGTGCATTGATCCGAACAGGCATCAGGGTATGGTGACCAGGGGAAATTGCACAGTAACTTCATTGCAATGTTAATGTAAACCTTACTTGTGACTAACAAATAAATTTTACTTTGAATTGAAATTCCAACAGTTGCCATTCTGGGATTTGAACCTATGTCCTCCAGGGCCTCTGGATCACTAGTCCAGTGGGTTTACCATTGACAGAGTAATACCTGGTACATAGGAAGATGGTTATGGTTGTGGGGGATCAGTCATCTCAGCTCCAGGACATCTCTGCAGGAGTCGCTCAGAGTTAGTGTCCTAGGCCCGACCATCTTCAGCTGCTTCATCAATGACCTTCCCTCCATCATAAGGTCAGACGTGGGGATGTTCGCTGATGTTTGCACAATGTTCAGCACCATTCACGACTCCTCAGATACTAAAGCAGTGCGTGTCCAAATTCAATATGCTCAAGGCTGAGCTTTTTAATCAGTAAGGGAATGGAGGGTTATGAGGATAAGGCAGGAAAGTGGAGTTGAGGATTAGCACATCATATCATGGCTTCATCGAATGGTGGAGCAGACTCGATGGGCCGAATGGCCCACTTCTGCTCCTGCCTCTGATGGTAGCAAAACCTAGACAATATCTGGGTTTGGAGTGACAAGCGGTAAGTAACATTCACACGACACAAGTACCAGGCACTGACCATCTCCAACAAGGGAGGGTCTAACTATCACCCTTTGACATTCACTGGTCATTATCAGAGTGTTATCACACCATAGAGAATGATCACAGCACAGTGATCGCACGGCACAAACATTATCACAGGAAATAACTTTTCGCTCCTCTCTCAGTTACAGCCGTTTTGGAGGAAGTGCGAATCTCACACGGCGACATTGTGACACAACTTTCACAGCTGAACAACAGTAAGTTTGGGTGGGGGAAGGTCTCGGAATGTCTATCAGCAAGAGACTCAGACAGAGGTTTGACAGGCGAGGTGTCTAACAGAGAGAGAGAGAGGGAGAGAGAGAGAGAAAAAAATCCAGCGGAGAATATAATCAGCAGAGAGTGTCACAGCTGGAGTGAATGCAATGAGGGGAAATTCCAACTCACAGCATCACAGAATTGTTACACAGAAGGAGGCCATTCGGCCCATCGTGTCTGCACTGGCTCTCCAAATGAGCATCATGACTTAGTGTCATTTCCCCGGCCTTTCCCCATATCCCTGAACAATGTTTCTATTCAGATAGTCATCTAATTCCCTCCTGAATTCATCGATTGAACCTGCCTCCCCCACACTTCCAGGCAGCGCATCCCAGACCCTAACCACTCACTGGGTCAAAGAGTCTTTCTCACATTGCATTTGTTTCTTTGGTAAATCACTTTCAATCTGTGCACTCTCGTTCTCGATGCTTTTCCAAGTGGGAACAGTTTCTCCCTGTCTACTCGGTCCAGCCCCCTCATGATTTTGAACATCTCTATCAAATCTCCTCTTAGCCTTTCTCTCCAAGAACAGTCCCAATCTCTCCAATCGATCCTCATCCCTGGAACCAATCTTGTGGGAGAGTCTAACCAGGAGAGAGATTAGCAAGGAGGAAGAATAATGAGGGGAGAGTTGAATGTGGGGAGGGTGTAATGGGGGCAGGGTGTAACAGGAGGAGGGTGCAATTGGGGGAAGGTGAAATGGGGGAGAGTGTAAAGGAGGGAGGTGTAATGGGGGAGGGTGTAACAGGGAAGGTTTAATGGGTGGAGGGTGTAACGGGGAGAGTGTAATGGGGAGGGTGAAATGGGGATAGAGTGTAATGGGGAGGGTGTAACAGGGAGGTTGTAACAGGTAAGGTGTAATGGGGAGGGTATAATAGGGAAGGATGTAATGGGGCAGGGTTCAATGGGGAAGGTGTAACGGGGAGGGTGTAACAGGGGAGGGTGTAATGGGGAAGGTGTAACGGGGGAGGGTGTGACGGAGAGGGTATAACGGGGAGGGTGTAACAAGAGGAGGGTGTAATGGGAAGGGCATAACAGGGGAGGGTGTAACAGGGAGGGTGTTTTGGGTAGGGTGTAATGGGGAGGGTGTAATGGGGAGGGTATAATGGGGGAGAGTATAACGGGGATGGTGTAACGGGGCAGGGTTTAATGGAGAGGGTATAACGGGGGGGAGATGTAACTGGGAGGGTGTAATGGGGAGGGTGTAACAGGGCAGGGTTTAACGGGGAGGGTGTAACAGGGAGGGTGTAACAGGGAGGGTGTAACGGGGAGGGTGTAACGGGGAGGGTGTAATGGGGGAGGATGTAATGGGGGATGGTGTAACAGGGCAGGGTGTAACGGGGTGGGTGTAATGGGGCAGGGTGTAACGGGAGGATGTAACAGGGGAGGGTGTAGTAGGTGGGATGAGTGTAAAAGATACAAATAATCCACAACAGTCAATTTGAAAAATTACAATGAAATGTGAGTCTTTGAAATTATCTTAGAATCCCTATAGTGCAGAAAGAGGCCACTTGGCCCTTCGAGTCTGCACTGACCACAATCCCACACAGGCCCTATCCCTGTAACCCCACATATTTATCCTGCTAATACTCCTGACACTAAGGTGCAATTTAGCATGGCCAATCCTTGTAACCAACACATCTTTCGGAGTGTGGGAGGAAATCCACACAGACACGGGGAGAATGTGCAAACTCCACATAGACAGTGACCCGAGGCTGGAATTGAACCTGGGTCCCTGCCGCTGTGTCACCACGCCACCCTTCAAAATTCCAATGGATAAAAACCTAACCTGTCCAACCTTTCCTCGTAAGACAACCCGCCATTCCTGGTGCTAGTCATTGAAACAAGAGTCTTCCAAAACCTGTAATGATGTGATTGTCATTTGTTTAGTTGAAAGGACGTTCTGAGACGCAGCACAGAAACATTCTAGTGTTGAAGCTGGAACATATGTCGACTTAATAGAAGTTTATAAGATGATGAGAGGGATTGTTAGAGTGGACGTGTAGAGGCTATTTCCTCGGGTGGATGTAGCTGTTACTAGGGGGCATAACTATAAGGTTCATGGTGGGAGATACAGGAGGGATGTCCGAGGTAGATTCTTCACACTCAGAGAGTGGTTGGGGTGTGGAATGCACTGCCTGCTGTGATAGTGGAGTCAGACACTTTAGGAACTTTCAAGCGATTATTGGATAGGCACATGGAGCACACCAGAATGATAGGGAGTGGGATAGCTTGATCTTGGGATTGGGCATAGCTGGGCACAGCATTGAGGGCTGAAGGGCCTGTACTGTGCTGTACTGTTCTATGTTCTATGTCGACCGAGAATGAGTTAAAGCTTTGCCTCTGTCTCTCAGTTACACAGATCGTCAGTGAGATACAGAACTTCCAGCTTCTTCTGCAGAACCAGCTTACACAGATGAGAAGTAAAAGTAAGTCTGGGGAGATGGTCATGCAGGTGATTCTGTTGGCCGTACAGGTCAGTATAACCCAACTAGAGCACTCTGAGCCAGTTAGCTCTGTCACTGACCACCACACTGCTGCTATAACCCAATGCAGGAAAGATTTGATTTATTATTGTCACATGTATTAACATACAGTGAAAGGTATTGTTTCTTACACGCTACACAGACAAAGCATACTGTACATAGAGAAGGAAAGGAGAGATTGCAGAGTGTAGTGTGACAGTCATAGCTAGGGTGTAGAGAAAGATCAACTTAATGCAAGATAGGTCCATTCAATAGTCTGACACAGCAGGAAAGAAGCTGTTCTTAAATCATTTGGTACGTGACCTCAGACTTGTATCTTTTCACAACAAAAGAAGGTGGAAGAGAGAATGTCTGGGATGTGAGGGGTCCTTAATTATGCTGGCTGCTTTGCCAAGGCAGTGGGAAATGTAGACAGTATTGTCTTTTGGCATCTTTGATGGATCTCCTAAGATGGTATCTGGGAGAGTAGGTGAGAGAAACCTTCCACTGACTGGAGGGCGGGAAGTTTTAGATAATTGGCAACAAGATGAAAGGGGAACAGGGATGAGGAGATTGTTCTTTAACACGGCAGCTTATTCTGATCTGGAATGACTAGCCTGAACAGGTGCTGGACATAGGATCAGCAGCACCAATCACATGCCAGTTGGTCTGATGTTTGACAAGGAAATGGTTGTCGGGTTCTAGAGAAAGAAAGAGGAAAGTGAGACAATCCATCCCACTGGGAGAATCCACTGGGAACCTCCCCCCCACTGGGAGAGCCAATGGGAAACTTCCCCCCACTGGGAGAGTCCAATGCGAACCTCTCCTCTACTGGGAGAGACCACTGGGAACGTCCCCCACACTGGGAGAGGCCACTGGGAACCTCCGCCCCACTGGGAGAGTCCAATAGGAATCTCTCCCCACTGAGAGAGTCCACTGGGAACCTCCCCTGCACTAGGAGAGACCACTGGGAATCTCCCCCCCTCTGGGAGAGTCCAATAGGAGCCTCTCCCCACTCAGAGGGTCCACTGGGGACCTCCCCCCTACTGGGAGAGACCACTGGGAACCTCCCCCCACTGGGAACCTCCCGCCACTGGGAGAGTCCACTGGGAAAATTCCCCCCTATTGGGAAAGACCACTGGGAGCATCCCCCCACTGGGAGAACCAATGGGAACCTTCCTCCACTGGGACAGTCCACTGGGAACCACCCCCCACTACTGGGACAGTCCACCTGGAACCACCTCCCCCCCTCCACCCCAACTGGGAGAATCCATTGGGAAAGTCAACTGGACCTTCAAATACACACCACACACTCAAACATACATACAGTCTTACATGCTCACACATGCAACCACAGACACACACACTCATGCACACACCCATACAAACACACACAGAGTGGGTTGGGTGAATTACACACTCAAACACAAATGTACACATACTTGTGCACACACAGACTCACTCTCTCACACACAAACACAGCGGACTGGGTGAATCACCCTATTTGCCTTCCAGTGAGAGTCTGGAACCAATCACTGGATTTGAATTTGCTCCAGTTTATTTTACCAAAGTGAATTTGATGCCAAGCTGTAAACTGCGTCACGAAAGCGGCCCAGGGCCTGATATCCCGTTTCCCTCTCAGTTACTAGGATGTCCGAGGATGCTAGAAACTCGCAGGCTGATTTTCGGATGAAGGTGCCGCAGATGAAGAACAACAGTAAGTATTTCAGAAACAATTAGGACAGTAGAGGATTGTCAATGCAGTCAATGCCAGTGGGAGTTTTCCAATAGCTTATGCCATTTGCCCCGCTGCCAGCGAGAACGGAGAATGTGGCACTCAGCCAAGTCTCCATGTCCTGCAGCGGGACTGGAGAATCCCAGCCACAGTTGGAGTTCTCTGATGCCTGCCCTCTTGCTAAAACAGGTTCAGCAACAAGAATGGTCAACTCATTCTTGCACTTAACCCAGCCAAGAAATCAACAGATTCAAAAATTCCAAACCATTAATAAAACAGCTTCTGAATATTGCAGAAAACTGACTGAGAAAGTAACAGGTACAATCATAGCACTTCTCCTGAGTAACAACGCGGAATATTCTGCACAGTTTGGGCTTCCTTACTTGATGAAGGATGTAGTTGAATTGGAAGTGGTTCAGAGGAGGTTCACTGGATTGATTCCAGAGATGAAGGGTTTCTCTTAGGAAGAGGGCCCTATTTTACCATTTTGATTCTAAGTACTGAGTGGACTTGAACTGGGAGTGTTTCAGACGCGACCCATATGCACTCTGCCTGTAAAAATATCAGTGAGCCTGAATCGCGCTGCACAAGCCTGTGGGTGGAGCTTAACACGCCCGAAACGCTGCAGCTCCGATCGGCGCAAAAAAAAGTATATTGCTCCCCTGCTACATCCCTCCCGGGCCAGATAATGCCTCCCTGTGGCCCCAACCTAAGTTGCCCCGCTTCCTCACCATTACTGACTCCCTTATTCCCCCACCCCATCCACCACCCACACTAATCGCGGGGCTCTCCCCCACTTACCCCCTCTCCCCCCTGCCACTGATCTCAGGCAGAGGAGCAGCGGACTCCCCCACCCTCCCCCACTCACCTCAAGCCGAGTGTGGCAGCCAACCCACCTCCTCCCTTGGCCTCCCCCCCTCAGCCATCGGACACTCGGCACTTACGTCCTCGCTAACCCTCACTGACACCCGAATCGGACTTGTAGAGCACATCTGTTTTGCATCGAATTTGGATGGGCAAACACGGTGGTGAAGTAAATTTGGGCAGGCAGCTAGTTAAGTCAATTTAAATGCATGCAAATACATTTAGATGGCTGTTGCACCCATTTTGGGTGTGGTCCTGATCGCAGCCATTTTCAGGCCTTGGTAAAGGGGGAGCTGGTGCAGAGGTGGGCGCAGATTGCACTATTCACCTCACTTTACCACGTTTTCACACCCAAAACAGGTGCAACATGATAGTAAAATCGGGCCCTTAGAGTTGTAGAGGTTTACAGCATGGAAACAGGCCCTTCAGCCCAACCTGTCCATGCTGCCCAGTTTTTGCTACTAAATGAATCCCAATTGCCTATGTTTGGCCTGTATCCCTCTATATCAATCCTACCCATGTAACTGTCTAAACGCTTTTTAAAAGATAAAATTGTACCTGTCTCTACTATTAGGTCTGGCAGCTCAGTCCAGACACTCACCACCTCTGTGTGAAAAAAATTGCCCCTCTGGACACTTTTGTATCTCTTGCCTCTCACCTTAAACCTATGCCCTCTAGTTTTAGACTCCCCTACCTTTGGGAAAAGATATTGACTATCTTGCTGATCTATGCCCCTCATTATTTTATAGACTTCTATAAGATCACCCCTCAACCTCCTACACTCCAGAGAAAAAAGCCACAGTCTATCCAGCCTCTCCTTTATAACTCAAACCATCAAGTCCCAGTAGCATCCTAGTAAATGTTTGAGATATTGAGAGGACTGCCCAATCTTTGAAAGGTTGAACATTTTAGGTCTTTGCTTGCTGGAGTTTAGGAGAATGAGGAGAGATCTAATTGAGGTGTACGAGGTGCTAAAAGGGAATTGACAGGATAGACATGGAGAGGATGTATCCCTTTGTTGGACATTCTAACAAGGACATAGTTTTAGGATAAAGAATGGCAGATTTAAAACAAATGAGGAGAAATTATTTCTTTCAAAGGGTGGAGAATCAGTGGAATTCACTACCTCAGAATGCAGTGGATGCCAGGACATTGAGTAAATTCAAGGAGGAGATAGACAGATTATTAATTGGTGATGGGTTTGAAGGGCAATGGGGAACAGGCAGGAAGGTAGATTTGAGGCCAAGATTAGATCAACCATGATGGCATTGAATGGCGAAGTAGGTTCAAGGGGCTGAATGGCCTCCTCCTGCTCCTAGTGCTTACGTAAATCACTCCATGCTCTGACCCCTGTCAATCTCTTCCATTTCATAGAATCCCTACAGTGCAGAAAGAGGACATTTGGCCCATTTTTTTGAGTCTGCACCAACCACAATCCCACTTAGGTCCTATCACCATAACCCCATGCATATAGCCTAGCTAGTTCCTTCTGATACCAAGGGGCAATTTAGCATGGCCAATCCATCTAACTCGCACATCTTTGGAGTGTGGGAGGAAACCAGAGCACCTGGAGGAAACCCACACAGACACCGGGAGAATGTGCAAACTCTGCACAGTGACCCAAGTTGGTAATGGAACCTGGCACTGGGTCCCTGCACTGTGAGGCAGCAGTGTTAACCACTATGCCACCGCTCTAGCTTTGTGTCTCCTCCTGTAGTCTTTGGCCCTCTCTCTCTTCACTACAGAATTGGTGCAGTTTTTAATTGCATTGAAGATTTGATTTGATTTATTGTTGTCATATGTATTAACATACAGTGAAAAGTATTGTTTCATGTGAGCTATACAGACAAAACATACTATTCATAGAGAAGGAAAGGAGAGTGTTACAGTCATAGCTAGGGTGTAGAGAAAGATCAGCTTAACGCGAGGTAGGTTCATTCAAAAGTCTGACAGCAGCAGGGAAGAAGCTGTTCTTGAGTCAGTTGGTACGTGAGCTCAGACTTTTGTATCTTTTTCCCAATGGAAGAAGGTGGAAGAGAGAATGTCTGGGGTATGTGGGGTCCTTAATTATGCTGGCTGCTATTCCAAGGCAGTGGGAAGTGT
Organism: Carcharhinus amblyrhynchos; assembly: GCF_965287045.1. Lineage (NCBI taxonomy): Eukaryota > Metazoa > Chordata > Chondrichthyes > Carcharhiniformes > Carcharhinidae > Carcharhinus > Carcharhinus amblyrhynchos. The sequence goes on from NC_137356.1 coordinate 15,180,475, forward strand.
AGACTGAATCAATGGATGGGAGGCTGGTTTGTGTGATGGATTGGGCTACATTCACGATCTTCTGCAGTTCCTTGTGGTCTTGGGTAGGGCAGGAGCTAGACCAAACCGTGATATAACCAGATATATGGTGCATCTGTAAAAGTTGTTGAGAGTTGTGGTTGACATGCCAAATTTCCTTAGTCTTCTGAGAAAGTAGAGGCGTTGGTGGGGCTTTGTTAACTATAGTGTCAGCATGGGGGGACCAGGGCCGGTTGTTGGTGATCCAGACACCTAAAAACTTGAAGCTCTTGACCCTTTCTACTTTATTCATTGCCTCAATGGTCCCTGCATGTCTCCCCAACATGGAAAACCCAAATTCCCATTACTTTGGTCGAGTCTGTTGATCCCAATTCTTCCAGCTTGATGACTTCCCTTTTTGTCAAGTGCTTCTTCAACGCTTCTTTGTGAAAAATGCATCGGGGTGAACTTTGGCATCTCGCCCGCCATGGAAATCGGAGCGGGCAAGGGGCAGACTGTGGGAAAGCCCGTTGACCTTGGGTGCAATTTTCCGATTTTTGGGTGAAAGTGGCTGGAAAATCCCACCCACTGTGTGTATAACTATTGGAAATCTGGTCATCATATTATAAAAAGGATAATGGAGAAACTGGAGAACATGTAGGGAATATTTACAGGGATGATGCCAGAAATGTGTTTTTATTCGTTCATGGGATGTGGGCTTTGCTGGCAATGCCAGCATTTGTTGTCCATTCCTAATTGCCCTTGAACTGAGTGTCTCCCTTGGCCATTTCAGAGGGCAGTTAAGAGTCAACCACATTGCTGTGGCTCTGGAGTCACATGTAGGCCAGATCAGGTAAGGGGGGTCGGTTTCCTTCCCTAAGGAGCATTAGTGAAACAGATGGGTTTTTCCAACAATTGACAATGGTTTCATGGCCATCAGTACGTTCTATTCCACATTTTTATTGAATCCAAATTTCACTATCTGCCGTGGTGGCATTCGAACCCAGATCCCCAGAACATTATCCTGGGTCTCTGGATTATGAGTCCAATTAAAATGCCACTGCACCATTGCCTCCCCTGAGGGTGGGACATATATCAGAATATATATATATATCATATGTAGAAGGGAGGTCCATGGAGGATGCAACACAGTGACACACTGGTTAGCACTGCTGCCTCACAGCACCAGGGATCTCGGTTCAATTCATTGCCTGCACGTTCTCCCCATGTCTGCATGGGTTTCCTCCCACTGGTTAAGTCCACTGGCCATGCAATACCCGAAAGGAGTGAGGCGACTGGGGGATTTTCACAGTAACTTCATTGCAGTGTTAATGTAAGCCTACCTGCAACAAGATACTAACAAATAAGCTTCAAAGAGGTCTTTAAAATTCATGTTAATTCACACTGGCCTCTCAGCAATGTGAATGGGTAATCTAACACTGGGCAAGACTCTCGGGCGTAAACTTGATACATTTAAATATATTCAAATTGGGATCCTGACATTGAATGCCATTGGTTAGGGGTAGGGATAATTGGAAATCTCAATAGTTTGATTTGATTTATTATTGTCACATGTATTAACATACAGTGAAAAGTATTGTTTCTTGCACACAATACAGACAAAACATACCATTCATAGAGAAGGAAAGGCGAGAGTACAGAATGTAGTGTCATAGCTAGGGTATAGAGAAAGATCAACTTAATGCAAGGTAGGTCCATTCAAAAGTCTGACAGCAGCAGGGAAGAAGCTGTTCCTGAGTCGGTTGGTACGTGACCTCAGACTTTTGTATTTTTTTCCCGACCAGAGAAGGTGGAAGAGAGAATGTCCGGGGTACGTAGGGTCCGTAATTATGCTGGCCGCTTTGCCGAGGCAGTGGGAAGTGTAGACAGAGTCAATGGTCTGGAGGCTGGTTTGCGTGATGGATTGGGCTACGTCCATGACCTTTTGTCGCTTCTTGCGGTCTTGGGTAGAGCAGGAGCCATACCAAGCTGTGATACCACCAGAAAGAATGCTTTCTATGGTGCATCTGTAAAAGTTGTAAAAGTGTAAATAATGTTTTGGAAATCCTGTGGGATTTCCTGATCCTTTACCTCTCCCTCCCGACGCACCCTGAAAATGGGAGTGGAAAATACCCCTCCCAGAGAATTCTGACTGTGGATTGGGATGAGGAAAGATGGGAGGTGGCTTCAAGTGGAGTTTATAAACCCTGCCTCGGATGAATGATCTGTTTTTGTGCCATATATCCTTCGTATTCCAACATTGGTGGTTGTAAAATTCACTGTGAAAACGGTGGTGTTATTTTGCAGTGCTTTAAAAAAAATGCAAATACATAGCCCAAAGTGAAATATCGTTTCAAGAGGCCAGGTAGTAGTGTTGCCAAGACAACAGGCTGTTTTAGAATTTTGCCCATGCAATTTAAACCAGGCACTTGAATAATAGCAGCCTATTAGATTTAAATTAGATGTTTTGATAACCCAAGCAGCAATCCTATTGTGAGGGATGTTGATATGTCACCAGGGTATAAGAGACAGCCCTCAGCTCCAGAGAGAAACAGCAATTTCTCTGTCTCTGTAACAGCTAATAGTGTTTAGATCAAAGACTCACCTGAACAGCAAAGGTACCAAAATAAAAGAGATTCTAAACAAAAGAGAGGAGATTCTGGAAGATGACAAACTGGTTGAAATTTTGAGAATGACTAAAAGATTATATCTTTTTGTTAATGTGTGGGAATTGTATTTATCTAAACAGCATTAGAAGAGTGGTTTATTCAGTTTGTTAATTTAGTTAACCTGTTCATCCTTAGTCAGATAAATAAAGTGTTTGTTGATTTTTACAGAGAGTCTCAGGTAATCATTTTGATTTAACCACTTAAAAGTTGTTGAAGAGCAGATTGTACTATGTCTCACACGCTCTTTAACAGATTATAAAGTGAGGTCCTCCTCTTTGGTTAAGTGTTAGTTCTCAGAGAGGGGATCCACCTCCCCTTTATAACAGTGGTCATGAGGTCCTCATGAAGGCCCCGCCTTCTCAACCTCACCCCGCGCCTGAGGTGTGGTGAGACTCAAGTTAAATCAGCACCAGTCAGCCATTCCCTGCCCACCTCAAAGGGGAACCTGTAGTCACTTGGGACTTTAACTTTACCATGTCACTGGATTGGCAATCCAAAGAATGTGGGTTCGAATCCCCTCATTATAGTTTGAGATTGATTGTTAGTTTTTGTTAAATATCTGGAAATAAAAAGCTGGAGACATTAGAAGTGACCTTGAAGTTTTTGGATAGCCAATTGGTATACCGCCCCTAACATCTGTGTGATTCGAGGCCCAGTGATCAGATTGAATCTTAACTTCAGTCTGAAGTACGAGGCCTCTGCATTGTACTCATCATGAAGACTGCAGTGGTTTGTGAGAATGGGCCGCCACCATCACCTCAAGGGCGACTGGGGAATTTGGGGTGAATATCAATCTTTCCATTGGACATCCATGTCCTAAAAGTAAACTTGAAAAAACATGCTTATCTAGAAACCTAATGGACTCTGGCAACTTGTGGATCAGCCTTGGTAGGGAGAGGAGACCCAAATAAAAGGTGGTACAGTGGTTAGCACTGCTGCCCCACAACGCCAGTGACCCAGGTTCGATTCCCGGCTTGGATCACTGTCTATGCGGAGCCTGCACATTCTCCCCATTTCTGCATGGGTTTCCTCCAGGTGCTCCAGTTTCTCCCACACTCCCAACAGATTGGTTAGGGTGCCTTGGCCACACTAAATTCTCCCTCAGTGTACCCAAACAGGTGCCAGAGTGTGGCGACTAGGAGATTTTCACAGTAACTTTATTGAAAAAAAGTTAGCTTACTTATTAGTCAGCTGTAGGCTTACATTAACACGACAATGAAGTTACTGTGAAAATCCCCTCGTCACCACACAACAGTGCTTGTTTGCGCAATGTTACTGTAAACCTACTTGTGATGCTAATAAATGAACTTAAACTTTAAAAAAAATGAAGGGGCAATTTACCACGGTCAATTCACCTAACCCACATGCTTTTGGACTTTGGGAGGAAACCAGAGCACCCAGAGGAAATATGCACATGCAGGAAATGTGTAGACTCTGCACAGACAGTGACCCAAGCCAAGAATTGAACCCGGGTCCCTGGCACTATGAGGCAGCAGTGCTACCCACTGTGCTTTTCCCATGCTCCCACTGACAGGGAAAGCCAGGAAAACATTAGTGAGTTTGCTTGATTTAATTGGGATCACACTGGCATTAACAGGGAAAATTCTGCCTTAGCAGCCAAGTCCAATTTAACAGTCTCCTCTCCCAGGAACTGGCGGTTTGTCAGGAGGTGCTAGCCAGTAAAGCAGGGCCTTTTATGTCCATTCATTTGAGTCAATGGAAAACTTTAACTTCAGGTGCCAGCACAGTGTTCTCTTGAAATGCTGCCTCTTGCCAGCAATCTGATGATTGAATCAGCTTGCAATTATACAATAAATTACAGTGAAAGGCAATCTTAGAAGTTTACAGAAAACAGAAAGATAAAGGGTCCAATGTTTTCCTAACCGCACTCGCACAGTGAAATGTTCAATCCCGTGCCGTTTGCTGGTCAAAGAATTTCTGCTTCAATTATCAATAAAGTAACAAGACCAGATCATAGAATCCCTACAGTGCAGAAGGAGGCCATTTGGCCCATCGAGCCTGCACTGACCACAATCCCACCCAGGACCTGTCCTATCACCATAACCCCATATATTTACCCTTCTAATCCCTCTGACATTAAGGGGCTATTTAGCTCAGCCAGTCAACCTAACCCGCACATATTTGGACTGTGGAAGGAAACTGGAGAACCCACACAGACATGGGGAGAATGTGCAAACTCTGCACAGACAGTGACCTGTAGCCAGAATTGCACCTGGGTCCATGGCACTGTGGGGCAGCAGTGCTAATCATCCCGCCACTGTGCCACCCAAATTAGCTGCACCCCAGATGGGGCTTGAACCTACAATCCCTGGTTTAGGAGGCCAGTGCCTTATCCATTAGGCCACTGCATGTTCCCATCTGTACAAGGTTTAACTTTTCTTTGCCTCCCTCTCCAAACTGTCTCAGAAACCTCTCAGCCCGTGTCAGAGTGGGTTTCCTCCGGATGCTCTGGTTTTCTACAAAATGCACAGGTTAGGTTGATTGGCCACGTTAAATTGCCCTTTAGTGTCAGGAGATTATACACGGGGATAGGACCTGGGTGGGGTTGTTGTCAGTGTAGGCTCAATGGGCTGAATGGCCCTCTCCTGCATTAGGATTCTATAATTCTATGACTGTATGATTCTATGATTTACCACAAAGATAAAGAGGGTTTTCTTCTCTTCGTGGGTCATCAACATTTGGGACATTCTTATCCAGTGAACAGTACAGGTTATGAATATATCTGACAAAAAAAGGGTGGTGGGAGTTCCAGAACTCACTGTCTGAAAGAGTGGTGGAGGCAGAGGGACCCTCATAATATTTAAGAAGTATTTAGATATGCCCTCGCAATGCCGAGGCATACAAGGCTGCGGGCCAAGTGCTAGACATTGGAATTAGAATAGTTTGGTGGTTTGTCTTTGACTAGCACAGACGCAATGGGCCGAAGGGCCTTTTGTAGACCTCTACAACTGTATGAATAGGAGGGTGAGTTAGAGTCGAGGGTTCTGGAGGGCAGGCAGCAGAGTGGAGTTAAGGCCACATCGGGTCTTACTGAATGGTGGAGTTGGCCAGAGGGGCTGAATGGTCTTGCTGCTGCTCCAAATTCTTATAATCTTTTGAACTCAGTGAATGGTGACACGCTGATATCGACAGTGTGAGTGAATCGCTCGAATGTGCATTGGCTGGAAGTTGCCTCTTCCTTATCCATTTCAGACATTGTGCACAAGCCATTCGAAACTGCGATCAAACCACAACAGGAAAGTGGATTCTGTGTCACAGCATTAACTGGTCTGTTTGTGTGCCTGATCCATGACGGAGAAAGGCTCTGTGACAGATGCTATCCAGATCCCCTCTCCTTCACTGTAAAGTTAGAGAGAGAGCAAGCAGTGAATGTTAATGCAATGAAAAGATATCGATTCAGACGAAAGGAAGGATCAAAGTGGCACAGTGGTTAGCATTGCTGCCTCACAGCGCCAGGGACCCAGGTTCGATTCCCGCCTTGGGTCACTGTCAGTGTGAAGTTTGCACGTTCTCCCCGTATCTGCATGGGTTTCCTCCCGGTGCCCCAGTTTCCTCCCACAGTCTGAAAGGTGTGCTGGTTAGGGTGCATTGACCCGAATAGGCAGTGGAGTGTGGCGGCGAGGGGAATTTCACAGTAACTTCATTGCAGTGTTAATGTAAGCCTTACTTGTGACCAATAAATAAACATTTTCTTTGATCCACTTTGGAGAGGATTATGAGGAACTTTCTGAAGCGATCAAGAGGGGCTCAGCCCTTTCTGTGTATCCCATGTGACTGAAGCCAGCAGAAATGTAAATTGTTGGGGGGGGTGCAGGTGGGGGGTTGTACATTGGGCAGATAATCAGCGTGACCTCACCCCCCCACTACCACCATGCCACCCCTCACCTACCATCTTACCCTCCCCACCCCACCCCCACCCCAACCTCACTCCATCTAGTTAAACTGCAAGTCCCATCCCATTTCGTTTGGAGAAACTGAGAAAAAGACTGATGCAGGTTTCCAGAATAAAGAATCTTGGCTGAGTCACCTCTGAGTCACAACACTCAGAGTCAAACTCCAACATCTGAAGGAGAAAAAGGTGACTCAGAATTTTCAATTCCCCTTTTTTAAAAAAAGTACCAGAAAGACTGGAGTTTTGCTTTACTGACTAGTTCGGACAAGTTATTGCTGTTTTTTGTTTTGGCAGGCTGGCACTCCAGTGTGGTACCGAGAGGGGTGCGACACTGTCATGGCTGCTATCTTTAATATACAGTGTTAAACTGAGGCCCCATCTGCTCCCTCAGAGGGTGCCATTTGAGGAGGAGCAGAGCAAATTATTCTTGGTGCCCCAGTTAGTATTTACTCCATCCTAAAAGCGACTGGTTATCTGGATTATTGTCACATTGTTGTTTGTGGGATCTTGCTGTGCGCCGATTGGCTGCCACGTTCCTGACATTGGTATTTCATTGGCTGTAAAGGGCTTTGGGACATCCTGTGACACTGAAAGGCTCTATATAAATGCTTTCCAATACACACACACTACCAGAAGGATGTGGAGGCTTTGGAGAGGGTACAGAAAAGATTTACCAGGATGTTGCCTGGCATGGAGGGCATCAGCCATGAGGAGAGGTTGGAGAAACTTGGCTTGTTCTCACTGGAACGACGGAGGTTGAGGGGCAACCTGATAGAAGCCTACAAGATTCTGAGAGGCATGGACAGAGTGGATAGTCAGAAGCTTTTTCCCAGGCTGGAAGAGTCAATTATTCGGGGAGCACAGGTTTAAGGTGTGAGGGGCAAAGGTTAAAGGAGATGTACAAGGCAAGTTTTTTTTTACACAGAGGATGGTGTGTGCCTAGAACTCGCTATCGGGGGAAGTAGTGGAAGCAGGTACGATAGTGAGTTTTAAGGGGCGTCTGGACAAATATATGAATAGGATGGGAGTAGAAGGATCTGGTCACCAGAAGAGTGAGGGGTTTTTGTTCAGTTGGGCAGCATGGTCGGTGCAGGCTCAGAGGGCCGAAGGGCCTGTTCCTGTGCCGTAATTTTCTTTGTTCTTATTCCAGTGTGTCTAGCAAACAATGCAGACTTGGTAAATTTGCTCCTAATACTTTTTAATATTACATAGAGTTCACAGAGCTAAAGGGGAACTGGTGGATGTAGTGTACCTTAGGTTACTAAGGTGCCACAATCAAAGGTTATAATCAAAGGAAAATAAAGCTCATGGTGTAGGGGCTAACATGTTGACATGGATTGAAGATTTGCTAGCTAACAGGAAACAGAGTTGGCATAAATGGGTCATTTCTTGGTTGGCAGGATGTGATGAGTGCTGAGCCACAGGGATGAGTGCTGGAGCCTCAACTTTGTACAATATATATAAATGACTTGGATGAGGGACCTGAAGGGATGGTTACTAAATTTGCTGACAGCACAAAGATAGGTAGGACAGTAAGCTGTGAAGAGGAAGTAAGGAGACTATAAAAGGAGGTAGATAGGTTAAGTGAGTTGACAAAACTTCAGCAAATGGAATACAACATGGGAAAATGTGAGATTGTCCATTTTGACAGGAAGATAAAACAAAAAGCATGTTATCTAAATGGTGAAAGATTGCAGAGCTCTGAGGTGCAGAGGGATCTGGGTGCTCTAGTGCATGAATCACAAAAGGCTAGCATACAGGTACAGCAATGTTAACAAAATGTTATCATTTATTGTGAGGGGCATTGATTACAAATGCAGGGAGGTTATGTTCAATTGTACAGGGTATTGGTGAGACCACATTTGGGGTACCACGTACAGGATTGGTCTTCTTACTTAAGGAAAGATACAAGTGCGTTAGAAGCGGTTCAGAGAAGGTTTGTGAGACTAACACCAGGAATGGGTGGGTTGTCTTATGAGGAAATGTTGGCGAGGTTAGGTTTGTATCCACTGAAGTTTAGCAGAGTAAGAGGCAAATTTATCAAAAGCTTTAAGCTGCTGAGGTGTGTTGACAGAGTGGGTGTGGAGAGGGTGTTTGATCTTGTGGGGGAATCTAGAACTAGGGGGTCACTGTTTAAAAATAAGGGGGTCGCCCATTTAAGACGGAGATGAGGAGAATTCTTTTCACTCAGAGGGTGGAGAGTTTCTGGAACTCGGATTTTGATAACCGGTGGTGGGGGGGCAGTGCTGTGTGTTGGGGACAGGTTGGGAGAGGACCTTTTATCTTATCAATGTGTAGCGTAAGGCCTGTGCTCACCTTGCGCCCCCAGTGAAGGTGCTGATGATGATTCAAAGCTTGGCCTCCGAGTGTACATGGACACAAGCATCGTCCACACGCTGTACAATGATAGCAGATGGGGACAATCTTGGTTCAGGCCTGCGGGCAGCAGAGGGTGGACAGGTTCCCGTTTGTTCGGTAGATTAACCCCACTACAGTGGGAAGCTTGCTGAGGGTGAAATGGAGCGTTGCAGCATGGAGGATCGAGAAGAGCATGGATATGGCGATGGCCTTGCTAAACTCCAGTCTGAATGTGAATTTGATCTGGAATAGATCCACTAGTCATACTCATGGATTGCATGTCATCGTGTAGACGGCAATGGCCTGGTGGTATTATCGCCAGACTATTAATCCAGAAACTCAGCTAATGTTCTGGGAACTCGGGTTCAAATCCCACACGGCAGATGGTGGAATTTGAATCGGACTAAAACTATCTGGAATTCAGAATCCACTGATAACCATGAAACCATTGTCAGAAAAACCCATCTGGTTCACTAATGTCCTTTACAGAAGGAAATCTGCCATCCTTACCCGGTCTGGCCTACATGTGACTCCAGAGTCACAGCAATATGCCCTCTGAAATGGCCAAGCGAAACATTCAGTTCAAAGGGCAGTCAGGAATGAGCAATAAATCTTGGTCTTGCCAGCGATGCCCACATCACATGAAAGAATAATAAACACTGGCTGTAAATCTCTGACCTCACCTGCAGCTGGGATTCTCCAGTCCCGCTGCAGTGAATGGAGATTTGGCTATCCATTCTTGCTGGCAGCAGTAACAGGGTGAATGAGACTGGAGAATTCTCGCCACTATCCAACATATAAACTCTTCCTGGATCAAAGCCCTTGGCTGTGGATGCACCTCCTGATACCCTCACACAGAAAGTGGAATAGTGACAATGTGGGAGCACTACAGTGATAGTGATTTAACTAAAACCCTCTACACTAGCGAGATAGCAGAGCCCCTCTGGACACTAACAGGACAGTTGTCCAGTGCTGACTGGAGCCATACAGTAAGCCCATGGTGTTGAGGATAGTATATTAGCATGGTTAGAGGATGGGATAACTGATAAGAGGGACATTTTCAGGATAGCTACCTGTAACTAGTGGAGTGCCACAGGGATCAGTGCTGGGGCCACAATTATTCACAATAAATATTAATGACTTCAGTGAGAGGAGTGAATGTATTATTGCCAAGTTTGTGGATGGCACAAAAATAGGTGGGATGTAAATGGTGAGGGTGACACTATGGGTGTGGATTTCTAGCCACTCTTGCCCCAAATGTGGAAAGTCCCACCCTAGGTCAAGGGATCTTTCCAATGACTGCATCGTGCCTGCTACAATTCCCAAGGGGGGCAGAATGGGAAAGGTGCAGCACAGAGGGATCTGGGGGTCCTCCTGCATAAATCACAAAAAGCTAGCTTGTTCAGCAGGTAATAGAGAAGGCAAATGGAACGTTGGCCTTTATTCCAAAGGAAATGGAGTATAGATAAAGGAAGTCTTCCTAAAACCGTACAAAGCACTAGTTAGACCCCACCTGGAATTCTGTGATCTGTCCTGGTCCCCTTATCAAAGGAAAGATACACTGGCATTGGAGACAGTCCAGAGAAGGTTCATTGAGTTGATCCCAGGTAGGGATGGATTCTCTTATGAGGTGAGGTTGCGTAGGTTGGCCCTGTACTCACTGGGGTTTAGAAAAATGAGAGGCAACCTTATTGAGACATATTGGATACTCAGGGGACTTGACAGGGATGATGCTAAGAGGCTGTTTCCCTTTGTGGGACAGTCTCGGACCAAGGGCACCATCCCAAAGGGGGTTTAAGACAGAGGTGAGGAGGAATCTCTTCTCTCCAAGGGGAGTGAATCTGTGGAATTCTTTCCCACAGAGAGCTGTAGAGGCTGAGTCGTTAAGTACGTTCAAAGCTGAGATAGACAGATTTTTCATAAGTAAGGGAATTGAGGGTTGTGAAGATAAGGCGGGAAAGTGGAGTTGAGGATTAGCATAGATGAGTCATGATCTCATTGAATGGTGAAGCAGACTCGATGGGCCAAATGACCTATTTCTACTCCTACACCTGATGCTGCCAATGTGTAAGGCCAGTCTACAGATACAGGCAATGAATTTAAACCACCTTCGTTTTTACAGTAAAACCAACCTGTAAAATTAAATAAAAATAGAAGTAGAATCATGGTCTCGTCCCTTGTGTTTGATGGAAAAGTATTCAGCCCAAAGTTTGGATTGTCTGTCTCAGCTCTCTCTCTATCTTTCAGTCCTCCAGATGTTCAGTGAATTACGAATCTCGCTCGCCAATTTCCGAATGGAGCTTTCACAGATGCAGAGTAACGGTAAAGTTTTGAATGTTGGATTTTCCCCATCAGCCAATTTCCGGCAAATTAAACACTCACTCACATCCAAGGTGGAGTGAGATTCAGTCGAGGTTCTGGGCTTCAGTTCAGCTCTGCTCGTTGGAGATCTCACGTTCAGAGAGTGCCCAGCACAGACAGGACGAGGGAAGCTGTGCCAACCCCATTCCCCATATGAGAATGCTAGCAGTAGACCATTCAGCTCCTAGAGCCTGCTATAATCTGGCATGGCCTTAACTCCGCATTCCTGCTTGTTTCCCATAACCCCTAACTCTGTTAAACTCAACCTTGAATAGATTCAATGACCCAGCCCCCACTGCTCTCCGGGGAAGAAAATACAAACACTATTTTCTTTTTTTAAAGTTTATTTATTTATTAGTCACAAGTAGGCTTACATTAACACTGCAATTAAGTTACTGTGAAGATCTCCCAGTCACCACACTCCTGTTTGGATATACGGCGGGAAAATTTAGTACGGCCAATGCACCCTAACCAGCACGTCTTTCAGATGAAGGAGGAAACCAGATCACCCGGACAAAACCCACGCAGACACGGGGAGGACGTGCAGAGTCGACACAGACAGTGACCCAAACTGGAAAACGAATATGGGTCCCTGGCGCTGTGAGGCAGCAGTGCTAACCGCTATGCCACTGTGCTACCCCAAACAGACCCTCTGAGAGATGAAATTTCTCAGCGTCTCCACCTTGAATGGGAAACCCCCTTATTTTCAAACTGTGCCCCTGAGTTCCATGAGGAGGACTATCCTCACAGCATCCACCCCTGTCAAGCACCTTCCCCCTTAACCGGCCGTCCCCTTCAGAATCCATGGCCAGAATTTTCCGACCACTCGCACCAATAGGATCCTGCTGCAGTTAAGGAGATTTCACTGGGTGCTAAATTTTCCAACCTCATTGCAGCAAGAGCGTGGCATGAACGACTGGTAAGATGGCACCCTATGGACAAAATTTTCCAATCGCACTCACTCTAACACTGGAAAATCCCACCCAAGGTCAAAGGACCACTGCCTATTCGCTACAATTCCCATGGCGGGCGGATCAGGAAAACTCAGCCTGAAATTGGTCAGTAAGTTTACTGATGACACAAAGGTTGGTGGATTTGTGGATAGCGACGAGGATACAGCAGGATATAGATCAGTTGGAGACTTGGGCGGAGAGCTGGCAGATGGAGTTTAATCCGGACAAATGTGAGGTAATGCATTTTGGAAGGTCTAATACAGATAGGAAATATACAGTAAATGGCAGAACACTTAAAAGTATTGATAGCAGAAGGATCTGGGTGTACAGGTACACAACTCACTGAAAGTGGCAATGCAGGTGCAGAAGGTAGTCAAGAAGGCATATGGCATGCTTGCGTTCATCGGCTGGGGCATTGAGTTTAAAAATTCGTAAGTAATGTTGCAGCTTTATAGAATCTTAATGAGGCCGCATTTGGAATATAGTGTTCAATTCTGGTCGCCACACTACCAGAAGGACGTGGAGACTTTGGAGAGGGTACAGAAAAGATTTACCAGGATGTTGCCTGGTATGGAGGGCATTAGCTCTGAGGAGAGGTTAGAGAAACTTGGTTTGTTCTCACTGGAACGACGGAGGTTGAGAGGTGACCTGATAGAAATCTACAAGATTATGAGGGGCATGGACAGAGCGGACAGTCAGAAGCTTTTTTCCAGGGTGGAAGAGTCAAATACTCAGGGGCAAGGTTTAAAGGAGACGTACAAGACAGATATTTTACATAGTGGGTAGTGGATGCCTGGAACCCATTGCCACGGGAGGTAGTGGAAGCAGGTATGATAATAACTTTTAAGGGGTGTCTGAACGACTACATGAATAAGATGGGAATAGAGGGATATGGTGCCCAGAAGAGTAGGGGGTTTTAGTTCAGTCAGGCAGCATGGTCAGTGCAGGCTTGGACGGCTGAAGGGCCTGTTCCTGTGCTGTAATTTTCTTTGTTCTTTGTTCTTATAAGTTTCAGTAAGATCACCTCTCATTCTTTCAAACTCCAATGAGTACAGGCCCCACCTGCTCATGAGGAAGCAACTCTTTGTTCCCCAGATATCAAGCCTGGTGAATCTTCTTTGACCCTAGGCAGCACGGTGGTACAGTGGTTAGCACTGCTGCCTCACAGCACCAGGGACCTGGGCTCAATTCCCGGCTTGGGTCACCATTGTGTGGAGTCTGCACATTCTCCCCATGTCTGTGTGGGTTTCCTCCGGGTGCTCCGGTTTCCCCCCACAGACCAAAGATGTGCGGGTTAGGTGGTTTGGCCAAGCTAAATTGCCCCTTAGAGTCAGGTGGACTGGCTAGGGTAAATGCATGGGGATATGGGAATAGGGCCTGGGTGGTCGGTGCAGACTGCATGGGCCAAATGACCCCCTTCTGAACTATAGGATTCTATGATTTTGTGACCTGTCTCTGATACAGTTATATTTCTCCTTAAATAAGGTGACCAAAACTGCAAACAGAGCTCAACATGTGGTCCCACCAAGGGCCTATCCTGTTCACCTTGGGCTGCTGGAACAAGGGAATCCCTGGAGGTTGGTGGCTTCTGCAGGAATGCAAGATCTGAAAGAGGGCCAGCAGGATAAGTACAGCTGAATGTAGAGTGACCTACCCCATTGCTCACCTGATTGGGGCATTCCTGCCTACTCCTGGAGCACAGCAGGCCAACAAATCCACAGTCAGCTGTTATGTTCTGTGTCCTGACCCCTTGAGGACTATCGCAGCATGCATAGGGACCCCCTGGATTACGTGAATGGTTTTGTTTGCTGGGATGAGATTGGTGTAGTGGTATTGTCACTGGACTAGTGTTCTTAGACTCAGGGCAATACTTTGGGGACCCGAGTTTGAATCCCACCATGGCAGATGGTGAAATTTGAATTCAGTAAAAATCTGGAATTAAAAGTCTAATGATGACTTTTAATGATAATGGAAATACAGGTTCAAAATTCCCTAAAAGTGACATCACAGGTGGATAGGGTTGTAAAGAGTGCTTTTGGTACATTGGCCTTTATAGATGGGAGTATCGAGTATAAAAGTTGAAGTGCTATGGTAAGGTTATATAAGGCATTGGTGAGGCCAAATTTAGAGTATTGTGTACTGTTTTGGTCACCTAGTTACAGGAAGGACGTAAATAAGGTTGAAAGAGTGCAGAGAAGGTTCACGAGGGTGTTGTCGGGACTTGAGAAGCTGAGTTACAGAGAGAGATTGAATAGGTTAGGACTTTATTCCCTGGAGCGTAGAAGAATGAGGGGAGATTTGATAGAGGTGTATAAGATTTTGTTGGGTATAGATAGAGTGAATGCAAGCAGGCTTTTCCCACTGAGGCTAGGGGAGAAAAAAAAACAGATGGCATGGATTAAGGGTGAAAGGAGAAAAGTTTAAAGGGAATATTAGGGGGGTCTTCTTCACGCAGAGAGTGGTGGGAGTGTGGAATGAGCTGCCGGATAAAGTGGTAAATGCGGTCTCACTTTTAACATTTAAGATAAACTTGGATGGGTTCATGGATGAGAGGTGTGTGGAGGGATATGGTTCAAGTGCAGGTCAGTGGGACTAGGCAAAAAATGGTTCGGCACAGACAAGAAGGGCCAAAAGGCCTGTTTCTGAGCTGTAATGTTCTATGATGACCATGAAATTATTGCCGATTGTGACAAAAACCAAAACCGCTGGAGTTTAGGGAAGGAAATCTGCTGTCATTATCCACAGCAATGTGGTTGATTCTGAAATGGGCCAGGAAGCGAGTCATGTGTATTCAACCGCGATGGAGAAAACACAAAGGAATATAACCGTTCAGATCACCCAGCATCGACGCAGGCACCAGGCACAACGGCAAACTCAGCCCTGTATACCCTGCAAAGTCTCTCCTTGCTAACATCTGGGCCAGAATTGGGAGGGCTATATCACAAACTAATCAAGCAACAGCCTGACATAGTCATTCTCACAGAATCAGACCTTACAGATAATCTGCCAGACATGGGCATCGCTACTAGACTGGGACTGCGACAGGTGGTGAGGAAACCAACGAGTTAAAACATACTTGACCTCATCCTTACCAACCTGTCTGCCACAGGTACATCTGTCCATGGCAGTAACTGTAGGAGTGACCACCACACAGAGTCCCATCTTCACATTGAGAATAACCTCCGTCATGTTGTGTGGCACTATCACTCTGCTAAATCAGATTGACTTCGAACCAACCTAGCAGCTCCAGACTGGGCATCCAAGAGGCGCTGTGAGCCATCAGCAGCAGCCGTGTGGCATCAAGGAGCCCTAGAGAAACTGGAATCAATGGGTATCGGGGGAAAACTCACCATTGGTTAGAGTCATACCTGGTACATAGATGATTGTGGTGGCCATATAAATACTGTGGTTACCAGAGCAGGTCAGAGGCTGGGATATCTGTGACGAGTAACTCGCCCCCTGACTCCCCAAAACCTGTCCACCACCTACAAGGCACAAGTAACGGAATACTCCCTTGCCTGGATGGGTGCAGATCCCATAACACTTAAGAAGCTCAACGCCATCCAGGATTGACCCTGCTTGATTGGCAACCCACCCACATTCACTCCCTCCACCACTGACATACAGTGACAGCCGTGTGTACCATCTACAAGATGCACTGCAGCAATTCACCAAGACTCCTTAGGCAGCACCTTCCAAACCCGTGACGTCAACCATCTAGAAGGCCAAGGGCAGCAGATACATGGGGAACATCATCACCTAGAGGTTCCCCTCTGAGTCACTCACCATCCTGACTTGGAAATATATCAGCCGTTCCTTCACTGTCGCTGGGTCAAAATCCGGGAACTTCCTTCCTAACAGCACTGTGGGTGTACCTACACCACATAGAGTGCAGCGGGTTCAAGAAGGCAGATCCCCACCACCTTCTCAAGGGGCAATTAGAGAGGGGTAATAAATGCTGGCCAACCATCCACGACCCATCCTCTAAATGAGTTTTAATAAAGGGAACTGTCTTCTGTTTCAGTTGGACAGCTATTGAACATGGAGAGACAATCACAGTCCAATTTGAAGATGGAACTTTTGCAGATGCACAATAACAGTGAGTCTTTGATGTCATTCGGGTTTCTCATTATCTCAGTTCTCACCATGTCTCTATGGAGTTATCCCAACTCTATGCCATTTCTTTGCCTCTTGCTCTCTGTAAATTGTATGGTTCGACTACAGTACCATTAGAAGGTTATTTGGAGCAGACCACCCACTTTCCGTCTCTTCTGATCCAAGTAGCCCTTCAGTGTTTTAAGTTTATTTATTGCCACAAGTAGGCTTAAATTAACACTGCAGTGAAAAGGGAGAATTTAGCACGGCCAGTGCACGTCTTTCAGACTGTGGGAGGAAACTGGAGCACCCGGAGAAAACCCACACAGACACGGGGAGAACGTGTAGACTCCACATAGACAGTGACCCAAGCCGGGAATCAAACCGGGTCCCTGGCACTGTGAGGCAGCAGTGCTAATCACTGTATCATTGTACCGCCCAAGTAACTAAAGTCCACACAATGCTGCGTGTGGGCAGCTAGTGGTAAAGTCACTGGACTAGTAATCCCAAGGTCCAAGCTAATCCTCTAGGTCACAGGTTCAAATCCCACCACAGCAGCTAGTGGAATTTAAACTCAATTCACAAAATCTGGAATTGAAAGCTAGTCTCAGTAACAGTGACTATAAAATGATCATCAATTGTAAAAACCCATCTGATTCACGAATGTGGTGGCATTGTGGTATTTTCACTGGGCTAGTAATCCAGAGAGCCAGAGGACCTGGGCTCGAATTCCACCATGGCAAATGGTAAAAATTTGAATTCGATAAAAATAAATCTGGAATTAAGAACCTACTGATGACCATGAAACCATTGTCGATTGTTGGAAAAACCCATCTGGTTCTCTAATGTCCTTTAGGGAAGGAAATCTGCCATCCTGACCCGGTCTGGCCTACATGTGACTCCAGAGCCACAGCAATGTGGTTGACTCAGGGATGGGCAATATCTGCTGGCCCAGCCAGCGACACCCATGTCCCATGAACAAATAAAAAAAGGGGAGTAAATCTTGTATTGCTATTGATTTTTATATGATGCATGTTGCTGTGAATTAAATTCTGCCCCCACACTGCTTGCTGCGCCTAGTTGGATAGTAATGAGTTGGATTCTGACATTCGAAGGGATATATGATGAGGTCCACATTTTCTCTGGGCTCCAATGAGTCACGCTGACTTGCAATCGTGATGGTAATTTGTGTGGTCTAATGAGATGGACAGGAAATGAAAGTAGAAATTGAGAGGGCTGAAGCAAGACGACAGTAACCGTTCCACAGGAAATACCCCCCCTTCCTTCCCCGGCCCCCATACTGACAAGGGTAGCACGGTGATGGAGGGAGTGAGTAGGTGGTGGAGTGGGGGAGGAGGGCGGGTGGGTAATGAGCTGAGGGTGGGAGATCCACAGTCTCGGAGAGTAACCAAGTAGTATGATTGGCTGGCAGCTCAGTGCCAGTAGCAACGATGAGCAGATCCTAAACCCTGGGAAGTGCTTTGGGGCGAGGAGGAGGAGGAAGGGGGAGGGGCGGGGGAGTGAGGTCTGGGAGTTAGGGAGAGGATGTGTGGGAGTTTTGATGGAGAGCCCAGAGGGGAGAGATGGGGGGGTGGGTGGAGGTGGAGCGGAGTGACTTTGGGGGAGGGGATGGGTGATGTGGGGAGGGTGCGCATTCGATGAGCAAAGAGGGCTCTCGTAAGCAAGGCACCCTCTCCTTCAGGCCCTAGGCCTGAGCGGGGTCTTTACCAACCTTCTGAAACCTTCCCACCAGTCCCAGAGGGTGGCAAGGCCTGCCCTGAACCTCACCTGGCCCTGTGTCAAGATTGCCAACAGGCTGGGGACAGGTGGGCGAGTGACGGAACCCACCTGGGATATTTTACACTCCCCAACCCCCTCCCCATTACCCCGCTGCCTGTAAACCCAGGCGAGATTCTGTCCTCTGAAGTTACAATCGCTCGACTGATGTTGACTTTTGATTCTAGTTTCACAGATTTTCACTGAAGTTAACGGCTCCCAATCTGGACTGAGCGTGGAGTTCTCACATTGGAAGAGGAATTGTAAGTTCTGAAAGCTGGTGCCCGATGTGTTTGCAATGGGTGCAATATGTTACAAGACCAACAATATCCTTCAGCTCTCCACCCCCCAACCCGTCCCCCACTTCAATCCCCAGTGTGTCAACACGGGAAGTCAGCACAGATTGGCAGTTCTATTTGTTAGACTGGTAGAGCACACTCGTTAACCTGTGATTTCTCTTGTGCTCCAACTTCCTCTCTGGACAACCAATGGGACAACAGAGCATACAAAATTTATGACAGGTTATATAAAACCTTGGTTAGGCCACATTTGGAGTGTCGCATGCAGTTCCGGCCTCTACTCTACCAAGACATGGAAGCTTTGGAGAGAGGGTAAAAAGGATTCACCAGGATGTTGGCTGATCTCGACGGTGTTGACTATGAGGAGAGGCTGAACAAACTAGGATGGTTTTCACTGGAAAGATAAAGGTTGAGGGGGAGACCTGACAGAGATCTTCAAAACTATAAGAGGCACAGACAAGGCGGATGGTCAGAGGATTTTTTCAAGCGTGGAAGTGTCAATTACAAGGGGGCACAGGTTCAGTGTGAGAGGAGGAAGGTTTAGGGAGATGTACGGGCGAAGTTTTTCACGCAGAAAGTGGTGGGTGCCTGAACGTGCTGCCAGAGGACGTGATGGAAGCAGCACATTAACAACATTGAAGAGGCATCTGGATGGGTACATGAATAGGGAGGGAATAGAGGGATTCAGACTGAGTGAGGACAGAAAGTTTTATTTTAGTTTAGTTCAGGCATCATGATTAGCACGGGCTTGGAGGGTGGAAGGGCCTGTTCCTGTGCTATACTTTGTTCTGTTTTTTTCTTAAGTTAAAATTTTATTTATTAGTCACAAGTAGACTCACATTCACACTGTAATGAAGTTCTGTGAAAATCCCCTGGTCGCCACACTTTGGCGCCTGCTCGGGTACACTAAGGGCAACTTAGCATAGCCAATGCACCCTAACCAGCACGTCCCTCGGACTGTGGGAGGTACCCACGCAGACATGGGGAGAATGCGCAAACTCCACACAGACAGTGACTCAAGCCAGGAATCAAACCCAGGTCCCTGGCACTGTGAGGCAGCAGTGCTAAACACTGTGCCAACATGGACTGATAGGACTGATAACTGATATCAGAACATACTGTTTTACACATAGGTCTATGCTGTCACGAACCCTCTCATCTCCCTGTCCTCCACACAATAAACACTAAGCTATGGATGGTGAGGGTGAATTGGGACAAATAGAACTGAGAGGAATAGATTTTTGTTGGGTGGGGGATTTGGAGTCAAAATACAGGTCAGCTGTGATAAATGATGGAATAAACCTGATGGGCAGAATGGTCTTTGCTTGGTCAAATGCCGCAGTGGAAACAAACAATGGCGCTTTATAAAACGGCGCAGGGAAGCTCAAAGCAGCTGGTTATGCAGTGGGTAACACGGTAACACAGTGGTTAGCATGGCTGCCCCACAGCGCCAGGGACCTAGGTTCAATTCTGGCCTTGGATCACTGTCTGTGTGGAACATAAGAACCCTAGCCCTTCGAGCCTGCCCGGCTATTCAGTAAGATCATGGCTGATCTGAAAGTGGTTCAGTTCCACTTACCCGCCTGCTCCCCATCACCCTTAATTCCCTTATTGATCAGAAATCTATCTATCCGTGACTTAAACATATTCAATGAGGTAGTCTCCACTGCTTCAATGGGCAGAGAATTCCAGAGATTCACCACACTCTGAGAGAAGAAGTTCCTTCTCAACTCTGTTAAACTGACTCCCCCTTATTTTGAGGCTGTGTCCTCTAGTTCTTGTTTCCTTTCTAAGTGAAAAGAATCTCTCTGCCTCTACCCTATCTAGCCCCTTCATTATCTTATATGTCTCTATAAGATCACCCCTCAGCCTTCTAAACTCCGAGTACAGGCCCAATCTATTCAATCTCTCTTCGTAAGCTAACCCACTCATCTCCTGCACATTCTCCCTGTGGGTTTTCTCCAGGTCTCTGATTTCATCCCACACTCGCAAAGGTGTGTGGGTTACATTGATTGGCCATGTTAAATTGACCCTAGTGTCAGGGGGATTAGCGGAATAAATCTATGGGGTTATGGGGATAGGGCCTGTGTGGGAGAGTGGTCAGTGTAGGATCAATGGGCCAAATGGCCTCCTTCTGCACTGTAGGGATTCCATGATTCTATCTGCAGATTAAGTTGATTTGCCATGCTAAATTAACTCTACTGTCGGGGTATGTGGCGTTACGGGTATAGGGCCTGTGTGGGATTGTAGTCGGTGTAGGCTCAATGGGCTGAATGGCCTTTGCTGCACTGTAGGGATTCTATGATCTGATGTTTCTACAATTATTCCAGAATAATGGAGGCTGGAGACAAAGGAGAGGATTTGTCGACCTATCCCAAAGGAAGGGAGGATATAAGTTGCGGACTGGGTGAAATATACGCTCATCCCTTGTGTAAGCATTTCTGTCTCTGCAATGCACAAGATTTACCCGGGGAAGGATGACAGAGCTTGTGAGGCCTCCTACATTAATCCAACAATGTCTGAATAAACATCAACAGAAAGTCCTTCAGGGCTGCTCCTTCTCTGGGAGAAATGCTGAAGATGTTTACTGAGAGCAGCCAGAGGAATTTGCTCTGAATGAAAGGGGATGTATTGTTTATAACTACAATTTAGAAAGGAACTGTGCTCAACAACAACTCTCAGCTGAGTGTGTCCCAGATTAACAAAAATGTGGTTGACTCTCAACTGTCCTCAGGCAACTAGGGATGGGCAATAAATGCTGGCCCAGCCAGTGACACTCGTGTCCCATGAATTAATTTTTTTTAAATTGGTCTGTCGCTTGTGGTCACAGCTCCATGAAGCTGTGTGGGTAGGGTGTTGCAGCTACTCTTCCTCCACTAAACATGAAAGCATGTTCACCTTTAAACTGTGAGGGGTCTCCAAAACAATAAAGACAAGTGAGAGGGGCAGAAAGGGCATCATTAGAAGTGTGACAGGGTAGGTCAAAGAAAAGGCCCTTTCCCTACTCATTTCCACATTGACACTGCATCAGGGGCATTCATTCCTGAACTTAAGGCATTGCAGCACTGGAATTCAGTTTATACCATTCGGCCCTCTCAAACAATGCTGTCCATTCTCTGGGTGTATGCTGTGGCTGGATCAGCCCAAACAGGATTTTCCTGGTTGCCTCAGGTGGATAGAAAAATCCCACAACAAAACTCAATGATCAGACTGTTTCCCCAAAAGAACTCAACCCAACACAATGCACAGCACTTTGGCCATGTTTATCTGGAGTTTAACTTTACTAAATAACAGCAGTTGCTTCAGAACATTGATTGCACAGATCTGTTCCAAACATTCCAATGTAATTGGAACTGATTTAAAAGCAAAGCTTTAGTTTTACTCTCCTCTGTTGGTCAATAGCAGTGCTGGATTGGGCTGAGCTGGGATGGATTGGTTGGGGGTGGGGTTGAGTTGGAGTTGGGTTAGGTTTGGGTTGGGGTTGTGGTTCAGTTGGGCCTGGGGCTGGGTTGGGTTGGATTTGGATTGGGTTGAGGTTGGGGTTGGATTGGGTTGGGATTGAGTTGCAGCTGGGTCGGGATTGGGTTGTGTTAGTATAGGGGTTGGGCTGGGTTGGGGTTGGCATTGCATTAGGGTTGCGTTGTGTTGGTCTGGGGCTGGGTTGTGGTTGGGGTTGGTTTGGGACTAGGGTTGAGTTGGGGGTTGGATTGCGGCTGGGTTGGGAAAGGGTTGAGTTGGGGTTGGATTGGGTTAGAGTTGGGTTGAGTTGGGATTGAGTTGCAGCTGGGTTAGTATAGGGGTTGGGCTGGGTTGGGATTGGCGTTGTATTGGGGTTGGGTTGTGTTGGTCTGGGAGTGCGTTGTGGTTGAGGTTGGGTTGGGCTGGGTTGGCATTGGGTTGAGTTGAGGGTTGAGTTGGGGTTGGATTGCAGCTGGGTTGGAAATGGGTTGCTGTTGGGTTAAGTTTGGGCTTTTTGGGGCTGGGGTTGGGTTGGTTTTGGACTGGATTGCATTTGGTTATTGGTCTGTGCTGAACCCAGCTATTCATAATTCAGAACGCTCTGTACTTCTGAGATCCTCAATTTTCCTCCATTTAAATAATTTGCTGCTTTTTTGTGTTAAATTGGACAAATTAACATTTTCCCAGTTTATTCTCCATTTCTCGGATCTTTTCTTACTCATGTAACCAGCTTGTGTCCCTTTTCAAACTCCTTGGGCACAATTGTCGTAGCCATGGAAATTGTAGCAGGCGGGACAGGACCATGTCAAGGTCTATTGTCCTTGGGTGGGATTTCCTGGCTTTGTGGTGAAAATCCCACCCCTCAGCAAATTTAGTAACCATCCTTCCCTTCATCCAGGTCATTGATTTAGTTTGAAATAGTTGATGCCCCAGCACTGGTCCCTGTGGCACTCCACCCATCAACGCTTACCAACCCAAAAAAGACCTATTTATGCCTACTCTGTGCACCCTGTTAGCGACTCAATCCTCTATCCGTGCTGATATGTTACCCTCTGCACCGTGAGCTTATTTTGGATGGTAACATTTGATGTGGCAACTTGTCAAATACCTTCAAGAAGTCTATGTGCAGTACATCCACAAGTTCCTCTTTATTCATGCTGTGTGTTACTTCCTCAGGGAATTCCAATAGATTAGTCTGGTATGTACAGCCAATCAAGTGAGATGCATTCCATCATACTTCTGACTTGTGTCCTGTAGTTGGTGGACAGTGCTTGGGGAGTCAGGAGGGGAGTTACTATCCATAGGGATCCAAGCTTCTGCCCTAGTTTTGATATGGCTGGTCCAGTCCAGTTCCTGGTCAATGGTGACTTTATCATGTTGATGTTAGAGCACTGGGGATGGTAATGCCACTGAATGTCAAGGGGAGGTTCTCCTGTCCATTGGTTCTCTCCCTTGTTGGGCTGGGTTCTCCAAACTTGACCACGGCTGGGATTCTCCTGTTGCTGAGTGCCAAATTCTCTGTGCCCACTGGCAGCAGTGGCAGGGTGCGAATGGCCAGAGAATCACAGCTATTATGTCCAACAGACGTTCTGTGGCAAAATTAATGGTTGCCATTATGAGCAGTGGCACACTGCTGTCTCACAGCACCAGGGATCCGGGTTTGATTCCCGGCTTAGGTCACTTTCTGTGTGGGCTTTTCACATTTTCCCCGTGTCTGTGTGGGTTTCCTCCAGATGCTCCGGTTTCCTCCAACACTCCAAAGGTGTGCAGGTTAGGTGGACTGGCCATGCTAAATTGCCCCTTGATATCTCAAGGAATTAGCAGGGTAAATATGTGGGGTTATGGTGATGGGACCTGGGTGCGATGCTGTATTGGAGAGTCAATACAGTCTCGATGGGCTGAATGATAATTTCAGACTACCAGGATATAATTTTGAGTGGCACGGTGACACAGTGGTCAGCGCTGCTGCCTCACAGCACCAGGGACACAGGTTCAATTCCGGCCTCGGCCACTGTCTGTCTGGAGACTGTACATTCTCCCCGTGTCTGCGTGGGTTTCCTCCGGGTGCTCCGGTTTCCTTCCACTGTCCAAAGATTCGCTGGTTAGATGGATTGGCCATGCTAAAAATTGCCCTTAGTGTCAGGGGGTTAGCTGTGTAAATGTGTGGGGTTATGGGAATAGGGCCTAGGTGGGATTGTGGTTGGTACAGACTCAATAGAAACATAGAAACCCTGCAACGCAGAAGGAAGCCATTCAGTCCATCAAGTCTGCACTGACAACAATCCCACTCAGGCCCTATCCCTGAATTACCATATATTTATCCTGCTAATCCCTTGGACCTATGCATCCCAGGACACTAAGTGGTGATTTATCATGACCAATCAACCTAACCAAACATCTTTGGACTGTGGAAGGAAACGGACCACCAGAGAAAACCCATGCAGACATGGGGAGAATGTGCAAACTCCACACAGACAGTGATCCAAGCCAGGAATCGAACAAGGGTCCCTGGAGCATTGCTAACTATTGTGCTCCCTTGCTGCCCCCAAGGGGCCAAATAGCCTCCTTCCGTACTTAGGGACTCTATGATTCTACGATAAAAGGGGATGCCGTAGGATAATTGTAATGGGAAGCTTAGTTCCTATAAGAGTACAGTAGCAATTAACTAACAATGTGTTAATATAGTACATATCCCTCACCATTGAGTGGGAAGCAACCTTAGTGAGTGACAAAGCCACACCTCAGAAACTCACTGTCTGTCCGACTTTACGCTCTCATAATGAGAGCAGAAAGAAAATGATCAAATATTGTCAGTTAAAGTCCTGTCTCTCTTTCAGTGACACAGATCTTCAATGAGATGAGAAACTCCGATGCTATCATCAAGATGGAACTAATCTACGTGGAGAATAAACGTGAGTGTGACTGATGGAAAAGCATTCCCCAGTCTCAGTCTGAAACGTTTTCCTTGGGTTTTCCCAGGTACTTGGCCCTGTGCAATGATAGAATTGGAAAATAGATTTGGGGCAGTGAGAAGTGTGGGGTCATTCTTTTTAACTTGTCCACAGGATTAAGAAGGCCAGTATTTAATGCCTGCTCTTATAAAGGTGGCAAAGGACTTTCTTCTTGAACCCGTTGCAGTCCCTGTGGTGTAGGTACACCCACAGTGCTGTTAGAGAGGGAGTTCCAGGGTCTTAACCTAGCGACAGGGAAGGAATGGCCGGTATGTTTCCACATATATAGATTCACGGAATTGCTAAGGTGCAGAAGAAGGCCATTTGGCCCTTCATGTCTGCACCAGCTCTCCAAACAAACAACATGACTTGGTGCCATTCTTCTGCCTTTTCCCTGTACTCCTGTATCTTGTTTCTATTCAAATGACAATTGAATGCCTTGATTGAACCTGCCTCCACCACACACCCAGACAGCCCATCCCACACCCCAATCCAAAAAGGAATGGTTTTTCCCCTCTCTGTGTGCCTTCTTGGAGGGAACTTGTAGATGTTGGTAAACTTGTCCTTCTAATGCTTGA
Source organism: Carcharhinus amblyrhynchos (assembly GCF_965287045.1). Taxonomy (NCBI): domain Eukaryota; kingdom Metazoa; phylum Chordata; class Chondrichthyes; order Carcharhiniformes; family Carcharhinidae; genus Carcharhinus; species Carcharhinus amblyrhynchos. The sequence continues at coordinate 15,205,884 of NC_137356.1, forward strand.
TTATCTGAGAATGTGACTGAACATCACAATCATCAGTGAATATCCCCCCCTTCTAACTTCATATTACAGGCAAGGTCATTGTGCTTAGTATTGGCCTGAAGCAATCCTGCAATGTAGGCTTCGAGCCAGCAGTATGATTTCCCCTGATTCTCTTTGACTTCGATCTAACTGGGGCTCCCTTATCCCACACTCAGTCAAATATCGCCTCCATGTCAAAGGTACTCACTCTCAAATTGGCTAGTTTGGGTTTGTCCTTTTGTTTAGACAGAAAATAGAACTTTAGAATCCCTACAGTGCGGAAGTAGGCCATTCAGACCATTGAGCCGCACCGATTCTCCAAAAGAGAATCTTACTCAGGCCCAACCCACCCCCATTTAACATGGCCAATCCATCCAACCTATACGTCTTTCGGACTGTGGGAGGAAACTGGAGCACCCAGAGGAAACCCATGCAGACACAGAGAGAACGTGCAAACTTCCCACAGACAGTCACACAAGGTTGGAATCGAACCTGGGTCCCTATCGCTGTGAGGCGGCAGCATTGCCGCCCCACCAGGGCATTTGTCTAGGTGGTCGGGCTGTGGCTGCGTTGAAACAGCCTGGCTTGAGGCATAGCTAGTTCTGGGCAACAGGTTGGATACCCCATGCCTCAAGAGGCGAGGCAGACTTGCAGGCAGAGCGAGACCAAGATAAGATCTAATTATCCAACCCCGCACCCGGAGACTAAATCTCAGCTTCTGTCTGAGTCAAATAAAGGCAAAATACTGCAGATGCTGAAAATCTGAAACAAAAACAGGCAATGCTGGAAACACACAGCAGGTCTGGCAGCATCTGTGCAGAGAGAAACAGAGTTAATGGTTCAAGTCTGTACGGTTCTTAACTTATTTGTCCCAGTGCTATCACCCTCCCACCCGTCCACCCCACTGGGCCACCTGTCATTTGTTCTTCAGTTTTGCTTTCACTGAGCACTGACCTTCCTTATCCTGTTAACATGTGCTGCTATCTTAGCTTTGTTCCACTATTAGCGGGAGTGGGGAGGTGGAATGGGACATGACCATCATTGGCTGGCCAGCACTTATCGCCCATCCCTAGTTGCCCTTGGGGGGCAGTTGAGAGTCAACCACATCGCTGTGTCACGTGTAGGCCAGACCGGGTAAGAATGGCAGATTTCCTTCCCTAAAGGACATTAATGAGCCAGAAGGGTTTTTCCGGCAATTGGCAATGGTTTCGTGGTCATCAGTAGATTCTTAATTCCAAATAGTTTTCATTGAATTCAAATTCCACCGTATGCTGTGGTGGGATTCAAACCCAGATCCACAGAACATTACCTGAGTTTCTGGATTACCAGTCTAGCAATAATACCACTAGACCATTGCCTTCACCCATTGCAAGCTTCTAACATGTGCTTCCACTCCCAGTTTCTCAGATAGCTGAGGAGGCAAGAAGCTCCCATGCTGATTTCCAGGTGAAGCTCTCACAGCTGAATAGCGGTAAGTGAATGTGGACATGTGATGTTCTTTTCTTCGAAACACAAGCTCATGTGCATTTGAGAAGATTCGGGTATTCTTTCAAAGACTCACTCTGAGACATCCCATGCTCATATCTGTCTCAGTCCAACATTTCAGGAAACCAGCCGACAGTTCACGACCGAGATGGACAGGTTTTTAATCTGTAAGGGAATGGACGGTTACAGGATCATCAGTCATGAGCTCATTGAATGGCAGAGCAGGCTCGATGGGCTGAATGGCCTACTTCTGTTCCTGTGCCCTATGGTCTTTCACACACAAGGCATGTTATTGGGGGGTGAGTGGAGATTTAAATAGAAAGAGAAATGATTTGGGGCTTCACTGTGGAGAGATCAATCTGACCCTCAAACTCTCTCCTGGCCGGGGGCTTTGTCAGATTTATTGGAAAGGTCGTTGCCCTCTGCCCCTCCCTCTCGCTCCTCTGTCCCTCCATTCCTACCCTGACACTCGGAATTTCCACACACTAATTCAGCCCTGGCAAATGACCCAGCATGGAGAGAGTTGCAGCAGCCAATGGGAAGGACCTCCACCGACTGGCTGGAACCTTTAGTTTCTCAGTCAAGGACATGTCGAAATAGGAGGGGGTCCGTACAGAAAGAGCCTGTCAAGAGCCCTCCAGTCAGACCACAGCTGATCTTTGAAATTGTACCCCACTATCCTGCCCTATTCCCATGCTCTGGAATTTCTTTGGAGGTCAAATTTCATGAGCTGAAATATTGAGCACAGTTCCTTCACTCCAAGGGGAGACTTTTCTCCTCTATTCATCTCCATGATTGATTTCCGTTTCTGGGTGAGAATGTGGCTCCTTTCACAGAATCCTGACAACAAGAGGCCATTCAGCCCATCAAGTCTGCACCAACTTATCCCTGTAAGCCTGCACAATTATCATGGTCAGTCCACGTAACCTGCACATCTTTGGACACTGAAGGGCAATTTACCATGGCCAATCCACCTGACCTGCACAGCTATCGACACTAAGGAGCAACTTACCATGGCCGAGCCATCTGACCTTCACATCTTTGGACTGTGGGAGGAAACTGGAGCACCCAGAGGAAACCTGCACGGGAGAACATGCAAACTCCACACAGACAGTGACCCAAGCCGGGAATCGAACCCGGATCCCTGGTGCTGTGAGGCAGCAGTGTTAACCATTGTGCCACCGTGTCTGTCCTTGTTCTCAACTCCTTGTCCTTGTCAACCTCCCTAATATTTGTAGCCGTTTCAATGAGATTACAGGTTAAAAGGAGAGGAGATCCTCTGACAATGCAGCATTCCCTCAGCACTGTTCTGGAGTGTCAGCCTGGATTATGCAGGCAAATCCTGGAATGGAGCTTGAAGCCACATCCCTTTCACCAAGGTGAGGGTGTGTTTCTAGGTTACTGTTTGAAAAAAAAATCTAGGCCAGATTGTGTCACAGAAGTGTCTGAAAATATATCCATGGAAAATGTTAAGACTCAGGCCAAAAACTCCAAGGTATTGTGTGAAATTAGCCTAGATCCTAGGTTTAACATTTGATTTTAGCACAGGTGAGCCTAAGGTGTTTCACTCTGTGTCTAATTAATTCGGAAACTTTAATCAAACAAAGTTTATTTAAGAACACAGAATATGAAAAGAATCAATGTAACATTTACAAATTGCAAGACTTAAACATGACATAGTATAACTTGTAACATCTAGCTACCTCTGTTGTTCCAAGTTAAACATTATCCCACGGACGTATACCCTTATTCATGGAAACATAGAAACTAGAAGCAGGAGGAGGCTATTCAACCCTTCGAGCTTGCTCTGCCATTCATTATGATCATGGCTAATCATCGAATTCAATATACTGACCCCCCCCCTTCCCCCCATATCCCTTGACCCTTTAACCCCAAGAGCTACATCTAATTTTTTGAAATCACACAACGTTTTGGCCTCAATTACTTTCTGTGGGAGTGAATTCCACACATTCGCCAGCCTCTGGGTGAAGAAATTTCTCCTCACCTCAGTTCTAAAAGGTCTACCCCCTTATCCTCAATTCTAGTCACAGTAGCAGACTTTGCACAAAAGCAAATATGCTCACGTGATGTTGGATTTTCAGCTTTGTAACTCCTATGGACTGAAGTCCAAGCCAGTGGTTTTCAGACTCCAGAGAGAGGGAAAAAAACACTGTCATTGTTCCCAACTCCCAGCAGCTTCTAAAACTGGGATGCTCCATGAAAAATACCTTTCCCAACTGTATGACCTGACTTGTCAATCATCCCCAATCAAGCTCAACTCCAATCCCAGGGGAACACTAAAACCACAAAACAGTGCATTAGTTCACATTAAAACAACTACAATGTCAATCATACTGCCTCAATAACAATAAAGGACACCGGCTACAGATAACACAGTGCCGACAAAATGCCAGGGACTGTTAAAACATCCTGCGGAGAAGCATGACTCAAATCCATGTCTTAAAGTTCTGGTGTTATCACAGTGACTTTATCTAACAAATATGGCTTTCCATTTCAGACGCAAGGATATGGACTGAGATAAGGAACTCCCACAGTGACTTGAGGATGGAGTTGTCACAGATAAAAGATCAGGGTAAGGTGATGGTAGCAGTCGTAACTGTTGTAAAAATTCTGCCCCTGTTTACCTGGAGTCTCGATGAGTTTGAAAAAACTGACCCCGATACTACTTCAAAAATCTCCAAGCTAGGATTGCTAAACTTGGTGGTTCATCCTTAATTGTCCTTGATTTGAGTTGTTTCCTTGGCTATTTCAGAGGGCAACTACAAACGTACGTATTAGGACCAAGAGGAGGCCATTCTGCCCCTCGATCATGGCTGGTCTGATTGGAACCTCAAGCCCACTTTCCTACCAAACCCCCCAATAACCTTTCACCCCCAGAAATCTATCTCACTCTGCCTTAAAGAAATATTCAAACACTCTGCTCCCACTGAGGAAGAAAGTTCCCTGCCCTCTGGGAGAAAATATTTTTCACTTCTCCATCTTAAATGGGCGATCCCCTTAAACCGTGACGCCCTAGTTCTAGATTCCCCCACAAGAGGAATCATCCTCTCCGCACCCACCCTGTCAACACCCCTCAGCACCTTAAAGCTTTTGATCAAGTCACCGCTTACTCTTCGAAACTCCAGTCGATACAAATCTAACCTCTCCAACCTTTCCTCATAAAACAACCCGACCATTCCTGGTGTTGGTCGAGTAAACCTTCTCTGAACTGCCCCTAATGCACCAAGGAGCAGGAGGAGGCCATTCAGCCCCTCAAGCCTGTTCAACCATCCAATACCATCATGGCTGATCTTGTCTCAGCTCCAACTCTTTCCTGCCCGTTCTCCATAATCCTACAACCCCTTACTGATTAAAAATCTGTCCATCCTTAAATGTGTTCAATGTCCCGGCATCCACCGCAGTCTGGGGTGGTGAATTCCACAGATTCCCCACTCTCAGAGAGAAGTCATTCCGCCTCATCTCTGTTTTAAATCTGCCGCCCCTTAGCCTAAAACGATGACCTCCTATTCTAGAACCTCCCATAAGAGGAAACATTCTTTCCACGTCTACCCTGTCAATCCCCCTTTATCATCTTGTACACCTCAAATAGATCTCCTCTCATGGGCCCCTTGCTGTGCTGTAAAGCTCTATCTCCTATCCTGGTGAGGCAATGGATCAATTGCGGTCTCGGTGTGGTATTGATCAGATTGCTCTTTCCTCCCCCACCCCCATCCCACAGGCCCTCCTCACCCCCCGCTTCCCCCTAGACCCGCCGCCCTCACCCCCTCCCCAACTTGCTCCCTAATTCAATCTAATCCCAGGTCTGAGATCTCATTAGCAACCCTTCCTTTGATTGGCTGCCTTTGAAATACAGACTGTAGTACTTGGCTCCTGTTTACCTGCCCCCGACCCCCCCCCCCCTTCGAGTGTGTGCGCAAGTCTGTGAGTGCGAGAGTTCTTGTGTGTTAAGGAGACGCACATAATCTCTTGGCAGACAGCATAGTAGCACAGCGGTTAGCACTGCTGCCTCGCAGCGCCTGGGATCCGGGTTCAATTCCCGGCTTGGGTCACTGTCTGTGCAGAGTCTGCACGCTCTCCTCGTGTCTACGTGGGTTTCCTCTGGGTGCTCCGGTTTCCTCCCACAGTCCAAAAGACCTGCTGGTTAGGGTACATTGGCCGTGCTAAATTTTCCCTCAGTGTACCCGAACAGGCACCGGAGTATGGCTACTTGGGGAATTTCACAGTAACTTCATTGCAGCGTTAATGTAAACCTACCCGTGACTAATAAATAAACTTCACTTTTCCAAATGTGGCTAAAGGGAGAGGGGGAACAGATCGATATCTCGAGCAGCGGCATATCCTGTGCAGGGGCCCCAAGGTTTCATTTGTGAAAAATAGACTTTATTGGTGAAATATCTGAAAAAACATTACACATTTCAAAATGGCTCAGTGCAATAATATTCAGGCTCTCTCACTCTGAGGAACTCCTGTTCAGTCAAACAAACCTTACACACACTTCAATTACCAATGGTACGAAGATATTTAAGTTGTCTACATAGATCAAATTGCTCTCTGAGGTGCTTCCCTAGGATTGTGATACATGTAATATTCACTGCATACATTCAGTGTGAGTCATCCACTCGAGGGAGCTCAGTACAATTCCCCTCTCCCCTCACTCTGTCTTGGTTGAAAGGCTTTAAACGGTGGCCATTCCCCATTGTGCCTTTGCCACAAGCTTGAGAGCATCCCTCAGCACATAGTCCTGGACCTTGGAATGTGCCAGTCTGCAACACTCAGTCAAGGACAAATCTTTGCATTATAAAATCAGCAAATTTCGAGCAGACCAAAGAGCTCCTTTACTGAGTTGATGACCCTCCAGCAGCTGTTGATATTTGTCTCGGTGTGCATCCCTGTGAACAGCCCACAGAGCACAGAGTCCTGTGTCCCTAAGAGCAGTCCATATAGCACAGAGTCCCTGTCCCTGGGAACAGCTCGTAGAGCTCGGAATCCCCGTTCCAGGGAACAGCCCGAGGAGCTCGGAGTCCCTGTGCCTGGGAACAGCCCGTAGAGCTCAGAGCCCTTGTTCCTAGGAACAGCCCATAGAGCACAGAGTCCCTGTCCCTGCGAACAGCCCGTAGGACAGAGTCCCGCGTCATTGAGCTGCTCGAGATGAACCTCGACAAATACCACTGCATCTCACTCCAGACGTCCTTTGCAGAGGCTCATTTCACAAGGAGGTGTGTGACCGCTTCGTCACTGCCACAGCCGTTTCGAGGGCAGCTTGCACTGGTGTTGAGACCTCAGGAATGTATGAAGGATCTGACAGGAAGTCCCCTTCTCATCACCAACCACGCCAGATCTTGGTGCTTGTTTGAAAATTCTGGTGAATTCTGCCAGATGACACTGACAGTCTGGGAATGATCCAACAGGGTGCACCATCAATACCAGGTAGAGAGAGATTTAGCACAGTTCAGTTGCAATTCCTTATGGCCCACAGGGGAGGGATATTTGGAAAGTTAGCCCTGCAAAGGTTCTGCATCCCAAATTATGTATGACTAGATCCAATAAGATACCACCACAGCTAGAATTATCCAGCAACACTGCACACTGTTCAAAATCCACAAGTACGGAGAGGAGCTATAAGAACAAGGAACAAAGAAAAGCACAGTACAGAAACAGACCCTTCAGCCCTCCAAGCCTGCCTGCCTAAACTAAAACCATGTGCACTTACGGAGTCCGTATCCTTCCATTCCTATCCTATTCATGTATTCATCTAGTTACCCCTTAAATGCCACTATCATACCTGCTCCTACCCCCTCCCCGGGCAGTGCGTTCCAGACACTCACCACCCTCTGTGTAAAAAAAAAAATTTGCCTCACACATCTCCTCTAAACTTTTCCCCACGCACCTTAAACTTATGTCCCTGAGTACGTGACTTTTCTACCCTAGGAAAGAGCAACTGACTATCCACTCTGTCCATGCCACTCATAATCTTGTAAACATCTATCAGGTCACCCCTCAACCTCCACCGTTCTAGTGAGAACAAACTGAGTTTATCCAACCTCTCCTCATAGCTAATCCCCTCCAGACCAGGCAATAGCCTGTTGAACTTTTTCAGTACCCTCTCCAACACATCCACATTCATCTGGTAGTGTGGTGACCAGAATTGTACACAATATTCTAAATGAGGCTGAACTAAAGTTCTGCACAGCTGCAGCATGACCTGCCAATTTTTACACTCAGTGCCCGACCAGTGAAGGCGAGCATGCCATGTGCCTTCTTGACTACCTTAACATTGTGACTTTCAGTGATCAGTGGACATGTATCCCAGATCTCTCTGCCTGCCAATACTCCTCAGGGTTCAAAACTTTAGGTTAGATATATTAGATTTATTAAATTTACATTAACATTTTAGATAATGTCATTAATTCTTCTGTGTTCTACGCACACAAAACATACATCCTCAAAATCTTTCAGCAGAATTTTATTCCCATTTCAGTTCCATCGATGCTGAGTGAATTATGTCACTGCCACGATGATGTCAACACAGGAATCTCTGAGATGAAGACCAACAGTGAGTGTTCAAAAACTTCCCATCCCCAACTCAACTCTTTCCCCATAGTCTCCTCACTAACTCAAGCTATGGTGTTTGGCCAATCCAAGCAAAGCAGGGAGACCGGGAGAGAGAACTGGGAAGAGGGAAATAAGGAAACGTGGAGCAGTGAGGGAATAGGGCAGTGAGGTACAGTGAAGGGAGTGAGGGAGAGGGAGTGAGGCACAGTCAGGGGGAGTGGGGGTATGGGGGAGGGGGAGTTGGGGGTGTGAGGAAGAGGGTACAGTGAGGGGGGGAGGAGGTGGGGTACAGTGAGGGGAGATGGGGTAGGTACAATGAGCGAGTGTTACGGGATGTGGGGGAGGGGAGACACAGTGAGGTGGAGTGAGGGAGGGGAATGGGGTACGGTGCGGGTGAGTTGGGTAGAGTAGGGGAAGTGCGGGGGAGTGGAGTGCAATGCAGGGGGAATGGGGTGCAGTGAAGTGGTGTGGGGGAAGATAAATGGGGGGAGTGGGGAGCAGTGCAGGGGAAGTGGAGTACAGTAAGGTGGAGTGTGGAGGAGGGGAAATGGGCGAGTGGGGAGCAGTGCTGGGGGGAGTGGGGAGCAGTGCAGGGGGAGTGGGTGCATTAAAGTGGAGTGGGGAGTGTGAGGGAGGGGAAATGGGGGGAGTGGGGTACAGTAAGGTGGAGTGGGGGGGTGTGGGGGAAGGGAAATGGGGGAGTGGGGAGCAGTGCTGGGGGAGTGGGGTGTGGTCAGGAGGAGTGGGGGGTGTTGGGGAGGGGAAATGGGGGTAGTGGGGTACAGTAAGGAGAAGGGGGGATGTGGAGGAGGGGAAGTGGGGGGAGTGGGGTACAATGAGGGAGAGTGGGATACAGTGAGGGAGAGTGGGGTACAGCTGGCGGGATCTCTGTTCTTCTGCCTCTCATTGTGAGCTGTCCTCTCTCTGTTTGAGTTCTACAAGCTGGAATTATCTCCCACGATGTTGTCCCTCCAGAACTTGCCAAACATCCTCCCTCAAGTACTTGGCTGGATACTGTTGGCCAGTAGTCTATCCTCCACTCGAGATTCTGTTTATCTGATTCAGCTGGGTGAAGTGTCGTGGGATATTTTTCCATATTACAGGATGTTGTTCTATATTTAGCTGGAGTAGTTGGATTTGCTTCCTGTCATATTCCAGCAAGATCTAATTTCTGATATTTTATTGGCCCTGTTTGCCCCTCTTTGCCCACCTTAAGAGGCTTATTTGTCTCACTTTTGGGGCCTCTTTGCCCCGCTGATGGGACCATATCCATGCTAATGGTAATCCAACACCAAGTATTCCTGCCGTTTTCACTAGGCAGGTTGATGGTCAGTCAGTGGGGCCGGGGAGGGGGGGGCGGTGTAGGAGTGGTGGGGGAGGGTCCTTTACAGCTCCCCAGTGCCCAGTGGATGGCATAATGCTTAGCACTGCTGTCTCACAGTGCCAGGGATAAGAGTTCAATTCCCAGTTTGAGTCACTGTCTGTACAGAGTCCGCATGTTCTCCTCATGTCTGCGTGGGTTTCCTCCGGGTGCTCCGGTTTCCTCCCACAGCCCAAAAGGTGTGCTGGTTAGGGTGCATTGGCCATGCTAAATTCTCCCTCAGTGTACCCAAACAGGTGCCAGAGCATGGTGACTAGGGGATTTTCACAGTAACTTCATTGCAGTGTTAATGTAAGCCTACTTGTGACATGAATAAATAATGAGTGTCGTGGTGGCACAGTGGTTAGCACTGCTGCTTCACAGCACCAGGGACCCGGGTTCGATTCCCGGCCTTGGGTGACTGTCTTTGCAGAGTTTTCATGTTCTCCCCGTGTTTGCACGGGTTTCCTCCGGGTGCTGGTTAGGGTACATTGACCCCAACAGGCTGTGGCCTGTTCTCTGGAGCAGTGTACCTGGTGGCTGTGGTGAGTGTTGGATTTACTTTAAAAGCTTTTGACTTCATTTCTGGTTCACAGGGTTTTCTGTGAGTACTTTTTATTTCCGTAGCGGAAGTTAGGGGAGGGGCTAGTCGGGAAGGGAGAGCGGGGGGGTATAAAAAAGAAGGCAGTAATAGACAGCAGGGAGCGGAATGAGTGGGAGCTGAGTGAGAGCTATAAGGGCTTTGGCTCGCTGGGCTTAGGCGAGAGCAGGCTTAGGCAAGGTGAGTTGCGGGTCCCATCTTTCCTGTGTTGCATTTCGGTATATAGGTCCCAGGGCCTGGTGGACAGGATGGGTGGGTAACTGTTAGGAGGAGGAAGAAGAAGAATAAGAATAGTCCTGGTCCAAAGACCACCCCAGTGACCCCCCAAAAGGCATTGACAGGGGTACAAAAGGAAAGACAGGAGGGCCAGAATGACTCAGAGGGAAGGAAGGCGGCTGGCAATGAGAGAGTGGTGGGGGATGGGAGGGTCAAAGGAATTGATAGGCGGTTCTGTGGGCAAAAGCGTGACTCCAGGATGGTAGTCTGCCTCCCTGGAGCAGGGGTACAGGATGTATCGGAGAGGATAGAGGGAATTTTGAAGGGTGAGGGGACCCAGGCAGAAGTAATAATACACATAGGAGAAAAGGACGTAGGAAAACAGAGTAGGGCAGATGTACGCAGGCAATTTAGGGAGTTGGGGGCCAAGCTGAAGAGCAGGGCCTCCAGGGTGGCATTCTCTGGGCTGCTGCCTAGTAACAGCAGGGCTAGGAATAATGAGATCATGCAGCTGAATGCATGGCTGAGGGATTGGTGCAAGGTAGAGGGCTTTACTTTTGTCCATCACTGGGAAGTATTTGTGAGAGAAGGGCATCTGTACAGGAGGGATGGAGAGCATTTGAGTGGGAGGGGGACAAATGTCTTAGCTGGGAGGTTAGCTGGAGTGATTAAACTAATAGGGAGGAGGGGGTGGGGTTGAGACTGATAGCTCATTAGGCGCTGGGAAAGGGAGTGAGTTGGGTGACAGGGTAGGTTTGGGTGAAAGGAATATTATCAGTGGAAAGGAGGATCCGAGTGGGCCTGGAGGGTTGGATTGCGTCTGTTTTAATGCGAGGAGTGTGACGGGTAAAACGGATGAGCTTAGGGTCTTGATGTTCGTGAGGAATTTAGATGTGGTGGCAGAGATGGAGACGTGGTTAAAGGAAGGGCAGGACTGGCAGCTGAATATTCCTGGGTATAAGTGTTTTAGGTGTGACAGAGGAGGGTTGAAGAGAGGTGGTGGGGGTGGGGGGGGGGGGGGCGTTGTTAGTTAAGGAGCACATCACAGCAGTGCAGAGGGAGGACTATATGGAGGAGTTGGGGATTGAGTCACTGTGGGTGGAATTGAGGAATAGAAAGGGAGAAATTACGATGCTAGGGGTATACTACCACCTTGTTGTCAAACGAGGGGCATGCACACGGTGGGTCGTACGTGGGCTGCTCTTGGATGTTTCGAGAGTAGCCTAGTATTTCGTGTCAATGCGTGTGCTTAAACCTGGACCAGCAGACGGGCACCACAACAGCTCAGTGACTATCACTGCTGGCTGTGCAGATACATGGATTTGGGCCGGTGTCTGTGGGAGTTTGCGCATTCTCCCTGTGGTTGCGTGGGTTTCCTCCGGGTGCTCCGGTTTCCTTCCACACCCCAAAGATGTGCTCTTAGGCTGACTGGTGTACTAAATTGACCCTACACTATTCTCCCCTGAATCTGGCTACAATCGGGGTACCACTCGCATACACACGGGGCAGGGTAGGTGTAGGAAAATGCTTTAAAATGGCGGCGCGGGCTCGTTGGGCCAAAGGGCCTGTTTCCCGTGCCGGGTTGTTCTTTGTTCTTTGACTAGGGGAATTTCACAGTAACTTCATTGCAGTGTTAATGTAAGCCTTACTGGTGACTAATAAATAAACTTTACTTTTAACTTTGAACTTTAAAATATCAAGTCCTCTCCTGCCTCTCCCATATTGTCCTCCCTCCGCCTGCCCTCTTCACGCTGGCCCACCCCCCTTCACTCCCCCCTTCTGTAAAATTAAACCTTCCTAATTTCATGGAACTTGGAAATACAAGGCTTGTTCAGGTTCCCGAGAGTAGTGATGGAGCGCAGAGATCCCTCGTGATGCAGTAACCATTATAATAATACAGTCTGTCTGTACCTCACCAATCTATAAACATTGCTGCAAACATGCTGCTTGTTACGCTGAAGTTTGGAAATGTTTAAAGTCCATCCTATCAACATACACTTCAGATTCTGAGAAAAAGATGATTTACTGGACATCCTTGGCTACACTCTGGAAAGCATATGCAACATTCATTTCCAAACACATTGGCCTGGAAATTCCTCTAAGTTTATTTATTCATGTCACAAGCCGGCTTACATTAACACTGCAATGAAGTTACTGTGAAAATCCCCTAGTTGCCACGCTCTGGTGCCTGTTCGAGTACACTGAGGGAGAATCTAGCACGGCCAATGAACCCTAACCAGCCCGTCTTTCGGAATGTGAGAGGAAACCGGAGCACCCGGAGGAAACCCACACAGACACAGGGAGAATGTACAGACTCATCATAGACAGTGACCCAAGGCCAGAATCGAACCCGGGTCCCTGGAGCTGTGAGGCAGCAGTGCTAACCACTGTGCCACCATGCCACCCTTCTACATTTCTTAAGTAAAGTTTATTTATTAGTCACATGGAAGGCTTACATTAACACTGCAATGAAGTTACTGTGAAATTCCCCTAATCGCCACACTCCGGCACCTATTCGGGTCAATGCACCCTAACCAGCACATCTTTCAGAATGTGGGAGGAAACCAGAGCACCCGGAGGAAACCCACGCAGATACGGGGAGACAGTGACCCGAGCCTGGAGTCGAACCCAAGTCCCTGGCGCTGTGAGACAGCAGTGCTAACCACTGTTCTACCGTGCCGCCCAGAAATACATCTAATTGAGGGATAAGTGACTTACAGGGAAGAAAAGGTTGTGGATATCAGTGCATTCGTGAGCTGACCCCAAATTCCCCCTCTCCCTCTCTCTGTGAAATTGTCTACTTGGCCCTCCATCCAAAACACTCAACTACCCACACCCAAGTCTAACTCGCATCGGCAGGTGGGTGTCAGTACTAAGGGGTGTATTGCCAGCTACAATATGCAAGTTGCTCTCACAAAGGAAGCTTTGATGGGAAATATAGACCTTTCCAGAATTAAAAACATAAGTTTTCCCTCAATATCAGTCACGCAAGTTGTGAGACTCCCTGACTGTTCCAAAATTAGTATTTTATTATTCTTCATTCTTTCATGGGATGTGGGCATCACTGGCTGGGCCAGCGTTTGTTGCCCATCCCTAATTGCCCTTTAACTGAGTGTCTCACTCAGTCATTTCAGAAGGGCAGTTAAGAGCTAGCCACATTTTTTTAAAATTCAATCTTGGGACATTGGCATCACTGGCCATGTGGGGCAGCACAGTGGCACAGTAGTGAGCACTGCTGTCTCACAGCGACAGGGACCCGGGTTCGATTCCAGGCTCAGGTCACTGTCTGTGCAGAGACTGCACGTTCTCCCCATGTCTGCGTGGGTTTCCTCTGGGTGCTCCAGTTACTTTCCACAGTCCAAAAATGTGTGGGTTAGGAGGATTGGCCATGCTAAATTGCCCCTCAGTGTCAGGGGGATTATCAGACTAAATGTGTGGTGATGTGGGGGTGGAGCCTGGGTGGGATTGTGATTGGTATAAACCCGATGGGCCTAATGGCCTCCTTCTGCCCTGTTGGAATTCTATGATTTGTCCTTGAGAAAGTGGTGGTGAGCTGCCTTCAACTGCGTGGCATGCTAGGTCATTTCAGAGGGCAGTTGAGAGTCAACGACATTGCTGTGGCTCTGAAGTCACATGTAGGCCAGACCGGGTAAGGATGGCAGATTTCCTTCCCTAAGGAGCATTAGTGAATCAGATGGTTTCATGGTCATCAGTAGGTTCTTATTTCCAGATATCTTTTTATTGAATTCAAATTCCACCATCTGCCGTGGCAGGATTTGAACCCGGGTCCCCAGACATTTGCTGAATTTCTGGAATAATAGTCTAGTGATAATACCACTGGGCCATTGCTTCCCCCATTACCACATACACTTCAGATTCTGAGAAAAGGATGATTCACTAGGCAGCCAACTATTCCCTTGGCTACGCTCTGGAAAGCATATGCAACATTCATTTCCAAACACATTGGTCTGGAAATTCCTGGAAAGTTTGTTTATTAGTGTCACACTGCAATGAGGGTACTGTGAAAAGCCCCTAGTCACCACACTCTGGCACCTGTGACAACAGGAACAGCAAACGCTGGAAAATCTCAGCAGGTCTGACAGCATCTATGGAGGGAGCATAGAGCCAAAGTTTCGAGTCTAGATGATCCTACTTCGGAACTGTGGGCCTGGAGTCACATGTAGGCCAGACCGGATAGGGACAACAGATTTCCTTCCCTAAAGGACATTAGATCCACATGGGTTTTTACAACGATCAATGACTGATAGTTCCACGGTCCTTGTAGTCATGCTGGATTCCAATAACTGGTGTCAAGGACATGGTACAACAATAGTTTATTATCTGCACATGCTCATATTCTGCCCATACCTCCTGGAGTCCCATCTCATAACGGCTCAGTCTCCAGTCATCGCTAACTTTATAATTCCAGATGTATCATTGTATCGGCTGCTATAGTGGGATTTGAACCCACACACACCCACAGCATTAGCCTGAGCCTCTGGTTCATAGAACCATAGAGTAACCACATTGCAGAAAGAGGCCATTTGGCCCATCGGGTCAGTGCTAGCTCTCTGAAAGAGCATCTTACCCAGCAACCCGCTCTCCGCCATCCCATCTCCATAATCCACAATCTCACCCAGGCAACATCCCCACAACACCATGCATTTATCATGGCCAATTCCCCCTAACCTGTATATCCTTGGAGTGTGGGAGGAAACCACACGGCGGAGAATGTACAAACTCCTGTTAGGATATCAGATAGAAACCCTAAGGTATATTTGGAAGTTAAACCAGACCCCAATGGTTTTCTGTTTTGATATCAACATGAGGCTAGGATATTTCAAGCCAGGGAAGTTTCTGCTGACACAACGGGAATCTTTTATCAAAACAAGCTTTATTTAACAACATAGTTTAACCATAAAAAATGAATTAGCTTAACATTTAACAATTGAACAATACTTAAACATAACGAGATTCTATTCTTAACTGCTAACTTATCAATATTAGTTCCAATTCAAGCAATATTCCTCTTATAGACTGAAAGCTCTCTTTAAGGTTACTGAGGGTGGCACAGTGGCACAGTGACACAGTGGTTAGCACTGCTACTTCACAGCAACAGGAGCCCAGGTTTGATTTCCGGCTTGGGTCACTGTTGCGTGGAGGATGCACATTCTCCCCATGTCTGCATGGGTTTCCTCTAGGTGCTCCGGCTTCCTCCCACGATCCAAAGATGTGCAGGTTAGGTGGCTTGGCTGTGCTAAATTGGCCATCAACTAGAGTAAATGCATGGTGCTGTGGGGTTGGCGTCTGAGTGGGATTGTGGTCAGTGCAGACTCGATGGGCTGAATGGCCTCCTCCTGCGCTGTGGGATTCTATGAGTAAAATGCACAAATACTTGCTTATCTCAGGTTAACAGACTCGAAGCTTTTAGAACACCTCTAGAGAGAGAGAGATAGAGGGGCCAATTTTCCTGTTCTGCCCACAATGGGAATCGGAACAGGTGAGGGGCAGATCATGGAAAGGTCCAGCGACTTTGGGCAAGATTTTCCAGTTACGGGGCGAGCACAGCTGGAAAATCCCATCCAAAAAGAGAGAGAGTGCAAGAGTGAGAGCGAGAACACGAGAGAGCAAGAGTGAGAGTGACACCTGATTCTTCTGGCAGCCCAAGCAGCAACTTAGGGAGGAGATGGCCCAGAGGTATTATCACTAAACTATTAATCCAGAAACTAACTTATGTTCTGGGGACCCGGGTTCAAATCCCACCACGGCCAATGGTGGAACTTAAATTCCATAAAAAATAACTGGAATTAAGAATCTACTGATGACCATGAAACTATTGTCGATTGTCAGAAAAACCCATCTGGGTCACTGATGTCCTTTAGGGGAGGAAATCTGCCATCCTTACCCAGTCTGGCCTACATGTGACTCCAGAGTCACAACAATGTGGTTGCCCCTCAACTGCCCTCTGAAATGGCTGAGTGAGACACTCAGTTCAAGGAAAACTCGGGATGGGCAATAAATTCTGGCCCAGCCAGGGATGCGCACATCTCACCGATGCATAAAAAATAATTGCTTATATTTTAAAATGAAACCTAAAGACAGTATTTCTTTCCTACAAGTTTAGCTCCTCCCAGTAAGCACATGATTCTGTCTCTGTCAATCAACCAAATCAAATCTCTACATTGAAAACCCTGGGGAAGACCCAAGTAAACACAAATGCATTAGCTTTGCTCGAACAAGCACTCCATGTTTAAAATGAATACTTATCCTGCGCTCCGAGATGTCAATTTAAAGATTTTGCTAGACAAATCGGCACCCTGCAAAACAGATCTGAATTCTAAACATACCCCTTACAGTTCATCATCACCTTTTCAAGGGGCAAGAAATGCTGGCCCCAGCCAGCAACACACACACCATACCAATTAATTTTTTTTTTAAATCACCAAAATAACACCCAATGTCTCACAAGAAAACCTCTAGAAAATAAACCTGAGGTAATTTTTGCATCTTTCCTCACAACTGGTTGTACTGTCAGAGAATAAAACAGTACAGAAGATGGCCATTTGGCCCATCGAGTCTGGTCACAATGAACAAACCCACTTCCCCTCCCCCAGTTGGGGGAGAAAAATGATGTTGGGTTCATAAATGGAAGCTGCAGAGGGAGTGGAGGGGGTGAGGGTGGAACTATAAAACAGGACAGAGAAGAAGAGGTTCGATGCTGCAGTGGTGGTTGTTAAGAGGACATCTGTTCAGTTAGACCCTTTCTCCATTTCTTAACTCAGCTGCTTTCATGGCATTTTTTTAAAAATCTATTGAGATGTCAGATGCATTCACTGGCCACACATCTGTAGCAGTAGTTGAACATTTAATGAACAGGACTCGAGCAGTAATCATAGTAATGCAATATCATCTGACTTGATTTATTGTTGTCACATGTATTAACATACAGTGAAAAGTGCTGTTTCTTGAGCGCTATACAGACAAAGCATACTGTTCATAGAGAGGGAAAGGAGAGAGCACAGAATGTAGTGTTACAGCCATAGCTAGGGTGTAGAGAAAGATCAACTCAGTGCAAGATAAGTCCATTCAAAAGTCTGACAGTAGCAGGGAAGAAGCTGTTGTTTTTGTGTCATACATGACCTCTGACTTCTGTATCTTTTTCCTCATGGAAGAGAGAATGTCCGGAAAGCGTGGTGTCCTTAATTATGCTGGCTGCTTTTCCGAGGCAGTGGGAAGTGTAGACAGGATCAATAGATGGGAGGCTGGTTTGTGTGATGGATTGGGCGACATTCACGATCGTTTGTAGTTCCTTGAAGTCTTGAGCAGAGCATGAGACGTACCAATCTGTGATACAACCAGAAGGAATGCTTCCTATGGTCCATCTGTAAAATCTGTGAGAGTCCTTGCTGACATGCCAAATTTCCTTCATAATCTGATATAGTGTGGGGCAGCTTTTCAGCACCAGAGTCTAGACCAGCTGGGTCAGATGTTTGATTCCAGCTGCTTTAAGGTGCGTATATCACAGGAAATATGTCAGAGGATATAACTTCACTGGAACTGTGCCCAGGGAACAGGAAATGGTGCTGGGGATGGGGGAGGCCACAGAAATATCGAAGTTTAACTCAACACCAACTTTATTCCTGGAAAGAGAGAGGCTTTGTTGCTGCACTCATCGGGACAAATACAGAAATACTAAATTTCAAAGCGTGGTGCCAGTTGATACCAGGAAGGGTGATTGGTTAGTTGATCGACTCTGGCTGAGGTGTTGCCATGTAGGTAATTGTAGGTGAGCCAATAGTTCCCCATTGCTTTCCCCATGGCAAAGCCACAGCCAATCAGTGCTGACTTGCCAACCAATCAGCACCCTTTTCTGCTGTAGTATATATTATGGTGGTGCGGTGAGCCAGGATGATACCCTGGGGACCCAGATTTGAATCCCACATGGCAAATGGTGAATTCTGAATTCATTCCAAATCTGGAATTTATAATGACCATGAAACCATTGTCAATTGTTGTAAAAACCCATCTGGTTCACTAGAATCATAGGATCCCTACAGTGCAGAAGGAGGCCAATTGGTCCATCAAGCCTGCACTGACCACCATTCCACCCAGTCCCTTTCCCCATTACCCCATTATTTACCCTAGCTAGTCCCACTGACACTAAGGGACAGTTCAGCGTGGCCAATCCACCTAACCTATAGATCTTTGGATTTTAACTTAGGGAGAGGAGAAGGGCTAAGAGTGTGTATTTTTAAATTTTTTTATTAATTCATGGCTTGTTGGCATCGCTGGCCAGGCCAGCATTTATTGCCCATCCCTAATTGCCCCTTGAGAAGATGAGCCACCTTCTTGAAGCATGGCAGTCAATGAGGTGTAGGGTACCCACAGTGCCGTGAGGAAGTTCCCGTATCTGAACCAGCGACAATGAAGGAAGGGATTTCCAAGTCAGGATGATGGTACCTCGGAGGGGAACCTCCGGGTGATGGTGTTTCCATTTATCTGCTGCCCTTGTCCTTCTAGCTGGGAGAGGTGGTGGGTTTGGAAGGTGCAGTCTGAGGAATGTTTTGCCGTCCGTGGCAGTATAAAGATCTTAGCGATTTGGATTCTTTAAATATGTACCTCACCTCCAGTGAAAAGCAAACATCTGTTTCTGTTTCAGCCACACAGATGTTCAATGAGCTCAAGACCTCCCAGGCCGATTTGAAGACGGAAATTTCCCAGATGCATTATGACAGTAGGTGCTGAATAACAATGGAAAAGATTCCCAGATCCAATCCTCCACTCACCAAACACCCCCTTCCCACCCCATCCCAGATCCAATCCTCCACTCACCAAACACCCCCTCCCCACCCCATCCCAGATCCAATCCTCCACTCACCAAACACCCCCTCCCCACCCCATCCCAGATCCAATCCTCCACGCACCAACACCCCCCTCCCCACCCCATCCCAGATCCAATCCTCCACTCACCAACCCCCTTCCCCACCCCATCCCAGATCCAATCCTCCTCTCACCAACCCCCCTCCCCTCCCCATCCCAGATCCAATCCTCCACTCACCAATCCCCCTCCCCACCCCATCCCAGATCCAATCCTCCTCTCACCAACCCCCTTCCCCACCCCATCCCAGATCCAATCCTCCACTCACCAACCCCCCCCCCACCCCATCCCAGATCCAATCCTCCTCTCACCAACCCCCTTCCCCACCCCATCCCAGATCCAATCCTTCACTCACCAAACCCCCCCCCCCACCCCATCCCAGATCCAATCCTCCTCTCACCAACCCCCTTCCCCACCCCATCCCAGATCCAATCCTTCACTCACCAAACCCCCCCTCCCCACCCCATCCCAGATCCAATCCTCCACTCACCAAACCCCCCTCCCCACCCCATCCTAGATCCAATCCTCCTCTCACCAAACCCCCTTCCCCACCCCATCCCAGATCCAATCCTCCACGCACCAACACCCCCCTCCCCACCCCATCCCAGATCCAATCCTCCACTCACCAACCCCCTTCCCCACCCCATCCCAGATCCAATCCTCCTCTCACCAACCCCCCTCCCCTCCCCATCCCAGATCCAATCCTCCACTCACCAATCCCCCTCCCCACCCCATCCCAGATCCAATCCTCCTCTCACCAACCCCCTTCCCCACCCCATCCCAGATCCAATCCTCCACTCACCAACCCCCCCCCCCACCCCATCCCAGATCCAATCCTCCTCTCACCAACCCCCTTCCCCACCCCATCCCAGATCCAATCCTTCACTCACCAAACCCCCCCCCCACCCCATCCCAGATCCAATCCTCCTCTCACCAACCCCCTTCCCCACCCCATCCCAGATCCAATCCTTCACTCACCAAACCCCCCCTCCCCACCCCATCCCAGATCCAATCCTCCACTCACCAAACCCCCCTCCCCACCCCATCCTAGATCCAATCCTCCTCTCACCAAACCCCCTTCCCCACCCCATCCCAGATCCAATCCTCCTCTCACCAAACCCCCCCTCCCCACCCCATCCCAGATCCAATCCTCCACTCACCAAACACCCCCTCCCCACCCCATCCCAGATCCAATCC
This sequence comes from Carcharhinus amblyrhynchos, assembly GCF_965287045.1. NCBI lineage: Eukaryota > Metazoa > Chordata > Chondrichthyes > Carcharhiniformes > Carcharhinidae > Carcharhinus > Carcharhinus amblyrhynchos. Next base: position 15,226,212 of record NC_137356.1, read on the forward strand.
TCCACGCACCAACACCCCCCTCCCCACCCCATCCCAGATCCAATCCTCCACTCACCAACCCCCTTCCCCACCCCATCCCAGATCCAATCCTCCTCTCACCAAACCCCCCCTCCCCACCCCATCCCAGATCCAATCCTCCACTCACCAAACCCCCCTCCCCACCCCATCCCAGATCCAATCCTCCACTCACCAAGCCCCACCTCCCCACCCCATCCCAGATCCAATCCTCCACTCACCAAACCCCCCCTCCCCACCCCATCCCAGATCCAAACCTCCTCTCACCAACGCCCCCTCCCCACCCCATCCCAGATCCAATCCTCCACTCACCAACCTCCCCCTCCCCACCCCATCCCAGATCCAAACCTCCTCTCACCAACCCCCCCTCCCCACCCCATCCCAGATCCAATCCTCCACTCACCAACCCCCCCTCCCCACCCCATCCCAGATCCAAACCTCCTCTCACCAACCCCCCCCTCCCCACCCCATCCCAGATCCAATCCTCCACTCACCAACCCCCCCTCCCCACCCTATTCCAAATCCAATCCTCCTCTCACTAACCCCCCCTCCCCAACCCAATCCCAGAACCTTCCGTTTCAAGATGGTTAACTGAAATGTAGGAATCACAGAACCAGTCATTGGCCGTGTTTTGTCTGCTATGGTAGTGAGGGATGTTGAGGTGTCTCCATGAAGAGGGCTTTAGTTATGAGAGGGTTTATTTGGAATATTGGTCAAAATGTTGGAAATTGTCTGTTTTTCAGGCACTATAGAGATGCCTAAGACCCTAAAATGGAAAATTCCTGACTGTCATAGAGTCATGAAAAAGGCCCTTCAGCCCATCGCATCTGCTCCAGTCAAAAACAAACACCTATCTATTCTAATCCCATTTTCCAGCACAAGCCCATAGCCTTGTATATACATGAAGTGCATATCTAAATGCTTCATAGAATCATAGACTCTAGTGACTGTTATGGGGGTCTCTGCCCCCATCACCCTTTCAGGCAGTAAGTCCCACCACCCTCTGGGTGAAAAGGTTTTTCCTCACATCGTCTCTAAACCTCTCGCCCCTTACCGCAGCACCTCCCCCCCCCCCCCCCCCCCCAATCATTGATCTCTTCACCAAGGGGAAAAGTTTCTTCCTGTCTACTCTATCTATACCCCTCATAATTTTCTATATCTCAATCATGTCTCCCCCCCCATTCTCCTCTGGTAATGGATTAACCGTCATGTTGGAGAAGGATAACAGGAGATGTTATTTAGTCTTTGGAATTACAAATATGGGACCATTGAGCTTCCTCACCCTTGGGTTTACCCCACAGTACTCAATGCCATCACAGTCTGAGGGAAACCGCGCTGCAGAAAGTCTGCAAGAAACTGTGAAATGGGGAAGAAAGGGAGTGAACTTCCTGATCCAAACTGAAAGGCCCTTAGCAACTGCTGCCTCCCTCCCCATAAGACCATAAGGCATGGAAGCAGAATTAGGCCACTCAGCCCATCGAGTCTGCTCCGCCATTCAATCATGGCTGATATTTTTCTCATCCCCATTCTCCTGCCTTTTCACCATAACCCCTGATCCCCTTATTAATCAAGAACCTATCTACCTCTGTCTTAAAGACACTCAATGACCTGGCCTCCACAGCCTTCTGCGGCAAAGAGTGCCACACATTCGCCCTAAAGAAATTCCTCCTCATCTCTGTTTTAAAGGATCGTCCCTTTAGCCTGAGGTTTTGCCTGCTGGTTCTAGTTTTTCCTACTGGTGGAAACATCCTCTCCATGTCCACTCTATCCAGGCCTTGCAGTATCCTGTAAGTTGCATTAAGATCCCCCTCTCATCCTTCTAAACTCCAACAGTTACAGACCCAGAGTCCTCAACCATTCCTCATACGACAAGCTCTTCATTACAGGGATCATTCTTGTGAACCTCCTCTGGATCCTTTCCAAGGCCAGCACATCCTTCCTGAGATACAGGGCCCAAAACTGCTCACAATACTCCAAATGGGCTCTGACCAGAGTCTTTTACAGCCTCAGAAGTACATCCCTGCTTTTGTATTCTAGCCCCCTGGACATGAACGTTAACATTGCATTTGCCTTCCTAACTGCCAACGGAACCTGCGCATTAATCTTAAGAGAGTCTTGAACAATGACTCCCAAGTCCCTTTTTGTTTCTGATTTCCTGAGTATTTTCCTGTTTAGAAAATAGTCTGCCTCCATTCCTCCTTCCAAAGCATAACTTCATACTGTATTCCATCCACCACTTCTTTGCCACTCTCCTAACCTGTCTAAGTTCTTCTGCAACCCCCCTGCTTCCTCAATACTACCTGTCCCTCTACATATCTTTGTATCATCTGCAAACTTAGCAATAGTGCCTTCAGTTCTTTCTTCCAAATCGTTAATGTATAGTGTGAAAAGTTGTGGTCCCAGCACTGACCCCTGAGACACACCACTAGTCACCAGCTGCCATCCTGAGAAAGATCCCTTTATTCCTGCTCTCTGCCTTCTGCCAGTCAGTCAATCCTCTATCCATGCCAGGATCTTACCCTTAACACCATGGGCTCTTAACTTATTTAATAGTCTCTTATGCAGAACCTTGTCAAAGGCCTTCTGAAAATGTAAATAAATCACATCCACTGGCTCTCCTTTAAGTAACTTCCTTGTTACCTCCTCAAAGAACTAGAATCTGAATGTCCGTCACTGTGACAATTCCTCAGTCCTACCTCCACAATCACATTGATTCTATCACAACGAGTGTCCAAGGACCAATTCTCCCTCAGACCTCCCAAATATAGAGGCAAAAAAGAAACATAAAAAGATATCAACTGCTAGTCAACGATTGCAAATAGCACCCAAAACCAAATTCTTTCATGGGATGTGACTGCTTACTCTTAAACCGAGTGTCTCACTACGAGTCAACCACATTGCTGTGAGTCTGGAGTCACATGTAGGCCAGATCGGGTAAGGATGGCAGATTTCCTTCCCTAAAGGAGCCAGATGGGTTTTTACGACAATTGGCAATGGTTTTGTGGTCATCATTAGACTTTTATTTCCATATTTTTATTGAATTCATGTTTCACCACCTGTCATGTTGGGATTTGAACCCAGGTCCCCGGAGCATTACCCTAGACCCTTGGATCACCAGCCCAGTGACCTCCCATTGGGTGGGATTTTACAGCCTCGCTTGGGTGAGATCGTGAAACCCTGCCCAAGGCCAATGAAGATTTCTGTCCTGGGAACCTCGGTGCCCCACTGGCTGGGGTGGGGAAGAGGGCAGAGTTTTGGCCCTGGTGTCTGTAGTATTGCTGGAGTGAGTAATTCTCACCATCAGGTCAAGTGACAAGGAGAATTCCTGGCCTACTGTCTGGGATTCCGCTCCTTTATCACCAAGATGAGGCCTCACTGGATCCTTTGTTATCAGAGTCTGTCTTTCAGATAAGAACACAAGAAGATATCGATTACTAGGCAACAACTGAACGACTGAACCCACACCTCTGGCCTGCTCTCCCAGGTGGATGTTAAAGATCCCATGATGTTTTTTGAAGGAAGGGAAGGGGAACTGTCTCCCGTCTCCTGGCCAATATTTATCCTTCAAATAAAATCACAAAGTCAGAATATCTGCCCATTATCAGCAGGCCATATAGAACATAGAACACTACAGCACAAACAGGCCCTTTGGCCCACAAGTTGCACCGATCACATCTATACCTACCAAGCCATAGAACTATCTGTAACTTCCAATGCCATTAGATCCCATGTACTCATCCAGAAGTCTTTTAAAAGACCCCAGCAAGTTCGCCTCTACCACCACCGATGGCAGCCGATTCCACTCACTCATCACCCTCTGAGTGAAAAACTTACCCCTGACATCTCCCCTGTACTTGCTCCCCAGCACTTTAAACCTGTGTCCTCTCGTAGCGACCATTTCAGCCCTGGGAAATAGCCTCTGAGAATCCACCCTATCTATTCCTCTCAATATTTTATAAACCTCTATCAGGTCGCCTCTCAACCTTCGTCTCTCCAGGGAGAAGAGCCCTAGCTCCCTCAACCTATCTTCATAAGGCATGCCTCCCAATCCAGGCAACATCCTTGTAAATCTCCTCTGCACCCTCTCAATAGCTTCCACATCCTTCCTGTAATGAGGCGACCAGAACTGCGCACAGCACTCCAAGTGGGGTCTGACAAGGGTCCTATAAAGTTGCAGCATTACCTCCCGACTCCCAAACTTAATCCCTCGATTAATGAAGGCCAGTACACCATACGCCTTCTTGACCACATCCTCCACCTGCAAGGCCGATTTAAGACTCCTTTGGACCCTTACCCCAAGATCCTTCTGCTCTTCAACCCAGCCAAGACTCCTACCCTTGATATTGTACTCCTGCATCCCGTTGGTCCTGCCAAAATGGACCACTACACATTTATCCGCATTGAAGTCCATCTGCCACTTCTCCGCCCAGTCTTGCATCCTATCTAAGACACGCTGCAACTTCTGACATCCCTCCAGACAATCCACAACACCACCAATCTTCGAGTTGTCGGCGAGCTTACTAACGCACCCCTCCACTTCCTCATCTAGGTCATTTATGAAAATGACAAACAGCAAGGGTCCTAGAACAGATCCCTGGGGTGCTCCACTGGTGACCGACCTCCATGCATTAAAAGACCCATCCACAATCACTCTCTGCCTTCGGCAGGCAAGCCAGTTCTGGATCCACAAGGCCAAAGCCCCTTGGATCCCATGCCCTCTCACCGTCTCAAGAAGTTTTGCATGTGGGATCTCCCTGTGTACAACCTGGCTGCTGCGTTTCACTCACTCCAACACTTTGAAATGTCGTTGGAAATAAGGTGACATGGATGTCCTTGGGGGTTAGGGTTTGAGAAGGGACGCTATATAAATGCAAGTTAGTTCTTTAATGCCTCAATGGGGCCTCTTAAATTTATGTTTTAGTCAACAGGTAAAATAGAAGTTTATTTATTAATCACAAGTAAGGCTTACATTAACACTGCAATGAAGTTTCTGTGAAGCTCCCCTAGTCGCCACACTCCGCCATCTGTTCTGGTCAATGCCCCCTAACCTGTACATCTTTCGAACTGTGGGAGGAAACCGGAGCACCCGGAGGAAACCCACGCAGACACAGGGAGAACGTGCAAACTCCACACAAACAGTGACCCAAGCCGGGAATCAAACCCGGGTCCCAGGCACTGTGAGGCAGCAGTGCTAACCACCGTACTAACCTCTTGGAAGGTCTCGGGCCTTACTCGACCTGCCTGGCCTCTGAGTGGTTCAGATTGAGGTAGGCAGAGCTGGAACGTGCAGACGTTCCAACGCCAATCACAAAAGTGAATCCCTCCCTCCCCTTCTCCCCTCCATCATCTGGAACAGAGTAAGTTGGGGGCACCTGCCCTCCAATGGAGTCACCTCTCCTCCCATGGGAATATTCTCACCCCAGATAGAAATCCTGAAGACAGGATGCCAGATTGACTCTTCCCACCTGCCTGACTCACACTCAAACCTCTGTCTCTCCTGCAGTTATGAAGAGGTTCAGTGAAACTCGACTGGTGCAGACTGACTGGAAAATGGAACTTGATCAACTGAAGAGTGAGTGTGAGTGTCTCAGGGACAGAGCGTCGGACACAGTCCCATTCCACTCATTATCTGGGCCTCAATAAATCCCAAGGGAATCCAGACTCCATGAGTGGGAGGGGAGTAATACTCTGCAGTGGGATCACCCTGTGCCCTCAATGGAAATCCATGAGGCCTCTGCCCAGGGTGGTTGATGATCCTGTGTATAAAGTAAAATTTATTTATTAGTCACAAATAAGGTTTATATTAACACTGCAATGAAGTTACTGTGAAATTCCCCCAGTCACCTGTTTGGGTCAATGCACCCTAACCAGCACGTCTTTCAGACTGTGGGAGGAAACTGGAGCACCCAGAGGAAACCCATGCAGACATGGGAAGAACTTGCAAACTCCGACAATGACCCAAGCCGGGAACTGAACCCGGGTCCCTGGCGCTGTGAGGCAACAGTGCTAACCTCTGTGCCAAAGGTGAAAGAGAGAATGTCCAGGGTGCGTGGGGTCCTTAATTATGCTAGCTGCTTTGCCGAGGCAGTGAGAAGTATAGACTGAGTCAATGGATGGGAGGCTGGTTTGTGTGATGGATTGGGCTACATTCATGGCCTTTTGTAGTTTCTTGTGGTCTTGGGCAGAGCAGGAGCCATACCAAGCTGTGATACAACCAGAAAGAATACTTTCTGTGGTGCATCTGTAAAAGTTGGTGAGAGTCAGAGTGGACATACCAAATTTCCTTAGCCTCCTGGAACCCAAAGTTAAATCATGGAACTCGGTAACTTCCCTGAGACCTCCCCCCGCCCGCCCCAAGTCATTGCAACCTGAGAATCTTATGTAATATACATCTCTCTGTGACTAGTTACTGTAAATCCAGTGGGTTGTATCTAACTGTTATGATGATGTTCCCAAGATTAGGTCGACTCAACTGATGCCTTGTGTCTGTCAGATGACAGTGTACCTTTAAGAAATATATTTATATCATGTTTCTTATAAGGGGTAAGTTTGAAATTCAGCTCTGCCAATTTGTCTAGGAAAACCTTCAAATTAGTAGCTGTGAGAACAAGACATTTTTTGATTTTATACATGAAATGTCTGCTTCAGCAGTGGTCATGCATTTGTATTTACTTAGGTTCTCCCTGGGGTTTCAGAATAGAGTTTTTATAAGAGAAAAAGGGCTAGATTGGAACTAATAGGTTAGCAGTGAAGAATTGTTTCTTGTCATGTTCTACTGTTAAAAGTTAAGCTAATTCATTTGTTATGATGAAACTTATTAAATAAAGTTTGTTTTGTTAAAAGCTTCCTGGTTTGTTAGTAGAATTGCACCTGAGTAGAAAGGTGTTAACCTCACATTAATGCTAAAATAAAAAATTGTTGAGTCTAGTCTGGATTTATAATATACCTTGGGGTTTGTCATTTGGTACCTGAAGATTGGGGGTTCTTTTCCAGGATTGAAAGCTATAAGAAAGTGAACCCTATTTTACCATTCTAATTCCAAGTGCTGGGTGGACTTGAAACTGGGAATGTTTCAGATCCGACTTTTAGACCCGTTCTCTGTTGCCCCCATACCCACTCTGCCTGCAAAAATATCAGCGAATCCAAATCACGCTGCAGAAGCCTGTGGGTGGGGCCTCACAGGCCAGAAACCCTCCAGCTCCGATCAACACCTCCAACTGCGCACGCGCAGAGAATGATGGAACGCAGCTCCTCTACCATATCCCTCCCGGGCCAGATAATGCCTCCCCCTGGCCCCCACAGACATTTTCCCACCCCCACAGCATTACTGACCCAACAATCCCCCCACCCTTCGCAACCCAGACCGATCACAGCCCCCTTGCCCTCTTCCTCCCTCACTGATCTCAAGCAGAGAGCCGTCGGACGATCGGCACTTAACTCCTCACTGATGGAGCTCCCAAATCAGGCCTTTATGGGGCATGTCTGTTTCGCGCCAATTCTGAATGGACGAATGCAGTGGTAAAGGGGGAAGTGCTGTTAAGGTTGGGCATGCAGCCCATTAAGTCAATTTAAATGCATGCAAATATATTAAAGTGGCCATCGTGCCCGTTTTGGACATGGTCCCAATTGGTAAAGGGGGAGCTAGTGCGGAGGCGGGCGGGGATCGCGCTGCTCACCTCACACCCGAATTTGCCAAGTTTTCGCACCCAAAAACAGGTGTAATGCGATGGTAAAATCAGGCCCAGCGCATGTTGAGAATTGATGCTTTATTTTCGGGTGTTGCATTGGGTTAGTTTAAATAGGGAGTGCTTTGTATAAAAAATGATGATTTCAGTGGCTAAAGATTTCCCAAGCGTGGAAGAGTTCACTCAGAGTGAAAGGGTAGTTAAAAGAAAGCTTTTGGAATTGACAAACAAACTGCACCTGAGGGTTTGAGGAAGGCAGAGAGAGTCTGAGTGATAACTCAGCATCAAAAATTGCCAGAAACACAACCTGGAGCATTGGAATTGGCCAAAATAAAACAAATGAAACAGTTGCAACAAGAAGAATCGAGGCAGCTTGAATAGGAAAAAGACTTGAAACAGTTTGAATTGCAATTAGAAGAAGGCCTGAGATGGATGGAATTGCAAACAAAAGCAAAAGAATGAGAGAGAGACAATCCCAGCAGAAAAAGAGAAATAATAGCAATTATAGAACAAAAGAGAAAGAATAACTCTGGCGGAACAGGAGAGAGAGAGAATAGCAATCACAAAGAGATAAAAAGAAAGAATTTCAACTTCAGAAACTGGAAAGAAAACTTTGGCAAAATGTTAAAACTGTGAGATTAGCAGCAGGAATGGCAGATGATTTTAAATTGGTTCTTGAATCAAGGTTTGGTTTCTAATGTCAGTTGTAATCTGCGAGGGATAGAAACTGGAGAGAAGAGAAATCCTTAGGTGATAAGGAGGTCTCATTGGAGATAGTAAGGATAGTTTATCTCAGGTTAGGAAAAAAACATAAGAGGGTGGAAAAGAAATAAGAAACCTTGGGGCAGGATTTTTAAAGTTAAAGTTTATTTATTAGTCACAAGTAGGCTTACATTAACACTGCAGTGAAGTTAGTGTGAAATTCCCCTAGTTGCCACCTGTTCAATTGAGGGCCGAAGGGCTTGTACTGTGCCGTAATGTTTTATGTTCTAACTAGCGCATCTTTTATAGAGCATGTCTGTTTCGCACTGATTCTGGATTGGTAAATGTGATGGTAAAGGGGGAAGTGCTGGTAAGCTTAGACATGCAGCCCATGCCTAAGCTTACCATGGTAAAAAGTCTGACAACACCAGGTTTTAGTCAGACTTTTTACTGTGTTTACGCCAGTCCAACGCCGGCATACCCACATTAAGCTTACCATGCCAGTTTCGGATATAGTCCCAACCATGGCCATTTCAGAACTTGATAAAGGGGGAACCAATGAAGGAGGAAACTGGAGCACCCAGACACGGGGAGAATGTGCAGGGTCTGCACAGACAGTGACCCAAGACAGGAATCGCACCCAAAACCCTGGTGCTGTGAAGCAGCAGTGTTAACCACTGTGCCACCGTGCCATGCTTGCCTAAGGCTGGAAGTTTTGACCCAAAGCCAATGGACCTTTGTGCAGTCCGTACTCTGTCCTGCCTATTGTATTAGACACACAATCACAGTGTAGGTGGCTTAAGAAAGGCATTGGGGAGGGTGACATAAGAAAATAGGATAGGCCAGTGAGAGCCTGTTAAAGTGGCAAAATAAATCCTAGTTGAGGTGAAAGAGGTACAAAAGAATGTAGAGTCTTTTCAGATGTTTGTTGATAAGAAAGTGTGAGCAAGGTTTACTCATGTAGGGAAACAGGTTAGGATTCTAAGGGCTGTAGGATCAAGTCAGTCTTTAATAGCGAGAGATGTAGTTTGGAAGGAGTATTGCTGGAAAAGATGTTAGTATGTGAAATTAATGTGAAAAGCTGAGTATTCTGTTCTGTAAGGAAGGGTAGGAGAGTCTAGTGAAAAGTGGTGGTAGGAGTAACAGAGAAATGCCCTTTTTCAGGGATACAGTTTAACCGGGGTGGCATTACAGCTGGGTCACAGATGGGGGGGGTGATGCCTAGCGTGGTTGAAAGATCAAAGAACTGAGGTGTTGAGGAAGCAGATTCTGGGATGTCTCCAAACTTGTGATAACAAGTTTACAAAGCCACAGGAGGAAGAGAAAGCAATAATTAATGATAAAGAGGCTGGGTTCTGTTGTCAGAAACAATCTTTAACCGAATGGTTGATAAAGAACAGCTGGAGGGTGAAACAGCTATCTCCAGTTCAGGGAAGGTGACAGAATTACAACAGAAAGATGTAAAGATAAAGTACTGGGGTGTTAGTGAGCACACGGTGTACACTCTGGGGTGTTAGTGAGCACACGGTGTACACTCTGGGGCATTAGTGAGCACACGGTGTACACTCTGGGGTGTTAGTGAGCACACGGTGTACACTCTGGGGCGTTAGTGAGCACACGGTGTACACTCTGGGGCGTTAGTGAGCACACGGTGTACACTCTGGGGCGTTAGTGAGCACACGGTGTACACTCTGGGGCGTTAGTGAGCACACGGTGTACACTCTGGGGCGTTAGTGAGCACACGGTGTACACTCTGGGGCGTTAGTGAGCACACGGTGTACACTCTGGGGCGTTAGTGAGCACACGGTGTACACTCTGGGGCGTTAGTGAGCACACGGTGTACACTCTGGGGCGTTAGTGAGCACACGGTGTACACTCTGGGGTGTTAGTGAGCACACGGTGTACACTCTGGGGCGTTAGTGAGCACACGGTGTACACTCTGGGGCGTTAGTGAGCACACGGTGTACACTCTGGGGTGTTAGTGAGCACACGGTGTACACTCTGGGGCGTTAGTGAGCACACGGTGTACACTCTGGGGTGTTAGTGAGCACACGGTGTACACTCTGGGGTGTTAGTGAGCACACGGTGTACACTCTGGGGCGTTAGTGAGCACACGGTGTACACTCTGGGGCGTTAGTGAACACACAGCGTACACTCTGGGGTGTTAGTGAGCACACGGTGTACACTCTGGGGCGTTAGTGAGCACACGGTGTACACTCTGGGGTGTTAGTGAGCACACGGTGTACACTCTGGGGCGTTAGTGAACGCACAGCGTACACTCTGGGGTGTTAGTGAACACATGGTGCATTTTGAAAGGATATTGCTATTAGATTTGTTCTCTCTATGGTGAAAGGTTTCATTGTTCAGTTTGTGGTCTTTCCAAATTGCATTTTTCACTGTTTCTCCTCAATCTCATTCCTCCCATTTCTCCAGCTGGTGTCATTCTCCCTCTCTCCTCCTCTCTCTATCTCTCTTGTTCTCTTTGTTTCTCCCCCCCCTCTCTCTCTCTCTCTCTCTCTCTCTGTCTCTGCCCCTCTTTCTCGCTCCCTTTCCCCTCCTCTCTCTCTCTCTATCTCACCCCCCCACCCACCCAGTCTCTCTCTCTCTCTCTCTCTCTGTCTTCCTGTCCGTCTCTCCTTTCCCTCCCTCTCTCGATGGGGTGGGATTTTACAGCCTTGCTTGCCCCAGAACCCGAAAGTCCCGCCCAGGGTCAATGGACCTCTCCATGGCTCACCCCCTCCCTGCTCTGATTCCCATGGTGGGCAGGATGGTCGAATTTGCCCTCTATCTCTCTCTACAGGTGGGATTTTACAGCCTTGCTTGGGCGAGACTGGAAAGTCCAGCCCAAGGTCATTGGAGATGATTTCCTTTGTCAGATCCTCGCCATCTCTGAATCTGTTGAGGACGAGGTGGTAGAGTTCCCATCTACCTGTCTCTATCTCTCCAACTCTGTCTCTCCCTCTCATTGACTCTTCCTCTCCATCTCTCTCTGTCTCTCTGCCCGTCCTTCTCTGTCTCTCTCCCCCTCTCTGTCTCTGTCCTCCTCTCTCTCTCTCCCTCTCTCTCTCTCCGTCTCTCCCCCCTCTCTCTCTCTCTGTCTCTCTCGCCCTCCCTCCTCTCTCTCTCCCCCTCCCTCCTCTCTCTCTCTCCCCCTCCCTCCTCTCTCTCTCTCCCCCTCCCTCCTCTCTCTCTCTCCCCCTCCCTCCTCTCTCTCTCTCCCCCTCCCTCCTCTCTCTCTCTCCCCCTCCCTCCTCTCTCTCTCTCCCCCTCCCTCCTCTCTCTCTCTCCCCCTCCCTCCTCTCTCTCTCTCCCCCTCCCTCCTCTCTCTCTCTCCCCCTCCCTCCTCTCTCTCTCTCCCCCTCCCTCCTCTCTCTCTCTCCCCCTCCCTCCTCTCTCTCTCTCCCCCTCCCTCCTCTCTCTCTCTCCCCCTCCCTCCTCTCTCTCTCCCCCTCCCTCCTCTCTCTCTCTCCCCCTCCCTCCTCTCTCTCTCCCCCCGCCCCCGCCTCGCTGTGATTGGGTTATGTTGAAGTATTTGCTGCCTCTTCCCAGTGTTTTTTTGGCCTCCCTGTGATTGGCTGGCAGCTGCTCTGAGAGCTTGTCCCCAGAGGGGGCAGGGTTTCAATGTGAAACATGTGTGATTCTGTGTAAATCCTCTGTCTAACTGGCAGCTTCTGGAACGCCGAGATTAACCCCTTCCCTCCCGCTGCCCCGGCACCTCATTGGGAACGCCATGGGAATGCTGCCATTCCAGCCACAGGACAGAGCCAGCGCTTATCCCCAGAGAGGGGCAGGGAGGATTCGGAATGGGCAGGGACATGGAGGGATGTGACAGTGAGGGAGGGGAATGGGATAGGGAGGAAACAGGGAGGGTACGAAGGCGACAGAGTGGGAAAGGGAGGAATCAGGATGGAGAGATGGACGGTGCTGAGTTGTGGGTCCGTGTTTTAGATTCCCCTGACCAGCAGAAACACTCCGTGACCACCCTCTCCGAACCCTTCAGCATCTTGTCGTCTGCAATGAGATCAGCCCACATTCATCTCAACTTCAGAGGGTAAAGGCCCAAATTACTCAACCTCACGTTCCCCGGGGGGCCAAGCTAGTGAATCTTGTCTGTACAGCCCCCAACGCAGTATCCCCTCTCTCTGAAATATGGAGACCAAAACCCGACACCTCGGAGGCTGCCCTCCAGCTGCCATGGATCCCAGTTCCTCCCCCCATTTCACCCCCCCCCCACCCCCGTCTCCCCCGCCCTCCAGCTGCCTTGGAAACCAGCCCCCCCATCCCCCTCCCCGCTCTCCAACTGCTTTGGGCCCCCCCTGTCCTCCAGCTGCCTTGACCCCCTCCATCCGTCACCCCCGCCCACCAGCTGCCTTGACCTCCTCCATCCGTCACCCCCACCCTCCAGCTGCCTTGACCCCCTCCATCCGTCACCCCCACCCTCCAGCTGCCTTGACCCCCTCCATCCGTCACCCCCACCCTCCAGCTGCCTTGACCCCCTCCATCCGTCACCCCCTGCCCACCAGCTGCCTTGGACCCCTCCTCCTCCCCCTCCCCCTTTGCCACTGGGCCAATGCCTTGTCACTGCTCTGCTAATCTCCTGTGGTATAGGTAGCGTGTACGGAGAACTGTAAAAAGTCTCCAACACCAGGTTAAAGTCCAACAGGTTTATGTGGAATCACAAGCATTCAGAGCACTGATTCCACCCGCCTGAGGAAGGAGCGGTGCTCCGAAAGCTCATGACACCAAACAAACCTATTGGACTTTAATCTGCTCTTGTGAGACTTCATACTGGGCCCACCACTGTCCAACGCTGGCATCTCCACATCATGGGGAACTGAGCAGAGCACAAGGAAGGCAGACGATACAGATGTGGGGTCCAAGCCTGGTTTGGGGGGAAGGGAGAGTTTCAGGTCTGTCAGCTTCCAGCTGTAGAACATCTGCATCACAGACTCAGGGCTCAGGTGACACACCAGTGCATCAGGCACAAGTGGCAGTTACGCCGCCTCCCACTAGACGTACAGCCAGCTGTGCACCAACATCTGGCAGGATTCATGTCCCATTGCTGGGCAGCCTGGAGAGGGTGAGAGAGAGGTCTAGGAAACCTCCAGAAACTTGGTCAAAGTCCAGGTGACTCTGGGTGGATGTGTTGGATGAAAGATTGTCACAATCTCTGTCCGTGCAGGGAGCTAATCTCCACTTACAAAATGTGCCGAACATTGCTACCACGGTGCTGGGTGTTGACCGGTGGCAGGTGATTCTCTGAAAGTTAATGTGCAGGTTCAGTCGGCAGTTAGGAAGGCAAATGCAATGTTAGCATTCGTGTCGAGAGGGCTAGAATACAAGAGCAGGGATGTAATTCTGAGGCTGTATAAGGCTCCGGTCAGACCCCGTTTGGAGTAGTGTGAGTGGTTCTGGGCCCCGTATCTAAGGCTGGCCTTGGAAAGGGTCCAGAGGAGGTTCAATAGAATGGTCCCTGGAATGAAGAGCTTGTTGTATGAGGAATGGGTTGAGGACTCTGGGTCTGTACTTGATGGAGTTTAGAAGGATGGGGGGGATCTTATTGAAACTTATAGAATACTGCGAGGCCTGGATAGAGTGGACGTGGAGAGGATGTTTCCACCAGTAGGAAAAACTAGAACCAGAGGGCACAACCTCAGGCTAAAGAGACAATCCTTTAAAACAGAGATGAGGAGGAATTTCTTTAGGGTGAATCTGTGGAACTCTTTGCTGCAGAAGGCTGTGGAGGCCAGGTCATTGAGTGTCTTAAAGACAGAGATAGATAGGTTCTTGATTAATAAGGGGATCAGGGGTTATGGGGAAAAGGCAGGAGAATGGGGACAAGAAAAGTATCAGCCATGATTGAATGGCGGAGCAGACTCGATGGGCCAAGTGGCCTAATTCTGCTCTTATGGGTGACAAGTTTGACGGTGGTGGCGTTGCCATGACGATGCACGACAGTCCAGGCCGAGGCTCTAGAAGTGAGCTAGGTGGGCCGGCGTGGCACAGTTACAGCTAGAATCCAGGGAGGGGCTGGATCCAGGCACGTGGTGACATCGACATCTGACAGGCCCTGATCAAAAAACCCAAAGGAACTCTGCAAACTTCTCTCTCTCTCTCCTGAAAACTGGTGAGGAACGGCGGCCAAAGAGCTCCCCGGGGAGCTCACAGGGATTGATGAGGCTGGTAGTGAGAGGGTGGGTCAGTATAACGGCTCTCCACTTAAGAGGAGTGGCAGAAACTGGGAACAAAGCAGAATGTGGAGCTGGTGACTCAGCGTGAAGTGACTGCATGCAGGAACTGGGCGAAATCCTTCAGTTAATTGTTCCGAGTGTGCAAACTCATGTGTGAACCAACGGTCAGGATTTGCAGAATCTCCTATCTGATACAGACCAGCAACTATTAAATTAGGCTGGAGAGAGACAGAGAGAGAGACAGAGAGGGATAAGAAAGAAGGAGATTGAAAAACTCTTCAGTGCAACAGCCATCCCACACAACTGTAAGTACAAGATCATCTTAAACAGAACTTGCAGCTTTGCAAAGCTTTTGAGAGTAAATTGCAATTATTCTGTTAAACATGTTAAGGGCAGTCACTGACTGAGGCAGTTAAAGCATTCTCTCCTCAGTCTCGAGTTTGTGGGGTACCAAAGAGGGGAAAGGAACTTCTTTCTGTCTTCCTGGATGTATTTACAGCTACAGTATGAGGTCATGTTAGACAGTCTGCTATACCTTACATGTGCTAACGTCTCGTTAAATATTTCCCCTTTTAGTCCAACGTCAAACGTTCCTGCAGCAATGCTTAAAGCAGTCGGGGCAATTGGTAATGTGGAAGTTTGCAGCGGTCTGCCTCTGCTCGGGGACTTGCTAGTTTTTTTCCAGAGCTAAATGTGACTCGGTAGGATTTGTAAGTCTGGCACATTGCCCCCAATATTCCAATGCATTGGCACGCAGGCAAAGTAACTGGGGGGAGCTGCCTGAAAAATCCTAATCTGGGCTGGTGCAGGGCAGAGATATCTGGCACATTATCCATAATATTCCAATCATGGTGAAGATATAGGATAGAATCGAATCCCTACAGTGCGAAAGGAGGCTATTCAGCCCATTGAGTCTGCACTGACAACAACCCCACCCTGACCCTCTTCCCGTAACCCCACATATTTACCCTGCTAATCCCCTGGACACTAAGGGGCAATTTATCATGGCCAACCAACCTGACCCGCACATCTTTGGATTTTGGGAGGAAATCGGAGCATCCAGAGGAAATCCTTGCAGAGAATCATCATAGAATCCCTATAGTGCAGAAGGAGGCCATTCAGCCCATTGAGTCTGCACTGACCACAATCCCAGACCTTATTCCCATCACCCCACATCTTTAGCCCGCTAATCCCCCTAACATTAAGGGACAACTTGGCACGGCCAATCAAACAAACCAGCACATCTTTGGACTGTGTGGAGGAAATCGGAGCGCCTGGAGGAAACCCATGCAGAGACGGGGAGAATGTGCAAACTCCACACAGACAGTGACCCGAACCAGGAATTGAACCTGGGTCCCTGACATCGTGAGGCAGCAGTGCTAACCACTGTGCCACTGTGCCGCCGCATATCTGGCACATTATCCATGATATTCCAATCTGTGTTGGGGTCGGGCGGAGATACTTGGCTCATTGCCCAGGGCATTTCAATCTGGGCTGGTACAGGGTGGAGAAACTTGGCACATTGCCCAGGGTATTTGAATACATGCTGGCACAAAGCGTATTGGACACAACCCTATCTGGAAGACATGCCATCACCAACAAACTATCCAAAAAAGTGATCTTTGTTTTCTGAAGTAAGAATCTTTTAGATTTTCAGCGCGGACATTCACAGTCGGGTGGATAAATAAAGGGTGTAGGCACAGGGTAATTGGAAATATTCATACTGATAAAGGGGTGTTGCGGTAAAAGGCCAGTTTTTGTCTTGTAATGCTCTGTGTCAAAGGAGTCAAGAGATATCTGGGAATTGGAGACAGTAGATACAGGACTGCAGACAATGTGTGAGAGAAGATATCTTATCCAAAAGCAGATTCTGGCAAGTATTCCGATTGCCTGCGGCGTCAGGAAGTGGGGGGGGGTCATCCAATGAAATGCATGTGGTTCCGACCCGAAAGAGACCTCGAAAGGAGCAGGAGTTTCTGACAGAGTGGCCCTCAGTCTCAGTGCTAACACCCTGTCATTATTACACATTACAGCTGTCCTCACACAACCCGCCATAACATACAGTACCAAGCACATTTTTCTCAGATGCGCCATAGAAAGCATTCTTTCTGGTTGCATCACCGCTTGGTCTGGCTTCTGTTCTGTCCTACGCCGCAAAAAACTACAAAGGGTCATGGATGTAGCCCAATCCATCACACAAACCAGCCTCCCATCCATTGACTCTGTCTACACTTCCCGCTGCCTCGACAAAGCAGCCGGCATAATTCAGGACCACACACACCCCGGACATTCTCTCTTCCACCTTCTTCCGTCAGGAAAAAGATACAAAAGTCTGAGGTCACGTACCAACCAACTCAAGAACAGCTTCTTCCCTGCTGCCGTCAGACTTTTGAATGGACCTACCTCGCATTAAGCTGATCTTTCTCTACACCCTAGCTATGACTGTAACATTATATTCTGCACTCTCTCCTTTCCTTCTCTATGAACGGTATGCTTTGTATAGTGCGCAAGAAACAATATTTTTCACTGCATGTTAATACATGTGACAATAATAAAATCAAATCAAATTCTGAGCAGGGGGATCCTGTGTCCTGATCTTCATGGAGTTTGGAATGAGGGGATGTGCTCCCCCTTCTCAGATGGTAACTCTCCGGGAGCGGGCTGTAGGGGGTCTCACTATGAGGCAGATATTGAGGAAAGGCTCTTTAATCACACTGAGGGGATGGGGGGGTGTTCCGTGAATCACAGAGTGCATACGGAACAAGGTCAGAGCTAAAGGCAAATGGCACACTCGTAGCTCAACTCACCAGTTACAGGCATCCCTCTGTCTGTCAGTTCACCACTTTTATTTTAAACTACACCAGATGTAGACCACGTTGGCAGGGCCAGTGTTTATCCCTCAGCACTAGTTCCTCATGAACCTCAGCAGTCCGTGAAGTGTAGCTGCACACAAGATGTTATACTGAGGGGCGTTCCTGGATTTTGACCCAGCGACTGTGAAGAAACGGCCGATATATTTCCAAGTCGGGGTGGTGAGCGGTTTGGAGGGGAACTTGCAGGTGGTGGGTGTTCCCCATGTATCTGCTGCCCTTGTCCTTCTAGATGGAAGTGGTTGTGGGTTTGGAAGATGATGTTTAAGGATTTTGGTGAATTGCTGCAGTGCATCTTGTAGATGGTCCACACGGCTGTTACTGAGCGTCGGTGGTGGAGGGAGTGAATGTTTATAGATGCGATGCCAATCAAATGGGCTGCTTTGTCCTGGATGGTGTCGAGCTTCTTGAGTGTTGTTGGAGCTGCTCCCATCCAGGCAAGTGGGGAGTATTCCATCACACTCCTGACTTGTACCTTGTAGATGGTGGCTCTGGGGAGTCAGGAGGTGAGTTACTCGCCGCAATATTCCTGGTTCTGACCTGCTATGATGGCCACAGTATTTATATGGGTGGGTCCAGTTCAGTTTCTGATCAATGGTAACCCCCGATGTTGAGAGTGGGGGGATTCAGTCTTGGTCAAGTCATGGAATGGTCAAGGGGTGATGGTTAGATCCTCTCTTGTTGGACCTGGTCATTGCCTGGCATTTGTGTGATGCAATGTTAATTCAGATTGTAGGACCTCACCCCATTTCTTACCTATATCGTTTGTGCCTGTATGCACCAAGACAGCTGGTGCTCACCCTCTCCCTCCAAAATGCACTGCAGCCGTTCCGAGACATCCTTGTACTAGGGAGGCATCTCACCATCCTGGAGTCCCATTTGCATCCACAGAAACCTGCCTGTTCTCCTTACAACTGAGTCCCCTATCATTACAGCCCTGCTGTTCTTTATCCTGCCCTCCTGTGGCTGCCGTCACCTTCCCCTGGTGACCCATCTCCCCCAACAGTATCCAAAACAGTATCTCTGTCTTGGAGGGACATGGCCGCACTCCTACTCTCCCTCTGTCTGGTGGTCACCCATCCTCTATCTCCCTCAGTAACTTTTATCTGATTTTCACAGTAACTTCATTGCAGTGTTAGTGTAAGTCTACTTGTGACAAGGTGAATGGGGAGTTACTGTGTAAATGGGATCTCTTTGTTGCAAATATGTTATTTTCTTCATTTTCTCATGGGATCATAAGAACTAGGAGCAGGAGTCGGCCATCTGGCCCCTCGAGCCTGCTCCACCGTTCAATAAGATCACGGCTGATCTTTTCAGGGACTCAGCTCCACTTACCCACCCGCTCACCATAACCCTTAATTCCTTTACTGTTCAAAAATCTATCTATCCTTGCCTTAAAAACATTCAATGAGGGAGCATCAACTGGGCAGGGAATCCCACAGATTCACAACCCTTTGTGTGAAGAAGTTCCTCCTCAACTCAGTCCTAAATCTGCTTCCCCTTATTTTGAGGCAATGCTCCCTAGTTCTAGTTTCACTCACCAGTGGAAACAACTTCCCTGCTTCTATCTTATCGATTCCCTTCATAATCTTGCATGTTTCTATAAGATCTCCCCTCATTCTTCTAAATCCCAATGAGTATAGCCCCAGTCTACTCAGTCTCTCCTCATGAGTCAACCCTCTCAACTCCGGAATCAACCTAGTGAATCTCCTCTGCACCCCCTCCAGTGCCAGTATATCTTTTCTCAAGTAAGGAGACCAAAACTGTACACAGTACTGCAGGTGTGGCCTCACCAGCACCTTATACAGCTGCAACATAATCTCGCTGGTTTTAAACTCCATCCCTCTAGCAATGAAGGACAAAATTCCATTTGCCTCCTTAATTACCTGCATCACCTGCAAACCAACTCCTTGAGATTCCTGCACAAGGACACCCAGATCCCTCTGCACAGCAGCATGCTACAATTTTTTAACCAATTAAATAATTGTCCATTTTACTATTATTCCTACCAAAATGGATGACCTCACATTTACCAACATTGTACTCCATCTGCCAGACACTTGCCCACTCACTTAGATTATCTATATCCCTTTGTAGGCTTTCAGTATTCTCTGCACACTTTGCTCTTCCACCCATCTTGGTGTCATCTGTGAATTTTGACACACGATACTTGGTCCCCAACTCCAAATCATCTATGTAAATTATAAACAATTGCAGTCCCGACACTGATCCCTAAGGCACACGACTAGTCACTGATCACCAACAGAAAAACACCCATTTACCCCCACTCTTTGCTTTCTGTTAGTTAACCAATCCTTAAACATGCTAATACATTCCCCTAAGACTGTGCACCTTTATCTTATGTAGCAGTCTTTGGTGCGGCACCTTGTCAAATGCCTTCTGGAAATCCAGATACACCACATCCACAGGTTCCCCATTGTCCACTGTGCATGTAATGTTCTCAAAGCATTCCACCAAATTAGTCAAACATGATCTGCCCTTCATGAACCCATGCTGCATCTTACCAATGAGACAATTTATACCCAGGTGTCTCGCTATTTCTTCCTTGATGACAGATTCGAGCATTGAATCCAACAGTGCAGAAAGAGGCCATTCAGCCCATCGAGTCTGCAGCGACTACAATCCCACCCAGCCCTTTTCTCATAACCTCAGACATTTACCTCGCTAATCCCCTAAGGGGCATATTAGCAATCAACTTAAGCTACATATTTTGAAGTGTGGAAGGAAACCAGAGCACCCGGAGGAAACCCACGCAGACATGGGGAGAATGTGCAAATTCCGTACAGGCAGCGACCCAAGCCGGGAATCGAATCTGCGTCCCTGGCGCTGTGCTAACCACTGCACCACAGTGCCGCCCCTTGTGGGTGATTTGTTGCCCATCCTTAATTGCCCCTTGAGCTGAGTGTCTCACTTGGCCATTTCCGAGGGTAGTTAAGAGTCAACCACATTGCTGTGGGTCTGGAGTCACATGTAGGCCAGACTGGGTAAGGACGGCACACGGACCAGCGAACCAGGTGGGTTTTTATGACGAGTGACAATGGTTTCATTGTCACCATTACAAAGATGTACGACTTAGATATATTGGCCATGTTAAATTGCCCCTTAGTGTCCTGGATACGTAGGTTAGGGGGATTATGGGGTAAATGTTGGATTTAAGGGGATAAGAACTGGATGGGATTGTTGTCAGTGCAGACTTGATGGGCTGAATGGCCTCCTTCTGCACTGTAGAGATTGTATGATTACTGAGACTAGCTTTCAACCCCAGATTTATTAAGTGAATTTAAATCCCTCCAGTTGCCGGGTTGGGATTTGAACCCATTTTGTCCCGAGTCTGGATCACTAGCCCAGCGACTTTACACAATTTCATCTCCTTTCCTTGTCCCCATTTTTTTGTGTTGGGAAGGGCAAAAATATATTTCCGGCAATCTTCCTGCCTTCGGTCAGACGCCCTTCCAGGGAAAGGGTGAACAATCCGTGGGTTGTAACAGGAAGGAGTCGGGAGGGCAGAAGCCAACCCAGTGAATCGAGCAGTCACACAGAGACAGGCGGGAAACCAAGAACAGGCCAGGATATTATCCAGCTACAAGGCCAGATACCGAGGGGGGATTGGGCCCAGCTGAGGATGGAACCGCCCTGGAGTTAGCGCGAGTGCAGCTACTAATGTGGTTAAATCCTGAGGCCCATCCAGAACCACTGAATGTGGCAGATAACTTGTGGAAAGTTTTGCGAGGACTCTACAGATTGGAGCAGGTCTCAAAGGGAATGAAAAGCTGGTCACACGGGCTAACCCCAAAACCACCATTGCTATCCAGCTAACTCTTAAGCTTTCAGAGTAAGGCTTGCATTAACACTGCAATGAAGTTACTGTGAAATTCCTCTAGTCGCCACACACTCGGGCGCCTGTTTGGGTTTGATTTGATTTGGTTTGTTATTGTCACATGATTGTGACTGGAACTCCATTTTCCTGCCCATTTCACCCCCACCCCCCCCCTCCCCCCCACCGCCAGCCTGTAACCCTTGACCCCTTTCTCAATCAGAACTCTGTCTAAAGCAGCCCTTCAATATGACCCAGCCTCCACAGTGCGGCACAGTGGTTAGCACTACACACCGGGGTTCGATTCCCGGCCTCACTCACTGTCTGTCCTCAGTCTGCACATTCTCCCCGTGTCTGCGTGGGTTTCCTCCGGGTACTCCGGTTTCCTCCCACAGTCCGAAAGACGTGCTGGTTAGGGCATATCGGCCGTGCTAAATTCTCCCTCAGTGTTCAGGGTGTGGCAACTAGGGGATTTTCACAGTAACTTCATTGCAGTGTTAAGGTAAGCCTACTCATGATACTAATAAATAACATTTAAAGGCCACCCAGAATCTTACTAAGTTTACCTTTAATCTGCCTTTCTCTCTCCTCTCTTTCTGTCACTCTCTATCTCTTCATTTCTCTTTTTCTCCCCTCTCTCTCTTTCTCTAAACTCAACCTTTCCTAAAACAAACAACTCCCACATTCTAGCGATCAATCGAGGGAACATTCCACAAACTGTTTCCAAAGCAAATACATCCCTTCCTAAACCAGGCAGCTAGAACAATGCACAATACCCCACGTGTGGTCTCAGCAACTCCCTCGACAGACTTCACTTCAAGCTCCGTTCCCCGATCGAGGAGTTAATGTCCCTCCTTTCTTCCCCACCTGGCGGGATTTGTAATTCCAGTTCAATGTCAAGGTTAACAACCTATTCAATGGTTCCAGCTGCCGCAGGCATCACCAGGAAGGGGGTCTCTCGGAGCGGGGCGGGGGGGGTTCAGCCAGTGTGCGAAGGCCTCGCTTGGGCTGGGCCACAGTCTCAGCCCGGGCTGCTCCTCGTGTCCCAGTGTCAGGGTGAGGGGCCCCCCAAGGCCTTCCCCTGCCTCAACGGCGCGAGGGTTACTGAGCTTCCTGTAGAAGGCCGAAGCCTGAGACTTTCCCACTCGGGGCAATTAGCGGGTTACGGACGGTGATATCAGCATCAGCTTCAGCCCAAAGAGAGACACGGGGGCCAGGCGCTGAAGAGTGAGAAATTAGAAAAGGTGACCCAGTGACAGAGGCTAAAAAACCCAAACAATCCAATGCAGGGAAATGGTTCTCCATCTTTAAACCGCCATTTTGCTTTCTCCATTACCTTCTCTCAACAGTCTCTCTTTCTCTCTCTCACTCTGTTCCTTTCTCTCTCTCTCTCTCTCTCGCTGTCTCACTCTCTCTCTCTTTCTTTCTCATTCTCTCTCCTCTCTCTTTTTCTCTCTCCCTTTTTCCTCTCTTCTCTCTCACACACATTCTCTCTCTCTCCTCTCTCTTTTTCTCTCTCCCTTTTTCCTCTCTCTCTCACACACATTCTCTCTCTCTCTCTCTTTCTCTCCCCTCTCTTTCTCTCACATTCTCTCTCTCTGTCGATGTCATTCTCTCCCTTCTCACTCTCTGTCTCTTTCTCTCTCTCTCTCTGTCTCTCATTCTCTCTCCTCTCTTTCTGTCTCCCTCTCTTTCCCTCTGTTTCACATTCTCTCTCTCTCTCATGTTCTCTCTTTCCCTCTCTCTTTCTCTCATTCTCTCTTTCTGTCCCACTCTCTCTCTGTCTCTCTCTCTCTCATTTTCTCTCTCCCCTCTCTCTCTTTCTGTCTCACTCTCTCTGTCTCTCTCTCTTTGCCTCTCTCTTGTCTGTCTGTCTGTATCTCTGTCTCTCTCCCTTCTCTCTCTCTTGTTCCTCTCTCATTCTTTCTCTCACATTCTCTCTCTCTCCCTGTCTCTCTTTCTCTTTTTTACATTTCTCTTTCTGTCTCTCACTTACTCTCTCTGTCCCTCTCCGTCTGTCTCTTTCTCTCTTTGATACTGTTTCCCCCTTTGAGAAGATTAACTCAAGATTGAAATGTTAGAGCAGGATGTGAATATTAGACACACAGGTATATCCACCACTCTCAGTGCTTCCCAGGATATGGCGTTAGTGTGGAACAGGTCACCACCTCCAGCTCACACACTGATCTGTCCAATCATGTCTGGCAGAATCATAGGCATGTGTCAATTGGATGATTGGTCAGGACAATGGGCTGAATGGCCTCTTGTGCTGTAATTGGGACAATGGGATGCTTCGCCCCATTATCAGAGGGCGATGGGATCGGTGCCGCAGAATCATAGAATCCCCACAGCTCAGAAGGAGGCCATTTGGCCCATCGAAGAATTGGCAAGTATGCTGCAGCTTTAGAGAACCTTAGTGAGGCCGCACTTGGAATATAATGTTCAATTCTGGTTGCCTCACTGCCAGAAGGATGTGGAGGCTTTGGAGAGGGTACAGAAAAGATTTACCAGGATGTTGCCTGGCACGGAGAGCATTAGCTCTGAGGAGAGGTTAGAGAAACTTGGTTTGTTCTCACTGGAGCGATCAAGGTTGAGGAGCGACCTGATAGAAGTCTACAAGACTATGAGAGGCATGGATAGAGTGGATAGTCAGAAGCTTTTTCCCAGGGTAGAAGAGTCAATTCCGAGGGGCACAGGTTTAAGGTGCGAGGGGCAAGGTTTAAAGAAGATGTACGAGGCAGATTTTTACACAGTGGGTGGAGGGTGCCTGGGACTCGCTATCCGGGGAGGTAGTGGAAGCAGATACAGTAGTGACTTTTAAGGTGCATCTTAACAAATACATGAATAGGATAGAAAGAGGGATATGGTCCCTGGAAGGGTGGGAGTTTTAATTCAGTCCGGCAGCATGGTCGGGGCAGGCTCGGAGGGCCAAAGGGCCTGTTCCTGTGCTGGAATTTTCTTTGTTCTTTGAGTCTGCGCCGACCATAATCCCACCCAGGCCCTATCCCCGTATCCCCACACATTAACCCTGTTAATCCCTTTGACACAATTTTATCATGGCCACTCAACCTAACCTGCACACCTTTGAACTGTGGGAGGAATCCAGAGCACCCGGAGGAAACCCATGCAGACACGAGGAGAATGTGCAGACTCCGCACAGGCAGTGACCCGAGCCGGGAATCGAACCCGGGTCCCTGGCGCTGAGAGGCAGCAGTGCTAACCCACTGTGGTATGGGTAATTGTTGTGGAGAGTGGCGATGAACTTAAATTGAAAAGAGTTGATAGAGACAGCCACAGATTGCGGGTTCTGCTGAGGTCTCTCAGAGCAATCTGAAACCTTTAGTTGTTAATTGTAGAGAATGCAGCCTCTGGTCACTGTCATTGAGAGGGTCATTTCCCACCTTGCTGCTTGTGGAAGGCATGATGTGGAGATGTCAGCGTTGGACTGGGGTAAACATAGTCAGAAGTCTCACAACACCAGGTTAAAGTCCAACAGGTTTATTTGGTAACAAACGCCTAGCTTTCGGAGCGCTGCTCCTTCATCAGGTGAGTGGGGAGTGGCAGGGTAGGGGCGGCATGGTAGCACAGTGGGTTAGCACCGCTGCTTCACAGCTCTAGGGCCCTGAGTTCGATTCCCGGCTTGGGGTCACTGTCTGTGTGGAGTTTGCACGTTCTCCTCGTGTCTGGGTGGGTTTCCTCCGGGTGCTCCGGTTTCCTCCCACAGTCCAAAGATGTGCGGGTTAGGTTGATTGGCCAGGCTAAATTGCCCCTTAGTGTCCAGGGATGTGTAGGTTAGAGGGATTAGAGGGATTAGCGGGTATAAACGTAGGGGTATGGGGGTAGGGCCTGGGTGGGATTGTGTTCGGTGCAGACTCGATGGGCCGAAGGGTCTCTTTCTGCACTGTAGCGTTCTATGATTCTATGAGTGCCCACCCACCTGATGAAGGGGCAGTGCTCCCAAAGCTAGTGGCATTTGTTACCCAATAAACCCATTGGACTTTAACCTGGTGTTGTGAGACTTCTTACAGTTGCTTGTGGAACTCAGTCTGTCACCCTCAGCCGTGACACAGAGAGAGATAACTACAGCAGGGAGGGATTCTGGCAGGTTCAATGTGGCGAAAATGTCTCCCCTTTCTGGGGGCAAATGTAAAATACTGCTACAGCGTCTGACTGTAAGTGAGGGGAAATATCCCCGTGCAGAGAATGGAGACAGCGTGGAACTGGCTGGGGGATAAGTGTGGCGCTTTGCAAAGGCAGTTTGATATACACAGGAAGGGTCAATCAACTTGCTGATAGGTTGATAAAAGGAGGAAGGGTGGAACATAGCACGAGGAGTAGATGGGCGGAAGGGGCACGTTTCATGCTGTAAATTGTATCTAAGGGCTGGCAGCCTCTGTATTGCAGCAGGCGGGGAGAGTGTGAGGGGGGATTGGAATGTTTTTCAAACTTTATAAACTCCACGCAGTCAGTCAGACCCACCTGAGAATATCGGCCCCCCCCCATAGCCCAGGCTGCAAGCTGGCTGTAAACGCTGTGGACTGGGTTGAATCAACACCATGTGTGGATAAACTCAATCACAGGCCAGGATCAGTTTACCCTGGGCCCCAAGTCGGGAGAAACGGAAGATGTGTGGGGGCAGTAACGGGGGGGTGGGATTACTGCACTGATGTGTTCAGCACCCTGCGAGCCTGCTATAACACAGGCTGCTCAGTCCCTGCACACAGATCCCCCACAGCCACACCGAATGCCAACCAATCACCTCCATTTCCACATCGTTAAAAAACTAAAAATCATCCGGGCAACAGATCTTTTCAGTTTAACAGTTCAATTCCTGCTGCCAAGTCAACCCGGTGAGGGGCAAATATAATACAAATTCTAGAATTCTGTGTCCGTAAGTGTGTATTTATACGTGTGTGTGTGTGTGTGTGTGTATGAGTGTGTACGTGTGTGAGTGCATGAGTGCGTACGTGTGTGAGTGCATGAGTGCGTGTGAATGTATGTGAGGGTGGTGAGTGCGTGTAAATATGTGTGTGTGTGTGTGTGTGTGTGTACATTTGTGTGTTAATGTGTGGGCCACTGTGACAGTACCAGTGTAGCAGCAACAGCATTGCAGTGGCAGCGTTGCAGGGGCAGCGTTGCGGTGTCAGTATTGCGGTGACAGTGTTGCGGTGACAGTGTTGCGGTGTCAGTCTTGCAGTGACAGTATTGCGGTGTCAGCGTTGCGGTGTCAGCGTTGCGGTGACAGCGTTGCGGTGACAGCGTTGCAGTGTCAGCGTTGCGGTGTCAGTGTTGCGGTGACAGTATTGCAGTGACAGTGTGTTGATACCGGGAGTGTGGGCTGACTGCCGGCTGTGATAAACATTACGCTAACCTCCTTTTCTCCTGTTGTGAAGGATCATTAATTCCTGTGACGTTGAGATGACAAAAGGAGGCTCTGGGGACCAGCCGGAAGAAATCAAGATGAAAGTTCGGAACTCAGGTACATTTCAGAGCAGCGGCGGGGCGGGGAGGGGGTCGTAACCTGGAGGGGTCTATGGGTTTTGGGGTGTGGGTTTGCGTATACGGGGTAGCAGGTAGGGCTGGTGGGAGGGTACTGAATCTGGCAAAAATATTCTGAACAACCAAACTTCGCCATTCCTTCCAGCGTGTTTTTGCCAGTGTTTTTAGAAATGGACTATTGAGTCAAAGATGGCTGAGCTCCAGTTTCCTCCCACAGTCACAAAGATGTGCAGGTTAGGTTGATTGGCCATGCTAAATTGACCCTTAGTGTCAGAGGAATTAGCAGGGTGAATATGTGGGAAGATGGGAATAGGGCCTGGATGGAATTGTGATTGGTGCAGACTCAATGGACCGAATGGCCTCCTCCAGCACTCTAGGAAGTCTATGAAATCCTCCCAGGATTCTGGTGAGATATTTGTAGCCCCCTTGCAGCCAATGATTGGTTTTGTGAAGGGTAGATCGTGCCTCACAAACCTTATCGAGTTCTTTGAGAAGGTGACCAAAGAGATGGATAAGGATAAAGCAGTTGATGTGATGTATATGGATTTCAGTAAAATGTTCCCCGCGGTAAGCTATTGCAGGAGATACGGAGGTATGGGATTGAGGGTGATTTAGCGGTTTGGATCAGAAATTCGCTAGCTGTAAGAAGACAGAGGGTGGTGGTTGATGGGAAATATTCATCCTGGAGTTCAGTTATGAGTGATGTACCGCAAGGATCTGTTTTGGGGCCACTGCTGTTTGTCATTTTTATAAAAGACCTGGATGAGGGTGTAGAAGGATGGGTTAGTAAATTTGTGGATGACACTAAAGTCGGTGGAGGTGTGGACAGTGCGGAAGGATGTTGCAGGTTACAGAGGGACATAGATAAACTGCAGAGCTGAGCTGGGCTGAGAGGTGGCAAATGGAGTTTAATGCAGGAAAGTGTGAGGTGTTTCATTTTGGAAGGAGTAACAGCAGTACAGAGTACTGGGCTAATGGTAAGATACTTGGCGGTGTGGTGGAGCAGAGAGATCTCAGTGTCCATGTGCATAGATCCCTGAAAGTTGGCACTCAATCCCTCTACCAATGAAAGCTAACACACTGTACGCCTTCTTAACCTGGGTGGATAGGGTTGTTAAGAAGGCGTACGGTATGTTAGCTTTTATTGGTAGAGGGATTGAGTTTCAAAGCCATGAGGTCATGTTGCAGCTGTACAAAACTCTGGTGCGACCGCACTTGGAGTATTGCATACAGTTCTGGTCGCCGCATTATAGGAAGGATGTGGAAGCATTGGAAAGGGTGCAGAGGAGATTTATCAGGATGTTGCCCGGTATGGTGGGAAGGTCTTATGAGGAAAGACTGAGGGACTTGAGGCTGTTTTCGTTAGAGAGAAAAAGTTAAGAGGTGACTTAATAGAGGCATATAAGATGATCAGAGGATCAGATAGGATGGACAGTGAGAGCCTTTTTCCTCAGATGGTGATGGCTAACACGAGGGAATGTAGCTTTAAATTGAGGAGTGATAGATATAGAATCATAGAAACCCTACAGTACTGAAAGAGGCCATTTGGCCCATCGAGTCTGCACCGACCACAATCCCACCCAGGCCCTATCCCCATAGCCCCTAATATTTTACCCACTAACCTCTCTAACCTACACATCTCAGGACACTAAGGGACAATTTTATTAGCATGGCCAATCAACTTAACCCGCACATCTTTGGACTGTGGGAGGAAACCGGAGCACCCGGAGGAAACCCACACAGACACGGGGAGAATGTGCAGACTCCATATAGACAGTGACCCGAGCCGGGAATCGAACCCGGGTCCCTGGAGCTGTGAAGCAGCAGTGCTAACCACTGTACCACCAAGCACCTAGAACAGGTGTCAGAGGTAGGTTCTTTACTCAGAGAGCAGTAAGGGTGTGGAATGCCCTGCCTGCAACAGTAGTGGACTCGCCAACATTAAGGGCATTTAAATGGTCATTGGACAAACATTTGGATGATATCGGAATAGTGTAGGTTAGATGGGCTTTAGATTGGTTTCACAGGTCAGCGCAACATCGAGGGCCGAAGGGTCTGTACTGCGCTGTAACGTTCTATGTGTGACCCTTACCTGCCCAAGGGTAGCTAAGTGCCAATAAATACTGACCAGCCAGTGACGCCATGTCCCACAAATGAATAAATAACATCTCAGGAAGTGGGTTCCTTCCATTGGTTTTGGCTGTAGGTGTTTAATTCTCTTTTATTTTTATGCCCCTTTCTGATGAGGAAGTGTGGTAGTGGAGAGGTGCCTGGACTGGTTTGAGTTGAAAACCGAGAGGTGGAAATGTCCACAGCCGCAAAATATTTAACTTTGAAACTTCCGCCAATTCGATGTCTTGTGTTGCTCAGAGGCTCCCCCACCTGTTGTATACGGGCACTGCACCTCAGTTTGCTCTCTCGAGGATCCCCGGACCATCATCTCCTGCAGATCGCTGAGGCCACTCAGCCCATTGCCTCCTCCCCCTGCTGTCCCACAGCCCGCTGCCTCAGTCTCCCTCACCACCCCCCCCCACCCCGCTCCTCCCCTTCACACTCTGATCCCAACCCGGTGAAATCTGCTCAGACGGAAAGCTGGGGGCGAGATACACCCCGAGACAAAGAAATATCTTCTTGTTTGGAACTAGATTCTTCTCTTGGTCACCAGCAGGAGATGGAGTAACTGGAGGGGTGGGGGAGAGACACACACTTCAACACAGTTTCCAAAAATAAACTCCACGAGGGGGCTGAGGAGAATTTAGTTTACGCAGCGGGATTTTATTCTGGATTTTATGATCCGGAACATTCTGCCGGAATGGGAGAGAAATCCAACGGTGACTTTTGACACCCTTGGGGGCGGCACGGTGGTGAGCGCCGCTGCCTCACAGTGCCAGGGACCCGGGTTCGATTCCCGGCTCGGGGTCACTGCCTATGCAGAGTCTGCACATTCTCCCCATGTCTGCGTGGGTTTCCTCCGGGCGCTCCGGTTTCCTCCCACAGTCCGAAAGATGTGCGGGTTAGGGTGCATTGGCCGTGCCAAATTCTCCCTCAATGTACCCAAACATATGGTGACTAGGGGTTCTCACAGTAACTTCATTGCAGTGTTAACGTAAGCCTTACTTGTGACTAAGAAATAAACTTCACAAAAAGAAAAGAGAGTTTGAAGTTAAAGTTAATGTATTCGTCACAAATAAGGCTTACCTTAACCCTGCAGGGTGGCACAGTGGTTAGCGCTGCTGCCTCACATCGCCACAGACCCGCATTCAATTCCCAGCTTGGGTCACTGTCTATGTGGAATCTGCACATTCTCCCCGTGTCTGTGTGGGTTTCCTCCTACCCTCCAAAGATGTGCAGATTAGGAGCATTGACCGTGCTAAATTGCCCCCTAGTGTCAGGGAGACTCGCTCGGATAAATGCATAGGGCTGTGGGGATAAGGTCTGGGTGGGGTTTCAGTCAGTGCAGACTCAATGGGCCGAATGGCCTCCTTCTGCACTGTAGGATTCTATGATTAAGGGGGACTAGGCTGCAAAGTTGAGCTGAGGCCACAATCAGAACAGCCGGAGGCCCATTGAATGGCTGACAGCTCCTCGAGGGGCCGAATGGCCTACTCCTGCTCCCATTTCCGTTGATGAGTAAATGAGGATAGTATACGCGAAACCAAGAGACAAGGAATGTCCCAACTCTCAATGTTACAGGGAAATCATTCTGTTCCTTTCTCATGAACAGTTCTCTGGGATTATATAGAGTCACAGAGCAACACAGCATGGAAACAGGCCCTTCAGCCCATCTGGTACATGGTGCCCTCCCAGCTCATCCCAACTGCCTGCAATTGGCCCATATCCCTCGAATCCTGTCCAGTCCATTTACTGACCGACTGCTTCTTAAATATCGTACCAGCCTCACCACTTCCTCTGGCAGCTCATTCCATTTACCCACCACCCTCTGCCAGGAGAAGGTGCCCCTCAGAACCCTTTGAAAACCTTTCCCCTTTCACCAGAAACCTGCACCTTCCCGTTTCCAAATCCCTGTCCTTGGGGATAAAGACTACCTGCGTCCATCCTATCTGTGTCCCTCATGGTTTTATACACCTCAATAAGGTCACCTCCTCATTCTCCTACGTTCCAACGGATGAGGTTCTAGCCTGGCCAACCTCTCCAGGTAACTCAGGGCCCCACGAATCCTGACAACATCCTCATAAACCTTCTCTTCACTCCTTCTGAATTGTCAACGTCTTTCCGATAACAGAGGGACCAACACTGTACACAATACCCCAAGCGCAGCCTCACCGAGGGCTCATACAACTGTCTGTGTAAAAATAAAACACAATAAACAGGAAGGTGACGATATTAATGATGAGGAAGGAAGCTTTTGTCTGTGTGTGATATTGATATTCTCTACACCAGTGTTCCTGTCGTCTCCCCGAGACGCGATCATGTTCATCTGGGGCCTAGTGGGAAGCTGCAGCCCTGTGATAAGTAATTCCTGCACCCAAACTCGACACACAAACCTCCGCCAATACACTGGCTGGGGGTTTGAGGCAAAACCCCAAACTGGAGACCTCAACCCCACCCACAAATATCTCCTTCCTGCACTCCCCCATCTCCCCTCTGTTCCCCCTCTCCCCATTCCCCTCCTTCTCATTCTCCAATCTCTCCCCTTCCCCATCCGCTTCTCCCAAACCCCATCTCTCTCTTCCACTCCATTCCTCTGTCCCCCTATTCCCTATTCCTCTCTCTCCATCCCATCCCCCTCTTATTCCCATCTTTCTCACGTCCTCTCCCACCCCTCTCTCCCTTACTCCATTTATCTCTCTCTCACTCTCCATCCTTCTCTCTCCTCCACCTTCCTCTCTCTCTCTTCCTCCCCCCT
Source organism: Carcharhinus amblyrhynchos (assembly GCF_965287045.1). Classification (NCBI taxonomy): domain Eukaryota; kingdom Metazoa; phylum Chordata; class Chondrichthyes; order Carcharhiniformes; family Carcharhinidae; genus Carcharhinus; species Carcharhinus amblyrhynchos. The sequence continues at coordinate 15,257,876 of NC_137356.1, forward strand.
CCCTTCCCTCTCTCCCTCCCCCTCCCTTCCCTCCTCCCTCCCCCCTCCCTTCCCTCTCTCCTACTCACCATCCCTCTCTCTCCCTCACCATCCTTCTCTCCCTCTCACCATCCTTCTCTCCCTCTCACCATCGTTCTCTCCCTCTCACCATCCTTCTCTCCCTCACGCCATCCCTCTCTCTCCTTCCCATTCCCCTCTCTCCCTCTCGCCATCCCTCTCTCTCCTTCCCATCCCTCTCTTTCCCATTTGCCATCCCTCTCTCTCCCATTTGCCATCCTCTCTCTCCCTCTCGCCATCCCTCTCTCTCCCTCTCGCCATCCCTCTCTCCCCCTCTCGCCATCCCTCTCTCTCCTTCCCATCCCTCTCTCCCCTCTCGCCATCCTCTCTCTCCCTCCCATCCCTCTCTCTCCCTCTCGCCATCCCTCTCTCCCCCTCTCGCCATTCCTCTCTCTCCCTCCCATCCCTCTCTCTCCCTCTCGCCATCCCTCTCTCCCCCTCTCGCCATCCCTCTCTCTCCTTCCCATCCCTCTCTCTCCCTCTCGCCATCCCTCTCTCTCCCTCCCATCCCTCTCTCTCCCTCTCGCCATCCCTCTCTCCCCTCCCATCCCTCTCTCTCCCTCTCGCCATCCCTCTCTCTCCCTCTCGCCATCCCTCTCTCTCCCTCTCGCCATCCCTCTCTCTCCCTCTCGCCATCCCTCTCTCTCCCTCTCGCCATCCCTCTCTCTCCTTCCCATCCCTCTCTCTCCCCCTCTCGCCATCCCTCTCTCTCCCTCCCATCCCTCTCTCTCCCTCTCGCCATCCCTCTCTCTCCCTCCCATCCCTCTCTCTCCCTCTCGCCATCCCTCTCTCTCCCTCCCATCCCTCTCTCTCCCTCTCACCATCCCTCTCTCTCCCTCTCGCCATCCCTCTCTCTCCCTCTCGCCATCCCTCTCTCTCCCTCTCGCCATCCCTCTCTCTCCCTCTCACCATCCCTCTCTCTCCCTCTCGCCATCCCTCTCTCTCCCTCTCGCCATCCCTCTCTCTCCCTCTCGCCATCCCTCTCTCTCCCTCTCGCCATCCCTCTCTCCCCCTCTCGCCATCCCTCTCTCTCCCTCCCATCCCTCTCTCTCCTTCCCATCCCTCTCTCTCCCTCTCGCCATCCCTCTCTCTCCCTCTCGCCATCCCTCTCTCTCCCTCTCGCCATCCCTCTCTCTCCCTCTCGCCATCCCTCTCTCTCCCTCTCGCCATCCCTCTCTCTCCCTCTCGCCATCCCTCTCTCCCCCTCTCGCCATCCCTCTCTCTCCCTCCCATCCCTCTCTCTCCCTCTCGCCATCCCTCTCTCTCCCTCTCGCCATCCCTCTCTCTCCCTCTCGCCATCCCTCTCTCTCCCTCTCGCCATCCCTCTCTCTCCCTCTCGCCATCCCTCTCTCTCCCTCTCGCCATCCCTCTCTCTCCCTCTCGCCATCCCTCTCTCTCCTTCCCATCCCTCTCTCTCCCTCTCGCCATCCCTCTCTCTCCTTCCCATCCCTCTCTCCCTCTCGCCATCCCTCTCTCTCCCTCTCGCCATCCCTCTCTCTCCCTCTCGCCATCCCTCTCTCTCCTTCCCATCCCTCTCCCTCCCCTCTCGCCATCCCTCTCTCTCCCTCTCGCCATCCCTCTCTCCCCCTCTCGCCATCCCTCTCTCTCCCTCCCATCCCTCTCTCTCCTTCCCATCCCTCTCTCTCCCTCTCGCCATCCCTCTCTCTCCCTCTCGCCATCCCTCTCTCTCCCTCTCGCCATCCCTCTCTCTCCCTCTCGCCATCCCTCTCTCTCCCTCTCGCCATCCCTCTCTCTCCCTCTCGCCATCCCTCTCTCTCCCTCTCGCCATCCCTCTCTCCCCCTCTCGCCATCCCTCTCTCTCCCTCCCATCCCTCTCTCTCCCTCTCGCCATCCCTCTCTCTCCCTCTCGCCATCCCTCTCTCTCCCTCTCGCCATCCCTCTCTCTCCCTCTCGCCATCCCTCTCTCTCCCTCTCGCCATCCCTCTCTCTCCCTCTCGCCATCCCTCTCTCTCCTTCCCATCCCTCTCTCTCCCTCTCGCCATCCCTCTCTCTCCTTCCCATCCCTCTCCCTCCCTCTCGCCATCCCTCTCTCTCCTTCCCATCCCTCTCTCTCCCTCTCGCCATCCCTCTCTCTCCTTCCCATCCCTCTCCCCCTCTCACCATCCCTCTCTCACTGCCATCCTGCTCTCCCCCACTGCCCAGTTTCCTTGCTGGATTTACGGAGTTTTCTCGGGCAGGATGGAGCCTGTGACTCACTGAGAGTTATCATGGGTGATATATTTTCAAATGTTCCACCTCTTTCACAATCCTGCCAGAACCATCTGGAACAGGTTAGACAGAATTCCCGGAGATGGGACTCGCCAGTCGGAGTGAAATAGAAATAAAACGCAGCTGGGAGGCTTTATCCTTCACCCAGATTAGCGGGTGGGGCAGCAGAGGGAGGTTAACCTATAGGCACGGAGAACATTCCAGAAAGTTTGAGTTCAACATCCGACAAGGCCGTGTGAGAGTTTGAAACCCGCCTGTTATACAATTCAGACGAGAAAAAGGTGGGCCTACTTTTTCACCTGAGGGGAGCATGTGTACAACAGGCCTGGACCCGCGTTCAACAGGCCTGGACCTGCGTTCAACAGGCCTGGACCCGCGTTCAACAGGCCCGGACCTTGTTTGACAGGCCCAGACCACATTCAGCAGGCCCGGACCCGCGTTCAACTGTTCTGGACCCACATTCAACAGTCCCAGAGTCGCGTTCAACAGTCCCGGACCCGTGTTAACAGTCCTGGAACCCGTTCGACAGGCCCAGACCCGCATTCAACAGTCCCAGACCTGTATTCAACAGTCAACAGATTTAGAACTGAGTTGAGGACGAACTTCTTCACACAAAGGGTTGTGAGTCTGTGGAATTCCCTGTCCAGTGAAGCAGTTGAGGCTGCCACATTGAATATTTTTAAGGCAAAGATAGATAGAGTTTTGAAAGGAATTAAGGGCTATGGTGAGTGTGTGGGTAAGTGGAGCTGAGTCCATGAGAAGGACAGCCATGATTTTATTGAATGGTGGAGCAGGCTCGAGGGGCCAGATGGCCTACTCCTACTCCGAGTTCTTATGTTCTTAAGAGAAGATCCTTTGTGGGTCATGTGACCAAACTGGAACCAATGGAGCGCGAGGCCAGTCAGGGGTGATGGCCCCCCAGGGAACCAGGATATTAATACTTCCCCCTTAGTAACAATGGGGAGGCGATGGCTCAGTGGTATGTTATTGTTCGGCTCTTAATCCAGAAAGTCAGCTAATGTTCTGGGGGACCCGGGTTCGAATCTCGCCACAGCAGATGGTAGAATTTGAATTCAATAAAAATTATCTGGAATTAAGAATCTACTGATGAAACCATTGTCGGAAAAACCCATCCGGTTCACTAATGTTCTTTAGGGAAGGAAATCTGCTGTCCTTACCCGGTCTGGCCTACATGTGACTCCAACCTGTTTGACCTTTAACCTCCATCTGACGTGGCCAAGTTGAATTCCATTTCTTCAAAGTTTTGCATTGCCTCTCTCAGGAATGATTTATATAACACCATTAATGTGACAAACTCAAAGGAGTAATGTCTACTTTGTGTTTCTATTCCTCCATTTTTAACCCCTTAACCACTGGCACAGCTGAGGACGCCCAGCAAGATGGCGCACAGGAGGCACCTGCCGCAGGTAAATGCCCAGGATTTACGGTGGGCACAACAAGGGGCTCAGAGGTCAGGGGTGGGAGTGGGAGGCAGATTGGCAGGAGTTGGGGGGGCAGGATTTGGAGGGACAGGGCAGTGGTGGGAGAGGGAGGGGCAAGAATCAGAGTGGGAGTGGCAGAAATGGGAGTGGGAGGAGAATGGGTGGGGGGGAGGGGCAGGAATGGGTGGGAGGGGGATAGGAAAGGGACGGGGATACCACAGTCTAAGTATAACTCTAACTAATTGACACATTTAACTCTGAACTGCCTTTAAACATGAAAAGAAACAACTCTAATTTCTAACTTATCATTATTTCAGTTCCGAATAAGCAACATTATTCTTACAGACGTAAAACCAACTTTAAATATAGTTAGCAATCACAAATATACTTGTTATAAGTGTAGACAGTCTTACAGTATTCAGAGACATACAGAGCTTTCAAGTGCCTACAAAACCCTCTTGATTTCAACCAGAGAAGCCAAGCTCAAACTCCTTTCCACAAAAAGTCTGTTTCTCTTTGTAAAGAATCCAGGACTGCACATAAACCAACAACACCGCATGACCCTGTCCATCACTCTAATCTGAAATCCCAATAAGTAATGAAAAGCCCATTAACTTGATTTAACATAACCATTTGCAAATTTGAAATAAGTAATTATTCTGCTTCCCCAGAATCTGAAGTGTATTCCCTCCAGACATACTGACTACCTACAGAAAAAAGCTGGGCTACGATTCTCCCCGCAAAAATTCTAGGTGTTGAATTTGCGTGAAAACTGGAGTAAATCGCGTTTTATTTTTCAGTGGGATTTCAGAGAAGAATCTCCCACACTCCATCCCCTGGCGTGAATCATGTTTAAAGATAAATGGCGGGTGCCTATTCTCGCCGGAGAAGCCGGCAATATAGGACTGATTGGGCCAATATGCATGCACCACCCTGTCAGCGCCAAGATCGGCACGCGCGCAGTGGCCATCTGGTTACTGGCCAGCTTGATTGCTAGCCAGCCCCATGCTCCCGCGACGCCGGCCTCTCCCTCCCTCCCATTGCCTGCTCACTGCCTTCCCCGCCCCCAAACATGGCCGGGCCCAGCTCCAAACCCCCTCCCCCACCCCCAGCCTATTCGATCAATCCACACCCCCTCCCCTGACAGTCTTTTCACACCCAGTTCCACCCCCCGCCCCCTCCATGGCAGCCCTGATCTTCCTCCAACCTTCCACCACCCCCCCCCAACATCTCTGATTCCCCTGCCCCTCCCCCAATCCCCAATCCCCAAGCCCCTCACCCCACATATATATTATATAAATGTAAAAAGTTATAGTTTGTTTATTAGTCACAAGTAAGGCTTACATTAACACTGCAATGAAGTTACTGTGAAAATCCCCTAGTCTCCACACTCCGGCGCCTGTTCGGGTCAATGCACCCTAACCAGCACGTCTTTCAGACTGTGGGAGGAAACCGGAGCACCCGGAGGAAACCCACGCAGACACGTAGGAAAGTATCGTGGTAGAAGTATTAAATAAGTAGGTTGGAAGTTTATTTATTAGTCACAAGTAAGGCTTACATTAATACTGCAATGAAGTTACTGTGAAATTCCTGTAGTCACCACACTCAGGCACCTGTTCGGGTACACTCCGAAGGATTTAGCACGGCCAATGCACCTAACCAGCACTGCGAGAGGAAACCAGTGCAAACCCACGCAGATACAGGGAGAACATGCAGACTCAGCACAGAAAGTAACCCAAGCCGGGAATCGAACCCGGGTCCTTGGAGCCGTGAGGCAGCAGTGCTAACCACTGTGCCACCATGCCACAACTCACAACTTGTGGGCGGCACGGTAGCACAGCGGGTTAGCACCGCTGCTTCACAGCTCCAGGGTCCTGGGTTTGATTCCCAGCTCGGGGTCACTGTCTGTGTGGAGTTTGCACATTCTCCTCATGTCTGCGTGGGTTTCCTCCGGGTGCTCCAGTTTCTTCCCACAGTCCAAAGATGTGCAGGTTGGGTCAATTGGCCATGCTAAGAAATTGCCCCTTAGTGTCCAGGGATGTGTAGGTTAGAGGGATTAGTGGGGATATGGGGGGTAGGGCCTGGGTGGGATTGTGTTCGGTGCAGACTCGATGGGCCGAAGGGCCTCTTTCTGCACTGTAGGGTTTCTATGACAACAGGATTGCAGGAGTTAATCCTGAATCCTTGGAGTTTCAGGCTCTGATATTAACAATTAAACTTGACATCATGTTGTGAGTAAATCCACGTTGAACAATTGTCTCGGGAGTTGAGAATGTTCACTGGTTTAAACCTCTATAAGGAAGCAACAAAACCTTAATCATCTCCAGGAATAGAATATTACTTCAGCCTGGTCAACTGCCAAAATACTTCTTTCTCTGCTTGTGTGTTGGAAAAGGCAAGATCTTTTTTCTCTCAGTTAAACACAGCTGTGGTTCCAAAAAAAAATAAGGGAAGTCAAAAATCTCCTCTGTGCTGTTGTACTCTCCAGTGCTGCTGGGGTTCGAAATACTCAAGTTTTAGTCTTGGAATTTCAGAGGTCTACCGCACAGAGAAAGGCCCTTCAGCCCATCACATCCGTGCCGGTCAAAGACAAACCACCCAGCTTTTACAGATGCACCATAGCAAGCATTCTTTCTGGTTGTATCACAGCTTGGTCTGGGCTCCTGCTCTGCCCAAGACCACAAGGAACCACAGAATGTAGTGAATGGATTGCGTAATCCATCACACAACCCAGCCTCCCATCCATCGACTCTGTCTACACTTCCCGCTGCCTCGGCAAAGCAGCCAGAATAATTAAGGACCCCGGACATTCTCTCTTCCACCTTCTTCCATCGGGAAAAAAGTTCAAAAGTCTGAGGTCACGTACCAACCGACTCAGGAACAGCTTCTTCCCTGCTGCTGTCAGACTTTTGAATGGACCTACCTCGCATTAAGTTGATCTTTCTCTACACCCTCGCTATGACTGTAACACTACATTCTGCACTCTCTCCGTTCCTTCTCTATGAATGGTATACTCTGTCTGTATAGCGCGCAAGAAACAATACTTTTCGCCGTATGTTAATACATGTGACAATAATAAATCAAATCAAACTCTATTTTAATCCCATTTTCCAGAACTTGGTCCGTAGTGTTCGGCATCACAAGTGTCCATCTAAATACTTCTTAAATGTTATAAGTGTTCCCACTCCCCAACACCCTCTGGGTGAAAAAGCTTTTCCTCACATCCCCGCTAAACCTCCTGCCCCTTATCTTAAATCTGGGTCCCCCGACCATTGATCCCTCCAGCAAGGTGAAAAGTTCCTTCCTCTCTACTCTGTGTCCCTCATAATTTTATATAAATCAGGACCCCCTCAGTCCTCTCTGCTCCGAGGAAAACAACCCCGGTCTATCCAGTCTCTCTCCATAACTAAAACTCTCCAGCCCAGGCAACATCCTGGTGAATCTCCCCTTTCCAGCGCCGTCACATCCCTGTTATAATGTGGATTCCTAAGCTGTACCCAACACTCTAGCTGTGGCTTCACCAACGTGTTAACAGTTCCAGCATAACCTCCCTGCTCTTAAACTCTGCCTAATAAAGGTAAGTATACCATACACCCTCTTCACCACCTTTACCCCCTGTCCTGCTACCTTAAGGGACCGGTGTACATGAACACCAAGTGCTTCCCAGGGTGCTGCCATTTACAGGGTGGCACAGTGGGTTAGCACTGCTGCTTCACAGCTCCAGGGACCCGGGTTTGATTCCCAGCTCGGGTCACTGTCTGTGTGGAGTTTGCACATTCTCCCCGTGTCTGCTTGGGTTTCCTCCGGGTGCTCCAGTTTCCTCCCACAGTCCAAAGATGTGCGGGTTAGGTTGATTGGCCATGCTAAAATTGCCCCTTAGTGTCCTGTGATGTGTAGGTTAGAGGGATTAGTGGGTAAATGTGTAGAGATATGGGAATAGGATCTGGGTGGGATTGTGTTCGGTGCAGACTCGATGGGCTGCAACAGAGCTTCCTGGCAAACTGAGAGGTTCCATATCACAACCACCACCTCTCTGCCCAAATCCATTCCCGTTAACACAGTGAGAACACAAAGGGTGTTATAAAATTAAAGGAAATATTTCACACTGCGCGTACATCATCGTTCTTAATTTAGTTGAGAGTCAACCACATTGCTGTGGCTCTGGAGTCACGTGTAGTCCAGACCAGGTAAGGACGGCAGATTTCTTTCCCTAAAGGGACATTAGTGAACCAGGTGGGTTTTTCCGACAGTGATTTCATGGTCGTCAGTAGATTCTTAATTCCAGATTTTTCTTACTGAATTCAAATTCCACCATCTGCTGTGGCGGGATTCGAACCCGGGTCCCCAGAGCACTGGCTGAGTGCCTGGATTGATAGTCTGGTGATAATATCACTAGACCATTGCCTCACCTTCCTGATTGTGACTGTCCAATCTGCTGGGACCTTTCTGGGAATTTTGGGAAGATGCTTCCCTATCCCTGCGTCACTTCTTTTCACAATTACAAGGATGCAGTCCTCAGCTCCGGGCAGACTTTTGAGTTCAGCCTCTCATGAGCTTTCCTGGTCGCTGTCCTCTCGCGATTGTGCTCGTATTAAGTGGCTGCCTGCAATTTCCCTAAAGATTTTCTCCAGCTGCTTGGGTTTTTTTTATGTGTGTTCCACTGTGTCCCAGAAAAACAGTCATCAAAATCTCCGCCGTTTTCTTATTCCCGCTCTCCATTCCTCAGTTTCTCCCTCCGAGGGGCTAATCTGCTCACAAGCAGACAATCAGTGCTCGGGTCATTGTCTGTATGGAGTTTGCACATTCTCCCCGTGTCTGCGTGGGTTTCCTCTGGGTGCTCCGGTTTCCTCCCGCAGTCCGAAGAAGTGCTGGTTAGGGCGCATTGGCCCTGGTAAATTCTCCCTCAGTGTTACCCGAACAGGATCCGGAGTGTGGCAACTAGGGGATTTTCACAGTGACTTCATTGCAGTGTTAATGTAAGCCTAGTTGTGACACTGATAAATAAACCTTCAACTTAATCAGTCTTTCCTGCAGAAAAGGTCGCAAATTACTTCCTGATTTCTGTTTCAGGCCAAGCTAAAGGACCAGCAGGAGGCGCTGGGGGGAAGCTCCCCAATTTCGTCGCTTATCTCCTCCTGGGGCTCTTTGTCCTGCTGACTATAATATTTGTCGTTGGAATGCTGAAATGTAAGTCTCTGAATGTCTCTCATACACGCGTGGCATTGGGAACCATGGGGGAAGGCGGAGAAACCTTTGGAAAAATGGATGTGGTTAACTAAGATCCGCAGAATCCAAGCTTACTGAGTCACAGGGACCTGGTGATACCACCCCAGGATCTGGGAGGAAAGTGAGAGAGGAGATTTGAAATTCCAGTCACAAGTTCCCGATCCTCTTTCTACATGGAAATTGTGGTCGATGTAACATTGCTTCCAAACTGTGAGGATAGGCAAACCGTGTAACTGTAGAACTGTTACCATCCCCGTAAAGATTAATACCTTTGAAAAAGATTTCAGTTCCTTAGTGACTGACTGAAAGGATCCCAGATCAAAACTTCAAATTTTAAGATTTTTACTGTAACAATCTCAATACTACTCTTTTAAAATTCATTCGTGGGATATGGGTATCACTGGCTGGCCAGCATTTATTGCCCATCCCTAATTGCCCCTTGAGAAGGCGGTGGTGAGCTGCCTTTTTGAACCGCTGCAGTCCGTGTTCCGTGGGTTGACCCACAATGCCGTTAGGGAGGGAATTCCAGGATTTTGTCCCAGCGACTGTGATATATTTCCAAGTCAGGATGGTGAGTGGTTTGGAGGGGAACTTGCAGGTGGTGGGTGTTCCCCATGTATCTGCTGCTCTTGTCCTTCTAGATGAAAGTGGTGTTGGGTTTGGAAGATGCTGTCTAAGGATTTTGGTGAATTGCTGCAGTGCATCTTGTAGATGGTCCACACGGCTGTTACTGAGTGTCGGTGATGGAGGGAGTGAATGTTTGTAGATGTGATGCCAATCAAGTGGGCTGCTTTGTCCTGGATGGTGTTGAGCTTCTTGAGTGTTGTTGGAGCTGCACCCATCCAGGCAAGTGGGGAGTATTCCATCACACTCCTGACTTGTACCTTGTAGATGGTGGACAGGCTCTGGGGAGTCAGGAGGTGAGTTACTCACCGCAGGATTCCCAGCCTCTGACCTGCTCTTGTGTTTATGTGGTGAGTCCCTTTGAGTTTCTGGTCAATGGTAACCCCAAGGATGTTGACAGTGGGGGGATTCAGTGATGGTGATACCATTGAATGTCAAGGGCCGGTGGTTAGAGTGTCCCTTATTGGTGATGGTCATTGCCTGGCATTTGTGTGGCACGAATGTAATTTGTCACTTATCAGCACAAACCTGGATATTGTCCAGATCTTGTTGCATTTGAACATGGACTGCTTCAGTATCTGAGGAGTTGTGAATGATGAACATTGTGTAATCATCGGCAAACTTAAGCTAAACCCCCAGAGGGTAGGGAACAATGTAACTCTAAGCTGTTACCATCCCCATAGAGAGCGAACAGAATATTTCAATTCCAAAGCAACTGACTGGAAGGATCCCAGATCAAAATTTCAAGTTTTATGATTTTTACTGTAATATACAATCTAAAAGCAACCAAAACTAAATACTTACTTGGCAATTTAGACACTCACCCACACTAAAAGTTCTCCCTATTTAATCTTTAGCACAACCAAAGATCTCTCATTGTTGTTCTTCTTTACTTTGAACCTGAAGTTGACACTTTCATTCTCCGGGAACCAATCGAAAGTTATTCTCCATTCCTGATGCTCTGCTTCCTGTTTCTTTTCCCAGACAGTATTAATTCCAGATATGACTTTCATTGCGAGGGTTAAACTGCGGATTCCTTCTCCCCAACCAAGGTTAGGTGGATCTTCCAGTCTCCTTTAATTCCTTGTGAGTTCAGTCTCTTCAGTTGAGTGTGAGCTCCCACCAGGATTTCATGTGGGTGAAATATAGGGTCAGAATTTTCTCTGCTCTAGGTGTAAGACGAGATGCCTCTATTTCTTCCTTTCTCCCTCTCTCTCCCCCTCTCTCTCTCCCTCTCTCTCCCCCTCTCTCTCCCTCTCTCTCTATCTCTCGCTCTCAGATTCCTGCAAACTGATGTGCGCCTGTGAGTTTCAGGAATATCTTGCAAAAACCGTAACTCAATGCCACAATAGTTTTCTAGGGATCATTCTACTTTCAAAGCTTGAATCACATAAGCCTTGTATCCAAGTAGAAATGCTACTTAGCTATCATAAGAACATAAGAACATAAGAAATAGGAGCAGGAGTAGGCCATCTGGCCCTTCGAGCCTGCCCCGCCATTCAATAAGATCATGGCTGATCTGTCGTGGCTCAGTTCCACTTTCCCGCCCTCTCCCCATAACCCTTAATCCCCTCTCTTATCAAAAACCCATCAACCCGCTTCTTAAAAATATTTAGCGAGGCAGCCTCCACCACTTCAACGGGCAGAGAATTCCAGAGATTCACCACCCTTTGAGTGAAGAAGTTCCTCCTCAACTCCGTTCTGAACCGCCCCCCCTTTATCTTGAGGCTGTGCCCCCTAGTCCTACTGTCTTTTTTGAGCGGGAAGAGTCTTTCCACCTCTATCCTATCCATCCCATTCATCATCTTATACGTCTCAATGAGATCTCCCCTCATTCTTCTAAACTCTAACGAGTACAAGCCCAGTTTATTCAGCCTCTCCTCATAGCTCAACCCCCTCAACTCCGGTATCAGCCTAGTAAACCTCCTCTGCACTCCCTCCAAGGCCAAAATATCCTTGCGCAGGTGCGGCGCCCAAAACTGCACACAGTACTCCAGCTGCGGCCTCACCAATGCCCTATACAGCTGCAGCAAGACCTCCCTACTTTTATATTCAATCCCCCTCGCTATGAAGGCCAGCATCCCATTCGCCTTCCTGACCACCTGCTGCACCTGCAGGCTGGGTTTTTGCGACTCATGCACAAGGACCCCGAGGTCCCTCTGCACCGTCGCCTGCTGCAGTTTTTCGCCCCGTAAGTAATAGTCCTTCCTACCATTCTTCCTACCAAAGTGGACCACCTCACACTTGCCAACATTAAATTCCATTTGCCATTTCCTGGCCCATTCGCCCAGCCTATCTAGATCCTTCTGCTGACTCTCCACACCCTCCGCACAATTTGCCTTTCCCCCAATCTTGGTGTCATCAGCAAATTTCGACACCCTACACTCGGTTCCCTCCTCCAGATCATCTATATAAATGGTAAATAGCTGAGGCCCCAGCACCGACCCCTGGGGCACCCCACTAGTCACCAACCGCCAATCCGAATAGCACCCATTGACCCCCACTCTCTGCCTCCTATTTGACAACCAATCCTCTATCCACGCTAACACCCTACCCCCAACTCCATGTCCTCTGACCTTCTGCAGTAACCTCTTCCTGTAGAGCAGAACAGTACTACAGTGTTTAGCACTGCTGCCTCACAATACCACAGATCCAGGTTCAATTCTGGCCTTGGGTCACTGTCTGTGTGGAGTTTACACATTCTCCTTGTGTCTGCGTGGGCTTCCTCTGTGCTCCGGTTTCCTCCCACAGTCCAAAGATGTACAGGTTAGGTGGATTGGCTGTGCTAAATTGCCTCTTAGTATCGGGGGACTAGCTAGAGTAAATGCATGGAGTTATGGGGATAGTCCATGGGTTGGATAGTGGTTGGTACATATTTAATGGGCCCGATGGCCTCCTTCTGCACTGTAGGATTCTACGATTCAGAACGAGGGAACGGGACGCCGAAATGCTTTGCACAAATCTGAAACATTCCCACTCACAATTTCACCCTCTTGGCAGCCAATCAAAAGTTTCAGATCTGAGAATCCCAGGTCGCACCTCTCAGTTAGTCGTGAATTTACAGTGAATTTAGCAGCTCAGATTGTAACTTGTTTCCAGCATCTTAATCCCCCCCCCCCCGTCTTAAAAATATCCCATGCATCAATTGCCTCGATGCAAACCCCTCCCTCTGCCCTCACCCCTCCTCTCCCCAACCAGGGAGCTAGACTCATGTCTCTATGTCTCTATCTCTTCAAGTTGCTAATTATTGTTGCAATCTCTCATCGCTACATTTCAATATCGAACCCGTTTCCCCCCCACCCTCCAGTTCTGATGAAGATTCATTCATTCATGGGACATGGGTGTCACCGGATGGGTCAGTATTTATTGCCCATCCCCAGTCTCTCTTGAACTGAGTGGCTTGTTAGGGTATATCAGAGGGCAGTTGAGAATCAGCCACGTTGCTGTGTCTCTGGAGTCACATGTAGGCCAGACCGGGTAAGGACAGCAGATTTCCTTCCCTAAAGGATCATTAGGGAACCGGATGGGTTTTTACGACAATTGACAATTTTTTTTTAGTTTATTTCTTCATTTCACAAGTAGGCTTACATTAACACTGCAACGAAGTTACTGCGAAAATCCCCTAGTCGCCACACTCTGGCATCTGTTCGGGTACACTGAGGGAGAATTTTAGTAGGGTTAAAGCCACAGTAACCAGCAAGTGTTTTGGACTGTGGGAAGAAACCAGAGCACCCAGAGGAAACCCATGCAGACTTGGGGAGAACATGCAAACTCCGCACAGACAGTGACCCAAGCTGGGAATCGAACCTGGGTCCCTGGCGCTGTGAGGCAGCAGTGCTAACCACTGTGCCACCCAAACATCGCTACAGTGACTGCCCATCAAAAATGGTCATCGGCAGTTTCTTAATTCGGGATTTTTATTGAATTCAGAATCACCATCGGCTACGGTGGGATTCGAACTCGGGTTATGCAAAGCATTTCTGCGGCTCTCTGGATTATTAGTCCAGTGAAAATACCACTGCGCCACATCCCTCCCCTAACATGGCTAAGAATCCCTTAACCAAGGGGCTGATGTATCTGCCAGTTCCTGACTCAGTCGACCTCAGCCCTTCCTTTGAGAGCGTGGCGTTCGCGTGTCGAGTTCGATTTGCTCCACTCGCCTACATCTGGAGACGGTTCAGTTCTCGGAGTTGGCTGGAACTGGGGAATAATTTACTGTCTCGTTTTCAGTTAAACAGATCTCCGACGAAGTTAAGGACTTCAGGGATAATCTCACCATGAAACTTGCAGCGATGAAGCAGGGTAAGTGTTTGCTAACCCGTCCCCACGGCCAACATGGCCCAATGGGCTCCAACCGAAGGAGCCCCGTGATTGGACCAGCAGTAGGAACCTCCGGCATGACTCTCCAGTGCCTCCCAGTGGCCCAGTCAGTAGGTGCAACAGGCGTGATGTGATTCAGAAATTGAGACCTGGAATGTTGATGGATTTCTGCGGAGTCATACCGATTCTGGAGGCATTTAAAAATTCACTCTATCCTCCCCCATTCCCGACACCTCTGATTTTGAGCGGCGCGGGATAGTAGTGTTGATAGTGAGTCTACATCTGGCACAGCAGACCTGGCCAGCACCATTGTAGGGGGAGGTATTTCCTTCCTGGTTCTATCAGGCCCTCCTAGGCTTCTTAACAACATCCCCCAAGGGAGACGTGAGGCCCCAGTCTAGATTCAGAACAGAGGCAAGGGTTAGAGATCTTATCCATGTTCACACCATGCCAGCTCATCCCACCCACCTCCTTGGTTGCTCATACCGGCTCCCCCCTCTTCACCCCACCCCATGACAAGTCATATAACACTTCCACGCCCATCCGCCCAGTCTCCACTCCGTACAGAACCAATAAACCTGATAGTGACAATGCAAATGGCTGTGTCTCTCCGGTTCCCTCCCACAGTCCAAAGATGTGCAGGTTAGGTGGATTGGCCGCGCTAAATCATCTCTTGGTGTCGGGGGAGCAGCTAAGGTAAATGCATGGGGTTATGGGGATAGGACCTGGGGGGGATTGGGGTCAGTGCAGACTCGATGGGCCGAATGGCCACCTCCTGCACTGTAGGGATTCTATGTTTCCATCCTCCTATGCATGTGTGGAAATGCTTTAAAAAAAAAAGTCACTCATTCATTATTTTCTTTACAAAAAAACTGCTATTGCTACAACCCTATAAAAGTGTCAAACAGCAAGACCATTGCAGTGTCAATAACAGAAGCTATGAGCACTGGGTGTCTCTTTATCTCCTGGAATAAACTTTGAGTCTTTGACAAAACAGATTGACCCTCTCTGTTACCCTATCACAATAAACTCAATCAGGCTCGTTAAACACAGTTTGCCTTTAACAAATCCATGCTGGCTTTCTGTCGTTTCAACAAGCAACTGTGAATTTTCTCCTGGGTTGCTTATATCTATAAGAACTTCCCACCGCTGCGGTTAGACTGACTCACCTCCGTTACTGGGCTTGCAGACTGTTTCGAGTAAGGGTGGGGCATTTGCAATCGTCCGATCCTCTGACACGTGGCTGTAATGAACGAGGGAATTCATGGGCTGTGCCTCCACGGTTTCCAGCTGTACTACCCTTAACAGGGCGACACGGTGGTTAGCACTGCTATCTCACAGCGCCAGGGTCCTGGGTTCGATTCCCGGCTCGGGTCACTGTCTGTATGGAGTGTGCACATTCTCCCTGTGTCTGTGTGGGTTTCCCTCCGGGTGCTCCGGTTTCCTCCCACAGTCTGAAAGACGTGCTGGTTAGGGTGTATTGGCCGTAGTAAATCCTCCCTCTGTGTACCCAAACAGGCGTCAGAAGGTGGGGACTAGGGAAATTTCCCAGTAACTTCATTGCAGTGTTAATGTAAGCCTTACTTGTGACGAATAAATAAATAAACTTTAAGATCCTCAGATGCTAATGATTTCAAACTTTAAGTACAAGTAACCTTCTGATACCTCCTCTTTATCAATCTTAGCTCAGTGAGTCAGTGTCTCAACTAATGCCCCATTCACCACAACTTTGGTCATTTCTTTTTCCTTGATGGAGACAGGTACAGGCTTGGGCAGGGTGGGAAGTCAAATTCATTTGATAAGTCGCCACTAATGAGCAGGGGAAAGGCAGCAGTTATATGACACTGTGTGGAGAGTGTTTGGATCGTACTGTGCGGAGATCTCTGCTGTTCTGTGAACCGATCGTCTTGTCTTGTGTTGCAGAGCTGGGCGAGGAAATCAGAAATGGACACACACGGATACTGGGAGAACAGAGAAAGCTGGACGACAAAAGTAAGCGAACCGATGATCACCCTCTGACCCTGACCTCTCTCACCGAACTGTCTCCAACTCCGAGCTGGATGTTAAACATCCTGGTTCACCGCTGATAGGGAATGGGTGGGTGCGCGGCTCCTTGTCCCTGCGGGCTCTCGCTAACCATCTCCCTGCACAGATGGTCTACCCAGAATCTCCATGAGAGTTCAGTGACAGACACAGTGGGGTCTCGTCTGAACAAATTTAAATTGTGTTACAATGTATAGGTGAGATAGGGACATGAGGAGGCCATTCAGCCCCTTCAGCCTGTCCTACTATTCTATCAGATCATGGCTGACCTGAATCGAAGGGCGGCACGGTGGCACAGCGGTTAGCACCGCTGCCTCACAGCGCCAGGCATCCAGGTTCGATTCCGGCCTCAGCTACTGCCTGTGTGGAGTCTGCATATTCTCCCCATGTCTGCGTGGGTTTCCTCTGGGTGCTCTGGTTTCTTCCCGCAGTCCAAAGATGTGCAGTTTAGGTGGATTGGCCGTGCTAAATCGCCACTTAGTGTCAGGGGAACTAGGAGTGATTGTGGGGATAGGGCCTGGGTTGGGATTGTTGTCAATACAGGCTCCATGGGCCAAATGGCCTCCTTCTACACTGTAGGGATTCTATGAATCCTACCCATCTACCAAGCTTGCTTTAACCCTTAATGGCTCTGCCTAACCAAAACACATCAATCTTAGATCTGATGTCTTGTTGAAGTTGTACAAGACATTGGTAAGGCCACACTTGGAATACTGTGTACAGTTTTGGTCACCCTATTATAGAAAGGATATTATTAAACTAGAAAGAGTGAAGAGAAGATTTACTAGGATGCTACTGGGACTTGATGTTTTGAGTTATAAGGAGAGGCTGGATAGACTGGGACTTTTTTCTCTGGAGCATAGAAGGCTGAGGGGTGACCTTATAGAGGCCTATAAAATAATGAGGGGCATAGATCAGCCAGATAGTCAATATCTTTTCCCCACAGGTAGGGGAGTCTAAAACTAGAGGGCGTAGGTTTAAGGTGAGAGGGGAGAGATACAAAAGGGTCCAGAGGGGCAATTTTTTCACACAGAGGGTGGTGAGTGTCTGGAATGAGTTGCCAGAGGTAGTAGTAGAGGCAGGTACAATTTTGTCTTTTATAAAGCACTTAGACAGTTACATGGGTAAAATGGTATAGAGGGATATGGGCCAAATGAGAGTAATTGGGATTAGCTTAGGGATTTAAAAAAAAGGCAGCATGGACAAGTTGGGCCAAAGGGCTGTTTCCATGCTGTAAACCTCTATAACTCTATGAGTTCTGCCAGTATTTGTCTTTGACTGTTTTACTGGTGTTCCATTTTAAAGTATACAAGACCAGTTCAGATCAATATTCCCATTTGCCCATCTTCCCGTCAACATCAAGGAAACACGATATAAATGCATGAAGCTGGACAAATGTTTCATCTCATTTGATCCCATTTGGTTTGATTTATTATTGTCACATGTATTAGGATAGAGTGAAAAGTATTGTTCTTATGCGCTATACAGACAAAACATACTGTTCATAGAGAAGGAGAGAGTGCAGAATGTAGTGTTACAGTCATAGCTAGGGTGTAGAGAAAGATCAACTTAATGCGAGGTAGATCCATTCAAAAGTTTTATTTTAACTCATTCGTGGGACATGGGCATCGTGGGCTGGGCCAGCATTTATTGCCCATCCCTGGCTGCCCGAGAGCAGTTGAGAGTCACCCACATTGCTGTGACTCTGGAGTCACATGTAGGCCAGACCGGGTAAGGACGGCAGATTTCCTTCCCTAAAGGACATTAGTGAGCCAGATGGGTTTTTCCGACAATGGTTTCACGGTCATCAGCAGATTCTTAATTCCAGATACTTTTTATTGAGTTCAAATTCCACCATCTGCCGTGGCGGGATTCGAATCCACATCCCAGCTGAGTTTCGGGATTAATAGTCCAGTGATAATACCATTAGGCCATCGCCTCCCCTCAGCCTGATGGCACATTTGTAATGGTGTACATTTTGTCCAGTGCGATCTTTGTGTCTGCATGGGGTGGGATGCAAACCACCATCAGGATAACAGAGGTGAACTCTCGCAGAAGGTCGTAGGGGCAGCATTTTAGCATCAGGTATTCTAGGTCCGGGGAGCAGAAACTCGCCAGTGTTGCTACATCTAGGCATCATGAGGTGTTAACTAGGAACCAGACCCCACCTCCCCTAGCCTTACCCAAGGCCGCTATACAGTCCATTCGATGGATTGAGAAGCCCTCTGGTTGTAGGGCACAGTCTGGTGAAGCAGGAGTGAGCCACATCTCCGTGAAACAGAGCACACAGCAGTCCCTCAGTACTCTTTGGAAAGCGAGTCTGGCTTTTAAGTTTGTCCGGCTTGTTTTCCAGATTTTCCTGGCTCTCATTGTGGACCAGAGCCAATCAGAGAGACAGCCAATGATGGGGGGAGAACATAAGAACTAGGAGCAGGAGTCGGCCATCTAGCCCCTCGAGCCTGCTCCGCCATTCAATAAGATCATGGCTGATCTTCTGATGGACTTACCCACCCGCTCACTATAACCCTTAATTCCTTTACTGTTCA
This sequence comes from Carcharhinus amblyrhynchos, assembly GCF_965287045.1. Classification (NCBI taxonomy): domain Eukaryota; kingdom Metazoa; phylum Chordata; class Chondrichthyes; order Carcharhiniformes; family Carcharhinidae; genus Carcharhinus; species Carcharhinus amblyrhynchos. The sequence goes on from NC_137356.1 coordinate 15,276,363, forward strand.
AAAATCTATCTATCCTTGCCTTAAAAACATTCAATGAGGGAGCCTCAGCTGGGCAGGGAATTCCACAGATTCACAACCCTTTGTGTGAAGAAATTCCTCCTCAACTCAGTCCTAAATCTGCTTCCTCTTATTTCGAGGCAATGCCCCTAGTTCTAGTTTCACCTGCCGGTGGAAACAACTTCCCTGCTTCTATCTTATCTATTCCCTCCGTAATCTTATATGTTTCTATAAGATCTCCCCTCATTTTTCAAATCCCAATGAGTATAGCCCCAGTCTACTCAGTCTCTCCTCATGAGTCAACCCTCTCAACTCCGGAATCAAACTAGTGAATCTCCTCTGCACCCCCTCCAGTGCCAGTATATCCTTTCTCAAGTAAGGAGACCAAAACTGTACACAGTACTGCAGGTGTGGCCTCACCAGCACCTTATACAGCTGCAACATAATCTCGCTGGCTTTAAACTCCATCCCTCTAGCAACGAAGGACAAAATTCCATTGGCTTCTTAATTACCTGCTGCACCTGCAAACCAACTCCTTGAGACTCCTGCACAAGGACACCCAGGAGGGGGATGATTGTCTGGGGTTGCTCCCCCTATCCCTGTGTGGTTGAGTGCGAGGAACCTAAACCAGGGATAGGTAAGGGGTTGAATGACAAGGTGAGCCTTTTATGGCTGCAGTTCCCAGGGGCAACCAGCAGGTGACAGCAAAGGTCTGCAGTGGAGCAGACCAGATTGATCCCATTTGAGTTATTATTGTCACATGTATTGGGATACACTGAAAAGTATTGCTTCTTGTGCACTATACAGAAAAAACACACCGTTCATAGAGAAGGAAAGGGGAGAGTGCAGAATGTAGTGTTACAGTCATAGCTAGGGTGAAGAGAAAGATCAACTCAATGCGAGGTAGGTCCATTCAAAAGTCTGACATTCTCTGCCCGTTGAAGTGGTGGAGGCTACCTCGCTGAATATATTTAAGACACAGGTAGATAGGTTTCTGATAGACAAGGGAATTAGGGTTATGGGGAGAAAGCGGGAAAGTGGAACTGATCCACTTCAGATCAGCCATGATCTTATTGAATGGCGGGGCAGGCTCGAAGGGCTAGATGGCCGACTCCTGCTCCTATTTCTTATGTTCTTAAGAAGCTGTTCTTGAGTCGGTTGGTACGTGACTTTTGTATCTTTTTCCCAATAAAAGAAGGTGGAAGAGAGAATGTCCGGGGTGTGTGGGGTCCTTAATTATACTGACTGCTTTGCCGAGGCAGCGGGAAATGTAAACAGGGTCAATGGATGGGAGGCTGGTTTGAGTGCTGGATTAGGCTACATTCACGGCCTTTTGTAGTTTCTTGTGGTCTTGGGCAGAGCAGGAGCCCATACCAAGCTGTGATACAACCAGAAAAGAATGCTTTCTATGGTGCATCTGTAAACGTTGGAGAGAGTCGTAGCTGACATTCCCAATTTCCTTAGTCTTCTGAGAAAATGGAGGTGTTGGTGGGGCTTTCTTAACATATAGTGTTGGCATGGGGGGACCAGGACAGGTTATTGGTGATCTGGACACCTAAAAACTTGAAGCCTTTGACCATTTCCACTTCATCCCTGTTGATATAGACAGGGGCATGTTCTCCACTACGCTTCCTGAAACCAATGACTATCTCCTTCATTTTGTTGACATTGAGGGAGAGATTATTGTTTACCGCACCAGTTCACCAGATTCTCTATCTCATTCCTGCACTCTGTCTTGTCATTGTTTGAGATCCTACTCACTACAGTGGTGTTGTCAGCAAACTTGAAAATCGAATTGGAGGGGAATTTGGCCGCACAGTCATAGGTGTATAAGGAGTCTAGTAGGGGGCTGAGAACACAGCCTTGTGGGGCACTGGTGTTGAGGATGATCGTGGAGGAGGTGTGGCTACCTGTCCTTACTGATTGTGATCTGTGAGTTAGGAAGTGCAGAATTCAGTCGCAGAGAGAGGAGCTGAATGTGTATTTAATCTCTCAAGCTCCAAGCAACAGATCCTGTACTAACACTTGTTCTTGTTTGCAGTTGAGACGCTTTCCACAGGCGTGGGCAGCGCTCACCAGGAACTCAACAGGCGTCAGTCACAGATGATCAATGACAGTAAGTTATGAATGATAAAGATTTCTTCCTGTTTCTCTCACACACGGTAGCACAGTGGTTAGCACTGCTGCCTCACAGTGCCAGGATCCTGGGTTTGATTCCCGGCTTGGGTCACTGTGCGGAGTCTGCACATTCTCCCCATGCCTGCGTGGGTTTCCTCCGGGTGCTCCGGATTCCTCCCACAGTCTGAAAGATGTGCTGGTTGAATGCTTTGGCTGTACTAAATTCTCCCTCGGTGTACCCGAACAGGCGCCGGAGTGTAGCAGCTATGGAATTTTCACAGTAACTTCATTGCAGTGTTAATGTAAGCTTACTTATGACACAAATACATAAATTTTACACAACTCTCGGTCTTATTCAGTCTGGTGGATGCCACTCTCCAACTCCGCACCACCTTGAATCTCTAGTTGTTCGGGACTCCTTGCCTGTGACACCAGTACAATCGATAAAAGAGAAAAGATTGGGGTTTTATTTCAATGTTTTCAGGATATGTTGAAAGTCAGAGAGCAGCAACCCATCCCCTGATGCTGTGGAACTCACTCTCTGTCCTCTTTATACCTGTCTGGGGACAGTATCTAAGGAAAGATGCATTGGCATTGCAGGCAGTCCAGAGAAGGCTCATTGGGTTTATCCTGAGTATTGTGATGATACTGTGCCTTCAAGAAGTGTATTTTAAACATGTTCCTCTGTTGTTTTTCTTTAATCAGACCTTGGCCTTTTAGTTATTGTTCACACGATGTCTGTATCGTCATCTGTGACTGTTGCTGAAGGAATAGACATCCTGTTTAGTTTTAATCTGGGCCTAATGCAGTGTCCTGGAGATATATGACCCTTTTGGAACTGTTGGGTGGAGTCTGATTGACAGGTCAGGTGGTATCCAGGCACACTGGAGAAATCTAAAGGTTTTGGTTTTATTTTGGGTGGAATCTGTTTGGATTGCAGACTGAAAGCAGTGTTCTCTGGAGTGGAGTGGGAATTCTACTGTCTGAGAGATGCAGCCGGAAGCTGGAAGCAAGGAGTATCTCTGGGTCTCTTGAGGTGTGCTGGAAGTTCCAGGCCTGGGATTTTCTCAGTTGTGATCCAACATTGCAAAGCTGCATCACGTGAACATACTTGCTTTCTGTGCTAAGCCAAGAACGGGATATTTGTTTGTGGGGGTTGTTTGGTTGGAACAGAGTATTTAGCTGCTAAGGCTTATACAATATCATGTTTTTTTTGTAATTGGTAAAAGTTGTGCTAAATTCTTATTGTATTTTAATGGAGTTCTTAAATAAACCGTGTTTGATAAAAAGCTCCCTAGTGGGTCACCTGAAACAACTTATGTTCACCTGTACCAAATTCAAAATGTAAAGCTGACTTTGTAAAGTATCTTGGAGTTTCTGAACTGGATTATAACAGTATGGAGGGTCTTTCTTATGAGGAGAGGTTGAGTAGGTTTGGGGGCTAAACTCACTGGAGTTTAGGAGGATGAGAGGTGACCCTATTAAGACATGTGGGATTCCCAGGGGGAGTGATAGGGTCGGCACTGAGGCTGTTTCCCCTTGTGGGAGAGTCTGGGATCAGAGGACACAATCTCAGAGTGATCTGGACACCTAAAAACTTGAAGCTCTCAATCCTTTCTACTTTGTTCCCGTTGACATAGACAGGGGCATGTTCTCCTTTACACTTCCTGAAGTCGATGACAATCTCCTTTGTTTTATTGAGAGATTATTGTTGCCGCACCGGTTCACCAGATTCTCTATCTCATTCCTGTAACTCTGTCCCGTCGTTGTTTGGGATCTGACCCCACCAGGGTGGTGTAGTCAGCAAACTTGAGAATCGAGTTGGAGGGGGAATTTGGCCCTGGAAATTTAGTGATTGTCTAAATCAATCATAACGGGAGCAGATATGCCTTTGTGCAGACTCAAATGAGAATCCAGGATGGTATATTGCCTCCCTGGTACAAGGATGTCACAGAGACACTGCAGTGCATTCTAGGGTGAACAGTGAGCTGTCGTGGTCCATATGGACACCAAGGTGAAAAAACGGGATGAGGTCCTACAAGCTGAATTTAGGGATTAGGATTAAACTAAAAATTAGGATCTGAAAAGTAGTAATCTCAGGATTGCGACCAGTGCTTAGAGGCGGACACGCTGGGATCGTTTAAGATTTATCTGGATGGCCACATGAACAGCCTGGGAATGGAGGGATACAAACCAATGGTCTAGTTGAACCAATGAGCGGCGCAGGCTTGGAGGGCCGAAGGGCCTGTTTCCTGTGCTGTACTGTTCTTTGTTTGTAGTCAGAGTGAGAATGTCAGGGTCGCTAAGAAGGATACATGGGATGGTGCAAAAGGGAGGGATTCAAATTCCTGGGACATTGGAACCGGTTGTGGGGGAATTGGGACCAGTACAAATCATTCAGACTGCACCTGGGCAGGACTGGAACCAGGGTCCTCAGGGGAGTGTTTACTAGTGCTGTTGGGGAGGGTTTAAATTAATGTGGGGGGGGGAGGTTGGTGAACTGATGCAGGAAGTCAGAGGGGAGTAAAGTGGGGACATAAACTAAAGGCAGTAAGGGGACAAGTGGAAACCAAAAGTGGGTCCTGGGTTCGATTCCCGGATTGGGTCACTGTCCGTGTGGAGTTTGCACATTCTCCTCGTGTCTGCGTGGGTTTCCTCCGGGTGCTCCGGTTTCCTCCCACAAAGATGCGCGGGTTAGGTTGATTGGCCGTGCTAAGAAATTGCCCCTTAGTGTCCAGGGATGCGTAGGTTAGAGGGACTAGTGGGTATAATATGTAGGGATATGGGGGTAGGGTCGGGGTGGGATTGTGTTCGGTGCAGACTCGATGGGCCGAAGGGCCTCCTTCTGCACCGTAGGGTTCTATGATTCTATCTCTCAAAGACAAAATCAAAAAGGGCCACAGTACAGAGGCTGTGGAGAACTGGGTGACTGGGTCCAGTGAGGCTCAGAGAAATAAAACCCAGGGAGAGCATACAAAACATGACAGGACACACAGTCTGAGGTGTGTTTGCTCTAATGCAAGGACTATGACAAGGGGAGGCAGATAAACTTAAAGCTTGGATTATTACATGGCACTGTGACGCTGTAGCAATTACAGAGACTTGGATGAGAGAAGGGCAGGACTGGCAGCTTAGCATTCCAGGATTCAGATGCTTCAGGCGAGATAGAGAGGGTGACAAAAGAGGTGGGGGGTGTTGCTTTACTGATTAGGGAGAATGTCACTGCTACACAGAGGGAGGACACCTTGGTGGGAGCATGCACTGAGGCTACACGTGTAGCACTCAGGAACAGGAGTGGTGCAGTCACACTGTTGGTGTTGTACTACAGGCCTCCCAACAGCCAGCCTGAAGTGGAGGAACTGATATATCAGCAGATTATGGGAAGATGTAAAACAATAGCGTTGTTGCGATGGGTGATTTTAACTTCCCCAACATAGACTGGGATTCCTTTAGTCCCGCAGGCTTGGATAGGGCAGAGTTTGTTTAGTGTATCTAAGACTGCTTCTTGAGACAATATGTAGATAGTCCAACCCGGGAAGGGGCTATCTTACACCTGGATCTGGGAAACGAGCCTGGACGGGTGATTGACGTCTCAGTGGGGGGACCATTTTGGGATTAGTGATCATAATAAATTTCAAGATATTTGTAGAAAAGGACAGAAGGCTTCCCAGAGTGAAAATACTAAACTGGGGGAAGGCTAACTACGACAGTGTTAGGCAGGAGCTAGGGAATGTTGACTGGGGACGGTTGTTTGAGGGTAAATCCACATCCCATACGTGGGAGTCTTTTAAAAGTCAGTTTTCAACAATTCAGGACAAGTATTTCCCTGTAAAAATGAGGGATAAAGTTGGCAAGATTGGGGAACCCTGGATGACAAGAGAGGTTGTGAGCTTAGTGATGAAGGAGGCATACATAAATTTCAGGAAATTGAAAATGGATAAGGCTCTTGAGGAATACAAAGATAGCAGGAAAGAGCTTAAACGGGATTCATGAGGGCAAGGAGACATCATGGTAGACAGGATTAAAGAAAATCCCAAGGCTTTTTATGCGTATAGAAGGAGGAAAAGGGTTGCTAAGGAAAAGGTAAGTCCGCTCAAGGACAGGGGAGGGAATTTGTGTGTGGAGCCAGATGAGGTGGGTGAGGTCCTTAATGAGTACTTTGCATCAGTATTGACAAAGGAGAAGGATGTGGTGGATAGAGGAGGACGTTGATATTCTAGGAAATGTTGAGATAAAAAGGGGGGAGCTATTGGATCAGCCATGACCTTATTGAATGGTGGGGCAGGCTCGAAGGGCTAGATGGCCGACTCCTGCTCCTATTTCTTATGTTCTCTCCCGGTGCTGCCGTCTCCCGGTGCTGCCGTCTCCCGGTGCTGCCCTCTCCCAGTGCTGTACTGGAGTGTCAGCCCGGAGAGGGGTTTGAACTCAACCTGAGGTGGTTCACTCAGCTGCAGCTGCACCAGGATACTTCCCAATGTCCATACTGTATACTCCCAGTATCCATCAGGGTTGTTGGCAGATACCCACCATTAGATCCCTCAGAGGGTGTGTTGTTTCTGTTCTATAAGGATGTGGCACAGTTTGAGTACCACCCACACTCTGACATGTGGGGGACAGATGAGCCAGACCCAGGGGTCAGTTATAGACGGGCTTCTCACTTGTAAAGGTAATGTCACCACAGCCACAGCTGACCCTTTGAGGGGAGAGAGAGCTGATTGGTGGTGGAGGGTCACCACACCTCAGACAAGGGGCAAGGTTGAGAAGCCGGGGCCTTCATGAATCACCTCAGCAGGGACAGGAGTTGAGTGTTGCCATCGCTCTGCATCACTAATTCCCACAGTCTGAAAGAGGTGCTGGTTAGGGTGCATTAGCCGTGCTAAATTCTCTCAGTGTACCCAAACAGACACTGGTGTGTGGTGACTAGGGGATTTTCACAGTAACTTCATTGCAGTGTTAATGCAAGTCTACTTGTGACACTAATAAATAAACTTAACCTTAACCAACTGTTCATCCAACTGAGCTAACTGACCGTTGATGGAGTTTTTTGAAGGGGTGACCAAGAAGGTAGATGAGGGCAGTGCAGTTGATGTTGTCTACATGGACTTTAGCAAGGCCTTTGACAAGTTCCGCACGGTAGGTTGTTGTATAAAGTTAAATCTCACGGGATTCAGGGTGAGGTAGCCAATTAGACACAAAATTGGCTTCTTGACAGAAGCCCGAGTGTGGTTGTAGAGGGTTATTTTTCAAACTGGAGGCCTGTGACCAGCGGTGTGCCTCAGGGATCAGTGCTGGGTCCACTGTTATTTGTCATTTATATTAATGACTTGGAGGAGAATTTAGGAGGCATGGTTAGTAAGTTTGCAGATGACACAAGATTGGTGGCATAGTGGACAGTGATGAAAGTTATCTAGGATTGCAACGGGATCTTGATCAATTGGGCCAGTGGGCTGACGAATGGCAGATGGAGTTTAATTTAGATAGATGTGAGGTGATGCATTTTGGTAGATTGAACCAGGGCAGGACTTACTCAGTTAATGGTAGGGCGTTGGGGACAGCTATAGAACAAAGAGATCTAGGGGTACATGTTCATAGCTCCTTGAAAGTGGAGTCACAGGTGGACAGAGTGGTGAAGAAGGCATTCGGCATGCTTGGTTTCATTGGTCAGAACATTGAATACAGGAGTTGGGATGTCTTGTTGAAGTTGTACAAGACATTGGTAAGGCCACACTTGGAATACTGTGTACAGTTCTGGTCACCCTATTATACAAAGGATATTATTAAACTAGAAAGAGTGCAGAAAAGATTTACTAGGATGCTACTGGGACTTGATGGATTGAGTAATAAGGAGAGGCTGGATAGACTGGGACTTCTTTCTCCGGAGTGTAGGAGGCTGAGGGGTGACCTTATAGAGGTCTATAAAATAATGAGGGGCACAGATCAGCTAGATAGTCAATATCTTCAGCCAAAGGTAGGGGAGTCTAAAACTAGAGGGCATAGGCTTGAGGTGAGAGGTGAGAGATACAGAAGTGTCCAGAGAGGCAATTTTTCACCCAGAGGGTGGTGAGTGTCTGGAACGAGCTGCCAGTGGTAGTAGTAGAGGCGGGGACAATTTTATCTTTTAAAAAGCGTTTAGACAGTTATATGGGTAAGATGGGTGTAGAGGGACATGGGCCAAATCTGGGCAATTGGGATTAGGTTAGGGGTTTAGAAAAGAAAAGGGTGGCATGGACAAATTGGGCTGAAGAGCCTGTTTCCACGCTGTGAACATCTGACTTTTATTGAACTTTTGTAAATAATTCCCATCCTAATAAAGACTGATGGCTAACCTACAGAGCAGACTGTGTTATTCTGAGGCTAACACCGTGCCAGTTTAAGTGAAGGTTTGTCTCAGACACCCTGCGCTGTGGGGATTGACGCGAATGGAGGCTGTAACGTCAAAAAGAGGATTTAAAATGCTCCAATCAGCCTGACTGATCCTTCCTTTCCTTTTGCAGTTGCGAGACTGGCCGATCAAACGCATCGATCGCACAGCAGTTTTGAGAGTCAGCTGGCAGAGATGAAGGAGAACTGTGAGTGTTAACGTGCTCCTGCCAGGGTGTGGTACATCTCCCCGGGCACTCCCACCCTCGCCGCGTGAGATAGCGAGGGAAGCACGGCACGCAGCTCTGATCCGCCTCGCGAGGCCCAGGCTCTGTTGCTATGGATACCGTGGAAGGAGTTGCCGTGGAGACGGTGCGGTACACGATCCTCTTGCCTCAGCTCCCCTTGCATACAGCAGCCATCTACCACCCTGACCTTTCACCTTTGCCCTTCAGCCTGTAGCTCGGGGCCCTCTGACTTTCTCATTGGTTCACAAGTTGTGGGCGTCGCTGGCCAGGCGAGCATTTATCGCCCATCCCTAATTGCCCCTTGAGAAGGTTGGGGAGGTGGAGGGTGAGCTGCCTTCTTGAACCCACTGTAGTCCATGTGGTGTAGGTACACCCACAGTGCTGTTAGGGAGGGAGTTCCAGGATTTTGACCCAGCGACAGGCCGATATATTCCCAAGTCAAGATGGCGAGTGACTCAGAGGGGAACCCCGAGGTGGTGATGTTCCCCTGTGTCTGTTGCCCTTGGCCTTCTAGATGGGAGAGGTCTTGGGTTTGGAAGGTGTTGCCGAAGGAGCCTTGGTGAGTTGCTGCATTGCATCTTGGAGATGGTACTGAACGGCCATCACAGTGCGTCGGTGGTGGTGGGAGAGGGTTTGGAAGGTCATTGAGTAAATGCATCACCTCAACCACTACTCAGGATGAGGCTGAGTCAACACAGGGAGATGGTGTAGGGGTATTGTCACTGGCCAGTAAGCCAGAGTAAGAAGTCTCACAACACCAGGTTAAAGTCCAACAGGTTTATTTGGTAGCACCAGCTTTCAGGGCTCTGCCCCTGTGTCAAGTGAGTGGGGAGCTCTGGTCACAAACAGAGCACACAAAGGCACACAATCAGTTTACAGAATACTGCTTAGTATACTGATACCAATAGAATCATACTAATAATTAGTATACTGATACTAATAGAATACTGATTACTCCCCACTCACCTGACGAAGGAGCAGTGCTCTGAAAGCTCGTGGCATTTGCTACCAAATAAACCTGTTGGACTTTAACCTGGTGTTGTGAGACTTCTTACTGTGTTTACCCCAGTCCAACGCCGGCATCTCCACATCAGTAACCCAGAGGCCAGGGCAATGCTCTGGTGACACGGATTCAAACCCCACCACGGCAGCTGGTGGAATTCATAAATCTGGAATTGAAAACTAGCCTCAGTGATGGTGACCATGAAACTATCACCGATTGTAAAAATCCGTCTGCTTCACTAATGTTGTTTAGGAAAGAAAATCTGCCGTCCTTACCCGGTCTGGCCTACATGTGACTCCAGAGCCACAGCAATGTGGTTGACTCTCAACTGCCCTCCGAAAATGACCAAGCGAGACACTTAATTCAAGGGCAATTATGGATGGACAATAAATGGGTGGCACAGTGGTTAGCACTGCTGCCTCACAGTGCCAGAGACCCCAGGTTCGATTCCTGGCTTGGGTCACTGTCTGTGCAGAGTTCTCCTTGTGTCTGCGTGGGTTTCCTCCAGATTCCTTTGAAAGATATGCAGGTTAGGTTGATTGGCCATGCTAAAATTGCCCCTTAATGTCAGGGGATTAGCAGGGTTAATATGTGGGGCTATGGGAATAGCGTCACGCCCACACCCTCCCCTTGAATTTCACTGAGACAAGGAGAGGGGACCTCCTGTAGTCAATGTTCTAGACAACAGATACCTGAATGCATCACCTTTGGGTGGCACAGTGGTCAGCACTGCTGCCTCAGGGCGCAGGAAGCTGGATTAACCAGGGATCCTCCGGGTGCTCCGGTTTCCCCCCACAATCCAAAGGCGTGCTGGTTAGGTGGATTGGTCATGTTAAATTGCCCCTTAGTGCCAGGGGGACTAGCTAGGATAAATGCACGAGGTAATGGGGCTAGGGCCTGGGTGGGACTGTAATTGGTGCAGACTTGATGGGCTGAATGGTCTCCTTCTGCACTGTAGGATTTTACAGCTCTGGATGTCAAAGTGGGTGCGTTGTGAGATTGATTTGGGGATCTGGGGCCTGTTGTTAATGGTTGGCCGGGGAGATGAGTGACTGTTGGACTTGTATTTGGCAGGTCAGCCCCAGTTCCAGTGTCCTGACCAATGGACATTGTTCCGTCAGAAATGTTACCACTTCTCATCAACGCTGGAAGATTGGTCGACGTCGCAGAGGTCTTGTACGTCGAAGATGGCCAACCTGGTAGTGACTGACAGCACTGAGGAACAGGTCAGGTGCCGGGATATCTCAATGGCAATTGGCCAGGAAGTTCTGTCAGAACTCTCACTTCACCGGGAGTCGGGATGAATCCCACCTCCCTTTGTAATCGCACTCTCAGGGGAGGGGGGCATGATCGGAGAGATATCCCAGTTAATGAAAGTAACCGTTTCACTGCAATTGTATAGGTCAGGCCACAGCAGGAGTATTGGGTGCAGTTTTGGTGTCCTTATCTGAGGAAGGATGTCCTTGCTATAGAGGGAGTACAGCAAAGGTTTACCAGGATGATTCCTGGGATGGCAGGTCTGTCACATGAGGAGAGATACAGTCAGTTGGGGTTATATTCACTGGAGTTTGAAGAGTGAGAGAGGATCTCATAGAAACTTATAAAATTCTAACAGGGTTAGACAGGGTAAATCCAGAATGTTCCTGATGGTGGGGGAGTCCAGAATTAGGGGTCATAGCTCAAGAATAAAGGGTAAACCTTTTAGAACTGAGGTGAGGAGACATTTCTTCACCCAGAGGGTGCTGAATGTGTGGAATTCACGACCACAAAATATAGTTATGGCCAAAACATTGTGCGATTTCAAGAAGAAATTAGATATTGCTCTAGGGGCTAAAGAGATCAGGGATATGGGGAGGGGAAGGGAGGATCAGGATATTGAATTCGGTGACCAGCCATGATCAAGATGAATGGTGGAGCAGGCTCGAAGGGCTGAATGGCCTCCTCCTGCTTCTAGTTTCTATGGCTCTATGTTAACCCTAACCCCAAGAGACCAGTCCATCCGGCTCAGATAGGATAGTGAGTCTCCATTCCATGCTAGCCTGCCTCCTCGTTCCAATGTTATAACACGGCCATGTGCCTCAGATTTGGTCTCTCCCCCAGGTTTAACCCTAACTGGCTGGGTGTCTCTGCTCTTTGGGAGCCCAGCAGCTAACGGGAGGTGAGAGTTTCCATGTGGACGAGTGTAGGGTCTTTCCAGCGTGGCTTGTGGGTCAAGAGGAACTGTACCCTAGAACCTGCCCCTTGTGAAACCCACACCCCTGCCTCTCCCCCACATGCCCCTGTATCAATGTTGGGGTCAATGTTCCTGTCCATCTATTTTTCATTAGCAAAGACCACATGTTCACACACACACACACATAATGACCAGGCAGAACGGAGTATCTGCCTCCAAGCCTGTCCCTTCCGATTAGAAGTCCCTGCCAAGTGCACCCTGCTAAGTGGGGTCTATTTGTGTGTTGTTCTTGGTGAAATATGGAACCAGTCACTGTGAACTTGTCCTCGCTGCAGAAAAGCCTCAGGAATGATGGACGTAGGTTTGAATCTTGGGGCTAAAACTCAATGCAAGATGAGGCATCAGAAGTGTGGCTTTGCAGGCCTTGAAAGCAAGCCCCATTCCCCAGGCCCAGAAGTGCCCAAAAATACCATAACCACAGACTATATTGTCACCACCCACCTTATTGGATCAGAAGAAATTCGGAGCCATCACACCTGAAGCAACGATTGTGCCCTTCACTGATGTAAGTAAGGAGCCTGGTATTGGTTCAGGCCTCACTCTGAATCTGGTTTGTCTCGGGGAAGCCCAGAGGAACCAGGCCTGGTAGAGGCCTAGCTCCTGAAGTCACGTTAAAGGATCCTCCTAATCATCGCTGGCCTTTAACCCCGCCCTGCCCTGTGACCCTTTGATTTCCAGGGCACTGGGTCTTCCAGCCTGGGGAGTGCCAGCACCTGACCTCCAAGTGAGTCTCCTGACCACATGGGCTTCTGCTGGCTACTGCTAACCCCCCGGTCTCCCGGCCTGACAAACACCAGCTACCGCCTTCCCAAGAGATTCCCCCCCCCACCCCCCCCACCCTCACACCCCACATGGTCAATGGTGGGTCATGCTGAGTCTTTAGGGCACCAATAGGGGGCAAGTTATCTTCATCCTTCAGTCTAATGAGGTCTGAGGCCTAATATCTGTTGCTTCTCAGATCAGCACATCCCTGTGTCAGGTAATTCTTCCATGCTATGGGGGGGAGGGGGGGTGGGGTGGAGGGTGGTGGTGGTGGCATAACAAATGGCCGCTCCCAACAATCTAGGCTACAATATTGCATTGGGCGACATGGTACCACAGTGGTTAGCACTGCTGCCTCAGAGTGCCAGGAACCCAGGTTCAATGCCCGGCTTGGGTCACTGCGCAGAGACTGCACCTTCTCCCCACGTCTGAGTGGGTTTCTTCTGGACGCCCCAGTTTTCTCCAACAGTCTGAAAGATATGCAAATTAGGTGGACTGGCCATGCCAAATTGACCCTTAGTGTTCCAAGATGTGTAGGTTAGGTGGATTGACCATGCTAAATTACCCCTTAGTGTCCAAAGATGTGTAGGTTAGGTGGATTGGCCATGCTAAATTGCCCCTTAGTGTCCAAAGATGTGTAGGTTAGGTGGATTGGCCATGCTAAATTGCCCCTTAGTGTCCAAAGATGTGTAGGTTAGGTGGATTGGCCATGCTAAATTGCCCCTTAGTGTCCAAAGACATGTGGGTTAGGTGGATTGGCCATGCTAAATTGCCCCTTAGTGTCCAAAGACATGTGGGTTAGGTGGATTGGCCATGCTAAATTGCCCCTTAGTGTCCAAAGATGTGTAGGTTAGGTGGATTGGTCATGCAAAATTACCCCTTAGTGTCCAAAGACATGTGGGTTAGGTGGATTGGCCATGCTAAATTGCCCCTTAGTGTCCAAAGATGTGTAGGTTAGGTGGATTGGCCATGCTAAATTGCCCCTTAGTGTCCAAAGATGTGTAGGTTAGGTGGATTGGCCATGCTAAATTGCCCCTTAGTGTCCAAAGATGTGCGGGTTAGGTGGATTGGCCATGCTAAATTACCCCTTAGTGTCCAAAGATGTGTAGGTTAGGTGGATTGGCCATGCTAAATTGCCCCTTAGTGTCCAAAGATGTGTAGGTTAGGTGGATTGGCCATGCTAAATTACCCCTTAGTGTCCAAAGATGTGCGGGTTAGGTGGATTGGCCATGCTAAATTGCCCCTTAATGTCAGGGAGATTAGTAGGGTTAATATGTGGGGTTATGGGGATAGGGCATGGGTGGGATTGTGGTCAGTGCAGACTCGATGGGCCAAATGGCCTTCTTCTGTACTGTAGGGATTCTGTGATCAGTATTAGGATGGGATTCTCCGATTTCATCCATACCCACCCCAATGCCAGTGAGACTGAAGAATCCCAGCTGGCGGGGGGAGGGCGGGGGGGAGCGGTGGTGATGTCGGAGGTTTTTGGCAATAGAAGCTATTGTCAAGTAGTTTTAATAAGCCAGGCTATCACGGTATCTAATATCTCACGGCGATGTCCTTTCATCTGGACCACAGGTATTTCTGAATCAAGAGATCAAGCTTACTCGCCATTGGATTGGTCTCAATGAATCAAATAACCCTGATGAATGGGTTTGGGTGGACGGTACCGATTACACCTCCACACCAAAGTAAGTTACCTTTCTTAAATCTACAACCCCTGCTGTAAGGGTAGGTGACAGCCTGTTGGGTATTACCGCTAGACTATTCAACCAGAAACTCAGTTTGTATTCTGGGGACCCGGCTTCGAATCCCGCCACGGCAAGTAATGGAATTTGAATTCAATAAATTCGGGGGTGGCACCATGATTAGCACGGCTGCCTCACAGTGCCAGGGACCCAGGTTCAGTTTCCGGGTTGGGTTATTATTTATGTGATGTCTGCATGTTCTCCCCATGTCTGTGTGGGTTTCCTCCGGGTGCTCCAGTTTCTTCCCACGCTCCAAAGATATTCCAGTTAGGTGGATTGGCCATGCTAAATTGTCCCTTAGTGTCCAAAGATGTGCAGGTTAGGTGGATTGGCCATGTTAAATTGCCCCTTAGTGTCCAAAGATGTGCAGGTTAAGTGGATTGGCCATGCTAATTTGCCCCTTAGCGCCCAAAGATGTGCAGGTTAGGTGGATTGGCCATGCTAATTTGCCCCTTAGCGCCCAAAGATGTGCAGGTTAGGTGGATTGCCATGTTAAATTGCCGCTTAGTGTCCAAAGATGTGTAGGCTAGATGGATTGGCCTTGCTAAGTTCCCCCTTAGTGTCCAAAGATGTGGAGGTTAGGTGGATTGGCCATGCTAAACTGCCTATTAGTGTCCAAAGATGTCAATGTTAGATGGGTTGGCCTTGCTAAGTTGCCTGTTCGTGTCCAAAAATGTGCAGGTTAGTTGGATTGGCCATGATAAATGCTTGGGGTTATGGGGATAGAGCAGGTGGATAAGATACTGTTCTGGAGAGTGGATGTGACGGGCCGAATGGCAACGTCCTGCACTGTAGGGATTCTCTGGGCTACTGCTCCAAAGTATTCTGTTAGTGCGCGGGGAACCCGGAGGCGATTGGACTCACTTGCCTTTCTTGTTGTTTAGATTCTGGGCTGCGGGTGAACCAAGAGACCTTAGAAATTACGAAACCTGCGTTGGGATGAAGAGTGACGGGAAGTGGAGTGTTTACTCCTGCAGTCAGAAACTTAACTTTATCTGCGAGCGGCCAGTGTTCTGCCATTTTAAATAAATCCTCAGTCGGGTCAGAGGTGAAGACCCGATCCACGGCTGGTCTCAGAATCGAATTTCTGATCCCAGGCACGAGCTTGTGGACGAGGCTCCCCCCACCCCCACCCACCCCCCACCCCCACCCCCACCCCCGCCCCCGCCCCCCGCCCCACCGCGCTCTCCAAATCAGGTCGCTCAAAAGTCTTATAGAAAAACAGACCGACTCTCGTGTTCAAGACACAGCTGGAAGATATTTGAGGGAATTTAATCTAACTAGAGCTTAGTCCAACCAGATTTCAAACCCAATTATTCAGAGTAATGTACAGACGCAGTAACGCCTCTGGTGACATGAACTGAGTGTGTCTGCGTTTTCTCAGAAGTGTCCCGTTTCCCGGTGTACGTGTGGTGCTGTCAGCTGTGGTTGCTGATTCCCCCATTTTGGTCTACAGGACCACGTTCCCGAGCTCCGTTGTCCAAGCTCCTGAATGGTCCCGAACGCAGGGGACGATGGGGTTCGGAGCTATCGGGCGACAGAGACTCTCACCTGTTCATGTCACGCGGAGCGTTATGAAGGCTTCCCCCTTCTCGGGTTTTGTGTTTGCCCCGGTGCCAAAGCTATGCCAACTTCTTCCCAAGGTCTCCGCGCGTTCGCGTTTTGTTTCCAATCTCGCGTAATTTCTCTGCGATTAACGTTGGCAAGAATATAACCCCTTGCTTCCTTGGATTGTTTACACTGTGGATCAAACCACTTCAATAAAGTGAAATGTAATTCTTTCATCTCGATCTACCCGTGCCTCAATATCACAAGGATTTGTCTATAATTCATCAGCAAAAGGGAACAGGTCCATCCTGCAGTTTAATTTAGATAAACGCGAAGTGATGCATTTTGGTAGATTGAACCAGGGCAGGACTTACCCAGTTAATGGTAGGGCGTTGGGGAGGGTTACAGAACAAAGAGATCTAGGGGTACATGTTCATAGCTCCTTGAAAGTGGAGTCACAGGTGGACAGAGTGGTGAAGAAGGCATTCGGCATGCTTGGTTTCATTGGTCAGAACATTGAATACAGGAGTTGGGACGTCTTGTTGAAGTTGTATAAGACATTGGTAAGGCCACACTTGGAATAACGTGTGCAATTCTGGTCACCCTATTATAGAAAGAATATTATTAAACTAGAAAGAATGCAGAAAAGATTTACCAGGGGACTACCGGGTCTTGATGGTTTGAGTTATAAGGAGAGGCTGGATAGACTGGGACTTTTTTCTCTGGAGTGTAGAAGGCTGAGGGGTGACCTTATAGAGGTCTATAAAATAATGAGGGGCACAGATCAGCCAGATAGTCAATATCTTTTCCCAAAGTTAGGGGAGTCTAAAACTAGAGGGCAGAGGTTTAAGGTGAGAGGGGAGAAATACAAAAGGGTCCAGAGGGGCAGATTTTTCACTGAGAGGGTGGTAAGTGTTTGGAACAAGTTGCCAGAGGTGGTAGTAGAGGCAGGGACGATTTGCCTTTTAAAAAGCATTTAGCTAGTTACATGAGTACGATGGGTATAGAGGGATATGGGCCAAACACGGGAAATTGGGATTAGCTTAGTGGTTAAAAATTGGGCATCATGGACAAGTTGGGCCGAAGGGCCTGTTTCCATGCTGTAAACCTCTGTGACTCTATAACTCTTTGTATTGCTTAAGAAACGTGGGGTCTTCTCTCAATAGCAAATCAGCAGCTTGCTAGATATCTCCGTTATGTCTTATCTCCATTAACTTCAATCGAGAAGCTTGGAACAGGAGTAGACTATTCCACCCCTCAAGCCTGTTCTATCATTCCATACCAACATGGCTGATTGGTATCTCCACCTCCGTTGACCCATGTTGCTAACATATGTAAGAACATTTAAGAGGCATTTAGATGAGCCCTTGAAACGCCGCAGCATGCAAGGCTATGGGCCAAGTGCTGGAAAATGGGATTAGGATGATGAAAGGTGCAGACACGTAGATATATGGAAAATAAGAGCAGGAGGAGACTGTTTGGCCCTTCGAGCCTGCTTCACCATTCATTATGATCATGGATGATCATCCAACTCACGTGTTCATGTCACCGTTACAAAGGCTCCCTCTGATCCCACCTTCCCCCCTATTTCCTTTGGTCTCCTTCGGCCCAAGAGTTCTCTCTAACCACTACTTGAGAACATACTATCATCGAATCGAATCAGAGCAGAAAAATAAGAGAAGGAGGCCATTTGGCCCATCGAGTCTGCACCAACCACATAAATCAGTGCATTTACCCTAGCTAGTGCCCCTGACAACCTCAAACAGACCACTGTCCACAGCAAATTACCCAGCCTTCAGGAGAACAGTGACCACACAACCCTGCCACAGCAACCTCTGCCAGACATGCCGGATTATCGACATGGATGCCATCGTCTCACGTGAAAGCACCATCCACCAGGTACAAGGTACATACTCTTGCAACGTAGCCAATGTTGTCTACCTGATATGCTGCAGGAAAGGATGTCCCAAGGTATGGTACATTGGGGAGACCGTGCAGACGCTACGACAACGGATGAATGAACATCACTCGACAATCACCAGGCAAGACTGTTCTCTTCCTGGTGAACACTTCAGTGGTCACGGGCATTCGGCCTCTGATCTTCGGGTAAGCGTTCTCCAAGGCGGCCTTCACGACACACGACAGCGCAGATTCGCTGAGCAGAAACTGATAGCCAAGTTCCGCACACGTGAGGATGTCCTCAACCGGGATCTTGGGTTCATGTCACACTATCTGTAACCCCCACGACTTGCCTGGGTTTGCAAAACCTCACTTACTGTCCTGTCTGGAGACAATACACATCTCTTTAACCTGTGATTAACCCTTTCCACACTCACATTGTCTGTACCTTTAAGACTTGATTACCTGTAAAGACTCCCATTCCAACCATTATTTTGTAAATTGACTTTGTGTCTTTATATGCCCTGTTTGTGAACACAACTCCCACTCACCTAATGAAGGGGCAGCGTTCCGAAAGCTAGTGGCTTCTGCTACCAAATAAACCTGTTGGACTTTAACCTGGTGTTGGGAGACTTCCTACTGTGGCCAAATAGCCCAGGGCTCTGCATCTGTCAATCAAACAGCAAGATCCCGCCTCCGGCCCCCGTTGATTGGATAGAGCGGTGGGCGGTGCTTGCGTGCACTCATTTCCTATTGGAGGCCAATCCGCCTTACCATTGGTTGATGGCGCTGTCAGTCAGGAGCTGCATTCCTATTGGTCGAAAGTGTTGCCACACAGTAGGCGGGCGGCACTTCCATTGGTGGATCGTACTGTCAGTCAATAGGTGCGCCGCATGTCCATTGGTCAACCTGGCTGTCAGTCAGCGGGCGGACTGTGGGTCTATTGGTCAGATAGGCTGTCAGTCAATGGGCGGGCTGTAGTTCTATTGGCCAGATGGTCTGGCGGTCAATGGGCGGGCTTTATTTCCATTGGTCAGGTAGGTTGTCAGTCAAGTGACGGACACCAGTTCTATTTGTCAGCCGGGCTGTGAGCCAGCGGGCGGGCCGCAGTCCAATTGGTCGGCAGGGCAAGAGTTCTATTGGTCGGGCAGACTGTCAGTCAGCAAACGAGCGGCGTTTCCATTGGTCGGGCGGGCTGTCAGTCAGCGAGAGGGCCGCAGTCCTATTGGCCAGGCGGGCTGCAACTCAGTGGGCGGGCCCCGTTTCCATTGGTTGAGTGGACTGTCAATCAGCGGGAACGCGGCAGGACTACTGGTTGGCCGGGCCGCAGTCCCATTGGTCGGACGGGCTGTCAGTCAGGTGCGTTGCCGGGGGCGGGCCGCGTTGGCCCGGTGATGTTGTGACGGGGAGGCGGCGCCCGGACGGCCGGCAGCGGGAGGGGGGGAGAGCCGGTAGGTGTGGAGCCTGAGGCCGGGGCCCAGCGGGGCGTGGGAGCGGGAGCGGTCGGTACAAGCAGCTGCAGCTGCCCGGAGGAGGCGGGCAGGGAGGTGGCTGGTTGCCCCCCTTTAAATAATTGACCCGACCCCCCTATACCCCCAACCCCCCTCAGTAATACCTCCAGCCGCTTTAGTAATATACCCCCAGTAATACCCCTATACTACCCCCTCCCCAGTAGCACCCCCTTAAATAATACACTCATGATACCCCACTTTAAACAATAACCCCTCAATATTATAGCCCCAGAACAACCACCCCTTAAATAGTACCCCCTTAAATAGTACCCCCTTAAATAGTACCCCCTACTCTCCAACACTTCCCGCACAATATCCAATCCTTAAACAATAACCCCCCCAATAGCATACCCCAATAACTTCCCTATCCCACCCCTCACCCCACCCTGCTCACCCTTCCTGCCCACCCTAGTCTCCTGCCCCACTCACCCTCTCCCTTCCCTTCCCTCCCCCCCACCACTCACCCCCCTCCCTTCCCTCCCCCTACCCGCCATTCACCCCCTCCCTCCCCCCACCCACCATTCACCCCCTCCCTCCCCCCACCCACCATTCACCCCCTCCCTCCCCCCACCCACCATTCACCCCCTCCCTCCCCCCACCCACCATTCACCCCCTCCCTCCCCCCACCCACCATTCACCCCCTCCCTCCCCCCACCCACCATTCACCCCCTCCCTCCCCCCACCCACCATTCACCCCCT
The DNA here is from genome assembly GCF_965287045.1 of Carcharhinus amblyrhynchos. NCBI lineage: Eukaryota > Metazoa > Chordata > Chondrichthyes > Carcharhiniformes > Carcharhinidae > Carcharhinus > Carcharhinus amblyrhynchos. The sequence goes on from NC_137356.1 coordinate 15,296,489, forward strand.
CCCTCCCCCCACCCACCATTCACCCCCTCCCTCCCCCCACCCACCATTCACCCCCTCCCTCCCCCCACCCACCATTCACCCCCTCCCTCCCCCCACCCACCATTCACCCCCTCCCTCCCCCCACCCACCATTCACCCCCTCCCTCCCCCCACCCACCATTCACCCCCTCCCTCTCTTCCCCCCCTCCCCCAACCACCCACCACTCTCAGCCCATCCTGGACTATCAGTTCCAGCACCAAGCTGTCTCTAACTGCAATGACGAACTACAGTTTGCTGTCACTGTCTTGGGTTGCGGGTTGCAAGCTGCAAGCATTGCAGTCTGCTGGTCACATGTAGCTGGCACAAGTGTGACAGATTGTGAAGCTCCATCTGAGATGGAATGCCCTCACTTTGTGAACGCAGTAAGAAGTCTTACAACGCTTTGTGAAGACAGTTTTGGGCTCGGAGTAGTTTCCTGTTGGATCATGAGCAGCTGGATGCACGTTTGCAGTTATTCACACTGTTAATCCAGCAACGTAAGAAGTCTCACGACACCAGGTTAAAATCCAACAGGTTTATTTGGTAGCAAAAGCTACTAGCTTTCGGAGCGCTGCCCCTTCGTCAGGCAATCCAGCGATATCCAGGCCCATGTTGTGGTGGGGTGGGGATGGTGGGTGGGTCACTGAGATATGGTGGGGTGCTTTATCATAGTGGGGTCAGTTAGATAGGAGTATGCAGGTGTGCATCAAGTGAATGGTAGCCATTGATTGTAAAATTTTGATTTATTATTGTCATATGTATTAACATACAGTGAAAAGTATTGTTTCTTGTATGCTATACAGACAGCATACCATTCATAGAGAAGGAAAGGATTGATTTATTATTATCACGTATTAGCATACAGTGACAATAATTGTTTCTTCTGCGCTATATAGACAAAGCATACCATTCATAAAGAAGGAAAGGAGAGAGTGCAGAATGTAGGGTTACAGTCATAGCTAGGGTGTAGAGAAGGATCAGCTTAATGCAAGGTAGATCCATTCAGAAGTCTGATGGCAGCAGGGAAGAAGCTGTTCTTGAGTCGGTTGGTACGTGACCTCAGACTTCTGTATCTTTTCCCGACAGAAGAAAGTGGAAGAGAGAATGTCTGGGGTGTGTGGGGTCCTTAATTATGCTGGTTGCTTTTCCGAGGCAGTGGGAAGTGTAGACGGAGTCAAGGGATGGGGGAGGCTGGTTTGTGTGATGGATTGGGCTACATTCATGACCTTTTGTAGTTACTTGTGGTCTTGAGCAGAGCAGGAGCCCATACCAAGCTATGTTACAACAAGAAAGAATGCTTTCAATGGTGCATCTGTAAAAGCTGGTGGGAATTGTAGCTGACAAGCCGAATTTCCTTAGTCTTGTGAGAAAGTAGAGGTGTTGATACACCAGTAATCACAAGGACAGGTTGCTGGTCCACTATCCGTGCTTGTGTGTTGTATCTAAGCATCCCTTACTGTTTGACGCACTCAAATAATTGCAATCTTTTGAAATGAAGGTCCCAAGTGCTTCTGTACAGGTGGGAGATATTTTTGTGGCCTGACTGTCCAGGAATGGGTTGCGTCTGTTGGAAGTACGAATAGGATTGAACCGTGTTTCCAAAAGCAATAAATAGATAAAATAATGTAGGCGGATAGTTAGAGTAAGAAATAAGAAAAGAAACGTGGGAAGCCAAAGTTAATGCATAACATTTTTTGTAACGTGACATTAATCGGGAGATTGGGAAAACTGGGATCGCTGATCTGGTTAGGGAATAATCGGTGAGCTGTGTGCTCAGTAATGTGCTTTGTGTCTGCATTTGAGTTGGTCCAGATAGTCAACATGCCAAGGAAACTGATGTTGTACGGAGATCAGAGACTTGTCATAATTAATGTCAGCACAGTGGTTAACGCTGCTGCCTCACAGCTCCAGGGACCTGGGTTCAATTCCCAGCTTCGATCACTGTCTGTGCGGAATTTGCACGTTCGCCCCATGTCTGCGTGGGTTTCCTCCGGGTGCTCCAGTTTCCCCCCTCACTCCAGAAATGTGCAGGTTAAGTTGATTGGCAATGTAAATTGCCCCTTAGTGTCCTGGGATGTGTAGATTAGAGGGATTAGCAAGGTAAATATATGGGGTGGCCTCCTTCTGCACTGTAGGGTTTCTATGATTCTATGATAATACCATTGCTCGCAAGGCTAATCCCCCAGGACCAGATTCAAACACAAGTCAATGAGAACATTGCAGCTGGAAGAGACCCCATCTTCCAAAGAAGAGTTGTACGGACTCACAGAGTCATTGAAGTTTGCAGCATAGAAACAGGCCCTTTGGCCCAAATTGTCAACACCATCGTTTTTTTCTAAACCCCTAAGCTAGTCCCACATTTGGCCCATTTCCCTCTACTCCATCTTACCCACGTAACTGTCTAAATGCTTTTTAAAAGACAAAATTATACCTGGCTCTGCTACTACCTCTGGCACCTTGTTCCAGACACTTACTACCCTCTGTGTGAAAACATTGCCCCTCTGGACACTTTTGTACCTCTCACCTTAAACCCATGCCCTCTAGTTTTAGACTCCCCTACCTTTGGGAAAAGATATTGACTATCTAACTGATGTATGTCCCTCATTATTTTATAGACCTCTCAAAGACCACCTCTAAGCCTCCTACGCTCCAGGGAAAAAAGTCCCAGTCTATCCAGCCTCTCCTTATAACTCAAACCATCAAGTCTCGATAGTATCCTGGTAAATCTTCCTAGTTTAATAATATCCTTTCTACAATAGTGTCCAGAACTGTACACAGTATTCCAAGTGTGACCTTACCAATGTCTTGTACAACTTCAGCAAGACGTCCCAACTCCTGTATTCAGTATTCTGCCCAGTGAAACTAGGTGTGCCAAATGCCTTCTTCACCACTCTGTCCACAAGTGACTCTACTTTCAAGGAGTTACGAACTTGTACCCCCCGATCTTTGTTCTATAACTCACTCCTACCATTAACTGAGTAAGTCCTGCCCTGGTTTGATCTACCAAAATGCATCACCTCGCATTTATCTAAGTTAAACTCCATCTGCCATTCATCAGCCCACTGGCCCAATTGATCAAGATCCTGTTGCAATCCTAGATAACCTTTACTGTCCATGATGCCACCAATCTTGGTATCATCTGCAAACTTCCTAACCACACCTCCTAAGTTCGCATCCAAATAATTGATATGAACGACAAATAACTGTGGATCCAACACTGATCCCTGAGGCACACTGCTGGTCACAGGCCTCCTGTTTGAAAAACAACTCTCTACAACCACCCTCTGGCTTCTGTGAAAAAGCCAATTTTGTATTTGTTTGGCTACATCAGCCTGAATCCTGAGAGATTTAACCTTATGCAACAACCTCCCACGCCGTACCTTGTCAAAGGCCTTGCTAAAGTCCGTGTAGACAACATCAACTGCACTGCCCTCATCTATCTTCTTGGTTACCCCTTTAAAAAACTCAATTAAATTTGTGAGACGCAATTCTCCACTCACAAGGCCATGCTGTCTCCAATCAGTTGATAAAAGCAAATTACTGTGGATGCTGGAACCTGAAACCAAAAGAGAAAATGCTGGAAAATCTCAGCAGGTCTGGCAGCATCTGTAAGGAGAGAAAAGGCTTATCTGGACTCAAAACGTCAATTCTCTTCACTCTTTACAGATATTGCCAGGCTTGTTGAGATTTTCCAGCATTTTCTCTTTTGGTTGTCCCCAGTCAGTCCTTTTCCTCTCTAAATGCCTGTAGATCCTGTCTCTCAGAATATCTTCTAACAACTTGCCCACTACAGAGGTTCAGCTCACTGTCCTGTAGTTCCCAGGCTTTTCCCTTCAGCCTTTTCTTAAACAAAGGCACAACATTTGCCACTCTCCAATCTTCGGGCACCTCGCCTGTGTCTGTCAATGATTTGAATATCTCTGCTAGGAAACCCACAATTTCCTCTCTGGCCACCCACAACATCCTGAACGTTTATCTACCTCGATGCACTTTAAGACATCCAGCATGACCTCCTGTATAATATGTACATCCCCCCCCCCCCCACCCCTCCCTCCCTCCCTCCCTCCCTCCCTCCAACACCAAATCACCATCCCTCCCTTCCCGGATCAATCACTGCAGCCATAAAAAGCCTCGCCCTCGACCCTGGCAGCAGGGAGGGGCGTACTATTCTGGATACACACCTGCATTCACAGAAACACCAGGTTACGTGAGCTGAAGGGAGAGACGCCCGCCCCCACCTCTCGCCTTCTGCCCCCCCACCCCCCCAGTATTTCTGCAAGTTGAGAATCCAGTTGTGAACAGGTAGGAGAGGACAGCAGGCAGCCGCAGCTGCAGCTATCGGCGCTCCGAAGCTTGTGTGTGTCTGTGTGTGTGCGCTTTCACAACGTCCTAGTGGTGTTGGGGCTCAGCAGTTGTATAAATGCTGAGTCATCAAAGCATTGGTCTGACTTGCAGCTGGCTAGAAGCTGCACAGCTCATTCCAGTGCTGAATGCAAACTGACCTCTCATCAGCGGCACACTGCATTGCCCTGAGGGGAGTCTTCATATTGATGCAGGCAGGGAGGTGGATTAGCAGAGCCCACGAGATGTTTGCTCTTTAGAATTGAGACCGTTTAAATATTTAGCAAGGATATACCTCAGAAGCTTGCAGTTCTGTAATTTATCCTTTGACTGTATGTGTCTGTTATATAGTGACGGAAGTCCTTGCAGAGAAACAACCAGTTCCCTGTCTGGTACTGTGTGGAGTAGAGGTTCACAGCCTGCAAATGTGTGCAGAAGATCACTTCATGTCCGGCTGGTCACATCGCACACACTTTCTTCAGAAGGATAATCCTGTGGTCTATTGAGGCCTGAATGACCTGCTTTGTGTTTGACTGTATTCGGTGTCCGGAACGCAGCAGGAGGACCTGATATGGAGTAGCTCAGGCTGTACAGCGTAGCAGTCACTTCATGTCATAGAGCTCTCCTGCTCACTGCAGGAGCTGTGTAACGTGGGTGAGTTTGCTTTGCATCCGGGAGTGCAAGCTGCGAGAGTCTGCACGGTCCTTGCTGTCTCCTCACATCACTCTCCGGTGTATAGAACATAAGAACATAGCTCAGAGCTGCGCTTTGTTTGATCGCTTGGTGAGACTGTTCTCTAAGGAGAGACTTGTTTCGACTGGGCCTGCATTCACTGGAGTTTAGAAAGGGGAAAGATCAGATTGAAACAGATAACAGAGCTGGACAAACTCGACTCAGGGTGGATGTTCCCCCTGGGGCGGAATCTAAAACCACGGGGGGGACAATCTCCGGATACAGAGTGGACCGTTTAGGACTGAAATGAGGAGAAATTCTTCACTTCAAAGGGTGGTGAAGCTGTGGGATTCTCTTCCACGGAAGGATGTGGAGGGAAAATCACTGAATATATTCAAGAAAGACTATTTTGGAGGCCCATTAGAAAAGCATCTTCCTTGGTAAGGGTAGAATTAAAAAACTCATTTTGAGTCTCAGCCATGCTGACGTCCAGTCTATAACCCTCCTTTTGGATTCCAATGAGAGCCCCTTATCACCTTTTTAACTATTGATATAAGCACGTTTGGAATTCCAGTACACGTTAGCTGCCAGCCTCTCTTCATAGATTATGTTTTAGATCTTAATGGCTTCAGGGGTTGGGTGGGGAGGGAGAGAGTGGGAATATGGCATTGAGATCGAGAATAGCCATGGCCACGTTGGAAGGCGGAGAAGAAAGCCTGGTGCTTCGGCTCTCTCCAGAGATGTGCAGGTTTGGTAGATTGGCTATGCTAAATTGCCCCCTTAGTGTCAGGGGGACCAGCTAGGGTAAATGCATGGGGATAGGGCCTGGGTGGGATTGTGGTCGGTGCAGACTCGATGGGCCAATTGGCCTCCTGCTGTAATATAAGATTCTATGAACGTGGCCAAGCCTGTGCCAGCATCGCTGACTCAGCAACATTTGCAGTCTCCAAGGACGCCTGGGTGGCGACGTTGCCCTGCCAAGCGACATTGAGGACGTGTCTCAGACAGTGAAGGTGGAAACTGATCCGCCTGTTCTCCTGCCTAGTGTGTGTTGTCCAGGTCTCACCAAATGTAGAGCAGGACATTGAGGCATAGGCTTAGCAGAATTGTAGTTGGTGTTCTCCGTCAGGTTGCTGTTGTTCCACACTCCCTTACTCAGCTTGCTCAGAACAGTCTTTTCACTGTCTGTTGATTTCAGCCTCAAGTGACAGATTGTTGGTGATTATGGAGCCTAAATATATGAAGCATCAACCACCCTGGCCTGTAACATGGCCAGACTGTGGTGTTAGAAATAGTCTGTTCATGATGGTTGAAGTTGGTAAAAAAAAATTACAATACGGCCTCTTCAGCACGTGTCAGCATTTCCCTTTCGTGTGGGCAAAGATTTCTGATCACGTTTTCTGAATCATAGAATCCCAACAGTGCAGAAGAGGCCATTTGGCCCATCAAATCTGCACTGACACCAGTCCCACCCAGGCCCTATCCCTATAACCCCACATATTGCTGCAGTGATTCTCTGACAGGATATTTTATCTAGGCCCTCCCCACCCGACCGTATCCGCGTAACATTTAATATGGCTAATCCATTTAACCTTGGGACACCAGGGCAATTTAGCATGGCCAATCTACTTAACGTGCACATCTTTCGGAGTGTGGAAGGAAACTGGAGCACCCAGAGGAAACCCATGCAGACACAGGTAGAACGTGCAAATTCTACGCAAAGTTACCGGAGGCCGGAATTGAACCCAGGTCACTGGAATTGTGAGGCAGCAGTGCTAACCACTGTGCCACCGATGTTTGCCCGCCCTGTTCCCATTTATCTGTGTACCTTTCACCCACCTATCCAGTCTAACCTTTTCTGCCCCAACCACTAAACCTGAAAGTGAATTTCCGAGGGGGGGGGGTGGTAACTTTACTCCTTCCACAGTCTGCCTTGTCCTAAATCTCTCCCATTTTGTCTTGCCCCTTAGTTTGTCTGTGTGCATCGATAGGAGTTGCCCCACAGGCTGTAATGAAGCAGTTCACTGGCTTTGGGAGTGTTGTGTGCGCCAGCGGAAGCAGAAGAATGCAAATGGTGGAACTCTGAAATGGGATATGTCTGCTTGACACTTCACTTGCCCTTCTGAAATTTGCATAGGCACATGCTTTGCACAAAACCTGTCCTTCCTGGAGTGAGTGCAACATGAGGGTAATATCGATATTGTGAATAGACCAGGCTGCTACCCAGAAACATAAAACTTCACAGGGGCATGCCGTGTACCCTGGAGCACTCACTGGTTTCATTTACACGTGGGCCCCAATTTCTCTGCTGCATCTACGCAGCACCTTTTCTACTTTGCAGATGTCAGAAAGGATGGCTAATGAAGTACTTTTTGGTGTGTAATCACCTCCAACGTTCACATAACTGGAGACCCGTGGCTGTTAATCTGTGAGCATGCAGATTTTGGCACCTCCCTGCTCTGCAGTGTATAAATGTAGGGGCAGTCCAAAGGAGGATTCTGTTGGAGTGCCCCACTGGTTGACACTGCTGCCGCACAGCTCCACGGACCCAGGTTCAGTTCCGGCCTTGGGTCACTGTCTGTGTGGAGTCTGCACATTCTCCCTGTGTGTCTGCGTGGGTTTCCTCCGGGTACTCCCAGTTCCCTCCCACAGCCCAAAGATGTTGCGTTTGGTTGATCGGCAATTGGTAAATTGACCTTTAGTGTCAGGGGATTAACAAGGTAAATATGTGGGTTTACGGGGAAAGGGCCTGGGTGGGATTGGTGTCAGTGCAGATTCGATGGGCCGAATGGCCGCCTCCTGCACTGTAGGGATTCTATGATTTGATGCACTCTGATGGATAGAGAGGCGATATTGCTGTTAGTACAGTGATTGGGAGGGCGGGTAATAGAAGTAACTGGTGCATTTATGTAGCATCTTTCCTGGTATTCAGATGTCCAAAAGCACTATGGCCAATGAAGTACCATTTGATGTGTAGTCACTGTAGCAATGTTGGGTGGCACAGCGCCAGGGACCCATGATCGATTCCCGGCTTGGGTCACTGTCTGTGCAGAGTCTGCATGTTCTCCCCATGTCCGAGTGGGTTTCCTCCCACGATCCGAGAGATGTGCTGGTTAGGGCGCATTGGCCGTGCTAAATTCTCCCTCAGTGTACCCGAACAGGCACCGGAGTGTGGCGACTAGGGGATTTTCACAGTAACTTAATTGCGGTGTTAATGTAAGTCTACTTGCAACACTAATAGGTAAACTAAATGAAACTAAAACTTGTACGGCAGCCAATTAATGCTTCTGAACAATAGCCAGTATTTCTCAAGTCCTAAGATGCTTCCTGGGGATGTATGAATGTCTCGGAAAGATGTGGAAATGAACTGGGGGCCTAGTCATCAAGTTAGGCTCGTGAAGATAGAGAGAGAGTAAGTGCAAGGGGTCTGGGAGCTGAAATATTTCCAGGGTGTTGGAGTATTCGACTACTTTCACAATGACTGCTCTCCTGTGTTTTTTGCCCCACAGAGTGACATGCTCGTGCTGGCCTGTGCTGCTGTTTATGTTACATTTGAACCACTTCCCACCCTGCTTCCTTTCACTCTGTCCACACGCGCATCCTTCTGTTCCTTTCACCCTCCTGCAGTGATCTAGCTTCCTCTTCAATGTATCTGCTCTGTAAGAGGCTGGAGTCAGATGAAAGCAGAGTTTAGGATGAGCTTATGAAAGTTTGTTTATTAGTCACAAGTAAGGCTTACGTTAACACTGCAGTGAAGTTACTGTGAAATTTCCCTAGTCACAACACTCCGGCACCTGTTCGGTTCAATGTGCCTAACCCGCACATCTTTCAGACTGTGGGGAGGAAGCCGGAGCACGCGGAGAAAACCCACGCAGATATGGGGAGAACTTGCAGACTCCACACAGACAGTGACCCAATCCGGGAATCGAACCCGGGTCCCTGGCGCTGTGAGGCAGCAGTGCTGACCGCTCTTCCGTGGGCGGTACGGTGGCAAAATGGGAAGGCAAGTAAAAGCATAGTGCTGGGGGTGCTGAAAATCTGAAATAAAGCCATAAGATGCTGGATAAACTCAGCAGGTCTGGCAGCTTGGGCCTAAATGATTCTTGACCAGAGCTGAAGCAAGATGGAAATGTGGAGAATGGGAAAGGGGGCAGAAGGAGTGGGGCAGAAAAGAAGACCAAGGATAAAGGAGATCGGGACTAATTTGTCATGGGCATGGGACAAAGTGTTAATGGTGCTATTAAGGGATGAAGAATGTGCAGGTTAGGTGGATTGGCCACGCCAAATTGACCCCAGTGTGAGGGTTTAGCAGGGTATATATGTGAGGTTACAGGAATAGGGCCTGAGTGGGATTGTGGACGGTGCAGACCCAAGGACTGATTGGCCTCCTTCTGCACTGTAGGGATTCCAAAAGTGCTAATGGTGATGCAAGATGATAGCAGAAAGTATTAATGGGAGCAGTTGAACAGCTACAGACAGATGGTCAAGTGGGGGAGGGGTGGGGCAGGGAGCTGAAAGAGTAACAGAAATGTGGCATTTGACAAAGCACTGGACTCGAACAAAAACAGAAAACCTCAGCCGGTCCGACAGCATCTGTGGAGAGAGAATAGAGCCTGGATGATCCATTGTTGAGCTAATTGGGTCTGGGAGGAGGGGAGAGAGAGGGAGAGATGCACAGGGGTCTCAGTAACAGACGAGAGTGGAGGCAGTGTTGGTCACAGCCTCTACTCTGGTGGCGTTGATTGAGAATATATGGGGTCAGTCACTCAGCTCGGGGGCAAATGGAAGCTGGAGGTCACCAATATTGGCCCTGCAGGAGGCTAGATAGTCTGAGGATGCAGCAAGAGGAGACTTTGGGCTTTCCTATGCTTAGAAATGAAAGCTCAGATAGGACTAAATATCAAGCCGATAGGCGGAGCGCCCAGAGGTGTTTCTGAGACTATTGTTTCTACTTCTCGTTGATGTTCTTCCATGGATGCAGAAATCATTGCGTTATCCTGATTCCCTGGCGTTCCTGAGGAAAGCTAGCACACTCTGGTCGAGCCTGAGATCTCAGGCGTACTTGTGAACATGACAGTATAAGATGTGATCTTGTTTACAATTTACAGTTGTTAATCTATGCGTCATTCTCCTTATCTGTGGCCTTGTCTTCTGCCAGATAAGATGCTGGCGTAACTTCCTATGGCACAATCAGAGAGTTGGGAGCAATCAATAGCTGATGCTGCGTGCTTTAAGAGGGAACCTTACCAGTGGTTACTTTAGGGGAGGAATGTATCCGGTGCGCTTCCAGACTGCATAGAATTTCAAATTCTAAAGAGTGAGATAGTGACAAATTATGTCTGGTTTTTGTTTTGTTTTTCACCCCCTCCCTGCCCCCCCCGCTGCACGTTCTGCCCTTGCGTTCTGGACAGGGGCCCAGACCTATGGGAGGACTTGACAGAGTGAACTGAACAGCATGGGGCAGAATGAAGCTCACCAAGCACAGGAGGACTTGGAGGTACATCTCGGAAAATGACACTCCCACTTACTGCTAACGAGGTGTGGTGTTGGGGTGCTCCCGTTGCTGCGCTTTGGAAGTGTTACCTGAGAATGAGCATGTATGGCGTAGCAGCAGGCTTTGGGCATTTCAGGGTGTGAGGCAACCCGGGGGAGAAACGTACAAGTTTTCCCCGGGGGCCGCCTGGCACGAGGGTGAACTCGATTTGGCCAGTGGCATCGGTGTTGCATGAAGGGTCCAGAATGGCTTATGATCGATTCACACTTTACTCTTTAAAGCTGTTAATCTGCATGTCCCTGCCATTCTTTGCAGCTTAATGGAATGTGATTTGCCTGGGCCCTGAGTCCTTTGTAGATTTTGCACCTCTCCTTGCTCTTGTGTTCTTTCTAAGCAGCCCTCCTTACGCAGACTCTGACAGACCTGGGATCCCACCCTACCCCGGATCAGCAATTAACAAGTAGTTTGGATTTATTCCCCCCCCCCTTGTTTGTGTTTCTCTGGAACTGCAGGGGGTTACGTCACTGAGCGGAAGATCTCTTTGTAGAGGACCACAGTGGAACCTGCCTTCCCTTATCATTACTCTTCAGCTTTCACAGCTCTTTGAGTTAATGGGTGGCATGGCTTCACAACCAAAGCAGCAACCCATTGCTCAAGCTGGAACTCCTTAACCCCAGTGCTGCCACTGTCAGAAATGAGCAATGTGGCTAAACACTGGGGCCCCGGCCCTTCTGCTGGTGGCGAGTTAATAAGAGGGGATGGGTTCACTCAACGTACTGACCTGGGGGATGAAAACGAAACAAGTCTTTAGTTCCTCCTTGAAGTTTGCCAGGCCCCAGCACACCTGGCAGGGCAAACCTTCTCCCTGGACTCGGCACCTCACAGTCGAATTTTTAACAAGCACTCCAAAGATGTGCTGGTTAGGTTGACTGGCCATGCTAAATTGCCTCTTAGTGTCCCGGGATGTGCAGGTTAGGGTGATCGGGGCTGGTTGGGATTGTTGTCACTACAGACTCAACGGGCTGAATGGCCTCCTTGAGCAGTGTAAGGTTTTTAATGACAATAAAGGTGCCTGATTTGCCATTTATTTTTTTGTTTGCTTGTTTTATCTCTGCCCCTTGGTTTGCTAATACACTTCAACCCTGATATCTCTCAAGACAGAGATGCAGCAACACGACCGTTTAATCCAAGTGCAATCTTGTTTCTCTATTTTGTGGTCTGACACCCTTGTTACCAGAGTACAGAGTAACAGTCCCCTGCTGCCAATAATTACTACTAAGGGGGCGGCACAGTGGCGCACTGGTTAGCACAGCTGCCTCACGGGCCTGGGTTCCGTTCCCGGCTTGGGTCACTGCCTGTGTGGAGTCTGCATGTTCTCCCCGTGTCTGCGTAGGTTTCCTCTGGGTGCTCTGGTTTACTCCCACAGTCCGAAAGACGTGCTGGTTAGGGTGCATTGGCCTTGCTAAATTCTCCCTCGGTGTACCCGAACAGGCGCCAGAGTGTGGCAATTAGGGGATTTTCACAGTAAGTTCATTACAGTGTCAATGTAAGCCTACTTATGACAGTAATAAACAAACTTAAAAAAACTTACTGTCAGTGAAGAAGTTTCAAAGTGTCTCTCGTGAGTAAATTTAGTGCGGTGACGTCTCTTTCCATTGTTTTCCAGAATGAATCTGATGGCGATTTATTAGATCTGAAGACGCTGGTTGGAGACCAGCAGCAAACCACTATGGTGAGTGACTATCATTTTCCTTCTGAGCCCTCTTGACATCTTTGGAACATGTAGAGTCCATTCATTCCTTTGAATAGGTGGAGATGGCACTGGTACGATGAATTTCTTTTATTAAACAGAGCTTAAAATTAAATCATCATAGAAAGCAAAAATGGAGAGAGATACTGGCTTTTTGCCAATCTGTACTAAACAAAACAGCTCTCAACAGTGTGTTATATGTTAATTCTTATCTCGCTATTATGAGTGTCCTTTGCAGACTATCTCTGCCTGCAAAAGAGGTATTGCAGCTTGTTATGTGACCTTGCCGCTGCAGTTGTTATCAAAAACTTTGCCTTATGAAAAACCCTGCCTTTGCTGGCACTGTACTTCCAAAAATGCAGTCAATTTTTCTAGCTAACCCAGCATGCCTTCTGCATCTTAAAATGTGGTCAAGTTAGATTTAAAATGTAATCAAGTTAGTTAACCCCGACAATCTAGCATTTAAATGTAATTGCATAGGCAGAAATATCTTAAAATGAAGTCAACCACACACGTGCTCAGCTTGCCGGTTTTGGAACCTGGCTCCCTAAAGTTAGTTTTCTGTTTTACCTGCTGTGGATCGCATACCCCAACAAAGTGAGTCCTGAGAATCTGAGCATAGAGGAGCAAGGCTGAGGGGCCGAATGGCCTAGTCCTCCTCATTTGTACGTCCTCTGTGTACACGAAGGGTTACTGATGGAATCGAAGCAAATTTATTGAACTGGCCCTGGGCTCATTATGCCAATTGGTGCTACATTTGTCTCCCTAGCCGGTTTGGTAACTCTTATCTCAGCCTGGCAGCTCTGCACTCTGCTCAGGCACTGCTGTTTAGCAACCTGATGTGGAGGGTATCAGCTTCTTTTTAGCTGACTGTAGTTAAATGTTGCAAGTTAATGATGCAATGCCTCGGGGTGGTTCGAACTGGACGAACAGCGAACTTTCTAGCTTTAGTGCTTAACACTGACTCTGCCCCTAAGCTTAGATGCTCTGCTCTGAACCTGCTCCACCCTCGTCACAAGTTGCAATCGAAACTTTTTATTTTTTGGGTCCTTATTTGCTGGTAGTGCCTCCTTTTTAACGGCCAACTCAACAAGAGCCGTCTGCTATATTGTTTCGCTATTTAAATTTGTACTTATTCTCGCCAGCCAATTAGGAATATGGGAATTAGAAGCAGAATTTGACAAATTCAGCCCTTCGATCCTGCTCCACCGTTCAATCAGATCGTAGCCAATCTTGCCGTGGTTTCAAACCTACCTCTACACCTATTCCTTTTAATCCTTTTTTTAAATTAGAAATGTATCTATCTCCTTCTTGAAACCATTCAATGATTCAGACTCCCCCGTGCTATGGGGCAGCGAGTTCCACAAATTGGAATTTGTGCGTTCTCCCTGTGTCTGCGTGGGTTTTCTCCGGGTGCTCCGGTTTCCTCCCACACTCCAAAGATGTGCAGGTCAGGTGCATTGGCCAGGCTAAGTTACCCCTTAGTGCCCCGGGACGTGTAGGTTAGAGGGATTAGCGGGGTAAAAATGTGAGACTATGGGGATAGGACCTAAGTGGGATTGTTATAGGGCCAAATGGCCTCCTTCTGTACTGTAGAGTTTCTGTGATTTGGTCTACATTTACTTTGTAAATCCCTTTCAACATTTCACTCTCATCCTTCTGAACTCCAGCAAGTACAAACCCAGACTGTTTAATCTCTCCTCCAAGGTCAACCCTTTCGTCCCTGGAATCAATCTGGTGAACCTCCTCTGAACTGCCTCCAATTGTTGAGGTTGTTGTTGAGACCAGTGGTACGAAAGAATCAAACAAACCCAACAGTTTTACTGTAACAATCAACACCAGAGGTAACATAAATATGAACAGGCAAACTGGATTCATTAAAAGCCATTAATCACATTTTAAATAGCTGATACAACACAGGTAAATCCCTCCGGTTTCTCAGGCAGCACATTTAGCGCAAGCATGGAACCAAGAGCAGTTCCAAAGTTTTTCACAACTCCTATCTTTCCCCAGTAGAGCTTCAGCACTTGTCCACATGCCTGACTTGATCCTCAGGGTTTTTTTTTATTCATTCATGGGACATGGGCATCGCTGGCTGGTCCAGCATTTATTGCCCATCCCTAGTTGCCCTTGGAGGGGCAGTTAAGAGTCAGCCACATTGCTGTGGGTCTGGAGTCACACGCAGGTCACAGGTAGACCAGACTGGGTAAGGATGGCAGATTTCCTTCCCTAAAAGGGCATTAGTGAACCAGATGGGTTTTGCCGACAATGGCTTCACGGTCATCAGTAGATTCTTAATTCTCATGTATTTTATTAAATTCAAATTCCACCAGTTGCTATGGCAGGATTTGAACCCAGGTCCCCAGAATATTAGCTGAGTTTCTGGATTAATAGTCTAATGATAATATCACTAAGCCATCGTCTCGCCAACCTCTGGTTGTTTGATTTACTCCACACGAGCTCCATGGATATGATTATCACCAAAAGTGCAGTACTGCTGCTGAACCTTCTCCTGTTAACAGCAGTCTTGATGGCTTAGCTTCCCAACTCACTTTCACCTGAGTGCTCAGTACTGCCTGGTATACAGAATGGTCAGCTCTGGTTAAAAATACTATCCAGACCCTCAGTGTGGCTGCAGTGTTCATACAGTCCTTCAAGCCTCTCTCCCCTTATGGCAACTGGCTTTAAAGACCTAGACACCAAGAATTACTGCGTCTGCTCTGACCGTAGACTGAAATCCGATCTCTGAAATATGTTTTTTCCCAATTAGCTTGTGTTTCCCCAGCAACCAAATGCACAGGTGCATCTCTCAAAATGTCACAGCCAGGAAATCCAATTAACCCCCCTCCCCCCGCCCCATCCTTCAGCCCAATTTGTCCAGGCTGCTCTTTTTTAACCCTTAAACTAATCCCAATTGCCCATGTCCCTCTATACCCATCTTACCCATGTAACTGTCTTAGTGCTTTTTAAAAGATATACCTGCCTCTAGTACCTCCTCTTTTAGCTTGTTCCAGACATTCACCACCCTCTGTGTGAAAACAAATTGCCCCTCTGGACCCTTTTGTATCTCTCCCCTCTCACCATAAACCTCTGCCCTCTAGTTTTAGACTCCCCTACCTTTGGGAAAAGATATTGACTATCTAGCTGATCTATGCCCCTTGTTATATTATAGGCCTTAAATATATTAAACTAGAAGAGAAAATTTATAATGTTGAGATAGTAAGCCTGAGGATTGGGACTGTTTTGAAAACTGGAAACCAAATGTTGATATTAAGAGAAACATTTAAATGAGAGAAAATTTGTCAGGAATATATGAAAAGATTTATAGAGTGTTTACAAGTGTATAAAGAGGAGGAGAGTAGCGAAAGCAGATGTTAGGCTTGGGGGTAAAAAGAGGGGAACTTATCATGGATCATGAGGAAATTGCAGAAATGTTGTACAGTAAAGGAGACAATTAATTAGAATAAGGCGTAGGCCATTCTGCCCCTCAAGCCTGCCCTGCCATTCAATAAAGCCATGGCTGATCTAATTGTGGCTTCTATGCCTGTCTACCTCTAATAGCCTTTGATTCCCTAGTTAAAGTTAAAAGTTTATTTATTAGTTGCACGTAGGCTCACATTAACACTGCAATGAAATTACCATGAAAATCCCCTAGTCGCCACACTTTGTCGCCTGTTTGGGTACACTGAGGGAGAATTCAGCATGGCCAATGTACCTAACCAGCACGTCTTTCAGACTGTGGGAGGAAACCAGATCACCCGGAGGAAACCCACGCAGACATGTGGAGAACATGCAAACCGCATACAGACAATAACCCAAGCCAGGAATCGAACCTGGGTCCCTGGCGCTGTGAGGCAGCAGTGGTAAACCACTGTGCCACCAAGGAATTTATCTATCTGTGCCTTAAAAATGTTCACTGAACCTGCCTCCAATGTTCTCTGGGAAAAAGAGTAGCAAAGATTCATGAGACTTCAAGGGAAAAGATTTCTTCTCCTCTCTGCCTAAAATGGGAGATCCCTCCATTTTTAAATGGTGTCCGCTAGTTCCAGTTCTCCCACACAGGGAATGTCTGTTCAGCATCTACTTTGCCACGTCCCCTCAGGATCTTGTATGTTTCAGTAAGATCACTTCTCAATCTTCCAAACTCAATGGAGCGTAGGATCCTACACCGTCCTAGGAATCAGTCGTGTAAACCTTCTCTGAACTGATTCCAATGTGATTATGTCCTTCCTTAAGAAAGGAGACTTAAACTGTACACAATACTCCAGATGTGGTCTCACCAACATCCTGAACAACTGTTGCAAAAAAATCCTCAACTTGTATATTCCATTCCCCTTGCAAGAAACACCAATGCTCCGTTAGCTTTCCTAATCACTTGCTGTACCTGCATACTAATCTTCTGTAATTCAAGTTACAGACTGGAAATAGAGGGTAACCAAGCGGCTAATAAGAGTGAGAAATGTTAGATAATTAATATCAGCAGAGAAACTGCATTGGAGAAACTTAGATTAAAGAGTGGCAAATCCCCAATACATCAATAGCCCATGGTTCTAAAAGAGCTAAGTGCATAGATAGTGGATGCACAGGTCAGAGTATATCTAAAATTCCTTAGACTTGAGAATTAGAATCACTGCAGTACAGGAGGAGACCACTTGGCCGATCAATTCTACACTGACCACAATCCCACCCAGGCCCTATCCGTGCAACCCCACCTATTTACTCTGCTAATCCCCCTGACATTAAGGTCGATTAACCTAGCCTGCACATCTTTAGACTGTGGGAGGAAACCCACACAGAGACGGGGAGAACATACAAACTCCACAGACAGTGACCCAAGGGCAGAATTGAACCAGAGCCCCTGGTGCTATGAGGCAGCAGTTCTAACCACTGGGCCACCGTGCCAAGAGGAACCAGGGAACTACAGGCCGGTTAACCTGACATCAATTATCAGGGAAATGCTGGAATCTATTAAGGCAACCTTCACAAGGCACTTGGCCCCAGTGTGATCAGTGGAATTTTATGAAAGTGGAACAGTATTTAACAAATCTATTCAGAGTTCAGTGAGAATGTAAGTAGTATGTTAGATAAAGGGGAACCAGCAGATGATTGGATTTCCAATAGGCATTTGATAAGGCATCATGTAAAAGGTTAATATGCAAAATATGGAGTACCCTCTATTTCCAGTGTGCAACTTGAATCACAAGGGTTAGTATACAGGTGTAGCCTCATGGGCTTGGGAATAGTGTGCTAGCATGGATAGAGCATTGGATAAGGCCAGGAACCAAAGGTAGAAGTAAATGGAGTATTGTCAAGTGGCTGACTTAATAATGGAGTGCCACAAGGATTAGTGTTGGGCCTCAACCGTTTACAATCTATATCAATAACTTACACAAAGAGGTAGAAAAAATTCTGTCTATGTTTCCTGATGGGAATGTAAGCTATATGGAGGTTACAAAGAGGCGGCAAAGACAGATTAACAAGGTGGCAAATGGATTATAATGTGGGAAATATTAAAGCAGGCTAGCAGAATGTTTTTTCAAAAGACGTGAAACTTGTAAATGTTGATATTTGAAAAGACTTGGATGTATTACAAGGAATACAAAGTTAACATGCAGGTATGGCAAGCAATTAGGAAGGCAAATATTGACCTTTAACGCAAGAGTATGATAATAAAGAAGTATTGTGACAATTTTACAGAGCTTTAATGAGACCGCATCTACAGTCCTGTGTACATTTAGTCTATCAATGGATGGATTGAAGGATTATGGTGAAAAGTCACTAGATTGACTCTCTGAAGAGTGGCTGACATCCTATTAGAGATCTCATTGAGCGTACAGGATTCTGGAGGGACATGACAGGGTAGACGTTGAGAAGCTGTTCTCCTGGGTAGGGGAATCTAGAACGTGGGCACATAGACTCAGGATAAGGAACTGATCGTGAGACGAGGAAAAATGTCTTCACTTGGTGTCCAGAGGAAATTCACAAGAATGTTCACAGGAGTGCAGGGTTTGTCATATGAGGAATGGTTGAGGAGTCTGGGTCTATATTTGATGGAGTTTAGAAGGATGAGGGGGGAAATCTAATTCAAACTTACAGAATACTGAGAGGCCTAGATAGAGTGGACATGGAGAAGATATTTCCATTAGTGGGAGAAGCCAGAACTTGAGGGCACAACCTCAGAGTGAAGGGACACTCCTTTAAAACCGAGATGAGGAGGCATTTCTTCAGCCAGAGATTGGTGAATCTGTGGAACTCATTGCCGCAGAAGGCTGTGGAGGCCAGGTCATTGAGTGTCTTTAAGACAGAAATAGATGGGTCCTTGATCAGTTAAAGGGATCAAGGGTCACGGGGGAAAGATAGGAGAATGAGGATGAGAAGCACATTAGCTATGATTGAATGGCGGAGCAGACTCGATGGGCTGAATGGCCTAATTCTATTCTTGTATCTTACGGTCAAAGTGTTGTGAATCTTTGCAATTCTGTAACCCAGAGGGTTGTGATGTGTCATCACTGAATATATTTAAGCCCGAGATAGAGTTGTGGACTCGGAATCGAGGGGCATGGAATGTGGACGGGAAAGGACCTGGATTGGAAGATCAGTCACAATGGTATTAACTGGCGGAGCAGGTTCAGGAGGCACAATGTCCGCTCTTCTCAATTTTAATGGTGTTTTATGGTTCTCAGCTGTCCCACCCCCACCAGTGGGAATAGTTGCTCGCTACTTGGTCTGCACCCCTGATGATTTTGAATACCCTTAGCAGATCGCTTTGTACAGCCTTCACTGAGAAAAATAATGCACCATTTTGCTTTTCTTCTGAACTGTGTCTGCCACCTACCTTTTCAATCTACGGACCTACTGGTGCTTTGTTGCACCCTTTCGTGTTTGGCTCCACTGGCTGGCCAGCCTCTCCCCAATACACTTGGTAAACTGTTACACTACCTCGATCCCTAAGATCTAGATCAGTTCTCTGTGCACTCTATGGCCCTGTTGTCTGGAGCCTGCCAACTTCTCCTGGAAACGCTGGATAAAGAGTTTGGATTTCGTGGGAGTACAGAATTTTTTAAAAATTTATGTTTCTGCACCAAGTGAAAGGTAGCCTGAGTGTACTTTTCTTTCTTTATGATTGGCACAGGCTTGGAGGGCTGAAGGGCCTGTTCTTGTATTTTCTTTGTTCTTTGTCCTGGCCTATTTAAGGGTAGCACAGTGGTTAACACTGCTGCCTCTCAGCGCCAGGGACCCAGGATGGAATCCCAGCCTTGGGTCACTGTCTGCACGTTCACCCCATGTCTGCGAGGGTTTCCTCTGGGTGCTCCGGTTTCCTCCCACAGTCGAAAGATGTGTGGGTTAGGTGGATTGGCCGTGCTAAACTGTCAGGGGGCATTAGTGTGGTGAATGTGTGGGCTTCCAGGAGTAGGGCCTTGGTGGGCCTGTGATCGGTACAGAATCAATGGGCTGAATGGCTGCCTCCTGTACTGTAGGAATTCTGTGGAATTGACTTGATCAATGAAGATAAACAAACTATAGTGTCAATTGGGAAGCATGAGAGGTGAGTTGGAAGAAATATTTGTTAACTTAGAGCGTTTAAAGTTAATTTTTAGCAGAGAGATGAAAGCAATTGAGTCGAGTGCTCAATCTCTCCTGATTATCATGAGAGAGACTGGCTCAGAAATAGTTTGGATAAAAGATAGTGATTTGACATGTACATTTTTAGCTGTTATTCAGAACAATATCAAACAGAGTTGGGACACCTCAGCAGAGGGGGGTCCTGGCTAGACTGGAGAAATTAAAAATCATTCTATTAATTTACCTAGCCAGAGTATGGGATGTCTCAGAGTTCGGCTACAAGGTCATTGGTGAGTAAACATTTTCTTTTAGTTGAGTTTAAGATTTAAGAGTTGAAGGAGGAGGGACCCTCAGGATGTGGGCCAGCCTGGGTTCAAGGTCCCCCTGTCCCCAAAGCTCCCCCATCCCAATATTGACCTCCAAGACTGACAAACTCCTGGAATAGTTAATTATTTATTTCACCAACGTTCCCAAAACAGATTATATCATCTTTATCTCAGTGACCTGTGCTGACTATGTTGGCTGTGTCACCTCACATTACTACAAGTGATAAAAGTGTTTGATAAGTGATAGAGAACTTGAGTATTGCTGACAAATAGACATGCCATCAAAGCTTTGTATTTTGCACTCATCAGGACAGACACAAGAATACCAAATTTCAAAGTGCACAACAGTTAAAGTAAGGTTTTTTGGTCACAAGTAAGGCTCATAATTAACACTGCAATGAAGTTGCTGTGAAATTCCCCTTGTCGCCACACTCCTGTGCCTGCTTGGGTCAATGCACCCTAACCAGCATGTCTTTCAGAATGTGGGACAAAACCATAGCACCCAGAGGAAATCCACATAGACACAGGGAGAACGTGCAGACTCCGCACAATCAGTGACCCAAGCTGGGAATCAAACCCAGGTCCCTGGTGCTGGGAGGCAGCAGTGCTAACCACTATGCCAAGTTTAAACTACATGCAAAAAGGGTGCTGATCGGTTGGCAGTTGGTTGAGACATGGAAAATGCACCAGAGAGCGGTTATTCCCTCAAGCTTTTGTTCAAATTCCGAAAAGGAAAGTTGATTCTGGTTGAGTTGTTGCCGGGTGTAAGCATCAGGGAACAGTTGTCTGTCGTGCTTTTGTAACTGAAAAGAGATGCAATGCCTGTCAACCCTTACGAACATCTGGGGGCTTGGTCCAAAATTGGGAGAGGTATCCCACGAACTTTTCAAGCAGCAGCCTGACCTAATCATGCTTACGGAATCATATCTTCCAGTCAGTGTCCCAGATATATCACCATTCCTAGGTAGGTCCTCTCTCACCGGCAGGACAGCCAGCAGAGGTGGCACAGTGTATACAGTCAGGAAGGAGTTGCTCCAAGAGTGCTCAGCACCAACTCTAGACCGTTTGAAGTCTCACGGCATCAGGTCAAACATGGGTAAAGAAACCTGCTGATTATCAAATAATGTTCACCATCAAACAATGCATGCATGCACGCATAAGTCCAGTCTAGTCCAGTCCAGTCTCTAGTCAATGTTTAGCCCCCAGGATGTTGATAGTGGGGGGATTCAGCAATGCTATTGAGATGGAGGATTGGAGCTGGGGCCTTCCTGATCTGCCTCACCCAATGGTGTGCCAGCCATTGCCTCAACTTGTTCAGTACTGGGCTTTTAATTTGATTTATTATTATTTCATGTATTAGTATACAGTGAAAAGTATTGTTTCTTGCGTGCTATACAGACAAAACATACTGTTCGTTGAGAAGGAGAGAGTGCAGAATATAGTATTACAGTCACAGGGTGTAGAGAAAGAGCAAAGATGGGTGGCATGGTGGCACGGTGGTTAGCACTGCTGCCTCACATCTCCAGGGACCTGGGTGCAATTCCCAGCCTCATGTCATTGTCTGTGTTGAGTTTGCATGTTCTCCATGTGTCTACATGGGTTTCCTTTGGGTGCTCCGGTTTCCTCCTTCAATCCAAAGACATGCTGGTCAGGTTGATTGGCCGTGCTAAATTGACCTTTGGTGCCCCAGCATGTGTATGTTAGTGGGATTAGCGGGGTAAATATGTGAGGTTTCAAAAATAGGGCTTGGGTCGGATTGTTGTTGGCGCAGACTCGATGGGCCAAATGGCCTCCTTCTGCACTGGAAGGATTGTATGTTGGATTGTATGTATCAACTCATTATGAAGTAGGCCAATTCTCAATTCTGAATGCAGCAGGGAAGAAGCTGTTCTTGAGTCGGTTGGTACATGATTTCTGACATTTGTATCTCAAAGAAAAAAGGCAGAAGAGAGAATGTCCGGGGTGTGTGGGGTCCTGGATTATGCTGCCTGCTTTCCCAAGGCAGTGGGAAGTGTAGACAGAGTCAATGGATGGTTTGAGTGATGGACTAGGCTTTGTTCACTGTAGTTTCTTGTGGTCTTGGACAGAGCAGGAGCCATACCAAGATGTGATCTGAAAACAATGCTTTCTATGGCGCATCTGTAAAAATTGGTGAGAGTTGTAGCACACATGTGAATTTCCTTAGTCTTCTGAGAAAGCAGAGGCATTGGTGGACTTTCTTAACTGTAGTGTCGGCATGGGGGGGGACCAGGACAGGTTGTTGATGACCTGGACACCAAGAAACATGAAGCTCTCGACCCTTTCTCCTTCATCCCTGTTGATGTAGACAGGGGCACGTTCTCTGCTACGCTGCCTGAGGTCGATGACTATCTCCTTTGCGCAGTTGGTTGTGTTCAGTACCAGGCCAAGAACGGTCAATGTTCCCTGCCAGCAGTTCACCGCCTTTCTCCGGGCCGTTGCTTGTTGGGTACGGCAGTCTCCCTTTCATCCATGAGACCTCTCGTGACCTTCACACACATCGAGCGGGGTCAGAGAGGGGGCCGGCCAATGTGTTTTCGCACTTGCCATTCTAAACATACAAAAGGGAGAGTCCTTTTGTTTGAACTCACAATGGATCCCCATTGAATGCATCGCCATGGTCACGAGTGGAGTTAAATCACTCTGTGGGATTATCTGGAATCAGAGCCTTGCAGCCAGGTGCGCTTTGTGTGGACACACCAAAACTGTGGCCCCCCAAATCAGATAACCTCTGCAAAACCCCACCTGATAAAATACAACTAAAAATAGCTGAATTCTCCCAGTGTGATGCAAGCCACATAAAATGGTGAAAGGGAAATAGGCCATTCAGCCCATTGAATCTTCTCCGTCGTTCAATGAGATCATGACTGATCTGATGTGATTATCCTCAACACTTTGCCACTTACTTCCTGTTACCCTCGATTTCCTCACTGATTAAAAATCTCTATCTCAGCCTTGACCATACTGAATGACCCAGCCCCTACAACCCTCTGCGGTAAAGAATTCCACAGATTCACTCCCCTCTGAGAGAAGAGATTTCTCCTCGTTTGTCTTAAATGAGTGAGCTCCTTACTGGCATGAGCCGGCCACCTCACCAGAGTGCACCCGTGCGATATAAATGGGGTTAAATGAGGACAGGCTGTAAAATTCAAGGCAGCCAAATCTATGCCTGTAACAGCACTTCCAGGAACAACTTGTATTTGTATAGCACCTTTAGATAGTTAAACACCTAAGGCACTTTACAGAACATTCATCATAGAATCCCTACGTTACAGAAGGAAACCATTCAGCCCATCAAGTCTATGCTGACCCCAATCCCACCCTGCAACATATTTACCCTGCTAATCCCCAGCAGCAAGGGACAATTCAGCATGGCCAATCAACCTAATCTCATCTTTGGACTGTGGGAGGAAACGGGAGCACCCGGAGGAAACCCACACAGACACAGGGAGAACCTGCAGTCTCCACACAGACAGTGAACCAACTGGGAATCGAACCCTGGTGCTGTGAGGCAGCAGTGCTAACCACTGTGCCACCGTGCCGCCCTTAATTGTGGAATAAAATGCTTCATTGCACGGGGAGACACTGGGAGAGGTGAGAAAAAAGCTAGGTCAAAATGGTGTAAGTTTTAAAAAGCTCCTTAGAGGAGTGAGGCGAGATTGTGAGGTGGAGAGGTGCGAGGAGGGATTGGACAGCTATGAGGCCCAGGCAGCTGGAGGCACGGCCGCTGACACTGGAGTGATTAAAATCCAAGATTCTGATGAGACTAAAATGAGCTATCTCGCCAGGTTTGAGGGGCTGGAGGACATTTGAGAGATAGGAACAGGTGAGGATGTGAAGGATGAGAAATTTCAAATTAAAGTGTTAGCCTCGCCAAGAGACCTTGTAGGCTAGTGAGCACGGGGGCGGTGGATGAATGGGACTGAACTAGGAGTAAGGACGGGGCAGGAGAGTTTCTGATGGACTCAGGTAGAACATGGAAAGTCGGCAAGTGGCTTATTGGAATGCTCGGGTCTCGAGGTACCAAGGCGTGGAATGGCTTTGAACAGCAACTGTATAGCGAGACAGAGGTGAAATCAGACACTCCATTGGATATATTTAGTTTCTATTCATTTACGGGATGTGGGTATCACTGGCGAGGCCAGCATTCATAGCCCATCCCTTGAGAAAGTGGTGGTGAGCCGCCGCCTTGCATTGCTGCAGTCCATGTGGCGCAGGCACACCCACAGTGCTGCTAGGGAAGGATTTCGATCCGGCAACAGCGAAGGAACAGCTTATACGTTTCCGAGTCAGGATGGTGAATGACTCGGAGGGGAACCTCCAGGCAGTGTCCCCAGGTATCTGCTGCACCTGTCCCTTCGAGGTGGTAGAGATCGTGGGTTTGGAAGGTGTTGCCTCGGGAGCTTTGGTGAGTTGCTGCAGAGCATCTTGTGGATGTTAATGATCAGGATCAGGAATGCAGTCCTTTAATAATATCCTGCCTGCCTGAGGGGAACGAGGCCGGTGCTCACACTGATGTAGCTGACCTAACCCAGCACAGGCAAGAGGTTAAATGGAAGCTTTTGCAGTTGCCTTTTTTTTTTAACACAAGCTTTGCAAACACAGGATAGGACGACAAACTCCCTGAATGGTAAGAAGTGCACTGATGAGCACTGTAGTTCCTCCGCTGGCCCAAGACTGAGTCAGCAGCCACATGAAGCTCAGTGTGCAAAGGAAAAGTCTGACCAATCTGCTTCTAAACTTGGTGTGATATGCTGGGTTCCAGATCTTCACTTGTAGACGGGGCTGATGCTACGTTTGTTAGCGTTGTGTTCCACAGATAAACTTCCATTGTAATGCTTCAGAGAAAGTCTAACTTTGGTCAGCAATGTCCCAAATGGCATGGTGGTTAGCACTGCTGCCTCACAGCTCCAGGGACCCGGGTTCGATTCCTGGTTGGGTCACTAACTGTGTGGCGTCTGCACGCACCATCCGTGTCTGCGTGGGTTTCCTCCCACACTCTGAAGATGAGATTGGGTGGATTGGCCATGCTAAATTGCCCCTTAGGATCTGGGGGATTAGCAGGGTAAACGTGTGGGGTTACGGGAATAGGACCTGGGTGGGATTGTGGTCGGTGCAGACTCGATGGGCCGAATGGCCTCCTGTATTGTATTGATTTGATTAAGTTTTGTTTTAAGTTATTAACGCTGCATCAGTTTGTACGGATGCTGAAGGTTATTTTTCTGTCTTCATTCGAAGTCTTAATTCTTCTGCTTTGCACTGCTTGTTTTTCAGATGATGGGAGTAATACTGGGGGCCGGAGTGGCCGTGGTGCTGATTGCCACCACTATTCTCATTGTACACAGACGTTTGCAAGAGAGAAGTGAGTAACTAAACAACTGTAGTTCAAGGGAAGTTCCCACAACTGTTGCTCAATGCGTTCTCAGGCCTGCACCCATTCAAAGTTTGTCATTTATTAGTGTCACAGGCTTATATTCACACTGCAATGAAGTTACTGTGAAAATCCTCTTGTCGCCACACTCCAACACCTGTCCAGGTACACTGAGGGAGAGCTTAGCACAGCCGGTGCATCCTAACCTGCACGTCTTTCAGACTGTGGGAGGAAACCCACACAGACATGGGGAGAACATGCAAACCCCACACAGATAGTGATATAGGCCAGGAATCGAACCCAGTCCCTGGCACTGTGAGGCAGCAATGCTAACCACTGTGGCACTGTGCCTTTTAACTCACTCCTTTTACTGACTGAATATTCCTGTGATTTTTTTTCATCTCCCTGCCCTGTATTACTGCAGGGTTTAAAGAAAATCTCAGTGACCAGGGTTCAGTTTACACGTTGAATATTCACGGGACATGACATTGAAGGAGACGAGTGAATCTCGGGCCCATGTCATGTGCATTATTCACAATGCAGGATGAACTATAACACCTGGGCGGCATGATGGCACAGTGGTTAGCACTGCTCCCTCACAGGGCCAGGGACCCAGATTCAACTCTGGCCTCAGGTCAGTGTGCAGACTCAGCACATTCTTCCTGTGTCTGCATAGGTTTCTTCCGGGTGCTCCTGTTTCCTCCCACACCCCAAAGATGTGAAAGGTAGATGGATTGGCCGCGCTAAATTCTCCCTCAGTGTCTTGATGTGTAGGTTAGAGGGATTAATGAGGTAAATGTGTCTGGTTACGGGGATACAGTGGGAGCTGGACCTGGGTAAGGTACTCTGTCAGAGAGCTGGTGCAGATTTGATGGGCTGAATAGCCTTTTCTGCACTTTAGGGATTCTATGAACTGATTCTCAGGCATCCAGAGAGACTAAGAAGGGCTTTGTACTCTGAAGGAAAAAGAAATTCTTTGCACACAATATCACTTTGTTAGCCTTGGCTCAGTGAGAGACTCAGAACTCATTAATTCATGCTTGTGTGCGGAGAGACTTGAGCACATAGACAAAATTTCATCTCATAGCCCTCTGACTCAGCAAGAACTACCACAGAGCTGACCACAAGAATGCAAGAAGCTATAAAGACACAGTGAAATTTATGATGAAAGTTGGATCTGGTTTAGAATTGTTAATGATGAGGAAGGAATTTGAATATATTTGATGAGGCTGCACATTTTCAATCATTTCCCCATTGCAACTTCACTGTCAAAGCACTCCACCTTATCAACAGCAACAAAGATGTACAAGAACATGACAGCTAGGAGCAGGAAGGAGGCCATTCAGCCCTCGAGCCTGCTCTGCTGATCTCACCGTCTCCCTCATCAAATATATTCAAATTCCTTCCTCATCACTTGCAATTTTAAACTCAGGTCTGACTTTTATCACGAGTTTCACTTGTGTTTTGGGCAAAATTGCTTATTAGAGGTTTCTTTACTGACACAAAAAAACACCTCAGCGTTGCTTGTTGACCTTTGTGTACAAGTTTGAAATGATTAAAACACGAGTAACCATTGCAATTTGTACCTGCCTTGTGACTGCCTTAATTAAATGGGAGACCTCTAACTTTTAAACTGTGTGCCCCCCCCCCCCCTCCCTTTGTAATTTCTAGCCTTTCCCACATGGGGGAACATCCTTTCAGCATTCACCCTGTCACAGGCCCCCTCAGGATTTTGAATGTTTCGATATGGTCGCTTCTCAATCTTCTAAGCTCCCAACAGGAACAGATTCCACCCCCCAATCCCAGGAATCGGTCAAGTGAACCTGCTCCGAACTGCATCTAACACATTTCTGTCCTTCAATGAGGAGGTCATAACTGTGCGCCGGTACTCCAGATGTAATCTCACCAACAGCCTGCATGACTGTAGCAAAACATTTCTGCGTTTATACTCCATTCCCTGTGCAATCAATGACAACATTCTATTTGTCTCCCTAATCACTTACTGTACCTGTGTACTAATGTTTCCTGATTCAGTTTGCTCTGTACCGCAGAGTTCTGCAACCTCTCTCCATTTAAATAATTTGCTACTTTATGATTCTTCCTACCAAAGTGGACAAATTTACATTTTCCCCACATTATTATACCCCAATGCCAGATTTTTTGCCCACTCACTTAACCAATCCATGTCCTTCTGCAGACTCCGTGGGAGGAATTTTTATCAGCGTGTCCTCCCGGGTTTTGCAAGTTCCCACCCGAGGCCAACGGAGAATGCCATTCTCCGAGCCTCACCCGCCCCTGGAATTGGGGCTGACATGCCAGTAAAATTCCGGCCCTTATGCCTTCTTCACAATTTACTCAGCAAATTCAGCAACCGTGCATCCCTTCATCCAAGTCATTGATGTAAATTAGAAATAGTTGATGCCCTAGCAGTGGTCCCTGAGGCACTCTACTCGTCACCACTTGCCAACCCAAAAACGACCCATTTATGCCTACACTCTGCTTCTAGTTAGCTAATCAATTCTTTATCCATGCTGATATATTACCTTCTGCACCATAAGCTCGTATTTCGCATAGTAGCCAACTTGTCAAATGCCTTGTAGCATCCTACGGATAGCACATCCACAGGTTCCCCTTTATCCATGTTGTTTGTTCCTTCCTCAAGCTTTAATAAATTAGTCAAACACGATTTCCCTTCAAGAAAGCCAAGTTGATTCTGCTTAATTGCATTGCGATTTTCTAAGTCCATAACCACCTCAATGATAGATTCCAGCCCTTTCCTCATGTAAATTTCCCCAGTTAAACCAGCTGGCCTGTACTTTCATGCTCTCTGTCTCCCTCCTTCCTTTAATAAGGAGTCATATTTGCTACTTTCCAATCTGATGGGACCTTCCCAGAACCTGGAGCATTTTGGGGAATTAAATCCAATGCATCTTCTCTCTCAGCAGTCATTTTGCTTAAAACTCCAGAATGAAATCCACTGAGACCTGGGGACTTGTCTGCTTTTAGTTCCAATAATTTGCTCAGTATCCTTTCCCTGGTGATTGTTTTATGTTCCTCCCCCTGTTTTGCTCCTTGGTTCACAATTATTTCTGGGGTGTTATTTGGATTCCTGCCAGTAAAAACATACCTGTTCAATTCATCAGCCATTTCTTCCATTATTAATTCGCCTTTCTTGCGCTCTGGAGGATCAACGTTCACTTTACTAACTGTTTTCCTTTATAAATGCCTATGTCATAGAATCTGCAGTGCAGAAGGAGGCCATTTGGGCCATCGAACGTGTACTGGCAACAATTCCACCCAGGTCCTACCCTGTAACCCTACGTATTTACCCTCCTAGTCCCTCTGATACTTGGGGGCAATTTATCATGGCCAATCAACCTATAGAAACTCTTAAACTCAGCTTTGCTGCAATCTTTTAGTCATCCTTTATTCTTTATGTTCTGTCTAATCTTAGAATCCTATAATGCAGAAAGAGGCCATTCAGCCCATCGAGCCTGCACCGACAACAATCCCACCCAGGTCCTATCCCCAGCACCCCACATATTTACCCTCCTAGTCCCCGTTATACTAATTTATCATGGCCAATCAACCTATGGAAATTCTTACTCTCAGCTTTGCTGTAATTTTTTTAAAATCATTCTTTATTCTTTATAATTCTGTCTAATCTTCTGACCTGTCGCTCATCATTGCAGAACTGTACACTTCTTCTTTCAATTTGATGCTATCTTTAATTTCTTTAGTTAGCCACAGACGGTTGTCATAGAATCACAAGCTCCTAGACTGCAGAAGGAGGCCACTCAGCCCATCAAGTCTGCGCCAACCATAACCCTACCCAGGTCCTATCCTTGTCCTTCCCTTGGAGCCATTCTTTCTCACAGAAATGTATCTTTTCTGATTATTCTGTAACATTTGCTTAAATGTCACTCTTCATGCCCTCATAATTGCCCATTATTTAAGTTTAAGACACTTGCCTCATTCACACCTTTCTCCCTCAATCTGAATGTGAATTCCAAATATATTATGATAGCTGTTACCTTGGGACACCTTCACTATGAGGCCATGAATTAATCTCATCTCACTGTACATAGCCAGACCTAATATAGGCTCCTTTGTGGTTGGTGTTAAAACATGCTACTCTAAAGGTCCAAACAACACTCAGTTAAATCGTCATCTAAGCTATCTTTGCCAATCTGCTTTTTCCAATCTATTAAAATCACTCATAATTATTGCCACGTTCTCGCAAGTCCCCATTTCTTTCTGCATCCCTATCCTAGTGTGGTTACTGTTTTAAAGTTTATTTATTAGTGTCGCAAGTAAGGTTTACGTTAACACTGCATGAAGTTTCTGTGAAAATCTCCTCATTGCCACACTCCAGCGCCTGTTCAGATACACTGAGGGAGAATTTAGCATGGCCTGTGCATGCTAACTTGCATGTCTTTTGGACTGTGGGGGGGGGGGAAACCCGCAGCACTAGGAGAAAACCCACGCAGACCCATGTGACTCCAGATAAACCTGTTGGACTTTAATGTGGTTTTGGAGACTTCTTACTGCGACCAGAATCAAGGCACTCTCGCACCAATGTAATTTTTAATTAACAGAACTACCCCTCTTTCCTGGCTCCTGTCCTTCAGGAGCATCATATGCCCTTGAATACTCAGATCTTTGTCATTCTGCAGTCATGTGTCTATAATAGATCGTACATATTTATTTATGGCTAGGGGATTTTCACAGTAACTTAATTGCAGCGTTAATGTAAGCGTACTTGAGGCTAATAAATAAACTTTTAATTTTATTTCTGTTTGCGCTGTCAGTTCATCTGTTTTGTGTTGAATGCTGCTTGTGGCCAGCTACAGAGACTTTAGTTCTGTCTTTTTAGTTTTATTGCAACTTGTAACCTTATCTGCTGATGCACTCTGAAGGTTTTTACACTGTCCCTTCCTGTCACACTCTGTCATTTCCCTTACTATTTGCCTTGTCTTCTCTACGTCCGAAAACGTAACTCTTGCCACAACGTTTAGTTTAAGGCCTTCTCTACTGCTCTAGGTATACAACTCACCAGAACATGGAAGGACAATATAAAATAAAGGGTATTAGGCAACGCTGTTGCCCTCTGAACTACCTGTATTCAGCCTGGTTCACACTCTGAGATCTGGCCTTTTTTCTGCTTGATCTTGCTTCTTATCTCATTTGCTGTTCAGGGAGTTCTGGCTTCGCTTGCCCACGTCCTTCATCCTCGTTGTACCTCTTTAAAGGCAGCTTCTTGTCCTCTCATAGTTTTGGTTGCCACTTGCTGTTTCCACACAGATGGTGAAGGGTTCATAGCAACAGCTCTTCAAAATGATTGTCAGGTTTTACCCCCATAGCAACAATAACTGGACTTCAAAACAGTTCATTATTTGCACAATGCTTTGGGACATTTGAGGTACGATATGGTGCTATTTTTAGCTCATGCAATGAGGGTCACTGACAAGGCCAGCATTTGTTGCCCACCTTGATTGCCCCTTGAGAAGGTGGTGGTGAGCTGCCTTCTTGCAATTGCGGCAGTCCATGTGGTGCAGGTACTCCCAGAGTGCTGTTAGGGAGGGAGTTCCAGGATGTTGACCCAGCGACAGCGAAGGAACGACTGATATGTTTCCAAGTCAGGATGGTGAGTGACTTGGAAGGGAACTTCCAGGTGGTGGTGTTCCCATGTGTCTACTGCCCTTTAAGTGGTAGAGGGTATGGGTTTGGAAGGTGCTGTCCAAGGAGTTTTGGTGAGTTGCATCTTGTAGATGGTGCACCCGGCTGCCACTGAGAGTCGGTGATGGAGAGATGAATATTTGTGGAAGGTGTGCCAATCAAGCTGGGCTGCTTTGTCCTGGATGGAGTTGAGCTCCTTAAGTGTCGAGCTGCACAAGCAAATGGAGAGTGTTCCATTACTTGTGCCTTGTAGATGGTGGACAGACTTCAGGGAGTCAGGAGGTGACCACAGAATTCCCAACCTCTGCTCTTCTCGCCACACTATTTGTATGGCTGTTCCAGTTTACTTGCATGAACATAAACCAGTCTAAAATCCAGGCAAGTTCTGGCAAAAAAAAAACCTATCTTAGCTTTGGCAGCCTGCCAGTGGCGTTGCAAATTTGGAATGTGCCAACCCCAGCCTTGTGCCAATATTTACATGTAGAGCCTTAAGGGCTGATATTTGGGGCCAAGTTCCTCAAATGTTTCCTGAGCTGTGCTAGTCAGGT
The DNA here is from genome assembly GCF_965287045.1 of Carcharhinus amblyrhynchos. Lineage (NCBI taxonomy): Eukaryota > Metazoa > Chordata > Chondrichthyes > Carcharhiniformes > Carcharhinidae > Carcharhinus > Carcharhinus amblyrhynchos. Next base: position 15,328,269 of record NC_137356.1, read on the forward strand.
CTATCTCAGGGTGATAATGCATTTGGCTGGGTTGCAACTAACTCACTGCCGTGTGAACTGGTTCTTTCAATAATCTCCATTCACAGATCTTTCAAGTGTTGAATCAAATGGCTATCAAAATAAACTAAGTTCTGTCTCGGGGAATGGCTATTGCCTGGAATGTTTGCCCAGAGAGAAAATTCTCACTTTTTCTAGAGAAACAAGATCTAATCTGTCCAGTTTTGCTGAGTATTCAGTGTCTGTGTGTATTTGTTGTTATTTCTCAGGAATTCAAGCTCAGGAAACTCCAAAATACAGATTCAGAAAGCGTGACAAAGTAATGTTCTATGGACGCAAGATCATGAGAAAGGTATGAAGGACATGGTCTGGCTGAGGGTTAATCAGCAGAAACTTAGTGTATTTCAAACAGAACCCTGGCCTCCGGGGTTCAACCCCGATGAGATTGGCCCAGATACTGAGGTTAGTTTGGACTATTGGAGGAAGTATCTCCACTCCACTGCAAATGTCTCACCTCTTATAAACCATCTGCTGGTCGCCTCACATCACAAGGGACCCGGATTCAAATCTGGCTGTCTGTGGAGTTTGCACGCGCCAACCAACTCAAGGTCAACTCCTTCCCTGCTGCCACCAGACTTTTGAATGGACCTATCTCGCATTAGTTCTCTCCTTTTCTTCTCCCCTGTGAATCCATGAATGGTATACTTTCTTTGAATAGCACATGAGCAACAATACTTTTGTGGCGACATAATGGTTAACATAATGTTGCCTCTCAGGGTTTGATCCCCAGCTTGGATCTGTGTACGTGAAGTCTGCGCATTCTCCCCATGTCCACGTTGATTTTCTCCAGGTGATAAATGCTGAAGGGAAATATGACACCAGGAAGCGGAATCTGGACTGCCTCGTCCTGAGCGCGTTGGAGGGGGGGGATTTGAAAGACAATTGGATCAGTGTCCCAAGAGGAAACATTTGCAGAGTTGTGGGGGTAAAGAAGTGGGACTGGGGGCGTTGGGTACATAAAGAAGAGGGACTAGGGTGGGGGAGGTGGCACAGTGGTTAGCACTGCCGCGCCTCAGCACCAGGGACCCAGGTTTGATTCCCAGCTTGGGTCACTGTGTCTTTGTGGAGTTTGCATGTTCTCCCCGTGTCTGCGTGGGTTTCCTTCGGGTGCTCCGGTTTCCTCCCACAGTCTGAAAGATGTGCTGGCTAGGGTGCATTGGCCGTGCTAAATTCTCCCTCAATGTACCCGAACAGGCGCCGGAGTGTGGTAACGAGGGGATTTTCACAGTAACTTCATTGCAGTGTTAATGTAAGCCAACTTGTGACATTAATAAATAAACTTTCAACCTTTCACTGTATACCAATTCATGTAACAATCATAAATCAAGTCGAACCTCCCCATGTTTGCGTGCGTTTCCTCTGGCAATGGGAGGCACCGATTTCCTCCCATAGCCCAAAGGCATGCAGGATAGGTGGAGTGAGATGGATTGGCCATGTTAAATTTACCCTTATTTGACTTCTTATCACATTTGTCAGGATACAGTGAAAATTGTTTCTTGTGCAGTATACAGATGGAGCATACCGTTCATAGAATATATAGGGGAAAAGGATAAACTGCAGAATATGGTGTTGCAGTTACAGAGAGGGTGAAGAGAAAGATCAGCTTAATGTATGATAGGACCATTCAAAAGTCTGACCGGGAAGAAGCTGTTCTGTGTGCAAAGATGTGTAGGTTAGATGGATTATGGTAAATGTGTGGAGTTACATTGGGGAGGAGGGGAGAGAGGGGAAGTGGGGGAGATGGAGGAGGGAATACAAAGAACAAAGAACAACCCAGCATGGGAAACAGGCCCTTCGGCCCAACGAGCCCGCGCCGCCGCATCACCCTACACCTATTCTACCCTGCGTGTCTACGAATGGAACCCCTAACTTAGCCAGATTCAGGGGAGAATAGTGCCAATTTGGTAAAACCAGTCAGCCTAAGAGCACATCTTTGGGGTGTCGGAGGAAACCCACGCAACCACAGGGAGAATGCACAAACTCCCACAGACACAGGCCCAAATCCACGTATCTGCACAGCTAGCAGTGCTAGTCACCGAGCTGTTGCGGCGCCCGTCTACCAGTCCAGGATCAAGCACACACACCGACACGGATCTGGCTAAGATGCTCTTCTGTAGAGATGGTGCAGACTTGATGGGCTGAATTGCCTCTATTTGCATTGTTAGGATTCTATCTTCTGCCTAGTCTCTTTCCCCCAACCTTACTGGGGAGGTCAGGGTCTGGTGACTCTGCTGAGGTTTGTTCCATTCCACCAGAGGCCACCTTGTAGGGTTCAGAGAGGTGATTCAGTCTCTCGTATTGGGCTGCTAGAAAATCAATGTGGGAGTTGTCAGTCCAGTATTTAGTCAGCTGCTGATATGTCTGCAATTTGCTAAGCATTTCCACTGATTCCGAACTCTGGTGTTCACTGAATCTGATTGAAGGTTTGTCTCCAGAATGTCTTTGCTGCTTCTTGTTACGTACTACTGAGTAAATTCTGCTTAATTCTCAAGTACAAGTTATTTGTATGTCATAGGTCAAACACAACTAAGAACCCCAGTGTTAGAAATGAAAAAAATTGGACCTTAAGGAGTTTTACATTGAAGCATTTAGTACCTCAAAACCCTGAGCTCTCCATCAGGACATCTGCTCAGGGCTGGAGAGGAACTTGCAGTGGGAGGGAGAAAATCCATGGATCATACACAATAGCAACATTTAAAAAGCATTTGGATAAGTACATGGAGGGGAAAGGATTAGTGGGATATTGGGTCAAATGCGGGCAATTGGGACTAGCTGGTAGGGCACCATGGTGGGTATGGAGCAGTTGGACCAAAAGGCCTGTTTCCCTGCTGTATTAGTCTGTGTAGTTCAGCACTAAGGTGCTTTCTGTTCTGTTAAAACTTTGAATTCTCTATTTTTCCCACCAACTTCATCTCCTCTCCATAAATATTGAGCCATAAGTGCTGGATTGTTATGCTGTAGGTGTCAGGACTCTGTGCGGTAGCCTGTCCTAGACTGTTCATTGACCATGACTTTGATCCTATCAGTTGGTGTGGACACTGCAGGAGAGTAATGAGTAGTCATACCTCCTGGCTGACTCCCCCCAACCCTCCCTCTTCCCAACCTGGGGCCACTTGTAGCGTTCTGACCAGACCAACTAAATTACTGCGGCCTGAGCCTCTGGACGTGGTCGGTTTCTGCTCTGCGTGGCTCAGCTGCCAGCTGAATAAACTCCCCGGGTGAGGGCTGAGGAGGAAGGCATGTGAGCAAAATGGGATTCGAATGGATAGGAGCTTGATGGCCAGCGCAGGCACGATGGGCTGAAGGGCCTCTCTTTGTCCTGTAAAACTCAATGATGATTGTCTATTCTTCCTGAACCACAATGCAAAAGCCAGTGATTTGACAGTTTTTGTAAAGTTTGCAACCAGATATCACCAAGCTATTGGATCATCGACTGGTCTTTGTTTCATTTCAAGAGAAACAGACATTTGTCATTGAGCTTTACAAAATAGAAAGAGGCCCTTTGGCCCATCGTGTCTGCACGAGCCATCACGCACCAATCTATTCTAATCTTATTTTCCAGCACTTGATCCATAGCTTTGTGTGCTCTGGCATTTCAATTGCTCATCTAAATGCTGCTTAAATATTGAGGGTTCCCACCTCTACCAACCTTTCAGGCAGTGAGTCCCAGATTCCCACCACCCTCTGAGTGAAAATTGTTCTCTTCAAATCCCCTCTAACTCTTCCATTCCTTATCTTAAATCCATTCCTCCTGGTTATTGACCCTTCTGTTAAAAGGAAAAGTTATCTCTTACCTACTCTGACTATGCCCCTCATTTTGTACACTTCGATCATATCATTTGATGCAAAAAGTAACTGGTGACATTGTTTTATCATCATTTAACTGGAATGGTTTGTACTGCATTGCAATGAGCAATATATTTCCCCTTCACCCAAAACATAAGCTTCCAAAGTTGACCATGCGGTAGAATAACATGGTGACATGCACTGTGTCTAGCATGAATAAAACAATTCCTACTCGACTATTAATAACTCTGTTCCTTAAATTTAGAAATGTTCAGGTGTTTAATAACTGGGATTGTTTGGTGACTGGGTTTTGGATCTGCAGCTTCTCTCTCTCTCTGCTGTGTAAAGTATAAGGTTTACTGTAACGTGGACTATTCCCTCTTTCCAGGTGTCGCAATCCACATCATCCTTTGTTGGAACTTCAAGGCCAAGACTGAAGAGGAAACAAAAAATGCTGATCATTGCAAAACGGTACTAATCCCCTGAATAAACACTATATCAATACAGAGAATAATAATTACACTGAATAGGCCCCTCATCCTCATGGTTACGATATTGAGCAGGTTCCAGTCAGGCAATTCTGACGCAGCGTGGAAAGTTGCGAAACGAAACTCAATTTGCTATTTAATGGTCTGAAGAAAAGAGGAACCAGGAAATGTTTTTAAGTTGCATTGTACACTATATCTGGCCTCTGTTTCACTCTGCGCGCCAGCCATCTCTTATCTTCACCATTGTCGTCTCCTGCAAACAGAACTTCAAAGGGTTGCCTCTTGTTCTCCACCCTCTGTTACCTTGCTGTCCACAGCCTATCCCACATTCCTCACACAATGCCCCGTCTCCCAATGTCCCAGAGTTAAAATTCTCGCCCTAGTGTTTCAGTCCCCTCACAGCCTTGCTCCTCTCCACCTTCCTATAACCTTTCAATCTCTCCACGATTCTCCATTCCTCCTCCTATCCCCTTGTGAACTCTTCACACGTTTTCCCCCATTATTGCCTGCACTCCCCTCAGCTCCCAGCTCAACGCTGTAAAGTTTCATCCCTTCTCCGCTCCACAAGAATTGCCTTAGGATCTACCTCTCCTGTTAATATCATTTTGATGCCGCATCCTTTTTTGAGTATCTTGGGGCATTTTGCACTGAAAACACAATATCAAATCCAAGTTGTAAGTGTAATGTGCCAGTATGGCCAGTTTATAAACTTCTGTTCCTATCGCACATTTGCCATGTGTGAATGTAGAAAAGTTCTGATGAAGTTCATAGAACCCCGACAGCGCAGGAGGAGGCTATTCAGCTCATCGAGCCTGCACTAACAACAGTCCCACCCAGGCCCTATCCCTGTAATCCCATGCACTTATCGACATTAAGGTTAATTTAGCATTGCCAATCAACCTAACCAGCACATCTTTAGACTGAGAGGAAACCCATGCCAAGATGGAGAGAATGTGCAGGCTCCAGGCACGCGTGCGCGCGTGCACACACATACACACACACACACACACGCACGCACAGTGAGGCAGCAGTGCTAACCACTGTGCCGCTCAGAGTTCTTGAAAGTTCTTTTGTACAATATTTGCTTTGTTCAAACAAGAGGGTTTCTTTGTCGAAGCTTTTCATTTTGCACTCATCAAGAAATTTCACCAGAGTACCAATGTAAGGGAATTCAAGAAACTTGCATGCAGAGGAAGAGAGTGCTGATTGGTTAACATGTAGTTCCAATCAGCGCACACTTGTCAATGATCTCTTAAAAGCTTTGACAAAAAATAATCCTTTCTTTACAGCAGTACTCCAGTAATGTATGATTAAACATTTATTTGCAGCAAGATTAAATTAGACCGGATTGGGGCTGAAGGCGAAACAGCCATCGAGATCCTTCAGCACAGTTAAACGTAGAACCATAGAAGGTAGGAGCAGGAGGAGGCCATTTGGCCCTTCGAGCCTGCTCCACCATTCATCACAATCATGGCTGATCATCCAACTCAATAGCCTAATCCTGCTTTCTCCCCATAACCTTTGACCCCATTCGCCCCAAGTGCTATATCCAGCCGCCTCTTGAATACATTCAATGTTTTGGCATCAACTATTTCCTGTGGTAATGAATTCCCCAGGCTCATCACCCTTTGGGTGAAGAACTGTCTCCTCACCTCCGTCCTAAATGGTCTACCCTGAATCCTCAGACCTGGTTCTGGACTCCCCCCACCATCGGGAACATCCTCCCTGCATCTACCCTGTCTAGTCGTGGTAGAATTTTATAAGTCTCTATCAGATCCCCCCCCCCCCGCATTCGTCTGAACTCCAGTGAAAACAATCCTAACCTAGTCAATCTCTCCTCCTACGTCAGTCCTGCCATCCCCGGAATCAGCCTGGTACAGTGGAAGAGAATCTTGACACTCTCTCACACACAAAAGCACACACACACACACCCCCCACAACAGATCTTGAAAGATTGAATTGCAAAGGCAGCAATATAACAAATGCCTGTATTGTAATTCTGACCACAAAGCTTTAATGGTCAGGAAATTCTGAAACACTGCACGTGCATTCAGAAAGCGTGGGTTTTTTTAAACCTTTTATTAGTTTTGTGTTTTGATTGCCTTGTTAAAGGCACAGTCATGTTTTGTACATTTCATCACCTTCTGTCCTTTACACGGAGAGCTGGTAGTTTGGGGACTTTTTGACACGTTGTGCAGTTCCAGGGATACATACTCACTGTTTTTTCTGATGCCCCGTATGCTGTCACTTGCCTGCGACCTCATTCACAGCCAGGAGACTGCCAGAGACATTGCTGGGAAGTTGCATTGTCCAGGAGCTGCCACTCCCAAAATTCACTGGAGCTGAATTCAGGTTGTGTTTTGCTGTGGTTTGTACTGAGCTGCCGTCCCCAGGTGCTGCTGCCTTGTTCGATGAAAGTGAAGATAAAAGACTAGATTGACTGTTGCCAACTTGCACTCCTCCGTCCCCAAAACGGCATAATGTTTGCAGTAGACAGCAAACAGGAATGTGCCGATGATCGTACTAAACACTTACTCTGACAGGCAGTCAGGCACTACCTGATGAAGGGGCAGTGCTCCGAAAGCTCGTGCTACCACATAAACCTGTTGCGCTTTAACCTGGTGTTGTGAGACTACTTACTGTGCCTACCCCAGTCCAATGCCGGCATCTCCACATCATTTCTGAAATGTGTAAGCCTTGTGACGTGCTGAAGGCTCCCCCTCTGTGCTTTCTGGTGTCTTTTTGAATTAAGTGTTTTCTGAATGAGTGCCGTCCCTCCTGGTGGGTTAATGCCTCTGAGGCAGTGACGCTAGGCGCTGCTGGTGATAATCTGTAGCCTTTGACCAGAAGCCTTGTTGCAGCTGAGGATTGCGATTAGAATGATGCCCAGTCACACATGACCCGGGCTTTGCCTGCTGATTGGTGGAAGATCATGCAGCTTAACGTAATACCTGGCGTGAGTTTGACAAGTGATTTAATTGTTCAGTAACCCCGCACACAAGGACATTTTTATTGGTTGGGAGCCTCTTGTTTTGTTGCCCCACCCCCTGCCCAAACTCCTTGGGCCAGGGGCTGCGGCTGTGAAGGTGTGCGGAGGATGCCTTTCAGGTGAGCAGGATTCTAGGATAGCAGCTGTAAAACTGGTATCAGTGGCTCCTTCGCCCAGATGTTGAATATCACTGGGGTTTGTACAAAACCGGATTACCGTCCTTCACCGGCTTGCTTTGTGAACAGTAGGGATTCCATGGTTCTGAAGAAGGCTGCGTCAGAAAAAAGGCATCAAAAAATTCAGTGCTGATGACATAATTAATTTGACAATATTAAAAATGCAATTACATCTTCTTTAAAAGTACAGGCCACATTTGGAATACTGTGTACAGTTCCAGTCACCCTATTATAGAGAGGGTGTTAAACTAGAAAGAGTGCAGAAAAGATTTACTAGGATGCTATTGGGACTTGATGATTTGAGTTATAAGGAGAGACTGAATAGGCTGGGATTTTTTTTCCCTGGAGGGTAGGAGGCTGAGGGGTGATTGTATAGAACTCTACAAAATAATGAGGGAAATTGATCAGCTAGATAGTCAATATCTTTTCCCAGAGATAGGGGAGCCTGAAACTAAAGGGCATAGCTTTAAGATGAGAGGGGGGAGATACAAAAGGGCCCAGAAAACAGGAGTGAGTGTCTGGAACAAGCTGCCAGAGGTGGTGGTAGAGTCGGGTACAATTTTGTTTTGTAAGAAGCATTTAGACAGTTTCGTGAGTACGATGGGTATAGAGGGATATGGGCGAAACGAGGACAAATGGGACTAGCTTAACGGTTAAAAACTGGATGGCATGGACAAGTTGGGCCGAAGGGCCTGTTTCCATGTTGTAAACCTCTACAACACGGATGTGGGAATGAAATAATACACTCCGCTGTAGTGCTGGGAATTCTGAACAATTGGCTGCTTTTCATATGTACTTGATGTTTCGAGAGCTGTGTATCATTGCGTGAATGCATCTTTGTGTGAGCCACTCTGATTCCGATCTACACTTGTCTAAGCATCTTTTTTTCCCCCTCCCCCACCCTATCCCACACAGGATCTTGCACATTAATAAGGAAGTCCCCACGCTACAGCCGAAGGAGCCCCCACCCTCCGTTCTCGAGGCTGACTTGACTGAGTTTGACGTGGCCAGCTCACACTTGCCCTTGGAAGTACTGTACATGCTGAAAAACGTCCGGTAAGTCTCCCGAGTCCTAACCTTTCAAGTAGAGGAGCGCTGTGCATTAGCAATCAGGGGAGCGCCTTTGTACTGAAATATATTTGATCAGGTGAGGACTGTAGTTGAAACTCTGCGCGTGAAAGGTTGTTGGCATTTGGTTAAGCAATCTGTTTGACAGTCTATTTTGCTCGAGAGATGAAGATTACAGAATAGTGCTGCTCTCACGTGACCGGTCAGCAAGGTTGGAAGCCCATGGAAAGAAGGGGACATTGACAACATGAGTTCCAGGGTCGGCCAAATAATCAGAAACAGGATTCAGAACTTCTGTACCCATGCTGTCAATGTCCCTTCATGCCATGAGCTTACTGTGGCGAATATTCATTTTCTTTTTCAGGAATGTAAGGAGTCGGGCTTCCCTGGGGGATGGTACAAGACCACCTGCTTTTGATGTGCATTAGTGAGTTTCACTTTGGTGCGCAGGGCACGTTGAGACAAAACCGGTAAGGGTGGTAAGAACTGTGCTGGAGGATCATGATCGGCCCCAACGTGTGATGGACAGGCGCGTTGCAGACACAATTTATTTCAGAGAAGTGTGAAGTGATATTGTCTGAAAGGATGAGGAGCAGCAATGTAAACTCAATGATACAGTTCTAGATGGGGTGCAGGGATAGAGAGACCTGGTAGCCCATGTGCAAGGCAGGTTGGGAAAGTGGCTAAAATGGCATACAGGGCCCTGAGCTTTATACAGAGTCTCAGACTACAAAAGCTCAGAACTTGGGATGAGCCTTTCCAAAGCTTTGGTTCCACTTTAACTAGAATGTTGAATCCAGTTCTGGGGAAATAGATTTCAGGAAAGGTATGGAGGGTGTGCAGGAATAATTTTGGCTTTGGGAGTGAATCGGTTCCTTGGATCAATTGGAGAAGCTGGGATTGTTCTTCCTGGGGAAGAGAAGGTAGAGGATGTTTGAAAGCGATTGAAAAACATGAGGCATCTCGACAGAGTGGATAAGGAATCCTTGTTCCTTTCAATATAATAGCTGGGACGCTGATTTAAAGTGATTGATAAAAGAACCAAATGTGGCAAAAGAAATAACTTCTTTTTAAAAAATGTTAGTATCTGAAATGCGCTACCTGCGAATACGGTGGAGGCAAATTTATTTTGATTTGATTTGTTATTGTCACGTGTATTAGCGTACAGCGAAAAGTATTGTTTCTTGCGCGCTATACAGACAGAGCATACTGTTCATAGAGAAGGAAAGGAGAGAGTGCAGAATGTAGTGTTACAGTCATAGCTGGGGTGTAGAGAAAGATCAACTCAATGCAAGGTAGGTCCCAGCTCTAACTAAATAGTCCCTGCAGAGCGCTGGCAAGAGCTCAAGAACCAATCCATGATTTATGGTTTGAGTCAGCAATCATTGCCAAATTTTTTTTCAAGCCCGGCTGATATGAGGGTGACTGCATTGTTCTGGGCCAGGTTTTATACGTAAAAGATCTTTGTCGAGTTCCAGCTTCTTCCTCACGTGAATGTCAGGAGTTCTGTGGTGTGGCTGGTGTAAGAATGGGTACCTTGTGTACAGGTTTGTATTTAAATATTCAATTCCCCCTGAGTGTAAGTGATACCTTCGAGCAACTGAAAGGAAGACAGATAGGGAGTCGGGGTGGCGTGGGGAGATCCTGACTGTGGTGGAGGGTGATGGGGGGTGGGGAAACAGGACATGAGATGATCCATGTCAAGGCCAATAAGATAGAAAGGAGAGGGGGTCCTGCTAAGGGAACATCAGGAGTTGGGAACTAAATTGAAAAGCTCCATGGTTGGTAATTTCCGGTTTGCCACCCAAGCTACAAACGAATTGACATCAGGGACGTAGGGGCAGCAAGGTGATTAGCACTGCTGGTTCACAACGTCAGGGACCCAGGTTCAATTCCCGGCTTGAGTCACCGTGCATGAGTCTTCACGTTCTCCCTGTGTCTGCGTGGGTTTCCTCTGGGTGCTCCAGTTTCCTCCCACAGTCTGAAAGACGTGCTGATTAGGGTGTATTGGCCGTGCTAAATTCTCCCTCAGTGTTACCCAAACAGACGCCGGAATGTTGCGACTAGGGGATTTTCACAGTAACTTCATTGCAGTAAGCCTACTTGTGACGCTAATAAATAAACTAAAAAAAAAACTTAAGGTGGAACAGAAAGGTGAATGTGTAGTTGAAAGACGGATATGAGAAGGATGATATTCCATTCCTTGGGCTGTTGCTACCAGTGTTGGGTCAGGAAGGAACCCTACTGCTGAGACAGACTGCACCTAAGCTAAAGTGTGAGCAATGGCATTCTGAGCTAATAGAAAATTAAACTAATAATCAACAGCTCTGCCTTTAGTGAAAACAACATAACATTGCAGAGAAATCAATAGGTAACACCAAAGGTCAGACTAATTGAATGAGCGAGGGTAACTAAACAGTGAGGGAACAGATAAAGTTATACAGTACAATAGCAAACCCCACATCCTAACCCTTCTCTAGCTGCAGAGGTTTGGTCACTTGGTGACCCATCTTTTACTGATAGCGTTTGGTTTTTGGATCGTCCTCATAAGTGCAACATTCTCTCCGTGTCTGTTCTGCCAACACTCTTCATGATGTTAAAGACACTTGGAAGGTCAGCCTGAGCTTTCCATGAGAGAGAACTAGTCCTTCCATCCTGTCCTAATAGGTAAAATCTCGCATCCTTGATCTCACCCTTTGTTGCGTCTTCTCCAGTGCCTCTAATGGCCAGTACTGGACTTTGTCATCCCAAGAGTGGTCTAAGCAAATTTCTTTGCTTTTTAAAAATTCTACTTCTAGGAATAAACCCCCGTGTTTGGTTTTCTTTATAAACCCACATCGCCACTTTTAGAGCTGGTTAGGTGCATTAACCCAAACATTAACGCCAACCCAGGAATGGGACGACTAGGGGAATTTCACAGCAACTTCATTGCTGTGCTAATGTAAGCCTTACTTGTGACTAATAAATAAACTTTAAAGGTTATTCATTTTCCAACCAGCATGTGACCCTCTTATTTTTCTTACCTCTATGTAATACTTGACATTTATGTGTGAAAATTTATTTCCCAGTCATATGTCCATTCTCAAATCTATTGCCTGGCAATTTTGGTGCAGTCCTTCCCATGTATAGACTCTCTTTCCTTCCCAACCTCCGCCTCCCCACCCCGAATCTGGTGTCGCCTGAAAGTTTATTTTTGATTGCAAAATCTGAATTATTGATATAGATTTAGAGGGCAGTGGTCCAAGCACAAAGTAGAAAAGTTTAGAAATACTTAGCAGGTCAGTCAGTGGTGGAGAGAGGAACGGAATTTATATTTCCAGTTGATGACCCTTCATCAGTGCTGCGAAAGTTTGAGATGTGATTGACCATAGGAGGAGTTGAAGTAGACCATTCGGCCCATCGAGTCTGCTCCGCCATTCAGTGAGATCAGACCTGATCTGATAAAATCCTCAACTCCACTTTGGTGCCTTATCCCCGTAATCCTTGATTCTCTTACCGATTACAAATCTGATTGGTTTTGAACAAGGGGTGGGTGCAGTAGAGACAAAAGGAAGGTCTGTGATATGATGGGAGAGTTAGTCTTGCAGGACCAAAGGGAACAGTGATGTGCCGAGAGCAAGTGTGCGACTGTCTGGGAGAAAAGGCAATGATGTGGCGAGGGAGCAGTTAATGATCTGAAATTGTTGAACTCTACGTTGAGTCTGGAAGGCTGTGAGGTTCCCCCTCGAAAGATGAGGTGCTGTTTCTTAGCGTATACTGAGCTTCACTGGAGAAGTGTGGCAGTCACTACTCCAGATGTTAGTGTAAGTGCAAGCTGGAGGATGAAAGAACAGCCCACTGGAAGCTTGTGCCGTGCTAGTTTGCTGCATGGAGATTGTCCATAGTCCCCCACGCTTTGTTTGGTTCCCTCTATGTAGAGAACGCATTGTGAACATCCAAAAACAATTAAAAGTTTATTTATTTATTAGTCACAAGCAAGGCTTACATTAACACTGCAATGAAGTTACTGTGAAAATTCAGTAGTCGCCACACTCCGGCTCCTGTTTGGGTCAATCCACCTAACCAGCATGTCTCTCAGACTGTGGGAGAAAACCGGAGCATCCGGAGGAAACCCACGCAGACACGGGGAGAATGTGCAATCTCTACACAGACACTGACCCACGCCACGAATTAAACCCGGGTCCCTGGTGCTGAGAAGCAGTTGTGCTAACCAGTGCTGCCGAGTTAACCAAATTGAAAGGAGTACACATAGTTCATGGCTTCACCTGGAAGGAGTGTTTGGCCCTCTTGGATGGTGAGGAGATGAAGGGGCAAGTGCTACATCTCCCTGTGTTTGCATGGGAAGGGAGTGACAGATATTGTGGATGGAACAGTCCCCTCAGAATGCCGAAAGGGAGGGGAAGATGTTCGGCGGTGGAACTGACCCAGTGAATACAGAAATGGGGCTGGGGAGAGGGGCTAAAGACCTGGGGGAGCCCTATCATGGCTCTTGAAGTGAGAGGTAGAGGCGAAAGCGAAGGTGCAGAAAGTTGTAACGGACGCTCTCAAGGGCCTTGTCAGACACAGTGGTGGAGTAATCCTTGGTTGAGAAAATTGCTGATTCTGGAAGGTTGCATCAGTGGAACCAATGCAGCAGAGATTTTGTCCACTTTGCTTCCAGTGTCCACCTTATTACAGTTTCACATCGTCCATATCAGACTCTTCCCTTGATTTCTCCGTCACCAGTTTTGACGATAGGCTATCAACAGCTCTCATTATAACCCGACTGACTTCCATAGCTACCTCAATGACGCTTTCTCTCACTCTACAAGGACTCCATTCCATTCTCCCAGTTCCTTTATCCCTATCAAATTCCTCGTCCTCTCCACCCGAGAGGAGATGCTCTTTTCTTTCAAACCATTCCTCCAGTTCTAAATTCCCCCACATGGGGACACATTCTCTCGGTATCTACTCTGTCAAGCCCTCTCAGATCTTAATGTTCTGATGAAAGGTCATCCAGACTCAACGTTGACTCTGTTCTCTCCCCACAGATGCTGTCGGACCTGCTGAGATTTTCCAGCACTTTGTTTTTGTTTCAGATTCCAGCGTCTGTGCTTTTATCCTCTCTGGTCTATACGTTTCAATAGGTTCACCTCTCATTCTTGTAAACTCCCGTAAGTATTGGTCCAACCCTGTTCCGCCTTTCCTCCAAAAGGACCCTTTCCTCCCAGGGGCCAGCCTAGTGAACCTTTTCTAAACTGCCTTCCATGCAAGTACATCCCATCCTTAAGAGGCAGCATGGTGGCAAAGGTGGCACTGCTGCCTCACAGCACCAGGGACCTGGGTTCGATTCCCAGCTTGTGTCACCCTCTGTGTCGTGTTTATGTTCTCCCCATGTCTGCATGGATTTCCGCTGGGAGTTCCGGTTTCCTCCCACAGTCCAAGACGTGCTGGTTAGGTGCATTGACCATGCTAAATTCTCCCTCCATGTACTTGAACAGGCACTGGAGTGTGGTGACTAGGTGATTTTCACAGTAACTTCATTGCAGTGTGAATGTAAACCCAGTTGTAACTAATAACTAAACCATTTTATAAAAAAATTTAAGGACACCAAAACTGTACACAGTGCTTTAGTCACCAATGCCCTGAACAGTTTGAGTAAAACTTCCCTCCTTGTACACTCCATCCCTCTTGTAATAGAGGATAAGATTCCATTTGCCTCCCTAATATCTTGCTGTATCTGCATGTTGGCTTCTTGTGATTCATGTATGCTGGCACCCCCACAGAATTTTGTAGTCTCCCTCCATTTAAATACACCCTGATATTGTATTCTTCCCACCAACATGGGCAGCCTCACATTCCCCCCTTCATACTCCATCTGCCAATTCACTTGATCTATGCCAGATCAACCCTCCTCTGTCCGTGTATCACTGTATCTCCAGGAGGCATCTCTACAGCATTAGACCATAGACCAATAGAAATGGGGAGCAGGAGGAAGCTATTCAGCCCTTCTCAAGCTTGCTCTGCCGTTTAATAAGATCATGACTGATCTCTCACTCACTCAGTCCACTGTCCCTGCCTTATCTCCATAATCCTTAATTATGTGACTGATTTAAAAACCTATCCATCTCAGCCTTGAAAATGTTCAAGTACTTGATCTCCCCAGCTTCCTGGGATAAAGAATTCCAAAGACTCACCACTCTTTGAGAGTAGAAATTCTTCCTCAAATCCATCTCCAGCGAGTGCCCTGTTATTCTGCGACTGTGCTGTCTGGTCCTAGACTCTCCCAAGAGTGAAAACTTCCTCATAAGCTCATAAGATACAGGAGCAGAATTAGGCCATTCAGCCCATTGAGATGGCTCCACATTAAATCGACCAACGTTTACACTGTCAGACCCCCTAAGATTGTTTCTTCAGAAGGAACTCTTCAAATGCAGGTAATGAAAATATAACCAAACTTACTCCAACTTACAAATCAAAGGAAGGGTTTAATAAAGAAACATCAGTACTCCAAACTTGGGGCCTCGCCCTGGGCCACTCAACGCAATTCCCAACAGGTTCTTATTTATAGTGAATCAGCTGGTCAGCTTCCCATTACATCACTCTGTAATTGGTTCCATGGTTTACTGGGTCAGCTGATCCTTATAGTTTGTTACTATTGGTCACGTTACAAAGTTGTCACCACTTACATTCTAACAAGAGCGTCTGATTGACAAGCTCAATGTGTCACAGTTGGGCCTCCAGTTGCACACTTCCCTCCTATCACTGACACTGGGTTTGGTTTCAGGGACTCCAATATCGACCCAACCTGCTCAACATTTCCTCGTTGGCCAACCCAACCCCTTCACCCCAGAAATCAGCCCCGTGAATGTAGCGTCTGTATAAACCCCTCAGAGAAATTTGCTTTGTTGGCCTTTTGCAATGGCCTTTCACTCTTTTTTATTCATTTGTGGGACATGGATGTCGCTGGCTGGCCAACATTTATTGCCCATCCCTAATTGCCCCTTGAGAAGATGGTGGTGAGCTGCCTTCTTGAACCGCTGCAGTCCATGTTCTGTGGGTTGACCCACAATGCCATTAGGGAGGGAATCCCAGGATTTTGACCCAGCGACTACAAAGGAACGGCCGATATATTTCCAAGTCAGGATGGTGAGTGGCTTGGAGGAGAACGTGCAGGTGGTGGTGTTCCCATGTATCTGATGCCCTTGTCCTTCTAGATGGAAGAGGTCACAAGTTTGAAAGGTTTAAGTATCTTTTGGTGACTTTCTGCAGTGCATCTTGTAGATATTACACATTACTTACTGAGCGTCGGTAGTGGAGGGAGTGAATGTTAGTAGATGTGATGCCAATCAAGCGGGGCTGCTTTGTCCTGGATGGTGTCGAGCTTCTTCAGTGTTGTTGGAGCCGCACCCATCCAGGCAAGTAGGGAGTATTCCATCACACTCCTGACTTGTAAATGGTGGACAGGCTTTGGGGAGTCAGGAGATGAGTTACTCACCACAGTATTCCTAGCTTCTGACCTGCTCTTGCAGCCTTATGTGGTGAGTCCAGTTGAGTTTCACTGGAGTAAATATAAATATATTGTCGTTAATTTTAATCTACAACCATTTGTATTATTGAGGCATGCTGGATATGCAGGGCTCTGCTTCAGTGAAGTGCTACATTTGAGGGTAATTGTTCACCTAGGACAACTCTGAATGGTCAAAGGGGACAGAGAAACAGTGTTCAAGTACAACTCCTCAGTTGAAGAGCAGGAACCAGTAGAAGTTCACTCTCTGCTATAATATTTATAATTGGACAGGAAGAGTTTCTAAGCAACGCTTCCGATTTTGAGGAAGACGAACTTGCTGCAGGGAATGCTGTGTAATTAAGTGAGAGAGAAAGGCAGAACATTAACCCGAGTGTGAAACATTCACAGTTGTCCAAGTCTGCTGGATTCAATTCCTGAATTTGGGTCACTGTCTGTGTGGAGTTTGCGTGTTCTCTTCATGTCTGCGTGAGTTTCCTCCGGGTGCTCCAGTTTCCTCCCCCAGTCCAAAGGTGTGTTGGTTAGATGAATTGGCCATGGTAAATTGCCTTTGTGTCAGGGGGACTAGCTAGGATAAATGTGTAGGGTGATGGGGAAAGGGCCTGGGTGGGTTTGTTGCTGGTACAGACTCAATGGACTGAATGGTCTGCACCTGCACTGTAGGAGTTTATGATTCAATCTATGGTTCTACATGTTTATTCAATTAGGCAAGATGCGAATAAGATTGCATTTATTCAACAAAACTTCTCGATCTTCTGGAGAAAGTCTTGCAAATTGAGGTACAGGACCAGCTTTGTCTATTAATTTAAGTTTAATTTTAATTTTTGTCCTATTTAATCCACCACACCCCCCAACTCTGCAGAGTCCTGGGCCATTTTGAAAAGCCTCTGTTTCTCGAGCTGTGTAAGCACATGGTCTTCCAGCAGTTCCAGCAAGGGGAGTATGTCTTCCGACAGGGTCAGGCGGACAACAGCATCTACGTGGTACAGGATGGCAAACTGGAGCTCAGACTGGTGGGAATTGTAAGTTCATCTGGATAAAGACACAAGTGACCAATGTTCTCCATCGATTGTTAGTCCAAATGATTTTCAGTAGAGTCAACTTTACAGGAGCTCATTGACTCAATGCAAATGAAATGTATCATGCTTGGTTTCATTGGTCAGAACATTGAATACAGGAGTTGGGACGTCTTGTTGAAGTTGTACAAGACATTGGTAAGGCCACACTTGGAATACTGTGTGCAGTGCTGATCACCCTATTATGGAAAGGATATTATTAAACTAAAAATATTTACCAGGATGTTATTGGGACTTCGTGGTTTGAGTTATAAGGAGAGGCTGGATAGACTGGGACTTTTTTTCTTCTGAAGCATAGGAGACTGAGGGGTGATCTTATAGGGGTCTATAAAATAATGAGGGGCATAGATCAGCTAGATAGTCAATATCTTTTCCCAAAGGTAGGGGAGTCTAAAACTAGAGGGCAAAGATTTAAGGTGAGAGGGGAGAGATTCAAAAGGATCTAGAAGGGCAATTTTTTCACAGAGTGTGGTGAGTGTCTGGAGCAAGCTGCAGAGGTAGAAGTAGAGGAGGGTACAATTTTGTCTTTTAAAAAGCATTTACACAGTCACGTGAGTAACTGTACAGAGGGATATGGGCCAAATGCAGGCAATTGGGATTAAGTTGATCATTTAAAAAAAGAGCAGCATGGACAAGTTGGGCCGAAGGGCCATGCTGTAAACTTCTATGAGTTGCACTATCCCTGTATGTTAGATTGAATAGACAGTTTCTCCAGTTTACTTGCTGTACTCCCTATTGCCTGTTCTGTTGTCTCCCATCGCAGTTGCTGCCTCATTATTGATGAGACAATTCCTTGACCCTTGCAGCAGGATGCCCTATGGGCTGGAACTGCTCTGCGAGGTCAGTGTTCGCAGTGTATGGTCGCAAGTCCAAACCCATTGGTTTGCTAGTGATCAGCATTGTAGCCCTTGGAAGGTGGCATGGTCGCACAGTGGTTAGCACTGCTGCCTCACTCACTCTTAACCCGGTGATCCACCCCACCACAGGTTCAGTTCTCTGCTTGGGTCGCTGTCTGGGTGGAATTTGCGCGTTCTCCTCGTGTCTGCATGAGTTTCCTCTGCTGGCTCCAATTTCTTCCCACAGTCTGAAAGACGTGCCAATTAGGTGCATTGGCTGTGCTAAATTGCCCCTGAGTGTACCCGAACAGGTGCCAGAGTGTGGTGACTAGGGGATTTTCACAATAACTTCATTGCAGTGTTAATGTAAGTCTACTTGTGACAATAATGAATAAACTAAATGAAGCCTCTTATCTGACAGCATCACTCTGTCAGTATGATACTGCTGCACCGTCTCTGTGTGACTGATGGTGGATCAGTTCCCTATCCTACCTTAAAAGCAAAATGCTGCAGATGCTGGAACCGGAAACAAAAACAGAAAATACTGCAAAATTTCAGCAGGTCTGACAGCATGTGGCATTATGGCAGCATGGTGGAAGAGTAGTTAGTCTGCTACCTCACAGCGCCAGGGACCCGGGTTCAGTTTCCAGCTTGGGTCACCGTCTGGGTGGCGTTTGCACATTCTCCCTGTGTCTGCGTGGGTTTCCTCCCACAGTCTGAAAGGTGTGTGGGTTAGGTGGTTTGGCCATGCTAAATTGCCCATTAGTGTCAGGAGGACTAGCTAGGGTAAGTGCATGGGGTTATGGGGATAGGGCCTGGACGGGATTGTGGTCGGTGCAGACTCGATGGGCCGAATGGTCTCCTTTCACACTGTCGGGATTCTGTTTCTATGTCTATGTTAGTACGCCTGTGGAGAGAGAAGAGAGCCAAAGCTTTGAGTCGGGATGACCCTTCGTCCTGTTTTGTTTATTGCCCCCAGCCTTCCCCCTTTTGCACTGCCTTTCTCGATTGCTAGTGGGGCTGTGTGATCAGCCGCCTTTCGTTGGATGTGAGAAGTTTGGTCTCTGTTGTGAGGCTGTGTCGTGCTCCGCTGAAACCACTGTCTGATCCAGGAATTGGGATTCTTGCACCGGGAACCACACACTTAACTGGTGCAAGGATCAACTTCCCACGTTGAGTTAGGGAAACTCATTCCGTTCTAATCCCAGTGTCTACACATCATTCATTTGGTTCTAATTATTGCTATAAACTTCACCTGAAGTTTTAAAGTGTAAGTCATTGATTCACATTCCTGGGAGTGTTCAGTTCAATGCTGGATTTCCCTCCGAGACTCTTAAGAAACTCAACTTTATCTTAGGAGAGCTACAAGTCCTAGCAGTCTTTGCATCTCCTGCACAATTCAGGCCTCCCACTTTTCACTGAAATTGTTGTATGATAAGGGCTATAGGCAGGGATGGGTCACTGGGCTAAGGGTGGATCACTGGGCTAAGGGTGAGTGAGTCAGGGTCGCTGGGCTGGGCTGATGTGGTGGGGTTTTGCTGTGGATGCAGACAGTGGGAACTATATAAGCACCAGATTGGATTGAGGCAGGGAGAGAGCTGAGGAGAGAATGAGTTACGCGAATGAGTTTGCGGGAGGAAGGGGAAATTGATAGCAGCAGACTATGGAGCAACAGTGAGAGCTATTTATTTTTTTGACAAGAGATTGGAAAGGTAAATAATTCTAAAAAATTCTTTCACGTGTGTCCCTGCAAGAGCAGCATTGAATCATAGAATCCCTACAGTACAGAAGGAGGCCATTTGGCCCATCGAGTCTGCACCGACCACAATCCCACTCGGGCCCTAGTCCTGTAACCTCATATATTTACCCTGCTAATCCGAGGATCAATTTAGCATGGCCTATCCACCTAACCTGCACATCTTTGGACTGTGGGAGGAAACCGGAGCACCTGGAAGAAACCCACGCAGACATGGGGAGAACATCCAGACTCCGCACAGACAGTGAGCCGAGGCTGGGAATCGAACCCGTGTCCCTGGCGCTGTGAGGCAGCAGTGCTAACCACTGTGCCATTGTGCCGTCCCAAGGTTTCCCAATGCCAATTGCCCTTGAACTGTATGGCCTGCAGTGCTCTTTCAGAGGGCAGTTAGTCAACCACATTGCTGCAGACCAGATGGGTTTTTAGAACAATTGCTGATACTTGCCGTGGTCACCAGAGACTCGCTTTTTAATTCCATGTTTATAAAATGAATTTAAAACCTGCCAGCGGCTGTGGTGGGATTTGAACCTGTGTCCCAGAGCAGCTGGTGGACATCACCACTCCCTCACCATCTCCCTCAGTATCAATATATTTGTGGTGCTGGATCCATTCATTCCTTTGAACAGCGGAGGGGACGGCAGTGGTACGAGGTTTTAAAATGAAGTTTTATTGAAAAGTACTTAAAAAAAAAAATTAATGTGACAAAAGCGAAAAGGAAACTTTGGAGACTGGCTCTTAAGCAAGCCAGTCCTGCATTGTACTGGACTGAAAAAACACACTGAAATCTAGACGATATTTCAATTCTGATCTTGTTGTAAGTGTCCTTCACAGGCTGTCTCTGTCTAGAAAAACGACTGTTGGGGGCTGCTGTTGTGTTCCCTTCGGGAATGCAGTCAATTTTTAGCTAATCCAGCATGCCTTCTGAGTTTTAAAACTTAGTCAACTTAGCAGTGTTGGCTAACCTTTGCAGACTAGTATTTAAATGCAATTGCATGGGAAGAAATTTCGTAAAATGAAGCCTTTGCGTAGAACAATGAACAAGGAAAATTACAGCCTTTTGGCCTTTCAAGCCTGCACTGACCATGCTGCCGGTTTGAACTAAAACCCCCTACCCTTCCGGGGACCATCCTATTCAAGTATTTGTCCAGATGCCCCTTAAAAGTCACTACCTTATCTGCTTCCACTATCTCCCCGGTACTGAGTTCCAGGCACCCACCCCCCCGTCTGTGTTAAAAAACAGGGCTGAGCATTCATAGGATCTCTCAGATGGATTGAATAACTCATTTCTGCACTAGAACAATCTGTGACTCGGGCAGAATCACAATGTTTCCTTTCTCTGTTGCTCCACAGTCCTGTGTTATCAATGTTTCCCCCCCATATCCACTCACTCACGGAACTCATTCCATCCTCAACTTCCTCCCAATATTTCCTTTGTGTAAGATTCTTGGTTACAGTCCAGGACTCAGGGAGACATTTTCCTACCCAAACGCCTGTGCGTCTGCATGCTAATGCATGACTTCCCAAAGCTGTTAAGTTTGAAACAGGTGTCAGTTTTCAGCTTCTAAATCCTCCAGACCCCAGCATTGCAGTGAAATTCCAATCCTCTTCAATAACACAGGGGACAATGAGGTGATACTGGAATATGTATTCGCATGGAGGGTGTTTATAGCTGTTTGTCATGGCAGGGGATGGGACTGTGGGAATGGACTCCAGAATTGGGGATACAGTTGCTGTTGATATGAGACATAGCTTTAAATTGAGGGGTGATAAATATAGGACGGATGTCAGAGGTAGACTCTTTACTCAGAGGGTAGTAAGGGTGTGGAATGCCCTGCCTGCAGCAGTAGTGGACTCGCCAACTTTAAGGGCATTCAAATGGTCATTGAATAGGCATATGGATAACATTGGAATAGTTTAGGTTAGAGGGTCATTAGATTGGTTCCACTGGTTGGTGCAACATCGAGGGCTGTACTGCGCTGTAATGTTCTAATTTCTATCCTCGTACAAATGCCTCAGCTGCTTAACTTGTACGTTTCTCCTGCAGGATGGCAAAGAGACTGTTGTGAAGGAGATTTTCCCTGGTGACAGCGTGCACAGTTTGCTAAGCATCCTTGATGTCATCACAGTAAGTGAGCGTGTGTTAGCATGCGTTCAGATTGGGGGCGTTGGCCTCCACGGGTATGGCTGGTGGGTAAGGATCTCGTGGTATGCCAGAGCGATTTAGCCCAGGAATAATCCAGGCTTGAGTTTTAAAGTCTTATTTATTGGTCACAAGTAAGGCTTACATTAACACTGCAATGAAGTTACTACCCTAGTCATAGTACTCCCACACTGAGGGAGGATTTAGCACAGCTAATCCACCTAACCAGCACTTGTGTGGGAGGAAACCAGAGGAAACCCACAGACACAGAGAACATGAAACTCTGCACAGACAGTGACCCAAGCCGGGAGTTGAACCTGGGTCCCTGGCTGTGTGAGACAGCAGTGTTAACCACTGCTGGGATTAAGGGTTTTGGGGAGAGGGCGGGAATGTGGAACTGAGCCACAACAGATCAGCCATGATCTTATTGAATGGCGGGGCAGGCTCGAGGGGCTAGATGGCCTACTCCTGCTCCTATTTCTTATGTTCTTATGTTCACCGTGCCGCCCCCCCACTCTAACTATGCGGTGATTTACTTGGTTTCAGTCGGGACAGAAATCGTTTTTTTTTTTGTGAGCTTCTCCAGTTGTCCTGACTGTCATTGGATGACTGTTTTGTGAAAAGCAGCCTCTAGCTTTCTGCTCCTCTGATTCAGAGTGTGGCAACTAAAGGATTTTCACAGTAACTTCATTACAGTGTTAATGTAAACCTATTTGTGACTCTGATAAATAACCTTTAAACTTACTAGGAGCGTGCACGCTGGATGGAGACAAGATTGTCATGTGATGGTCACAAGTCAGCATTAACTTGACTGCTTCATGAGTGAATGATGGTCAACTAGCTGGAGGAGGGGAGGGGTATGAGAAAGCAGACCCAGTGATGAGCATGCACCTGTAACGATTCATTTCTCTCTTGTGCAAGATAGCAGCAATGTCAATTTAGTATAATTATCTATTATTACAATAGAACAGGTTGAGCTCAAAGTGTACAGGGCAGGTGTATGCAGCACCATCACAGGGTCACTTAACATAGCCAGCTGATTTGGCTGCTTCAGGGAACTTGTAGCAACATTTTCAGAAGGCTAAGGAAATTTGGCACATCAGCTACAACTCTCACCAACTTATGCACCGTAGAAAGCATTCTTTCTGGTTGTATCACAGCTTGGTATGGCTCCAACACCGCAAGAAAGGGTCGTGAATGTAGCCCAATCCATCACTCAAACCAACCTTCCATCCATTGACTCAGTCTACACTTCCCGCTGCCTCGACAAAGCAGCCAGCATAATTAAGGACCCCACGCACCCCGGATGTTCTCTCTTCCATCTTCTTCCGTCGGGAAAAAGAGACAAAAGTCTGAGGTCACGTACTAACCGACTTAAGAACAGCCTCCCTACTGCGGTCAGACTTCTGAATGGACCTACCTCGCATTAAGTTGATCTTCCTCTACACCCTAGCTATGACTGTAACACTACATTCTGCACTCTTCTCGTTTCCTTCTCTATGAACGGTATGTTGTGTCTATTTAGTGTGCAAGAAACAATACTTATCAGTGTATACTAATACATGTGACAATCTATCTATTGATAAATAACTGGTAGCCAGATGTACCTGCTGAGTGATAGTGGGTAATAGCTTCAAGTTAGGTAGCTCGTGTGTATTCCCTGTCTGACTGTGTCTCGACTCGTTTGGCATGGGTGCATTCAGGTCTTTGAGCTGATTTGATTATTGTCACATGTATCAGTGTATAGTGAAAAGTATTTTTTCTTGCGCGCTATACAGACAAACATACCCTTCATAGAGAAGGAAAGGAGAGTGTGCAGAATGTACTATTGCGGTCATAGCTAGGGTGTAGAGAAGGATCAAGTTAATGAATGGTAGGTCCATTCAAAAGTCTGATGGCAGCAGGGGAGAAGCTGTTCTTGAGTCGGTTGGTACATGTCCTCAGAGTCTTGCATCTTTTTTCTGATGGAAGAAGGTGGAGGAGGGAATGTCTGGGGTGCGTGGGGTCCTTAATTATGCTGGCTGCTATTCTGAGGCAGTGAGAAGTGTAGACAGAGTCAGTGGATAGGAAGCCGGTTTGAATGATGGATTGGGTTGCGTTCACCATCCTTTGTAGTTTCTTGCAGTCTTGGGCAGAGCAGGAGCCGTACCAAGCTGTGATACATCCAGAAAGAATGTTTGCTATGGTGCATCTGTAAAATTTGATGAGAATTGAGGCAGACGTGCTGAATTTCCTTAGTCTTCTGAGAAAGTTGGAGGGTTTCTTAAGTGTAGTGTCGGCAGGGGGGAACCAGGACAGGTTGTTGGGGATCTGGACACCTCGTGTACAGTTTGGGTGGACTCGCAGACACTGAAGCTCTGGGAGAACCATGCAATGCGGATGATGGAAATAATCCTGGATGTTTTTGAATTGTTGCAGGGTCACCAACGATCATACAAGACTGTTTCCGCTCGAGCTGCTGAAGTATCGACAGTACTTTGTTTGCCAGTGGAGGCGTTTCAGACGATTTTCGAGAAGTATCCAGAAAGCTTGGTCAGAGTGGTACAAGTGAGAGCTGTTACTGAACAAAAACTATATACCCCTTTCTCTGAAGATGCACAGGCAGCAGGGTGGCACAGCGTATAGCACTGCTGCCTCACAGTACCAGGGACCCGGCTTCAATTCTGGCCTCAGGTCACTATTGTGTGTCTGCGTGGGTTTCCTCCCACAGTCCAAAGATGTGCAGCTTAGGTGGATTGGCTGTGCTGAATTGCCCCTTAAGGGAGATCAGCAGGGTAAATATGTGGGTTGTGGGAGTGGGGTCTGGGTGGGGTTATTGTTGATGCAGACTCAATGGGCCAAATGGCTGCCTTCTGCACTACAGAGATTTTGTGATCCTGTTTCTCTGAGACACGGATCACGCACTCTCACTGAGCATCAAATCATCATAGTGTTCCAAAGGTGATTCCAGTGCTGTTTGTGTAAGAGTAGACAGTTGAGATTTAATCTGCACACTAGTCACAAAGCTCACTATTCAAACCTTTTTGTTCCTAGTCATGAGTTATTCAAATCTAGGGAAATGAAAAGTTTTCCTGAAATGAAAGCAATACATTGTGTGTCAATTATTGTGCTATATTTGTATTTTTCTGGAGGTTTTAGTGACGTATGTGTATTTTTCTGGAGGTTTTAGTATATCCCGATGTGTCGCACTGAACTGGGACAATGAGAGACGATGGTCAAAGCTTTGGAAGTGAGGGGGCGGTGGGTGGTTTTCAGCAGAGATGCAAATGAAATGCAGGGCCTGGGTTTAAGGAGTGCGGGGGGTGAGCCAGTAATGGCTCCACTCTGAATCTGACAGCAAAAGGAGCATAGGGGAGCCCAGAGTCAGGAGACCTTGGAGGAGGAATGGCGGGACTGATGTGTGAGGAGACATTGAGTTGATTTGGATTATTCTCGCTGGAGTTGAGAAGGAGGAGAAGAGATCTCGTAGAAACCTATAAAATTCTAACAGGATTAGGTGCAGGAAGAATGTTCCTGTTGGTGGGGGTGTCCAGAACCAGGATCACAGTCTATGAATGAGGAGTAAACCTTTTATAGGATAGAGACAAGGAAAAATTTCTTCACCCAGAGAGCAGTGGGCCTCTGGAATTTGCTATCGCAGAAAGCAGTCGAGGCCAAAGCATTGCATGTTTTCAAGGAGCAGTCAGATATAGAACTTGGGGTGAAGGAGATCAAAGGATATGGTGGGGGAGGCGGGAACAGATTACTGAGTTGGGTGATCAGCTGTGATCATAATGAATGGCAAAACAGACTCGATGGACTGAATGGCCCACTCCTCCCATTTTCTATGCTGTTAAAGTGATGCATGGTCACAACCGGTGTCTTTTATATGGACTTGCAGAAGACATTTGATTTTTCTTTAGAAAACCCTTTTAAATAAAGACTTGGCTAAAGAGAGTTGAAGGGAAATTATTGAGCAGTTTAGTGATTGGTTTGAGGTGGCAGGACATGGTGTTACACATTATAATGGACGGTGTGTCCCACACACAGCTGTTTTGGGTTCCCGATAATTAATTATTAACAGTGAGAGGATAGAAAGCTACGTGTCCGAGGCTGCCAGTGGCACAAAGATCGGCAACATGGCAGGTGGAGTTTAATTTAGACAAATGCAAGGTGATGCATTTTGGTAGATTGAATCAGGGCAGGGCTTATTCAGTTAATGGTAGGGCGTTGGCGACAGTTACAGAACAGAGAGATCTAGGGGAACACGCTCACAGCTCCTTGAAAGTGGAGTCACAGATGGACAGAGTGGTGAAGAAGGCATTCAGCATGCTTGGTTTCATCAGTCAGAACACTGCATACAGGAGTTGAGACGTCTTGTTGAAGTTGTACATTGGTAAGGCCACACTTGGAATACTCTGTGCAATTCTGGTCACCCTATTATAGAAAGAATATTATTAAACTAGAAAGAGTGTAGAAAAGATTTACTAGGATGCTACCAGGACTTGATGGATTGAGTTATAAGGAGAGGCTGGATAGACTGGGACTTCTTTCTCTGGAGCATTAGAGGCTGAGGGGTGACCTTATAGAGGTCTATAAAATAATGAGGGGCATAGATCAGACGGATAGTCAATATCTTTTCCCAAAGGTAGGGGAGTCTAAAACTCGAGGGCATAAGTTTAAGGTGAATGGGGAGATGCACAAAAGTGCCCAGAGGGGCAATTTTTTTCACACAGACGGTGGTGAGTGTCTGGAACAAGCTGCCAGAGGTAGTAATAGAGGCGGGTATAATTTTATCTTTTTAAAAGCATTTAAATTGTTACATGGGTAAAATGGGTATGAAGGGATATGGGCCAAATGCAGGCAACTGGGCTTTTTAAAAAAAAAAGGCGGCATGAACAAGTTGGGCCGAAGGGACTGTTTCCATGCTGTAAACCTCTATGACTCTATGGAAAGCAATACAACTCAAAGCAAAATAATTCCCAAGAGACATGAAGCAAATGGGTGAAACTATGGCCAAAGGATTTTCAAAGAAGGCAAACGTGAACTTTGGAAATAAAAAAATGATCAGAATGGGGTATTTGCTAAATGGGGAAAAGTAGCAAAGGCCCAAAGTGACTGCAGTGGGGGATCAGGTAAATAGACCATGAAATTCATGGATAGGTATGAAGAATAATGGAATGCTGCCCTTTTCATTCAGATTACAGAGAGTGCCTCTGCTTTACACACTGGAGTGACTTCTGGGCCATCACATTGTTTCATAGAACAGTACAGGCCCTTTGGCCCTTGATGTTGTGCCAAGCTATACCCAAACCCAAGATCAAGCTATTCCACTCCCCCCTCCCAACTTCCTTGCTGAATCACAAAGTACCCGTTCAGAGCTCGGGCGCAGTGAGACAGTGATGTTGAAGTTTGACTGTCGCCTTAACGTGAGGAAGTAAGATGGTGGCTCCAGTGAGGAGCAGGTCTGAAAGCCACTGGAGTGCATGTCTGATCATTGGTCAGAATCAGACCAGCTACATTTTCCTCCTGATCATTTATATATATTACAAACAATAAAGGTCCCAGGACTGATCCCTGTGGAACGCCGCTAGTCACAGTCTTCCATTCAGAAAAGCACCCCTCTACTGTTACCCTCTGCTTTCTGTGGCCAAGCCAGTTTTGTATCCATCTTGCCAGCTCTCCTCTGATCCCGTGTGATTTCACCTTCCCTCCAGGCAGAGGGAGTAAGGCAGAGAGTAGCAGACAGCTGCCTCGCCACGTTCCCTGCTTTCTCAATCAGTCAGGCACGTCGCCCTGGTCGTGTTGTAAAGGTTAAATTTTTCTCTCTCCGGCCTGTTAATTATATTGCTGTCTGTCTCTGCCAGATTATCATGGTGCGGCTACAGAGAGTGACCTTCGTGGCTCTGCATAACTACCTCGGCCTGACCAACGAGCTCTTCATTCAGGTGACAGCTCTGTCGTTCTCTTTGTCTCCTGTCTTGACCTGTCCGAAATTTGGGCAGGGTGGGAGGTCGGGGGTCGTGACCTATCTGAAAGTTGGGCAGGTTGGGTGGGAGGTCGGGGGTCGTGACCTGTCTGAAATTTGGATGGTGTTTGGGTCGGCTCCTCTGGGGTCTGGTGTTTAGGACGGTGGGTGGGCTTGGTTGCTGACGGAACGATTGTGGTCAGCGGGAACAGTCGCTTCCCTATTCTCAGTGAAACTTCAGTCACTCAAAGCTTCCCTCTTCCCGTGAACGACTCTCAGCCAACCAGCTGTACTCCGTTCCATTTCAACTAGACCCATCCCCGTGTAAGGAACAATCTCTACTAACCTCACCAGCGGTGAGGCACTGTCATGTGGACTGACTTGGTGTTGGTGGAATCTGCCTGCTTCCAGTGAACCGCTTAAAAAGCTCACAAACTTGGTAATCGCTGGAGATTGTGCATAAAGGAGTATCGGCAGAAATGGAATATATACAAAAAAATAGCCTGAGATGTTCAAATTCCACACTGTCGAACTTCAAATGTTAACTTAACAGAGACATGCCTTTCACGTTATCAATGTGAATTATCCAGTAACCACCTGTTGTTTTAAATGTTGTCATTCATGGGATAGGGATGTCACTGGCCAGGCCAGCATTTATTACCCATCCCTAGTTGCCCCTTGAGAAGGTGGTGGTGAGCCACCAACTTGAGCCGCTGCAGACCATGTCGTGTAGGTACATCCACAGTGCTGTTAGGGGTGCTTTTAATAACCAGTGCAGCAACAACCTGACAAATTGCTGATTATAAGGAGAATTATATCCTAATCAGACCCCTCCCTCCAGATCCTGCCTCTCTCCCTCTTTTTTTTCCTCAAATATTTCCCTCTGCCGGAGTTGAGGGGGTTGAGCTATGAGGAGAGGCTGAATAAACTAGGCTTGTACTCGTTAGAGTTTAGAAGAATGAGGGGAGATCTCATTGAGACGTATAAGATGATGAATGGGATGGATAGGATAGAGGTGGAGAGGCTCTTCCCGCTCAGAAAGGACAGTAGGACTAGGGGGCGCAGCCTCAAGATAAAGGGGAGGCGGTTTAGAACGGAGTTGAGGAGGAACTTCTTCACTCAAAGGGTGGTGAATCTCTGGAATTCTCTGCCCGTTGAAGTGGTGGAGGCTGCCTCGCTAAATATATTTAAGATGCAGGTAGATAGGTTTTTGATAGGCAAGGGGATTAAGGGTTATAGGGAGAAGGCGGGAAAGTGGAACTGAGCCACGACAGATCAGCCATGATCTTATTGAATGGCGGGGCAGGCTCGAAGGGCTAGATGGCCTACTCCTGCTCTTATTTCTTATGTTCTTATATTGGAGTACAAACAATTCTGACTCCCTGTCGCTAATACACACCAGTGACCCAGGATCCATCTCCATTCTCCACCGTGTGGGCAGCACAGTGGCGTAATGGTTAACGCCAGGGACCCGGGTTCGATTCCCGGCTTGGGTCACTGTCTGTGTGGAGTCTGCACGTTCTCCCCGTGTCTGCATGGGTTTCCTCTGGGTGCTCCAGTTTCCTCCCATAGTCCAAAGATGTGCAGGTTAGGTTGATTAGCCATACTAAATTGACCCTTAGTGTGAGGGTGGTTGGCAGTGTATATATATATGGGGTTATGGGGGGTAGGGCCTGGGTGGGACTGTGGTCAGTGCAGAATCGATGGACCGAATGACCACCACCTGATTTTATGATTTTGGGGAAGCTCTGAGCCCCCATCCCAAGAGCAGCGAGAGTAGCTACCTGTGTTGGGGGAAGGGCCAGCCCAGGCGGTCAGTGAAGCAATTCCAACCCCGACTGCCCCTCCCATTCGAACGTGATCGCCCAGTGGTGCGACTGGATCTGCACAGCGGGCTGCACTGGTTTAATATCTGGGTGGTGGTGGGGGGGGGACAGTGCCAGGATTGGAAACCGTTCCTGTCGCGGGACTGACTGTATTAACGTTTACTGACAGTGATCATGTCCTTTGTTTAATGGTAGGAAAACCAGCCATCACGCCTGGCTCCCCAACAGAGCTGTGCCACGCGGACAAGCCCCGTGCGACACAGGCGTTTCATCAGCGTCTCGGTTGCTGACGATCAGAAGGAAAGTGCTGGGAAGTTGAATCCCGATCCAGGTGGGTAGTTTACTACACATCGGATCTCGGCACTGTGTTGTAGTGATTGACAATGTAAATATACTTTAGTTCGCAGCCTGTTTGCACCACTTGACTTGTCAACACTTTGCCATGCTTGAACGGTCCTGCAGCGGAGCTGTGTACATCAGAACGTAAGATAAGGAGCAGGCCACCTGACTTAGAATCATAGAATCCCTCCAGTAGAGGAGGAGGCCATTCGGCCCATCGAGTCTGCATCGACCACAGTCTTATCCAGGCTCTATTTCCACAACCCCATGCGTTTACCCTTGACACGAAGAAGCAATTTAGCATGACCACTCCACCTAACCCACACACCCTTGGATTGTGGGAGAAAACCCATGCAGACACGGAGGAGAATGTGCAAACTCCACACAGATAGTAACCCGAGCAGGAATTGAACCCAGGTCCGTGGTGCTGTGAGGCAGCAGCACTAACCACCGTGCCGCCCTAGAAATCTTCTTTCCTTGACCGGGAATCGAACCTGGGCTGCAGTGGTAAGAGCGCTGAATCCTAACCACTAGACCATGAGGGAAGTTACCTCTCAAGACTGCCGCACCATTCAGTAAAACCAGGCCTGAACTTTAATGTCATCTCCACTTCTCTGCCCTAACTTTACCCCTATTCCAAGAATCCCTTCTCATCCAAGAGCCCACCTCTCGCTGGTTTGAACATACTCAGTGGTTCTCTAATAACATTCTCCTAAGGTTGCTTGTGCAAGAGTAGAAGAATCCCTACAGTGCAGAAAGAGGCCATTCGGCCCATCGAGACTGCACCAACAACAATCCCGCCCAGGCCCTAACTCCACGTATTAACTCTCTTAATCCTCCTAACAGTAAGGGACAATTTCCCATAGCCAGTCCCCCTAACTTACATCTCGTTCGAGTGTGGGAGGAAATCGGAGTGTCCAGAGGAAGTTGGCTGAGCCAGCAACACCCATATCATAGATCGTAGAATCCACGCAGTGCAGAAGGAAGCCATTCGGCCCATCGAGTCTGCGCCGACCACAATCCCACAAATGCCCTATCCCCATAACCCTATGCATTTACCCTAGCTAGCCCCCCTGACACTAAAGGGCAATTTAGCATTTCCAATCCACACATCCGTCCCATGAAAGAAAAGAGGTGGTGTTCTACTGGTGGTTACCATTCACCAATAACTGTTGGACTCCAAGTCCGAGCGCAACTTCCAGCTTCTCAAACATCAACTCTCCACGTTTAGTAACTTTATTATCACAGTGGAAACCTCTACCTCCCTTGATTGAAACCAAACCAGTGCGAGTGCAGGAAGCCTTTGATCTCATCATGAGTCATTAAAGCCCCTTCACAACCTCATTATTATAAAATGAGTTGCATATGTCATTGTTGGTACTGTTTCCCATAAAAATGAGTATGTACTGGCGACCACGTTGGCTTTATTGCGTATTTTTAAAATCCTAAACACTGGTGTGTAAATGCGAACACACAAACTAGGAGCCAGAGGTAGGCCATTCGGCCCTTGGAGCCCACTGTGAGCGAGGATTTTGGGGTAGGAAGGAAGCAGTTGATAACTAAGCAAGGTCAGATTTTCTGAAACGCAATGACTGTTCCTGTACTTGTGCTGTGCTGTGCTCCAAAAGTGACTGATGATTGTCAGGGTTTATACAACCACTGTATATAAACCGGCGCCCAGCTAACCCTCCATCAGCTCTCCAAGCCCTTGGAAATTGTCAGACTTGTCTGGCAGCCAGTCCTGGATGAGCAAAGATCTCCCCAAACTAAATATTGGGAAGGCTGGAGCTATTGTCTTTATCACTGCTCCCCCTTAACCAGTGACCTCATTGGAACGATGCAGTTTGGGGACCTGATAGAGGTTTATAAGATTGAGTGACGTGGACAGAGTGGATAGTCAGATGCTCTTTCCTAGGGTTGAAAAGTCAAGGACTAGGTGACGTGGGTTTAAGGTGCGTGGGGAAAAGTTTAGAGGAGGTGTACGAGGCAAGTTTTTACACAAAGGGTGGTGAATGTCTGGGACCCGTTGCCCTGGGAGGTGGTGGGAGCAGGTATGATAGCAGGATTTAAGGGGCAACTAGACAAATACATGAATAGGTTGGGAATGGAAGGATAGGGACTCTAAGTACATACGGTTTTAATTCAGTCGGGCAGCATGATCGGTGCAGGCTTGGAGGGCCTGTTCCTGTGCTGTACTGTACTGTTCTGTTCTGTGTTCTTTATTCCATTCATTGGCAGCTGTCTGAGGCTGGGACAGACAGGTTTGTGACCTGGGAATTGTGTTTGCCCCTGAAAGGAGCTCCTCACCGCGTAGCCCAGCCGTTATTTCCATCTGGGTGACGTTGTTCCACTGCCGACCCTGCCTCCGCTCTACTCCACTTCAATCCTCACCCTTGCTTTGCGACCTCCAGACTACACAGTTCCAACACACACCTGGCAGGTCACCTCCCTTCCATCTTTCCTAAACACAGGCTCATCCACACTTCATCTTCACTCGCATCGGGTTCTATCCGTTTCACCCCACTGCTCTCGCTGTCTGCCGGTTAAACAACACCTTGATTTTTGAACTAAGTAGTCTCACAACACTAGGCTCAAGCCCAGCAGGTTTATTTGGACTCACGAGTCTCGGGCTGATGACCACCACTCACCTGATGAAGGAGCAGTGCCCTGAAAGCTCGCGATTCCAAATGAACCTGTTGGACTTTCACCTGGTGTTGTGAGACTTCGTATTGTACCCATCCCAGTCCAACGCCGGCATCTTTAAAGTTTATCCTTCTCTATCTCTGCAAACCCTTCCAGTCTTCTTGCCCTCTGAGATCCCCTGCACTCTTCCAATTCTCACCCTTTGCATTGCATAACACTGGTTTTAATCACCATTGGTGGCCATGCCTTCAGCTGCCAGCACCGTCGACTTTGGAATTTTCTCCCTCAACCTCACTGTCTTTCCTTTCTGTTCTCCATTAAGATGCTCTTTAAAATCTATCTCTTGATTATCTGTCCTATCATTCCTTTACGTGCCTCAGTGCCAAACGTTATTTGATACCATGCCTGCAAAACGCCTTTGAGTCAGTTTACTCTGGTCGAGGTGCTATATCGGCGTGTGTTATTCACTGCTTGGGCAGAGAGTGTTCAGTCTAGTGGATTGGTGACCCAAGAGGGAGGAACTGCAGGAGACTTCAGGATGTCTGCCGGTCTGAAACTGGTACTCAGCATTGAAGGTTGCTGGGTGGAGGGTATTGTGAAGGAATGCAACAGCCCCGAGGCAGGAGACTGCACAAGGGGGAGTCCTAAAGAGTGGGAAGGCAGCTGCTTTCAGAGGTTCCATGGTTGTGAAGAGAGGAGCGTTTCTGTAATAATAATCATGGTGGCTGCATAGTGCCAGGTAAAGGACGTTACGGAGAACATTCTAGCGAGAGGGCCTGAAGTTTGTGATGCATGCTGGTACCACCTTCTTAAAGTAAATTTATTTATGAGATGTCTGCTCACCGTGGATGTGGAGTGGTTAAAGGCTAGCGCGCAATGCTGCCGACCCACCTGCAGATGTCAGTGTCGCACTGCTGGGAGAAGGCCATTCTCTCGGGGCTTTCCAACACACGTTCCTGACCACAGCACCCGTTGGGAAAACAGCCTGGGCAGATTTCCTAACGCTACCAATTCTGGATAAAATGCTCCCACCCCACACCGCATGTCTGACATCCAGAGTCCTGCGCTGAAGCAGGTTGTTCACACGTGGCCCTGCGATTCCACATCTCCTCCATCACCAAGATTACTTCCACCTCCATCGTGTCCCCTGTCCCCAGCTCGTCAGCTGTTCAATCCTTTGTTGTTCGGAGCCCCATCTATCGTGAAGCTCTTGTGGCCGACTTGCCCAGCTTGAACCAAAAGACATAGGAGAAGAATTAGGCCACTCGGCCCATTGAGTCTGCTTTGCCATTCAATCATAGCTACTACAATTCACATCCCCATTCTCCTGCCTTTTCACCATAACCCCCAATCCCCTTATTAATCAAGAACCTATCTGAGTGTCTTTAAGACAGAGAATGACCCGGCCTCCACTGTGGCAAAGAGTTCCACAGATTCCCCACTCTCTGGCTGAAGAAATTCCTCCACATCTCAGTTTTAAAGGATTGTCCCTTTAACCTGAGGTTGTGCCCTTTGGTTCTAGTTTTTCCTACTAGTGGAAACATCCTCTCCATGTCCACTCTATCCAGGCTTCGCAGTATCCTGTACGTTTCAATAAGATCCCCCCATATTCGTCTAAACTCCAAATAGTACAGACCCAGAGTCCTCAACCGTTCCTCATACGACAAGCTCTTCATTCCAGGGTTCGTTCTTGTCAACCTCCTTTGGACCCTTTCCAAGGCCAGCACATCCGTCCTTAGATGTGGGGTCCAAAACCGCCCACAATATTCCAAATGGGGCCTGGCCACCAGAACCCCCTCTGGCCCATCACTCCTGTGCTTGCTGCCCTGCTTTAGCTCCTGGTCTGGCTGCACCGCGATCTCTTTCTCCGGCCGCTGCTTGCTCGCGCTCTCTCTCTAATCACTGCCAGCTCTCTAACCTTCAGTAACCTCTGCGCTCCACAAATTCTACTCTGTTCTACGTTCTGTTATGTATGTTGGGGTGTGGCCATTCTAAGGCAGTAGGGTCAGGTGGCCCTGGATGTGGGGTGAGCTGGCCAGGAACTGCCTGGAGTGGACAAGTCCACATTTGGAGCGTGGAGCGAGTAGACTGAATAAAGATGTGTTCTTAAAATCTCGGAGCAGAGTTAGGCCATTCAGCCCATCGACTCTGCTCCGCCATTCAATCAAAACTGATTTGCTCCCCATCCTCATTTCCCTGCCTACTCCCCATAACCCTTCAACCCATTTCCAATTAAAAATATCTAACTCCTTCATAAATGTACTCGCTGTCCCAGCATCCACTGCACTTTGGGGCAGCGAATTCCACAGATTCACAACCCTTTGGGAGAAGTAGTTTCTCCTCAACTCTGTTTTAAATTTGCTACCTCTTATCCTAAGACTATGACTTCTCATCCAAGAATGTCCCACCAGAGGTAGCATCCGCTCCACATCAACCTTATCCATATCTTTCCTCATCTTGTATACCTCAATTTAATCCACCCCCGTTCTTCTAAATTCCAGTGATGCCTGTTCCCAGACACCTGGCTGTGGAGAGTTCTTGAGGGCACCTAAAGAATTCAACACCTTAATTTCAATCGCTGCGGCTGTGTCTTCTGTTATTGAGACCATAAACTCTGGAA
This sequence comes from Carcharhinus amblyrhynchos, assembly GCF_965287045.1. Classification (NCBI taxonomy): domain Eukaryota; kingdom Metazoa; phylum Chordata; class Chondrichthyes; order Carcharhiniformes; family Carcharhinidae; genus Carcharhinus; species Carcharhinus amblyrhynchos. The sequence goes on from NC_137356.1 coordinate 15,363,523, forward strand.
TTCCTTCAACCCCACTGCGTCTCTCCCTCTAATTCGCTCTTTATAATATCTCATTTGTCCTCATCCCTCCCTGCAGGTCTTTGTGTCAGATATGTAATGCTGCTTATGAATGAGAATCCCATTGAAACATATAAGGTCCTGAGGGGACTTAACAGGGTGGATGCCAGGAGGCTGTTACCCTGAGTGGGGTAGACATTGGGGAGGGGAGGGTGGGGGGGGGGGGGGGGGTGGCCACACAGCTTAACAATTAGACGTCCCGTTTTTAAGACGGAAATCCAGGGTCGTGAACGTAGCCCAGTCCATTACGCAAACCGGCCTCCCATCCACTGACTCCGTCTATGCTCCCCACTGCCTCGGAAAAGCAGCCAGCACAATTAAGGACCCCACGCACCCCGGACGTTCTCTCTTCTACCTTCTTCCGTCAGGAAAAAGATACAAAAGTCTGAGGTCACGTACCGACCGACTCAAGAACAGCTTCTTCCCTGCTGCCGTCAGACTTTTGAATGGACCTACCTCGCATTAAGTTGATCTTTCTTTACACCCTCGCTATGAGGGGTACGGACAGAGTGGATAGTCAGAAGCTTTTTCCCAGGATGGAAGAGTCAATTACGAGGGAGTTTAAGGTGCGAGGGGCAAGGTTTAAAGGAGATGTACAAGGCAAGTTTTTTACGCAGAGGGTGGTGGGTGCCTGGAACTCACTGCCGGGGGAGGGAGGGGAAGCAGATACGACAGTGTCTTTTAAGGAGCATTTGATAAACACGTGAATAGGATGGGAATAGAAGGATATGGTCCCTGGAAGGGTAGTGGGTTTTGGTTCAGTCGGGCAGCATAGTCGGTGCACGCTTGGGGGGGGGCTGAACGCCTGTTCCTGTGTTGTAATTTTCTCTGCTCTTTGACTGTAACACAACCTCATTCTTCCTTCTCCCCTCTGCAAACCATGAACGATATGCTTTGCCTGTACGGCGTGCAAGAAACAACACTTTGCACTGTATTCCAATACATGTGACAGTAATAAATCAAATCAAAGAAATCTCTTCTCGCTCGAGGCCGTCAGTCGGTGGAATTCGCTTTCCCAAAGAGCAGCGAAGGCTGTGGCTCTTTGCATTTATTCAGGGCAGAGTTTGGATTGCTGAGGGACACAAGGTGGGTGGGGGGGGTGCGTGACAGGCAGGAGAGTGGCGATGAAACCCCAGTCAGGTGAATTGTGACCTTATTGAGTGGCAGAGCAAGCACGAAAGGCTGAATGGCATTGATTCATAGATGTTTACAGTGCAGAATGAGGCCATTCAGCCCATCATGGTCAATAAAAATCTGATTGCACTAATGCCATTTTCCTGCGCTTGACCCTGGCAGTTACAGCAGTACAAGTGACTATCTCCGTACTCCTACGAGTGTTTCTGGCTAAAGCACCCAGACTGAACCACATGGCACGGTGCAGAGTGGTTAGCACTGCTGCCTCACAGTACCAGGGACCCGGGTTCGATTGTCACTGTGCGGAGTTTGCATGTTCTCCCCATGTCTGCGTGGGTTTCCTCCCACAAACTGAAAGACGTGCTGGTTAAGTTGCATTGACCATGCTAAATTCTCCCTCAGCGTTACCCGAACAGTCGCCAGAGTGTGGCAACTGGGGGATTTTCACAGTAACTTCATTGCAGTGTTAATGTAAGCCTTACTTGTGACAATAAATTAATTTTACTTTTCAGGTAGCGAGCTCTTGACGCCCCGCCTCCTCCCTCCACCCTGTGGGAGAAAACATCTCTCCTCAATTCCCTGCTTCACTTCAATCTTTGCCCCCTCTGCTAATGGAAAAGATCTCTCCTTATCCCCTCTTATCTCTGCCCTCATCATCATGTACACCTCTCTAGGGCTTCCTGCTCTGAATTTGTATATTTCAATGTTACAGACATTGTAATCGTGCAGTGCTGATTGTCACCTCCATGTGCACACCTCAAATCCACTTTCTGGAATGGAGTTTGACTGTTGTAAAGCAGGAATATAGCAATAAAGATTATCTGTTTTGCTGAGTTAACTGTTACTGTCAGTTAACACCCAGAATATAACTTCCCCGCTAGTAAACAGTGCTGCAAATGTCCAAAGGCCTGAC